>NW_027361706.1:16670000-17270000 GCF_039654945.1 Dendrobates tinctorius | reverse complement strand
ATACTAGAGACAGAGTGGAGACAGAGGCCAAATCAGAGAATGTTTAAATCAGAAGTAGTTACAATTTGGAGGCAGCAGCAGTTTGCCCTCCACACAGCAGGGGATCAGCTGACGTTACTGACCCCCACTTTCACATGAACGAGTGTTTTTTTCTGTGTGGACAGCACTTCCGAGCACCAACTGGTGTTGTTGGAGCCCAGGGACAATCATGGTGTAGCCTGAGGCCCACTAGGAGCCAGGTGTAAATCGGAGGTATTTTGACTTTGGAGGGAGCAGGACACTTTGCCATACACACAGCAGGGGATCAGCTGACATTACCGAACCCCACTTTCACATGAACAAGTGTTTTTTTCTGTGTGGACAGCACTTCCGAGCACCAACTGGCGGTGTTGGAGCCCAGGGACAATCATGGTGTAGGCCGAGGCCTACTTGGTGGCAGTTTTAGATTGTTTGTAGGCTACAACAGACTGTCAACGTGCTCCAATTAGGCATCTGTCTCCACTCTGTTTCCAGGATTTCACCTGACCACCAACACCGCCAGTTTATGTGTACAGTAGCCGTCTGCCCAATCCACACGTGTTCCTCTGTTACTGGGGTTCTGTAATGTCAGCAGATCCCCTGATGTTTGTCTGCCAATGTCTCCTGCTCTGTCCACCTTCCCACCACTTGTAGTGGGAAGGTGGACAGCGCAGGAGACAGTGCCGGACACACATTGGGGGATCAGCTCACGTAACAGAACACCAGGAACACAGGAACAAGTGTGGAATGCGTGGACGGCAACTGTGAGCAGGAACTGGCGGTGTTGGAGGTCAGGGGAAATACTAGAGACAGAGTGGAGACAGAGGCCAAATCAGAGAATGTTTAAATCAGAAGTAGTTACAATTTGGAGGCAGCAGCAGTTTGCCCTCCACACAGCAGTGGATCAGCTGACGTTACTGACCCCCACTTTCACATGAATGAGTGTTGTTTTCTGTGTGGACAGCACTTCCGAGCAACAACTGACGATGTTGGAGTCCAGGGATAGTCATTTTGTAGGCTGAGGCCTACTTGGAGGCAGTTTAAGATAAGACGTTGTTTGAATTTGGAGGCAGCAGGAGAGTTTGCCGTACACACAGCAGGGGATCAGCTGACGTTACCGAACCCCACTTACACATGAACAAGTGTTTTTTCTGTGTGGACAGCACTTCTGAGCACCAACTGGCGGTGTCGGAGCCCAGGGAAAATCAGGTAGTAGGCCGAGGCCTACTTGGAGCCAGGTGTAAATCTGAGGTACTTTGAGTTTGGAGGGAGCAGGACACTTTGCCATACACACAGCAGGGGATCAGCAGACATTACCGAACCCCACTTACACATGAACAAGTGTTTTTTCTGTGAGGACAGCACTTCTGAGCACCAACTGGCGGTGTCGGAGCCCAGGGAAAATCAGGTAGTAGGCTGAGGCCTACTTGGTGGCAGTTTTAGATTGTTTCTACACTACTACTGACTGTCATCGTACTCCAATTAGGCCTCTGTCTTCACTCTGTTTTGAGTATTTCCTCTGGCTTCCAACCATGCCAGTTGCTGCTCTGAAATGCCGTCTGCACAACCAACACTTGTTCCTGTGTTACTGGGGTTCTGTAACAGCAGCTTCTCCCTAGAGGTGAGTCAGGCAATGTCTCCTGCTCTGTCCACTTTTCCACTACAAGTATTGGGAATGTAGACAAAGCAGGAGACATTGCCGGACTCACCTCTGGAGATGAGCATATGTTACAGGACCCAGGTAACACAGGAACAAGTGTTGATTGTGCAGACGGCACTTGAGAGCAGAAACAGGCGTTGTTGTAGGCCAGAGGAAATACTCAAAACAGAGTGGAGACAGAGGGCAAATCAGAGGACATATTAAATCAGAGGTAGTCAGAAGTTGTAGGCAGCAGGAGAGTTTGCTGTACACACAGCAGGGGATCAACAGACGTTACCGAACCCCACTTACACATGAACAAGTGTTTTTTCTGTGTGGACAGCACTTCTGAGCACCAACTGGCGTTGTCGGAGCCCAGGGAAAATCAGGTAGTAGGCCGAGGCCTACTTGGAGCCAGGTGTAAATTTGAGGTACTTTGAGTTTGGAGGGAGCAGGACACTTTGCCATACACACAGCAGGGGATCAGCAGACGTTACCGAACCCCACTTACACATGAACATGTGTTTTTTCTGTGTGGACAGCACTTCTGAGCACCAACTGGCGGTGTCGGAGCCCAGGGAAAATCAGGTAGTAGGCTGAGGCCTACTTGGTGGCAGTTTTAGATTGTTTCTACACTACTACTAACTGTCAACATACTCCAATTAGGCCTCTGTCTTCACTCTGTTTCGAGTATTTCCTCTGGCTTCCAACCACGCCAGTTGCTGCTCTGAAATGCCGTCTGCACAACCAACACTTGTTCCTGTGTTACTGGGGTTCTGTAACAGCAGCTTCTCCCTAGAGGTGAGTCAGGCAATGTCTCCTGCTCTGTCCACTTTTCCACTACAAGTATTGGGAATGTAGACAAAGCAGGAGACATTGCCGGACTCACCTCTGGAGATGAGCATATGTTACAGGACCCAGGTAACACAGGAACAAGTGTTGATTGTGCAGACGGCACTTGAGAGCAGAAACAGGCGGTGTTGTAGGCCGGAGGAAATACTCAAAACAGAGTGGAGACAGAGGGCAAATCAGAGAACATATTAAATCAGAGGTAGTCAGAAGTTGTAGGCAGCAGGAGAGTTTGCTGTACACACAGCAGGGGATCAACAGACGTTACCGAACCCCACTTACACATGAGCGAGTGTTTTGTCTGTGCGTACAGCACTTCTGAGCACCAACTGGAGGTGTCGGAGCCCAGGGAAAATCAGGTAGTAGGCCGAGGCCTACTTGGAGCCAGGTGTAAATCTGAGGTACTTTGAGTTTGGAGGGAGCAGGACACTTTGCCATACACACAGCAGGGGATCAGCTGACGTTACCAAACCAAACTTACACATGAGCGAGTGTTTTGTCTGTGTGGACAGCACTTCTGAGCAACAACGGGCGTTGCTGTAGCCCAGGAAATAAAGTTGAGGTCATAGAAACATGAACACAACAGGAGACCTGGATCCTGTTGCCAGGCAATTATTTATTCTGGAAGAGGACTGGCAAATTCAGGTGAGATCCAGGCCTTGTTCATTTTCACAAAAGTAAGCCGGTCAACATTATCGGCGGATAGTCTCGTGCGACGGTCTGTTACCACACCACCTGCAGCACTAAAGACTCGTTCCAATAATACACTGGCAGCAGGGCAAGCCAGCACCTCCACTGCATACTGGCTAAGCTCTGGCCATGTATCCAGCTTAGAGACCCAAAACTTGAACGGGGAAGAGCCGTCTGGGAGTACACTAACAGGGCAAGACAAGTAGTCTGTCACCATCTGACAGAAACGTTGCCTCCTGCTGACTGGAGCCGTCTGTGATGGTGTAGCCGTTTGTGGCGGTCCCACAAAACTTTTCCACATTTGGGCCATACTGGCCTTGCCTTGTCCTGCGGCACTGCCTCTGCTACCTCTTTGTGCAGAGCTTCCTCCACTGCCTCTACCCACTTGGCTGCTTTGAAAAGCACTACCAGCAACACTTGCGGGGGCAATGGAGAACATGATGGCCTGCACAATGTCATGATCCAGGACGGGATTTCGCTTTGACCTGTCCTGGTTAGACTATGGGTTAATTGTGCTGCCTCTCTCTGGCAGAAGGAGGCTATTTAATGCTCACTGGACCTGGGTCCGGTGTCAGTTATACTCCTGCCCTCGGCTGAGTTAAGTGACCTCTTGTATACGTGTGCCTTGTGCCTGATATCTTGCTTGCTTGTGCAGTTGTGATTCGGTTCTGTCCCTGTTACAAGTTCTGCCTGACCCTCTTGTACTGCGCTCCCTCTCGTGTATGACTCTCTGCTTGTGACCCGACTCCTCTCTGCTTGTCCCCTTGGTACCATGTCGCCCTCTTGTGTATGACCTTTGGCTTTGTCCCTCCTGTACCTCGTTTGCCCGTACTGCTGTGACCTCTGTTTTGCCTGACTCTGAGTTGTTGTATGGTGTCCTGTCCTATCTGAAAACAGGACGCTAAGCCCCACCCCCTTGCAGTCACATGACCATAGGTCCCGTGCCAGATTACTCATTTTCAGTGTCCGCAGGTCCTATGCCTCTTTACTTTCCAGCGCTGACTGGACTCTGACACTATTAGCCTGAAGCACGCATGGTCAACTCTGCTGCCCTGCTCCACAGGTATCTTTTAGCACTGCTTCTGTACTCAGGACACGCGCACTGGCTCTATGAGCAAGTGCAGTGCGGTGTCTCTGACACACAAGTGTTTCTTGGTACTCCCGCATTTTACGCTCCTGGTTCAACTGTGGTATGAGGCTTTGTAAGTTCTCCCGGTAGCGAGGATCTAGGAGGGTGTACACCCAATAATCAGCCGTGTGGAGAATGTTGGCGATGCGGCGGTCATTTAACAAGCACTGCAGCATGAAATCAACCATGTGCTGCAGACTGCCAACTGGACCGGAAACGCTGTCCCCAGCTTGAGGCAGCATCTCAGCCTGCTCAGCATCACCCACCCTCGCTGTACACACTGACTACTAGAGCCTTGTGTACCTCCCTCCTCTGGAGAGATGTGTTCCTCCTCCTCCATTGACTCCTCGTCATCCTCCTCACTAAGTGTCCCCTGCCTGGGCCTTTGTGTGGAAGCACGTTGCGCAGACTTGCCAGAAGCAGATGGCATTTCTGACTCCTCATCCTCGACCTCTTCAAAAACCTCCTCACTTAGTGCTTGTAAGGTTTTTTGAAGCAGACAGATAAGGGGGACAGTCATGCTGACTAGTGCATCATCTGCACTGGCCATCCGCGTGGAGTCATCGAAGGCACGCAAAACTTGGCAGATGTCCCTCATAGTGGCCCACTCAGTGGTGGTGAAGTGTGTCCGGCGCACAGTGGGACTTGTTTGCGCCTGATGCAGCTGGTACTCCATTACTGCTGCCTGCTGCTCACACAACCGCTCCAACATATGTAATGTTGAATTCCACCTGGTGGGGAGGTCACATATGATGCGATGTTCTGGCAGGCGGAATCTGTGTTGCAGAGATGCAATGTGCGATCTTGCCATGCTGGAACGCGCAAAGTGAGCACACTCTAGGCGAACCTTGTGCAGCAGTGCATCAAGATCCGGATAGTCCCTCAGAAAGCTCTGCACGACCAAATTGAGCACGTGTGCCAGACATGGTATGTGAGTGAGGTTGCCTAGGCCCAGAGCTGCAACTAGATTTCGGCCATTGTCACTCACTACCAAACCTGGCTGGAGATTCGCTGGCACAAATCACACATCGCTCTCCTGCTTGATGGCATTCCAGAGCTCCTGTGCTGTGTGGCTCCGATTCCCCAAAGAAATTAATTTAAGGACGGCCTGTTGACGTTTGGCCACACCTGTGCTCATATCTGGCCTAACAGGCTCATGCAGTGCTGATTCTGAGGAACTAGAGTAGGAGGAGGACTCAATATGTACAGACTGCATTCCTGCAATCCTTGGAGTTGGCAGAATACGTACAGAGCCACTCTTCAGATCTGTACCCGGCTCCACAACATTGACCCAATGGGCAGTGAGGGAAAGGTATTGTCCCTGTCCATGGCTACTGGTCCACGCATCGGTGGTCAGGTGGACCTTGCTACTGACAGCGTTTAGTAGCGCATTTTTAATTTTTCCCTCCACATGCTTTTGCAGGGCAGGGACGGCTTGCCTGCTGAAATAAAAGCGGCTGGGCACATTGTATTGTGGAACTGCCAATGACATCAAGTTCCGGAAGGTGTCAGTCTCCACCAGCCTGAATGACAGGATCTCAAGGGCCAGTAGTTTGGCAATGCCGGCATTCAGAACCAGTGCTCGGGGATGGTTTGCCGAGTATGGCCGCTTTTTCTCCCATGCCTGTGCTACCGATTGCTGGTGAGTGGCCTGGGAGTGTGCTGATGACTGAGAACGTGGTTCAGTGGGTAGAATTTCACTGGGTCTCTGGACAACAGTGGCAGAGGTTCTTCCATGGCGTTCCAGAGAGGAAGCCGAACCAGCTGTGTGTGAGCTGGAGGAAGAGGCCCCAACACGAGCCGAAGAGGTGGTAGGTGCTGCTGAAGGTTGGCCTACATCTTCAGTGTGTCTGTGTAACTCCACCTCGTGCTTGGTACGCACATGTGTCCACATATTTTTGGTATTGAGGTTGCTCACATTTTTCCCTCGTTTAACTTTCTGATGACACAGCTTGCATTTGACAAAGCAAATGTCATCTGCAACTGTGTCAAAAAAAGACCACGCACTGCAAGTCCTGGGAGCGCCCGTTTTGTGTTTTGGAAGAGGATTGCTCCTCACGGGTGCCAAAGTGGAGGCTACAGGCAACCAAGTCTGCCCCCGCCCTCTCCCTCCTCTTTTGGCCGTTCAGGGAATCTCTTCCTCAGAGCTGCTCCCACCACCTTCCTGTGGCTGACGCCATGATGGGTCAAGCACCTCATCATCTCCACTCCCCTCTTCAAGCACTGGCTGGTCCTGGGTTGTCTCGCCAGCACCGTACACACCAGAAATTGGCAACTGAGTCTCATCATCATCAGATGAGTACTGAGGTGTGCTGACAATAGGCACTGGCCCACCTGCCTCTTCAGATTCAGAGGGACAAAGCAGTTGCGCATCACTGCATACTCCCTCTTCTTCACGCTCTAGAATGCTGCTTGGCTGGCCACCTCTTTCCAAGCCAACAGATTCTGAGAACAGAAGTAAAGATTGAGATGGCTCCTGTCCAGGGCTCTCAGACTGCCTGGGCAATTTGGCAGGTGGTGAAGAGACAGATGGTTGCTCTTCAGTGCTCTGGCCCTGAGAGATGCGGAAGTCATTGAAGTGGATGCGTTAGCTGCCATCCATCCGACAACGGCTTCAATTTGTTTGTCACGCAGCAGTGGGGTACGGCGAGGTCCTACAAAGCTGCTCATGAAGGACTGTTGCCTGGTAAAAGTGGGGGATGCCGAGTCACTGGTGGCCGCAGCAGGCACCGAATCCCCACGTCCTCTCCCTGCTGAATCCCCCCGTCCTCTCCCTGCTGAAACTACACGGCCACGACCACGTGCCTTACTCCCTGCTTTCTTCATCTTGGTAGACTGATAAAGATAGGCAGAAAAGTAAAAAAGGGGGGCTTAGTGTTCTTATTCCTGAACACCTGCTAACCAGTATAAGAAACACTAATTTTGCTAAGAGTGTGTGTACTACACTTTAATATGATCTAATGTGGCCTACACAACTCTAAAGTGGAGTGTTTTGTGAACTTTATTTCCTTTTTTTTTGGGGGGGGGAAAAATAAAAGGATGTGACCAAAGTTTGAAAGCTATAGTATCACAAACTTTTTGGAGCGATTACAATGCAGGAAGCTAACCTACAATGCAATTGATGAGGCTCCAAAAAATAGGGTGATACTAGTCTGGCTGGCCCTGAAGGGCACAAGCCAGCAAAAAGGCTTCTCTATCTAATCCTATATAGTATTTGCAACCAACCAATGACAATGGATGCGGATGGAAGCACACTAATATAGGAGCAAAAATCTGGACAAATTTGCTGCAAAAAAAGGACTATGTATGAGGCAGTGACGCATGCTGAGCGGACTACAACCAGCGGTGGCTGTAGAACACATTGCAACGTGAGCTGCACTCACACACAGAGAGACCTATCAGACAGCCAAAAACAGTGCAGAGAAATGGGCTATAGCACTGAAAGGCTGCTGAAAGGCTCCACTGTCCACTCCTTTAGTGTTTGCAACCAACGTATATGGATACGTATGGAAGCACACTATACAGGAGAAAAAAAAAGCAGCAATAAAAGAAAAATGTGTATGAGGCAGAGACACACGCTGGACGGCCTACAAGCAGACGTGCCTGCAGGACACACTACACAGCGTGGGTCTGCACTCACACAGCCCTTGCAGACAGTTATTAAAACAGCGCTGCTGGGCTAAAAAAATGCTACAGTGGTGGATTATGTAGCCTGGGTAGAGCAATAGATATGTTTGATTATTGCTATTTTTAACTGTCCCTCACAGTCTTCAACAGCAGCCTGTCCCTAACTGAATTCACAGCAGAGTGAACCCGAAATGGCGGCTGCTGCGGTTTTTATAGTGCATCATGACATCATTTCAGCAGCCAATCACAGCCATGCCAGTAGTTAACATGCCTACATGCCTAACAGGATGTGCCCACACTTCTGAGGATCCCCATTGGCTGAATCAAATCGAGCGGGCTCCTAGCATTATGGGAACTTCCGATTCCGGTATTCGATATGAAAAAAGTATCGGAACTAAGTATCGGAATTCCGATACAGCTAATATCGGCCGATACCTGATACTTGCGGTATCGGAATGCTCAACACTAATAAAGACCATCTGAGCACAAGCACTTAGCAATCTCCGGTGGTCCTGTTGAGAATTAATGGAGCGGATGTGTGCATGATCAACCACCCCTCTTTTTACATGATGCTCTTCAGATCCCCGCTTTTCAGGAGAGGCGGGAGTTCATGCAAGCAGACCCCTAGTAATCAGGAAGTTATCCCCTATCCCATGGATAACTTCCAAACTTGAGACAACCCTCAAGAGGATTATAATTGCACAAGCCATTGACCAATTGTTTTTTGTGCCGTGAGGTCACAGTACTGTGTTATCTGAGTCAACATAATATTTGCTAAACTGTATCCCTGAATCTATTGTGAGAACAATGTGAACACTCGTCATACTTCTCTTATGTGATATTTTTACATTCTTAAATTGGAAAAAAGGTGAAAACAGGTTTAAATTGCATATTTTCATTTTATGCCTTCTCAGCAGAAAAAAGGTAGCGAGGAGTAATTGTGGCATATTTTGTGCATTTTCAATGTACCGTAAATGACATTGTAATTAAAGAGATACTGTAAAAGAGCTTGAGAACAGAGGATACAATTGAGCAAATTACTGCGATCTCTTCAACAATTTCCTCTCGATTTAAATTTTCCAAACTGAAAATGTGGCAGTTTCGATTTCCAGATTTCTTTCTTATGCTAACTACACCATGTGTCAGATAATGGATGAATATGAATGTTTCTTAACCAAAGAAGAGGAATAAGATTTTAAAATGTAGATGTGGAGAAACGGGGTCAGTGGGTGTTCTCGTCCGCTGACCTGGCTGCCTTTAGAAAGACTGCATGGACCAGGGCTCATACCACTGAACGCCCGCTCTATCTCACCGTGGGCAACATACTACACAGACAACACAGGGTTAGGGTAAAACAGTGTGGCAATACTTTATTGAACCACAACACCCAATAGCAAACAGAACAAGCCCAGCAATTACCCCCAACATGGTGCATATTACAGGGTCTAACCCTTCCGCTGACTCGCCTGGATAACGGTAGATGTTACGTCAGAGCTCCCAGGATCAATATTCTACCTGTGATATACACACAGAGAAGAGATATTGACAAGCATAGGGAGATGACCGAGAACAGTCCATAGAGTCCGTACAAGGTCCAAAGCCAGTTGACACAACATCAGAGCTCCCAGGGTTGTTATTCCACCTGTGATGTACACACACAGAGAAGAGATAACAACAAGCGTAGGGAGGTGACAGTCCATACTGTCCATACAAGGTCCAAAGCCAGTTGACACGAGAGTCACCACCTGGCTTATCCGACCATCTCCATGGAACCAGGTGACTAGCGGGTCCCAAACCTGGCTTTCTCCAAACATATCCATGGTTCAGAGGTGGTCACTGGATCAGATCTGTGTTCTTCCAACCGGAGCCAATCACTCCTAGGTTGTTTCCCTTAGAATCATAGATCCGTGTCCCTCGGGATGGTGCCATGATGAATTGGCTGCAGTCCTCTCTCTCATCCATTGAGTGTTGTGCAGACTGGTGGCGCTCTGTGTGATGAGATGAGATGATCTCTGGTCTCTCCTTCTCAGGATCTTTTTATAGTCCAGGCAGGTAAGCTATGTTTAGAATTACCTAGTGTCCTTCAGTACACCCTCACATTCTGTTGCCTCTTTACTTTAGAAGTCAACAAACTAGTTTCATAATACAATATACAATTAGCATATCAGTACACATCAAGAGACAAAGTTAAAGACACACTATATACAGTCACTATTACAGACTTACACAGTATGTTAAATGGTATGAAAGTCTGTCTTATTGACCCACCAGGCATAAACACAAATCCACAAGCAAATATACAGATAAAAAGTCAATTCTTGTGGGTTTACAAAAACATGGTTGTCTGGGAAATTAAGATATAATCTGGTTTCTTCACAATAGACATAGGGGTAGATAATTGCATAGGAAAGTAAATGCAATAATCTCACAAAATAATATAAAATATTAAAGTGAATGGGTTATTAAAAGACTGACGCTTAGGGAAAGAGAACAGTATTAAAAATGAGATTTAATATATGCCACAATTGTGTCAATCATTGTCAATTTTTACAGTTATATGACTCATCTGGATATATGATAGGTATATGTATATACAGTATATCACAAAAGTGAGTACACCACTCACATTTTTATAAATATTTTATTTCTAGAGTTGAGCGAAACGGGTCGGTCAAATTCAAAAATCGCCAACTTTCGCTAAAGTCGGGTTTCATGAAACGAAACCCGACCATAGCGTGAGGTCGGCCATGAGGTCGCCGACCTGCGCGCCAAAGTCGCGTTTCAAATGATGCTTCCAGCGCCTTTTTTCAGCCAATGATGGAGGACGTACACTGTGGGCAACGCGATGACATGGACAGCGGCCAGCACCATCTTAGAGAAGGGCATTGAAGTGATTGGCTGGCTTTGTGTGGCATCACAGGGGCTATAAAAGGCCGTGACCGCCGACCGCCATCTTACTTCTCCCGATCTTAGAACAGGGAGAGGTGCTGCTGCTGATTTTGAATAGGGAGAGCGTTAGGCAGGGAAGAAAAAAAAATAGCTTCTGCTGCTAGCGCTTTTCACTGTTCAGTTAGTGTGCAGTGAAAGCGGAGGATTTTAGTTGTGCGCAGCAGCGCTGGTGGTGATTAGGCTGCCTTTTAAGGCTACCTGATAGCTGCATTGCTGTGTGCACACTGCTGTTCAAACTGCTTCTTTCAAAGCACTCCAACTTTTATTATTTTGTTCTGCTCAGTTACCGAGCGTTCATTTTTTCACACACCGTATATTGGTATACGCTCCTCACACTACTGTGTACCGGCTGGTATCACGGACTAATACAAGCTATCTGTGTGTGACTCTGGAAAAACAAGCCGAGGAGATTTTCCATTTTTCCAGACCTACACCTTATAGAGCTGTCGGCTTTTCAAACAGTTTAGTGTATCTGCTGTTTGATAACGGTCCAAACTATACAGAGACAGCGTGTGTCACTCCGTATAAACATAGCCTGAGATTTACAGCTTTCCATACAGACACAGTATAGCGGTGTGCGCTCCTCACACACTACCGTGTACCGGCTGGTATCACAGACAAATACAAGCTATCTATGTGTAATGTCAGCAAGCAGTTAATCCTGAATGCTATCTATGTGTTTTCAACTCTGCAAGCTTATATCTGGTATATAGTTTTTTTCAACTTACTCTGCTTGTCCCCTTATGTTGTGAGGTCAAGAAACTTTTCAAAGTGCTTTATGATCCATGTAGTGCTGGACATGTGTTTATTTGACCACAACATTTTATTGGGTCCTGGTGTCTCAATTTAGTGTGATTGATTAACGAGCAGAGAGAGCCACCAAAAAAAAAAAAAAAAAAAAAAAAAAATTAGCCTTAACCTCCTATATATTCAGACCTAGCTAGGGGGAGCATTTATGCAGGGGTGGCATTTATGCACATGTAATTGAAGTACATGTATCAAAGTACTTCTGGCAGTTATAACATGGCAGTTAGACAGGGCAGGAGACAGGTAAGACATTTATATACATCTATTCCCTGTACAATAGGAGTACAACAAATATATACCATATGCATTTGTGTAATTTATATCCTGGCCGCTGCATTCACACACATCCACCGCCCTGGCATTAACTCTCCACACTCCATCCATATTGGCCCCTCGCTTCTTTCCTCTCCTATGTATAGCACTCATGCTCTTTTCACATTGTTAAATTGCACAGATCCAGCCAGTCCCACCATTCAACACCAGAGACGCTCTCACAAATCACTTAACCATCTGCTCACTCTTTCTATCCTCCTTCTCCTAGTTGCAGGAGACATTGCTCCCAACCCTGGTCCCCCATGTTATAGAAAGTCAAACCCCCCCACTGCTACACTCAGAAACCCCTCTAATCTTATTAATATTCCCTGCATGCCATCTGTCTCTCTTAATTGTGCACTTTGGAATTCTCGCTCAGTGTGTAACAAACTCTCCTTCATTCATGACTTCTTCCTTTCTAATTCTCTTAACCTCCTGGCTCTTACTGAAACCTGGATCCAGCAGTCAGACACTACCGCTGCTGCTGCTCTTTCATATGGTGGACTACACTTCTCTCATACCCCAAGATCAGACAATAGAGCTGGTGGAGGCGTTGGTCTGCTCCTATCACCAAAATGTACCTTTCAGGTTATCCCTCAAGTACCCTCACTTGTCTTCCCTTCTTTTGAGGTCCATGCCGTCAGACTCTACACCCCCTTCTCCATGCGAGTGGCGGTGGTGTATCATCCTCCCGGCCCCTCCCATCAGTTCCTGGATCATTTTGCCACTTGGCTTCCACATTTTCTCTCCTGTGACATCCATACCCTCATCATGGGAGATTTCAACATCCCCATTGCTCTTCCCCTCTCCCCATCTGCTACTCACCTTTTATCTCTAACCTCCTCATTTGGCCTTTCGCAGCTTACTAATTCTCCAACGCATGAAGACGGAAACTCCCTCGACTTGGTCTTCTCTCGGCTTTGTGCAGTGGATGATTTTGCAAACTCCCCTCTCCCGCTCTCTGACCACAATCTTCTTTCATTCTCTATAAAGAACTGCCAGGCTGCTCAGGTCACCCCCACTGTCCAGACTTATAGAAACATACAGGCCATTAACACCCAGAAACTTCTGAAGAACTTGCAGTCTTCATTGGCCCCTATCTCCTCCCTCTCATGTCCTGATTCTGCATTGAAGCATTACAATGAAACACTTCAAAGTGCCCTGGATGAATTTGCACCCCCTATAAATAGAACACCACAACGCAGATGGCGACAACCCTGGCACACGGTGCAAACACGTTTCCTGCAGCGGTGCTCCAGGTGCGCCGAACGTCTGTGGAGAAAATCCAATCTACACGAAGATTTCATCCATTTTAAGTTTATGCTTAGAACATACAACACTACCCTTCACCTCTCCAAACAAACCTATTTCAACACCCTCATCATCTCACTGTCCAATAACCCGAAATGTCTCTTTGACACTTTTCATTCTCTACTCAATCCAAGAGTACAGGCCCCAACCACGGAGCTCCGAGCTGACGATCTGGCCAATTACTTCAAAGAAAAAATTGACCAGATCCGACAGGAAATTATCTCCAAATCCCCTCATACCATGCACTGTCCTCCCTCCCCCACTGCATCTAACTCACTCTCTGATTTTGAACCAGTCACAGAAGAAGAAGTAAGCAGGCTCCTTGCATCTTCTCGCCCAACTACTTGCACCAGTGACCCATTTCCGTCACATCTCCTCCAGTCCCTTTCCCCTGCTGTCACCCCTCACCTAACTAAAATATTTAACCTCTCTCTCTCTTCTGGTATTTTTCCCTCCTCATTTAAGCATGCCATCATACATCCACTACTTAAAAAACCATCCCTCGACCAAAACTGTGCCGCTAACTATAGACCTGTCTCTAATCTTCCCTTCATCTCTAAACTCCTGGAACGCCTGGTCCACTCCAGTCTTATCCGCTATCTCTCAGAAAACTCTGTTCTAGACCCTCTCCAATCCGGTTTCCGCTCTTTACACTCCACTGAAACTGCCCTCACTAAAGTCTCTAATGATCTGCTAACAGCTAAATCAAATGGTCATTACTCCATGCTAATTCTCTTGGATCTCTCTGCAGCATTCGACACTGTGGATCATCAGCTCCTCCTCACTATGCTCCATTCCATTGGCCTCAAGGACACCGTTCTCTCCTGGTTCTCCTCCTATCTCTCCGACCGCTCCTTTACTGTTTCTTTTGCCGATTCCTCCTCCTCTCACCTTCCCCTTACTGTTGGGGTTCCTCAAGGATCGGTTCTAGGCCCCCTCCTCTTCTCCTTGTACACTGCCCCTATTGGTCAAACAATCAGTAGATTTGGTTTCCAGTACCATCTCTATGCTGATGACACCCAATTATACGCTTCTTCTCCTGACATCACGACAGCCTTTCTAGAAAACACTGGCGATTGTCTAAATGCTGTGTCTAATATCATGTCCTCACTATATCTGAAACTGAACCTGTCAAAGACTGAACTCCTTGTGTTTCCTCCCGCTACTAATGTACCTACACCCGACATTGCCATTTCCGTGTGTGGTTCCACTATTACTCCCCAGCAACATGCCCGCTGTCTTGGGGTCATACTTGATTCCGAGCTTTCCTTTGCCCCCCACATTCGATCACTGGCTCGCTCTTGTCATCTGCACCTCAAAAACATTTCTAGAATTCGACCTTTTCTTACTTTTGACTCTGCAAAAACTCATACTGTTTCTCTTATTCATTCTCGTCTCGACTATTGTAACTCTCTTCTAATCGGTCTCCCTCTTACCAAACTCTCCCCTCTCCAATCTGTCTTGAATGCTGCAGCCAGGATCATATTCCTCACCAATCGTTACACCGATGCCTCTACCTTGTGCCAGTCATTACACTGGCTACCCATCCACTCCAGAATTCAGTATAAACTTATTACCCTCACCCACTAAGCCCTCAATGGCTCAGCACCACCCTACATCTCCTCCCTTGTTTCAGTATACCACCCTACCCGCGCCCTCCGTTCTGCTGATGACCTGAGGTTAGTATCCTCAATAGTCAGAACCTCCCACTCCCGTCTCCAAGACTTTACACGTGCCGCGCCAATTCTTTGGAATGCACTTCCCAGGTCAATACGATTAGTCCCCAATCCCCACAATTTTAAGCGTGTCCTGAAAACACATTTATTCAGACTGGCCTATCGCCTCAACACATTAACCTAACCTATCCCTGTGTGGCAGAGCCAAAAGTTTTACCATAACCAGGTTCCCAGCATCATGTTCCCACATGCTTTATGCATCCATTAGCCCTCTGTGTCTGTACTGTTACACACTTAACATTATGGCTGGTCCATACAATCAGGGCAACTGTTACCACCCACCTTTCGTGTCTACCTCTTTCCTCATAGACTGTAAGCTTGCGAGCAGGGCCCTCACTCCTCTTGGTATTTGTTATAATCTACTGTATGTGATTATTGTTATGCTGTAATGTCTATTGTCTGTACAAATCCCCTCTGAAATGTAAAGTGCTGCGGAATATGTCGGCGCTATAAAAATAAAATTTATTATTATTATTATTATTATTATTTCTGGAAAAACAAGCCGAGGAGATTTTCCATTTTTCCAGACCTACACCATATAGAGCTGTTGGCTTTTCAGTTTAGTATATCTGCTGTTTGATAACGGTCCAAACTATACAGAGACAGCGTGTGTCACTCCGTATAAACATAGCCTGAGATTTACAATTTTCCATACAGACACCGTATAGCGGTGTACGCTCCTCACACACTACCGTGTACCGGCTGGTATCAAGGACAAATACAAGCTATCTGTGTTTTTCTGAAAAAAACTAGATTTTCCATTTTTCCAGACCTACACTGTATAGAGCTGTCGGCTTTTCAAACAGTGAAGCGATCTGTGTGTTTTTCTGGAAAAACAAACTGAGGAGATTTTCCATTTTTCCAGACCTACACCGTATTGAGCTGTCCTATTCTCAAACAGTATTGTACAGTATATCTGCTGTTGGCATTACAGTCACATCTATACAGTCAGCGTGTGTGTGTGACACTCTGTAAATACATATACGGTGATTGTTAGTTACACAAAAAACGTATCCAGCTGTACACTTCTGATACAGTACGTATATCTTATATATATACCTTCAAGAAAAACCTGAAAACCCACCTGTTCCGACAAGCCTACAGCCTGCAATGATCCTCGGTCTACTGAACCACAGCACAACCTGCTCTACCCTCTCCTACTGTATCCTCACCCATCCCTGTAGACTGTGAGCCCTCGCGGGCAGGGTCCCCTCTCCTTATGTACTTGTGTGTCCCTTGTCTTACACATGTTTACTATACTTGTCTATATTTCCCCTTTTCACATGTAAAGCGCCATGGAATAAATGGCGCTTTATAAATGCATAGTAATAGTAATAATAATAATAATATCTGCTTGTTGTATTATGGTCAAATACATACTGGGAGAGCGTCTGTGAGTAACAAAAAATATACGTAGATTTAATTTTTTTTAATACACCTTACACAGCTGAACACTCCTCATACAGTACCATCTCTCTGCTGGTATTTTGGGTACATTTTCCCAAACATGAGGAAGTATGGTGGAAGAGGCCGTGGACGTGGGCAGGGGAGCACGGCCGGTACTGATGGTGGTGGTGCATCGGCTGGTTCTGGCAAAAGCACAATAGCAGCTAAGGCAGGAGGTGTTGAGCCTGAGTCATCATCTGGCCCAAGAAGGCCTATAAGGTTCCCTTTTCTTGGAGTCGGAAAACCGCTTTTAAAGCCAGAGCATCAGGAACAGGTTTTGGCGTACATTGCCGAAACAGCCACCAGCTCTATTGCCTCCTCTTCTGAACGTTCCAAACCTGCAAGCACGGAGTTGTCAGTGCAGGGTTCTGGTCAAGAAAAACACCTTTCCTTGTGTCCTTCACCCCCACCAAAAGTGAAGGATGCGGCAGCCGACACTTCAGATTACTCTGTAGAGCTCTTTTCACATACCATGCCTGGGTTATCCAGTCAAATCCTGAATTCCCCAGTCCAAGATGAATCTGACATGAAGTGCACTGATGCACAGCCACTGCTAGATGATTCTGCTGGTACATTGACCCAGAGCACTACATTGCTCTCGCAGTCTACTGAGCCAGAATCTGACCCTGATGAAACTCAGGTGCCCCTTCCCGCATACTATACCACCTTACACGGTGACACAGAGGAAGGTAAAGAGGAAGGTGCAGCTGACTTTGAATAGGAGGTGATGGATGACCCAGTTCTTGACCTGGATTGGCATCCATTGGGGAGGAGGGTGGCGCTGGCAATAGTTCAGATAAGGAGAAGGATCCGCAGCAGGCATTAACATCGCAGCAGCGGTTATCTGGCAGGCCCGTAGCTGTCCAAAAACGTGGACCAAAAACTAAAAGAGTTGCAGGACAGCTTGGCCAGACGGTCAACTTAGCACAGCGAGCAAGGCCAGAAAATGTATACCATAGTAGGAAAAGTGCAGTGTGGCAATTCTTTGTCCAAAATCCTACTGATGATCCCTCAACCGCATACAAGACTTGTCCCGTTCTTCCCCATACTCTGGAACTCTCTGCTGCAACACATCAGACTCTCACCATCAACGGAAACCTTCAAGAAGAACCTGAAGACCCACCTGTTCCGACAAGCCTACAGCCTACAATGATCCTCAGTCTACTGAACCACCGCACGACCTGCTCTACCCTCTCCTACTGTATCCTCACCCATCCCTGTAGACTGTGAGCCCTCGTGGGCAGGGTCCCCTCTCCTTATGTACTTGCATGTCCCTTGTCTTACACATGTTTATTATACTTGTCTATATTTCCCCTTTTCACATGTAAAGCGCCATGGAATAAATGGCGCTATATAAATACATAATAATAATAATAATGAGGCAAAGGTTACCTGTAAGAAGTGTGGAAGGACCTTTAGCCGAGGGAAAAATCTATGAAATTTGAATGCAAGTTGCATGCTTAGACATTTAACCACCATGCACTTGCAAGCGTGGATGAACTACAAAACCTCAGGTAGCACATGTGCACCTGCTCTGACTGAAGGTAGCCAGCAATGCTCCATCGCTTCCCCCACTGTAAGCCCACCGGTAAGCACACCAGCAGCAAGAAATATTGAGTTGTCGCAAGGACAAAGCTCTCAGGGAATCACAATGGTTTTGCAACACAACACAGAATCTAGGCCATCACCTCCAATACCATCACCAACCCCCTCTCACTCCGTCCGGTCCACTGCTAGTTCCCCCATATGCAGCTCTCCAGTCCAGCTCACCCTACCAGACACTCTGAGTAGGACAAGAAGGTACTCATCCTCTCATCCGCGTACACTGTGTTTGAACGCCTATATTTCCAAACTAATCTCGTTAGAGATGATGCCCTACCGTTTGGTTGAAAGTGAAGCTTTCCGCAAGCTCATGGCCTATGCAGTCCCACGCTATGACCTACCCAGTCGGCACTTATTTTCTCGAAAAGCCATCCCAGCCCTCCACCTGCATGTGAAAGACCGCATTTTCCATGCACTCAAGCAATCAGTGAGTAGAAAGGTGCACCTCACAACAGATGCATGGTCCAGTAGGCATGGCCAGGGCCGTTACGTGTCCATCACTGCGCACTTGGTTAATGTGGTGGATGCAGGTTCCACAGGGCACAGCGGCGGTGGAACAGTGCTGCCTAGCCCACGGTATAGAAAACAGTTGCCTTTAGGCTTTCGAGCCTCCTCCTCCTCTATAAGCGAAAGCTCGTCCACAGAGCGCAGTCACTCGAGCACTCCATCTGCAGCTGGCAGTGTTGCACACGAGATGTCCCACTATCGAACAGCTAGTGGTAAGCGTCAGCAGGCTGTGTTAAAGATGATGTGTTTGGGCGACAGCAGACACATCGCGGAGGTACTGACTGACTACTTGCAGCGACAAACTGAGTCATGGCTGGGCAGTCTACATCTTGAGCCAGGCAAGGTAGTCCGTGATCACGGCCGTAATTTTGTGGCAGCCATAAGCCTTGCAAAACTCACACACATACCTTGCCTGGCTCACACTTTGAACCTAGTGGTGCAGTGCTTCCTTAATAATTATCCAGAGTTAACATCCCTGCTCCATAAGGTGCGAAGACTGTGCTCGCACATCCGTCACTCGGCCGTACACTCCAGTCGTATGCAGAAGCTGCAGCGATTGCTCCACCTCCCCAAGCACCACCAAATTATAGACGTTGCAACAAGGTGGAACTCCACCCTGCACATGGTTGAGAGGCTGTGCGAACAGAGGCAGGCTGTAATGCATTTGTGGGAGGATAAACGGGCAGGCAGTTTGAGGGCAGACATGGAATTGTTGGGTGTGCAGTGGTCAAAGCTGAAAGACCTCTGTGAAGTCCTTCAGTGTTTTGAGGAATGCACGCGGTAAGCGCAGATGACGCCATCATTAGCATGAGCATCCCACTTATGCGTATGCTCATGCAAAGTTTGATGCACATTAAGGAACAGGCATCTTCAGCGGAGGAGGAACAGGAGGAGGAGGGAAGCCTTGCTGACAGTCAGCCATTGTCTGGTCAGGGAACTGTCCTGGACGAGGTGGAGGAAGAAGAGGAGGATGAGGGGGATGATTATTTTGGGCATGAGGAGGTTTCTCAGGGGGCAAGAGAAAATGTTGGCGTTCCAACGTCAGGTACAGGGTTTGCGCGTGACTGTAGGGATGTGGATTTTCCAGAAAGTGCTCCTCCACCCAGCAGTGGCAGTGCATTATTGACACCTGGAACATTGGCCCACATGTGCAATTATGCCTTGCGGATCCAAAAAAAGGGACCCCCCGCATTGCCAAAATGATGAAGGATGACAACTACTGGCTGGCCAGCATCCTCGATCCACGCTACAAAGGCAAATTACACAACATCATGCCACAGGAGACCCTAGAGATAATATTGGCTAATAAACAAGCAACTCTGGTAAACCGTTTGTTTGAGGCTTTCCCAGCACACAGCAGCGGTGCTGTTTCTCCCACGAGCCATAGTGGGCACAATGGAAGAGGTGTTAGTGGTGCACACAGCCGAAGTGGCGTTGGAGACAGGGGTTTCATGACCATGTTGTGGACTGATTTCTCAAGTACCGCTCACACGACTGCTAATACTGCATTGATTAAAAGTGACAGGAGACAGCAGTTGTCAACTATGGTTACAAACTACTTATCCTCCCATATCGATGTTCTTCCTCACAGGTCATTCCCCTTTGACTATTGGGCCTCTAAACTGGACACCTGGCCTGAATTGGCACAATATGCCTTTCAGGAGCTTGCTTGCCCTGCTGCTAGTGTGTTATCTGAAAGAGTCTTCAGTGCTGCTGGATCAATCCTGACAGAAAAAAGGACCCGTCTGTCAACCCAAAATGTTGATTATCTAATCTTCATTAAAATGAACCATGCATGGGTTTCCAAGGATTTTGTCCCACCTTCCCCTGATGACACCTAGGTTGCCAGAAAACTGCCTAACTTTTGTTCTCCTCCTCCTCTGACTTGCCCAATTCTGCCATTTACAGCTGCTGAATGTCCAGCCTACACATCAACATATGCCATTTTTTAAACCTCCCTAACTGGGCTGTCCACCCCCCCCAAGGGCTGGGGTCAACACCTGGCGCACCCAGGCAAGTGCCATTGCTCTGAACAGGTGGATGGGCCCACTGATGGCCGACTGCACTGGCACAGGGCCCCTCATAGTACAACACAGTGTCTCTGACGGTGGGGGGGCCCACTCGCCGTCAGACACACGAGCGTACTATGAGGGGCCCTGTGCCAGTACCATCGCCCACTAATGTGCCCCCGTTGCTTGGTCATGGTCACAGCACTTGCAAGTTGCAATACTTACCTCTCTGTGTTCCACCACTGTGTAGTCTGGGCAGTTAAATCCTTCACAGGGACGGCCACTAGAAATTTGGTGTATTGATCGATGATGGTTAAGATGTAACTATGGCCTGTCCTGCTGGCCTCTACCTTCAGATGATCAATGGCTACCATTTGTAATGGATGTCAACTTACAAGAGGATGCAGTGGTGCTTTATGATCACCTTTCACTGTTGTGATAGTCACAGACTTGTGACATTCCTGCCACCATTTTTCAATGTCTCCTGTCATGCCAATCCAATAAAATCGCCTACGGCCTGTGGCTTCTGTCTTTTGCCCTCCAAAATGCCCAGACACATCATGATAGGCAGTGAGGACCAGGTCTACATCTCTCCCTGTGATCACAATTTGATGGAGACGAGTAACGGTGATGTGATCCACGCTACTGCGATAAAGCTATCCTTTCTTCACAAAGAACCGATTTAGCAGTCTCCACAGCCACAGTAATTGAGGGTCTGCATTGCCTCTGCAACATCTACCGTGACATTTTCCCGCGATGACTAATTCCAAAATTTCTGCAAACACTCGACTTTCCGTCTGTACTTGTATCCATGTAGTTTCCAGTAGCGGAGAGTCTGGACTGGCTTACTGAGATTGCAATATATACGAAGATTTAAAAGTACCACAACACTGTATCCTGGTGTACGCCTCGAATACCTTTCCCATTTTCTACTTTTTAAATTCTAGTGTAATACATACTGAGCCTGTGAGTGTCTGTATGACACCGGAAGTGTAGACGTAAATTTACAATTACCCCTAGACTGGATACACCTGGTATCTGGTATGTGCTGATACAATACGTTTGTTAAAATTTTTTTATTAAGGTATCATCCATAGTGAGTGAGCGTGTGTGGTTTCCGCCTTCTATATAGACGATGAATCGGAGATACCAATTTTTACTCTATACTCGATATAGCTTGTATCTTGTTATACAGTACTTTTGGTTGACATTTAGTGTTACGGTCACATCCATACTGAGTGAGTGTCTGAGAGTGACTACGGGACTATGTATACTGAGATTTTAATTGTACCCTATAATATATATACTTGCTATCTTGTTATCCAGCTCCTTTTTAACAACATTTTTTATTATGGTCAAACCCAGACTGAGTGAGCGTGTGAGGGTGACTCCGGAAAAATATATACAGAAATTTCAAATTTGGCCAACACTGATTACAGCAGTACGCTTCTGATACAGTAACGTTTTTTGCTATTTAGATTCAGGTGTAATCCATAATGAGCCTGTGAACATCTGTCTGTTACTCCGGAAACATATTTGGAGATTTAAGATTACCCCAACACTGTATACAGCTGTACGCTTGTGTTACATTACCCATTTAGAGCTTTCCATATTCTTGTGTAATCCAAACTGGGCCTGAGAGCGTTTGCGTCTGCCTCCTGAAATATAGACGGAGATTCAGAATGTTTACATTATACTATATATACCTTGTATCTGGTGATACTGAACCCTTTTTCAACTTTTTATTTTATTGTGTAATCCATACTGAGCCTGTGAGCGTCTGTGTATGACTCATGAAATATATACGGAGATTTACTGTTATCCCTAGACTGTATAGAGCTGTACGCTTCTGATACAGTACCATATATCTGCTGGTATTTTGGGTCCATTTTTCAAAACATGAGGAACTATGGTGGAAGAGGATGCGGACGTGGGCGTGGGGGGCCACCTGTTAGTGATGGTGGTGGTGGTGCATCTGCTGGTAGTGCCAAAAACACAACAGCAGCTTGGGCAGGAGGTGTTGAGCCTGCATCATGGTGTAGCTCCGGAAGGCCTGTAAGGCTCCCTTTTCTGGGAGTAGGTAGACTGCTTTTATAGCTAGAGCATCAGGAACTGGTGTTACCTTACATTGCTGAAACAGCCTCCAGCTCTATCGCCTACTCTTCTGAAGTTTAAAAAAATCCAAGCACTGAGTCGTCAGTGCAGGCTTCTGGTGAGGAGCTACCCCTTTCCTTGTGTCCTTCACCCACATCAAAAGTGAAGGATGCGGCAGCACACACTTAAGATTACTCCATGGAGCTCTTTTCACATACCATGCCTGGGTTAATTAAAAATGGGGCCCATCATATACTGGAGCATTCCAAATGGGGGACATCAGACACTGGAGCAGCAGACACTGGAGCAGCCTTTACAGGGCCCATTATACACTGGAGAATTAGAAATGGAGCCTATTATATATGGAGCATTATTAGGGCTCATCATACACTGGAGCAGCATCCATGAGGCCCATCATATACTGGAGCATTCCAAATGGGGGACATCAGACACTGGAGCAGCATTTACGGGGCCCATTATACACTGGAGCATTAGAAATGGAGCCCACTATATATGGAGCATTATTAGGGCCCATCATACACTGGAGCATCGTCCACAGGGACCATCATATACTGTAGCGTTATGTGGAGCTCATCATATACTGTATGGAACAGTATATGTGACCAATTATTCTGTATGGAGAAATATATGGGGCTCATTATTCTGTATGGCGCACAATGTGGTGGCCATAATACTGTCTGGAGTAATATACTGTCCTTTTTTTGAGCTATTGTAGAATTTAAAATCGATCAGTCATGTCATGTCATGTAAGCAGTGAAGTATTTTTCATTGTACTATACCTATATTTCTGTGCCGTAACGGAGCATCATGAGTTGTGGAATGTGTTAAAAGGGCGCACTGACACTCTTTGGCCCAGGGCACACGAAAACCTGGAGCCAGCCCTACCCCCCTACATCTTTAACCAAATAACCCCCAGTTTTCAATGCGTAACTATTATTGTGAAGTAAATTAAGGTTGACAAGCTTCAGTAATAAGAATTGATGTTTTTGGCATTGAAATGGGCACTGTAGGTGTGTTTACTGTTCTCCACTCCCTGCCAACTTTGCTTCCCCATTGACTTGCATTGGGTTTCGTGTTTCAGTCGGACTCCGACTTTTCCCTATAGTCGGCAGATTTCGTTCGACCCGACTTTTGTGAAGGTCGGGTTTCATGAAACCCGACTCGACCCTAAAAAAGGGCAAAGTCGCTCAACTCTATTTATTTCATCTTTTCATGGGACAACGCTGAAGATCTGACCCTTTGGCACAATGTAAAGTAGGCAGAGTACAACTTGTATAACAGTGTAAATTTGGTGTGCCCTCTAAATAACTCAACACACAGCCATTAGTGTCTAAACTCCTGGCAGCAAAGTGAGTACACCCCTACGTGAAAATGGCTGTGACGCTAGTCACTTCTCACGGACAAGCTGTGAATCAGAATGGTCAAGAATTCCAAGATGAGAAGCCAGGAGGGATAGTCATAAACAGAAGGAAGAGACAAAAGCATAGTCAGGTAATGTTCCAAGCTCAGAGTACCGGGAGGATAACGGATCAGCGCTGAAGGGGTTAAACAGGCGGATGGTCAGCATGAAGTAAAAGGTCAGGCAACAGATCAAGCATACAGAACTCAAGGCACAGGAGAACAAACCTCTTAAGCTGAATGATGTACATCTGGCAGAGTTCTGAGAGACACAGCTCAGTTAAGTAGCATGGCAATTACCTGGAATAATGAACACTTGGAGACAGCAAATGCCTCACAGTCTCAGATGGGATTGTCGAGTTGTCAATCAACACACTGACAGCTCAGCATGCCCCTGTACCAGATTGGACCGCCAAGCTGACAATCAAAGTACTTACAGCTTCAATCCGCCCCTATACCAGATTGCATGGCCAAGCTGTCAGTAACTGCATCCCAGACACACTGAAGGGTGGAACCATCACAGTGGCCAAATTGTGCTCACTTTTGTGCTATACTGTATATTTGTAAAAACCTTACATCCACTATGGTGACCATCATGCCTCTATAGGCAGCACACCAAATTTTCTCCTACTTGGCAGTCACCTATAAGAGCCGAGAGCAAAAAGCCAGATCAGGCCATTCCGAGTATTAACTTGCTTTTCAACTCCGTCATCTACCTGAAAAAGGGGCAGATTTCCTGGAAGAGTTGACAGGTCCTCCAGGCACAGTACAAACTTCCGGCAAGGTATTGCTCCCTTGACATTTTCTTCACAGTGATCCATGTTTAGGGGACAGCACAAGAAGTGGCCTGAACAGGGTGAGTGGTCTCTAAAAACTGGATATGCTTACAGAGTAAAAAAAAATTGGTTCCTCTGAACGTTAATTTTGAAATTTAGTGAGTGTATATGCATGTAATAGGTGTACGGCCAGATGTAGATTTCCTAATTATATGAGATCATCATTGTTGTAGAAGCAGAAGTTTCTGGTCGCGAATTATAAGGTGCATGTTTTCATGATACCACCCCATTTAGGGTCCAATCTGAATTTTTTTGTGAGTAAATTGAGACGTGGATGATGAATTAGAACATATTATTCAGAACTTTGATGGGTAATTTCAGCTGCAAATGGGGATGCGTCTTTCTATAGAAATGTAGAATTCATGGTGTGAGGTTACATCCTGAAGAGCAGCTGGCTTGACTTCCTAGCAAATGGCCAACAAAATGCGGTGACATTTGAGGACGATTGGACGCATAGGGTTGTTCAGTATTAGAAAAACAAGGCTGCTTACTTCCAAAAACAGCACTGTGTCAGTCTGTAGATTGCATATGGTATTACAGCTCAGCCCCATTCACTTCAGTAGCGCTGAGTTACAATATCAGACACAACGCATGGACAGGTGTTTTGCCATTTCTGAAATATAGTAGCCGTGATCCTATAGGGCTTATATATACCTTTGCCATCATCCCTTTTGCTATAGTCTCACCTTTTGAGGTTGATCCTCTATGCCCCAGATCTGGGTTTGTACAAGGGCTTTGATGGAACAGGAATGCTGGAAACAAGGAATAGAAGCATTGGAGGCTCCAGGCAGACAAGACGCATGGAAACGGGTACTTGAAACATTTGAGCAGGTATTGGTGCAAACTAAGAGTCTTAATACCAAGACACAATTTGTATCTTGGTGGGCTTTGTATGATCACATGGCAGCACCCTGCAAAGCTTGATGTGGAGCACAACAGAATGGAGCAGAATGGTGTGAAGAGACCATTGCACAAACTATTAAACGCCATTTTCCATTCATCCCCGTGCTTGATGCGAATAAGATTATACACCCCCCTGAGGTCAAGCTTAGTAAACCAGCAGGCACTCTTAACTCTGGAGAATAAATCAGACATCAGAGGTAACGGGTACTGATATTTAACCGTCATCTTGTTAAGGGAATGATAATCAATACACGGTCTTAATGAACCATCTTTCTTGGCCACAAAAAAAAATCCAGCACCTAAAGGTGATGAGGATGGTCTAATATGACCCTTCTCCAATGACTCCTTAATATAGGGTCGCATAGCATCATGTTCGGGTACTGATAAGTTGAAAAGTCGACCCTTGGGAAATTTACACCCAGGCATCAACTCAATTGCACAGTCATAACTCCTATGAGGAGGCAAAGACGCTGACTTGCTCTCACTAAATACATCAGAAAAATCGGCTAGATAATCAGGAATATCATGAGACTGAGGAGAGGTGGAGAAAACAGGAGCGTCCCTAAGAACACACACTGACAACCCCAACTCACCACAGACTCAGATTTCCAATCCAAAACTGGATTATGAGTTTGCAACCAAAGAAAACCCAGAACAATAGTATCATGCAAATTATGCAGCACCAAAAATTTACAATTTTCTTGGTGGTCTGGGGTAACTCGCATTGTCACCTGGGTCCAAAACTGAGGTTTATTCTCTGCCAAAGGAGTGGCATCAATACCCCTCAAAGGAATAGGCGTCCGCAGAGGCATCATGGAAAAACCACAACGTTTAGCAAAGTCCAAATCCATCTGATTCAGCACTGCTCCTGAATCCACAAAAGCCATCGTGGAAAACGTGGATAAGGAGCAGATCAGAGTAATTGCCAAAAGAAACTTAGGTTGTACACTGCCCACAGCAAATGTGTGTGCAAAACGTTTCTCTCATTTAGGGCAGGCAGAAATAGTATGAGAGACGTCTCCACAGAAAAAACACAGCTTATTACGCCTTCTAAACTCCTGACGTTGCGCCCTAGACAAAACCCCATCACATTGCATAGGTTCAGACGTTTGTTCAAAAGGTGGCAGCGCCTCCCGTGTAGTTTTACGTTCACGTAAATGCCGATCAACTTGAATGGCTAATGACATAGAATCATCCAGACCAGAGGGAACAGGAAATCCTACCATAACATCTTTTACGGTCTCTGATAAACCCTTCCGAAAGATAGCTGCCAATGCACTGTCATTCCATGTAGTAAGGACCACTCACTTTTGGAATATTTAACAGTATAACTCTGCAGAATCCTGACCCTGGTTTAATGCCAACAGGGTTCTCTCAGCTTGATCAACAGCATTAGGTTCATCATACAACAACCCCAAGGCTTGAAAAAATACATCCACATTAGTCAGAATAGGATTTTCAGGTGTCAAAGAAAAAGCCCAATTCCTGGGGATCGCTGCGCAGCAAGGAGATGACAAGTTTAACCTGCTGCACAGAGCTCCCCGATGAGTTAGGCTTCAAGGCCAGAAATAATTTACAATTATTCTTAAAATTCAGAAATTTAGACCGATCCCCAGAAAACACATCAGGAGTAGGGATCTTAGGTTCAGCAGCATGTGACTGAATGAGGTAGGTGGAAATTCCCTGCACTTCAGCAGCAAGCTGCTCCACACGATTAGACAATTGCTTAATCTCCATTAGGAAAAAGAAAAAAATTGCCCTAAGGCCCCAGAGAAAAAGAGGAAAAAACATAAAAAAAAAATAAAAATTCTGACACTTTTTTTTAACAACTTTTTCCTGCTTTTGAGTACCCTAGAATCTGCGGTACAGCTGGTGATTCTGTTATGAATGGGTCACCAAGGAGAAAAATGCAAAACAAGCTAAGTCACAATAAACCAGAGAGGTTGGTAACTATGCAGATTGCAGATCCCTGATCCTACCACACAACTGGCAGCAGCCGTGGAGTGTACCTACGATGTTCCTAGATGCTTTGTCACAGCCGGAGGACTAAATAAGCCTGAAGCATGAAAAGGGGAAAACTAACTGCCCCAGAGCAGACCCCAAGGGAATAGATAGCCCCCACACATGTATTGACGGTGAAACAAGATGAAAGCACACACACAGGCAGGAAAATAGGCTGAGCAAACGATGGGGCCCAAACTAACTAGAAAGGAAAGGAAAGGAAAGGCACTGTCTGCAACCTGCAAAATACTCTACAAAAATAATGTCCAACACTTCTGATAGCAAAATTAACCTTGAAGTCACTAGACTTCTCCCACTATATCAGCACTCTGAAATATTCTGAGACAGAGCAAAAAGAGGCCAAACTAGTAAGGGACAAAAAGCCAATTGGCAAAATACTGATAAATAAGAGTGGAAATTCAGCACAGCCCCCAGCCGGGGCTGGCTGACCACACAGAAAACTGAATAGACCATCAAACTCAAGTGTGAACATAGCAGAAAAACTTAGCTTTATATGACTGGAACAGAGCTGAAAACCAAGAGCTGACAAGCCAGAAGGAATCACCAGCAACTGAATAGGGCGTCGGCTGTCTTAAATCCAATCTGAGCCTCCTGAGGTCCAATCGTCATCCTCATTTTCAGGTGGCAGATCTCCACCGATCAAATCAGTCTCTCTACCTCTTGTTACCACCAGAGGGAGTCTGGAAGGAGAACTCACAACTGGTAAACCAGAGAATGAGCTCACAAAAGTTTTGCCAAGTTGAATGTCAATCAAGGCAGAATTGGACACGCCAACAGAGAGGAGACCATGATTAGTCTCCACTGCAGCACCGCTCGATGGCAAGTGGGAGTGGTGTTCATTGACTTTATACCTTCAGAGAACCACTACAGAGGTATTTTTAAGCCAAAATTCTACAAAAAATGGTTAGAAATAATTTTTGAAAATGTAACGGAAGAGGTTTACTTGGAGTACATGTTCTTAAAATGAGAAATAAAAAAAATAATATCCACGTACATGAACGCTGCCAGTGATAGTTGTTCCAATCCTCAAAGGAGATTTCTGTATCTCATTTTATTTTGGCTGGTGACGATGGTCTCTGGGTCTCGCATATAGATAACATTTTGTGCTGACAATCAGATGACATGATCCTGAAAAATGACGTAATGTTTCCCTTCAGGTTATGATCACTCTAAGAGACATAAATTTGTGACTTGCAGCTAACATTTAGAGTAATTACATTCCAAAAAGAAACTTTCTGCTTGACTTACAATATATGATTTAAAAAGGGCAGTTCAAGATCAGACAAATTTGAACAAAACGCCAACAAGTTAGTTAGGACATAAGCTGTTCTGCCTTTTTGCAGCTTCCTGACCCTGCAGCCAATCACTGGCCTGCTAAAGTACACAACTTGAGACCAGTGATTAACTGCAGTGGTGACATCCTGTTCATAAAGGAATCAACACTGCAGTCATCTGAACAAGGAGGTTTTTTTTAAAGAGCTGCCATGAAGATATTAGCAATATTTCGTGTGAAAAGTAGATGGGTTAATGAGCAAGGTCAGAACTATGAAAAAAGTGTATATTGATGTCACGTCCATGGTGGAAGGAGGGATTGACTTATTTGGTTTCAACACCATAAAACTTAAAAAAAAAATTAAATCAAATTGTTTTTTCGCACATCCATTGGTAAAGAGACAGTTTAAAGCTTCACAATCTCAGTTCAATTCTTCATCGCGACAAAACTCAATTACCCCGTGCCGGTCAGCTGGAAACAGGGCTGTGTCAGGTTAAAGATTTGTTTCATGACAGTGATCCTATCCGCAGGAATCAGAAAGCATCTAATGCAGACTAGGAGCATTCACATTCATCTGGCTTCCATAATGAGACTTTCCTTATAGGAATGGAACATCTGCGGGAGGTCGTGGGACTGTCCAGGGACCATGTAATGCAGCTGCTACATTGTATAAAATGGGTTCTTTTTTATGCTCTCAGACATACAATTACTTGTATGTGTCATCCTGTGGGCAGAAGGCGATTGTTCTAAGCAGCTGTCGGTAATCATCTGTCTTCACAGAACCTATTACAATACAACTCACAGAATCACAGTGGGGAATTTTCATTAAGTTTGTAGAAATTGCAAGGAAATAACACAATAACAACAACACCCCATCAGTATCTCACTCGTTTTGGTCTTTGCTTCCTATGACGTTAAAACGGAGGTAACAGTCTGCTTGACTGATGCTGATGAGGTTACCTGAAAGAATGTGAAATGCCGAGAATTACAAATCCAGAGGCAGCATGTCCATACCATTTCACTAATTTGGAACAATCCATATATTTACAACAAAAGCTCACACAACCACCCAAAAATGAAGCTAGGTTCCCACATGCAGACTTTGAAAATCTTCCTCAAGGACCACTTCAAATACTCATAGAATCATAGAATCATAGAATCGTAGAGTTGGAAGGGACCTCCTGGGCCATCTGGTCCAACCTCCTGCTCAAAGCAGGATTTGCTAAATCATCCCAGTCAGATGTCTGTCCAGCCTCTGTTTGAAGACTTCCATTGAAGGAGAACTCACCACTTCTCGTTGCAGCCTGTTCCACTCATTGATCACTCTAACTGTCAAAAAGTTTTTTCTAATATCTAATCTGTGTCTCCTCCCATACAGTTTCATCCCATTTCTTCTAGTCTTTCCTTGTGCAAATGAGAATAAAGATGATCCTTCTACAATGTGACAGCCCTTTAGATATTTGTAGACAGCTATTCAGTCTCCTCTCAGTCTTCTCTTTTGCAAACTAAACATTCCCAAATCCTGCAACCTTTCCTCATAAGATAGGGTTTGCAGACCGGTCACCATTCTGGTCGCTCTTTTCTGAACTTGCTCCAGTTTGTTGATGTCTTTTTTAAAATTTGGTGCCCAAAACTGGACACAATATTCCAGATGAGGTCTGACCAAAGAGGAGTAGAGGGAAATAATGACTTCACGTGATCTAGACTGTATGCTTCTGTTAATACATCCTAGAATTGCATTTGCCACACTGTTGACTCATATTCAGTCTGTGATCTATTAGTATACCCAAGTCTTTTTCACATGTGCTGTCACTTAGCCCTATTCCTCCCATTCTGTATATGCTTTTTTCATTTTTATTGCCCAGATGTAGTACTTTGCATTTCTCCCTGTTAAAAACCATTCTGTTAGTTGCTGCCCACTTCTCCAGTTTATTTATATCTTTTTGAATCATCTCTCTCTCTTCTCTAGTATTAGCTATCCCTCCTAGCTTTGTGTCATCAGCAAATTTAATCAGTTTACCCTCAATTCCTTCATCTAAATCGTTGATAAAGATGTTGAACAATACAGGGCCCAGGACAGAGCCCTGTGCTACCCCACTTGAGACATTCTTCCAGCTGGATGTGCAGCCATTTATGACCACTCTTTGGGTCCGATCACTAAGCCAGTTATGAATCCACCTAACAGTTGCCTTGTCCATTCCATACTTAGTCATTTTTTCAATAAGGATTGTATGAGAGACTTTGTCAAATGCTTTGCTGAAGTCAAGATATACTATATCTACAGCATTTCCTTGATCGACCCAATCAGTGATTCCTTCATAGAAGGAAATTAAGTTAGGCTACTTTCACATGTCCGTCGGTGGCATTCCGGCGCCATGCGGCAAAAAGATGGAGTGCCGGATCCAGCCGTGAACGGAGGGACCGGAAGTATATGCGGCGCATCTTACGGCGCCTGACACGGCTATGTTGCAAAGGGGTCACCAGGGAAGAAAAGGATCCAGGAGCCGGTGAACGGGGTATGAAAAAGAGAGAGAACGTGGTATGAAAGAGAGAGAGAACAGGGTATGAAAGAGAGAGAGAGAACGGGGCATGAAAGAGAGAGAGAGAGAACGGGGTATGAAAGAGAGAGAGAGAACGGGGCATGAAAGAGAGAGAGAGAGAACGGGATATGAAAGAGAGAGAGAGACCGGGGTATGAGAGAGAGAGAACGGGTTAAAGAGAGAGAGAGAGATATCCGGGCATGCGCACAGGGTAAAACTGTGCATGCGGTGGCCGGATCAGGTAGAAGTCTGATCCGGTGGCCGGAATGTGCCATTGAGAAACATTGTCCCGCAGAGCCGGAAGGGCCACATACGTCCATGTCCGGCTTTTTTCGCCGGACGAAAAAACGCTGCAGCACCCGTCCTGTCCGGCCGCCGGACAGAGGAATTCAGCCGGATCCGGTAAAAACCGGAACAAACGGAAGCACATGCGGCGCGATCCGGCGCATGTGCTTCTCAATGACAAAAAACGCATCCGGCGGTAAAAAAAACCGGATCCGTTTTTTTACACACATGCCGGATTGTGCCTGACGGCACAAACCGGATGTGTGAAAGAGGCCTTAGTCTGACATGACTTATTAGTTACAAACCCATGCTGACTCTGTTTAATCACTTCATTCTTATCCAGGTACTGACATACATGTTGTTTAATAATTTGTTCAAAGATCTTTCCTGGTATAGAAGTCAGACTCACTGGCCTATAGTTGCCTGGGTCCACCTTCTTCCCCTTTTTGAAGATAGGAACAACATTTGCTCTTCTCCAGTCTTCTGGCACTTCTCCTGTTCTCCAAGAATTCTCTTTGAATAATCTTCCTATTCAATGCAATGGAAAATCCTCTTAATTGTTCTTCCGAGTTGTATGAGCTTTTTTGTGTTGTGGTATTGAAAAACTTGAAGCAGAAAAAATGAATTGGTATGTCATTACTTTGAGGAGGATTCCATTTGGAAACATTGACAAGCAGAGATGGGAGAATCGATTTGCAAGACTCCGGTCCATCGGCCAGGTCAGTAATCTGTGACAACTAGAAGCTTTCAACGACCATCTCTCAAAGCAATGGGATTGTGGAATTCTAACAGGTGTCCTTGGAAGCTGTTGACTAGTTGAAATTCCCCATCACCACCATCTTGGATTTCATGTGAAGCTCAGCCAAAGGCTTCAAAGGAGAATGTAATTCTCACTTTGTTATGCGATCTAAGAGGTAAGGTTTCTCCTTGTGGAGACTGATAAACCAGGTCTGGCATACCAGTATGAGGAGACTTAAACACCTTGCATGCTCTTCTGGGAAACTAAATTTGCAAATTGCCTCTTTAGAGAAGAATAGGACTTGAACTCTTGAATTCTTTAAGTCAATAACGACCCTTTAGCTAGTTTTGCAATGTGACTTAGGATAAAAGCCTAAACAGAATCCCAATTTTCAGACACGGTGTTTTGGGGTATTGCCCCTCATCAGTGCAAATTATGAGATCTGATTTGGCTAGGTGAGAAGCTAAGATCGGGATCTAAGGGGTAAGGTATCTCCTTTTGGAGAGTGACAAGCCAGGTCTGGCGTTCCAGTATGAGGAGACTTAAATGCCTTGCATGCTCCTCTGGGAAATTAAATATGCAAAATTTATCTTCAGAGAGGAAGACCACTTGAACTTTAGTGACATCTATTGGAAGTAGCAATCCTAAAAGTCAATATTGACCCTTAAATGAGCCTTGCAATATGACTTAGGATAAAATCCAAACCAGAGACAATTTGCTTATTTAACGCACATTGGCAGCAACAGCTAGCACATCAGGAGACGAGTAAGCAGCTTATTCGGCAGATGCAACAGCAGCATTAGCAACAGTTAAAACAACAGCAGCAAACCAACATGACCAGTTAAGACAACAGCAGCAACAGATTGAGTTGCTTGCCGAGGCAGTTCGTGGGAGACCAGAAGCTCATTCCACAAGTCCAGGTGACAACACATACGTCTGAAAGGTGGTAAGACGAGCAATGCAGAAAATAATGCCGGGTGATGATGTAGAGGCATTTTTGAATGTGTTTGAGCAGGTTGTAGAGCGAGAGAAGCTGCCCCCAGAGGACTGGGCGGAGGTGCTGGCCCCCTATCTGACTGGTGAACCCCAGAAAGTTTATTATGACTTGGTCTTACAAGATGCCCTGGAGTATGACAAGTTAAAAACATAGATATTGGCATGCTCAGGGGTCACCATGTCTGTCAGGGCCCAAAGGGTTCATCACTGGGCATATTATGGTGACAAACCTCTCCGCTCTCAGATGTTTGACTTATTGCATTCGGTTCAGAAGTGGTTGTAGTCTGAGTCATCCGCTCCAGTCCATATGGTCGAGTGGGTAGTCATGGACAGATTATTTAAGAAAGGAATGGATGCTTTTCTTGTGAGTAACAGTATAGAAGGTTACGAATAACAGAATATTATAGGTAGATGGTTGACCCAGCTTAAGGGAAGGAATTTTTTTCCCTATGGAGAAAATTGGCTTCTACTCTGTGGGTTTTTTGCCTTCCCCAGGATCAACAATGCAGAACAGCTGCACTAAAAATGGGCTGAACTAGATGGACATGAGGTCTTCCTTCAGCCTTCAAAACTATGTTACTATGTTAGATTTGTGCACTTCCTCCCTAAGCCGAAGCAGACCTGGGTTGCCCAGGGTGACCTCCGGAATGCAGATGACCTAGTGGGCCTCATAGACAGGTAGCAGGTAGTCTAGAGGTCCCTAAGTAAGCCAGGGAGTGGTGCATCTCCATACTGGGGTACCCGAATCACAAAAGAGGAGTAGTTGAGCCACCACTGGGGGGGGAGTCTGAAATCCCAAAGAGTCGCTGAACAGTTGCCAAAGGCTGCTGGTAAAGACCTGGTCTGCTGGAGATTCCACGGTCCTATGTCCTCTGAGCAGATGGACTGCAGCTAGGGAGGCGGTGTTCGTACTATGCCTATCCCGCCCGCAGTGTTGACTATCACCCTGGAGAGGGGTCGCAGGTATGTCCTGTGACCATAAATGGTGTGCTGGTGTTAGTACTTTCGGACTCAGGAAGCTTGGTTATCCCAGGAAAACACATGGACGTCCGCTGTATCCACGGGTATGTCAAGAACTACCCCATCGCCAGAGTGTTGCTAAAAATGAGCCGGGGTACTGAGTCCCATGAGGTTGGGGTTGTTAATGACTTACTACAATGATATTGGTGGGACTTCAGCCTGTTTTGGGACTTGTGGGGAAAGGTGGGGATGCTAAGTGTCTCAGACAGGAGCCAGCTCAACCCTGATGAATACCCATCGCAGTCAGAGGTGGATGAGTTCCCCTTGTGTGTCCTGGCGGGTGATGAGGACGAGACAGTGGCCAGTGAGACCGAGGTTCCTGAACTGGGGGTTTCTGGGGAAAATTTGGGGACTGCTCAAATGCGGGATCTTACCCTAAAAGGGGTATTTGAAAATGCATCTGTGATAGATGGCGTTGCTCAAGAGCCAGGGGCTGACAAGAGGTTCCCACATTTTGCAGTCAATAGCTGGTTACTGTATTGGGTGACCACACTGAGGAGAGGTGAGATACTGGCACAGCTGTTGGCTCCAGGATCTTACCAGTGAAGGGTTATAGACATGATGCATTCATATGTTTTGGGGGGACATCTGGTGGTACATAAAATGCAGGAGAGAATAATGCAGAGGTCTATTGACCAGGATGTTACCAGGAGATCCTAAATTATTGTACTTCCTGCCCCACCTGCCAGATAACCGCTCCCTCTACTCACTTCCGAAGTCCCCTAGTCCTGTTACCTGTAATAGAGGTCCCATTTGAGAGAATTGCCATGGACCTAGTAGGACCTCTAGTTAAGTTGGCACTAGGGCATCAATTCATCCTAGTGGTCATGGACTATGGGAACAGGTACCCTGAAGTAGTACCACTAAGAACTCTTCGGCCAAGAGTATCGCCCTGGAACTTGGCCATATTTTTGCTAGGATGGGCCTGCCGAAGGAGATTTTGACAGGCCAGGAAGCCCCTTTCATGAAAACGTTGATGTGGGAGATGTGTAAGGTCCTTCAGAGGCAACAGTATCAGGAGCTGTTGCAGCGGAACTGGAACCAGTTCTTAGAGTTGCAAGGGCATATGCAGGTGGTGGAGCATGACGTGTTGACAGAGCTGCATGTAAAGGTGAACCTCAAGCCCTATAGAATTCCCGAAGCACGTCAGTAGGTTATGTCAAATGAGGTGAAGAGAATATTAGACCTTGAAGTGATAGAGGTATCGAAAATTGGATGGTCGAGTCCCATCGCCTTCGTCCTGAAGCCCGATGGTGAGTGGTGGTTTTGTAATGACTATGGATCGGATCCTACAGGTGATCATGGATGCGTTGAGAAATGCGGGGGTTCACCGTAAACCCGAAAAAATGTGCCATAGGGAAGGAAGAGGCCAAGTACTTAGGTTATGACAGGAGGGGCAAAATCAAGCCACAAACAAGGTTGAGGTGGTTCAGAAGTGGCCACAACCACTTTCCAAGAAGCAAGTGAGGGTGCTTCTTGGAATTTTGGGATATTACCAACGGTTTATCCCAAGTTTCGCCATAATTGCCGCACCTTTGATGGATTTCCTTAAAGGTACCAATTTGACGATGATTAAATGGTCTGCTGAAACTCAGATGGCTTTCAATTAGCTGAAGCAGGTTCCATGTAAACATCTGGTTCTGGTCGCACCGGACTTCAGCAAAGAATTTGTGGTCCAGACAGATGCATCAGAAGTCGACTTGGGAACCATGCTGTCTCAAGAAATAAATGGGGAAAAACATCCCATCCTGTATCTGAGCCAGAAGCTCTCTTCATGCGAAACTATGCCATTATCGAGAAGGAGTGCCTAGGCATAAAATGGGCCAAAGATACACTGAAATATTTTCTGCTAGGCCGTAGGTTTAAGCTAGTGTCAGACCATGCCCCTCTGAGATGTTTTAGGGAAAAGGCTTGGAATGCCCTGGTGACTAAGTGGTTCACGTGGTTCTACACGCAGAACATAGACCATTGAAGTTACACTGTAAGGTGGATGCTCTGTCCCGAATCCCGTTTGATGTCTGAAGATGCCAAAACTCCCGCTTTTGGACAGAGTGAGGGAATATGTGACAGGGTCACTGGTGCTGTGTGAGGGGAGCTATGCATCACGAAGATTGCTTTCTTCCATGATCTGAAACCCATACGTTTCTCTCCAGCATGCTATGTGCTGAAAGGGTTAAACCAAGGGTTACAAGGGTCTGGGTTTTGGTGAGTAGGTGAGAGATGGGCAGGATGCCTACTCACCATATCTCCACCTCAAGGGTGTGGTTGGCAGAGTTAAATGTCCAATGACTGTTTTTTTCTCTGTTGTATGTTTGGAGGAAGGAAGTCTCCAGACGCAAGCTCCAGCGTGAGTTGAAGTGTGTTATATCCCAGAGGGCTGGAGCCATGCTGGGAAGGACTGTTTGTATGGTCTCTTTTTTCATTTGTGCCAGAAAGGCTTTTTTGTGTTATTACTTTGCTTTGTGGTTTATGAAGCAATAAAACACCCAGAGACTTTAATACCAAGTGTTCCTGTGTCTACCTCAGGGAGCAGCTGAGTGAGTCGACCTGCCACAGAGGGTAGACAATCTTTATTTGGTAAAATAGAGTGCAAAACATTTCTTATATCAGCCTATTTTTTCAAACATAAACTCAGAAGACCATTAATATAAAGCCATTATCCTTTATGTAAGTGTCCTCCATCTGCAGGGGAGCTAAAGATCATTAGGTTCAATTCTTTTGTTATGTACCATGCATGATGTTTCTGCTTGTTCCGTGTGTCCTATTAATAATTGGTTTGTCTTAGATATTTAAACGTACTTGCAGTTTTTTTCTTCATTTAATAGATTAGATATTTTGGAAGTCATAGCTAGATATGATTATGAAGCGCAGCGAAGATTAAACAGATTCAATAAGTGCACCTGTACAAAGCAAGGGCACAGAATTGCCCTATGTATTCCTTGATTGCTTCCTGCCACCATACCAAAGCATTAGAAGGAATCATTTGTAGAAGATTCGAATAACCTCTAGGGGTCGTGCAATATAAAGATTTTAGATTTTGCTTCAAGTTGCCATCTCACCGGAGACTTTCTATCAAAGGGATTTTGAAATTTGGGTTTCTGCATGAGAAAATATGGACAAAATAACATATAGGGCAAGGCAAGTGAAAGATCCATGTGAATTCTAAGAAAGCCACATAAGAAAGGACACAGATGGTTCATGTATGAATGTAAGAACAGGTCCTTATTGAAATCTCGATTTTGCATTTATATGACCCAAAACGTGCATAGAGATATCATATTAAGACCATGCTCCCACATGAGCATTTTTTGACCTTGTGCTGCCATCAGCGAGACCAGGCGACGCTGATGATAGTTGTAGTCAGTTCACTGAATAAATAAAAATCAGCTGTGAACTGCTTTAACCCCTTCACCACCTTGGGTTTTTCCGTTTTCACATTTCTGTTTTTTGCTCCCCTTCTTCCCAGAGCCATCATTTTTTGATTTATGGACTCCAATCTTGAAGTGGACGTCCACTTCGGCGATCGAGAGGTGCGAGTGAGCTGGGACGTTACCTCCGACACTGACGTACGGTACAGGGCTCAGTCAGGGGTGGTGCAACGGACAGGGTGGGGACCGTCCACAATGCGAGAGAAACAGAGAGCATTGTCAGGAGGACTTGCGGCCTAGCGGGAAGAACTGGAAAACCCACTACGGCCTACTATAAAAATGGTGGGATAGTTGTAGTGCTACCCGAAGGACTGTGGTCATTGCTCTCATAAGAAACGGGGTATATAATAATAATAATAATAATAATAATAATAATAATAATAATCTTTATTTATATAGCGCCAACATATTCCGCAGCGCTTTACAGTTGAACAGTTTCAAACACAACAGTCATAAGTAACAACGTTAACAATACAATAATTAAAGCGAAATAAGACGACCCTGCTTGTGGAGCTTACAATCTACAATGAGGTGGGGGAGATACAAAGCATAGGTTTGTATTTACAATGATGTATTTACAATGACGGTCCAGCCATCTTCAGGGGGTGGGGGTTAGATGGAGATAGTGAATGGGCTACACACACACAAACATAACATGACTTTGATTACTGAATGTGATAGGCCGCTCTGAACAAATGCGTTTTGAGCGAGTGCCTAAAACTATGCAAATTGTGGATGATCCTAATATCTTGGGGTAGAGCATTCCAGAGGATTGGCGCAGCACGGGAGAAGTCTTGGAGTCGGGAGTGGGAGGTACGGATTAGGGCAGAGGTTAGTCGAAAGTCATTTGCAGAGCGCAGCGGTCGGTTAGGCCGATAGACAGAAATGAGGGAGGAGATGTAAGGGGGTGCCGCACTGTGGAGAGCTTTGTGGGTGAGAACAAGTACTTTGAATTGTACCCTGTAATGAATTGGCAGCCAGTGTAACGACTGGCGAAGAGCGGACGCGTCTGAGTAACGATTAGCCAGATGGACAACCCTGGCTGCTGCATTAAGGATAGACTGGAGTGGGGAGAGTCGAGTGAGAGGGAGGCCAATTAATAGAGCATTACAGTAGTCCAGGCGGGAGTGGATCAGGGCGACAGTGAGAGTTTTTGTTGTTTCCATGGTGAGAAAAGGGCGGATTCTAGAGATGTTCTTTAGGTGTAAGCGGCATGAGCGGGCAAGAGATTGTATATGGGAGGTGAAGGAGAGATCGGAGTCGAACATAACACCCAGACAGCGTGCCTGCTGTCGGGGTGTTATTATGGTGCCACCCACAGAGAGGGAAATGTCAGATTTAGGGAGGTTAGTAGATGGTGGGAGCAGAAGAAGTTCAGTTTTGGAGAGGTTGAGTTTCAGATAGAGAGCAGACATGATGTTGGAGACTGCAGACAGACAGTCAGTGGCGTTCTGTAGTACAGCGGAGGTAAGGTCAGGGGATGATGTGTACAGTTGTGTGTCATCAGCATAAAGATGGTACTGAAAGCCAAATCTGCTGATGGTCTGTCCAATTGGGGCCGTATAGAGAGAGAAGAGAAGGGGGCCAAGGACTGAGCCCTGAGGTACCCCAACAGTGAGAGGAAGAGGAGATGAAGTGGAGCCAGAAAACAGAACACTGAAGGAGCGGTCGGAAAGATAAGAGGAGAACCAGGAAAGAGCAGTGTCCTTAATGCCTAGTGACTGGAGCCTAGAGAGTAGGAGAGGATGGTCAACAGTGTCGAAAGCTGCAGAAAGGTCGAGAAGAATGAGCAGAGAGTGGTCACCATTACGTTTTGCTGTCAGAAGGTCATTGGTCACTTTGATGAGTGTAGTTTCTGTCGAATGTAGGGGGCGGAAACCGGACTGTGAAGGGTCTAGGAGGGAGTGAGTGGAGAGGTAACGGGTAAGGCGTGAGTATATCAGGCGCTCCAAGAGTTTAGAGATGAAGGGGAGATTGGAGACTGGTCTGTAGTTGTTTGTGCAGGATGGGTCGAGGGTGGGTTTCTTTAGTAATGGAGTAATGATAGAGTGTTTGAAGGAGGAGGGGAAAATGCCAGAGGAGAGGGAGAGATTAAAGATTGTAGTTAGGTGAGTTGTGACGACTGGGGAGAGAGACTGGAGGAGATGTGAGGGAATGGGGTCGGTTGTGCATGTAGTCGGACGAGAAGAGGAGAGGAGCCTGGAGACTTCTTCTTCTGTGATGGGATCGAATGTGGAGAGTGAGCCAGGGGGAATGCAGGGAGGGATGGGAGTCACTGAATTTGGTGATTGGGAGCGGATTTCCTGACGGATATTGTCTATTTTCTCTATAAAGTGGGAGGCAAGGTCATCAGCGCAAATGTCTGTGATAGGGGCTTGTGCTTTTGGCCTGAGGAGGGAGTGAAAGGTGTCAAAAAGTTTCTTGGGGTTGTTGGATAGTGAGGAGATCAGGGTGGTGAAGTAGGTCTGTTTGGCGAGGTGAAGGGCAGAGTTATATGTCCTTAACATAAATTTGAAGTGTATGAAGTCTTCTGGTGTGCGTGTTTTCCTCCATAAGCGTTCAGCACACCTAGAGCATCGCTGGAGAAATCGGGTTTGCGATGTGAGCCAGGGCTGTTTCACTCTGTGTTTGGAGGTTCTGAGGGTGAGGGGAGCTACTTGGTCAAGGGTGCTTCTAAGAGTGTCATTGAAGTGATGTACAGCCAGATCAGGACAGGACAAAGAAGAGATTGGGGACAGTGATGAGTGTAGGGAGTCTGAAAGTGTATGAGGGTTAATGGCTTGTAGATTTCTGACTGAATGGTAGGTAGGAGGGTGCTGGGGTGAGCGAGGATTTGTGAGTGTAAAGGAGAGAATGTTGTGGTCAGAGAGGGGAAGCGGTGAGTTATCTATGTAGGAGATTGAGCAGAGCCGGGCGAAAACCAGGTCCAGGGTGTTACCGTCTTTGTGTGTTTCAGAGGTTGAGAGCTGAGAGAGGCCTAGAGAAGTGGTTAGTGATAGAAGCTGGGATGCAGATGTGGAAGTGGGGCTGTTAATGGGGATGTTGAAGTCTCCCAGGATAAGGGTTGGTAGTTCTGAGGACATGAAGTGCGGCAGCCAGGCAGAGAAATGGTCCAGGAAGTGGGTGGGTGAGCCTGGGGGCCGGTATATGACCGCTACTCTGAGGGAGAGGGGACGAAAGAGCCTGATGGTGTGGACATCAAAAGAAGGGAATGAGAGTGATGGAACTGGGGGGATGACCTGGAAAGTGCATTGTGGGGACAGGAGTATGCCGACTCCACCACCAGGTCTGTTTGTCGGTCTCGGGGAATGGGAGAATTGTAAGCCACCATGGGAAATGGCAGCAGGAGAGACAGTGTCAGAATCCTGAATCCAGGTTTCCGTGAGGGCCAACAGATTCAGAGAGTTTTTCAGAAAGTAATTGTGTAGGAAAGGAAGCTTGTTGCATACAGACCGTGGATTCCAAAGGGCACAATTGAAAGAAGGAGATGAAGGAGTGCAAATAATATTAGTAAGATTATTAAGGTTTCGATGTGAGGTAGGGTAGGGGTTGAGGTTGGGGGATGGTGGACCGGGGTTGGGGGAGATGTCCCCTGAAATCAGTAGGAGCAGGAAGATAAAGAGCAAGTAGTTTTTGGAATTGTATGAAGATTTTTTGTGCAGTGTGTTTGGGCAAGATGGGCTGAGGTTTTTTAAGAAGGTGAGAAGTGCATGGGAGCTGTACATGGGAGAAGGAAAGAGAGAGGAGCTGATGTATATGAGTTGTGATGGAGGGGGGATTGGTCGGTGAAAGTGGATTGCAAGAGAACATAGGAGGATAGGAATAAAGCACATGGATAAAAGGGACAGCAGAGTGTGGGTTACCTGACTCCTGCCCTGACTAACTGCCATGTAATAACTGCTGTATCCCGACGCTTATCTTCGTGACGCTTTGCTTCTGTGATGCGTGCACCCCTAAGAATGGTTCACATTTATAGTCCAGACTGCTGGGTCAGAAGAGATGGATTGTGGGAACTGGTTGAGGATAATTTGGCAGCTGGGCTCAGCACACCAGGGTTGTTGTTTTTTTTTTGGGATGATCAAAGACATTCAGCCAGGCAACATCTATTTTAACACCTCCACCAATAAGATCTACACTGATCCCAGTCATGGAAATGCAACAGTGAGTTTTAAGTACAATGCACCAAATGATTTATAACAATGAATTAGCAGACACATTAAAATATGTTTCTAGATGGTAAAGCAGCAGATGACAGCAGACAGCAAGCAGAGGGAATTTTTACCATTAGAGTCTATTGCAGCAGATGAGACAGCAATCAGAGGTGGGAAGTTGTACCATTTGAATATGTTGTGGAAGACAGCAAGCAGAGGGAATTTTTACCATTAGAGTCTATTGCAGCAGATGAGATAGCAATCAGAGGTGGGAAGTTGTACCATTTGAATATGTTGTAGAAGACAGCAAGCAGAGGGAATTTTTACCATTAGAGTCTATTGCAGCAGATGAGACAGCAATCAGAGGTGGGAAGTTGTACCATTTGAATATGTTGTAGAAGACAGCAGAAGACAGGTATGTTGTATGTTGAATATGTTGTAGAAGACAGGTATATGTAACATAGTGAAATCCTTCTGGCAAGGGTTATAGTGCGTTGATAACAACTGTGATATTAATATATATTGAATATTGTACTCTGCCATTACCCTGAGAATAAATAGTTAAGTGGTTACTTCCGCCTTGTCCTTGTCTGCGCATTGCATCCCAGTCACCTATTTACACAAAGCAGAGGCTGTAGAATTAAAACAGTGCAAAATTTTAAAGGACACCCAATTGCAAAAATTATTTGTAGCCCATAATGCCTGCATTTGATTTAAAAAAAATGGTGTCCATATCCTTTAAACACCAATTCCTGAAAATGCTTTTTGGCATTTTTTAATATTTGGCAATATACAGTTTTTCTGATATTTCCATGTGCCAGCCAGTGAATCTCTACAGATGAGACATCTCACGTACAAAGATCAGGATCTTTGTATCTTTGCTATTTCTGTGCCATCCACGGGGACCTGGGATCCTATTAATAGATTTCTCAAGTACAAACCCAACATCAGTGATAGGAATGATAAAAGTGGCATAGAACGATGTAAGACACACATAAGACACAACACATAAGACACACATAAGACACATAAGACACACGGGGCTGCAAATTATATTTCTCCTGCTACATTTCGATTCTGCAGCTTGTGTTCATTGTTATCCAGATCTCACCTCGTTATCCAGACCCCTCTTCCCCTTGGGAATTATGTGACAATCACACTTTTTGGGCAAGCAATAAACATATTTTCACATCTGCTCTTTTTTTTCGTATGGACAATGGTGCAGATTCATCTTTAAATGTTTGCTTTTTTAGGGATTTTGTCTTTCTTTGCTTTGTTTCTTTCTCCTTATTCATTCTCTGATTTGTGTCTTTTTTAACCTCTTTGTCATTTTTTGCATTTTATTTTGTAAATGTGGCCAGGTTAGCCAAATTCAGATTTTTTTCACTTATCATAATTTATAATTTGAATTTCTTAAAAAAAAACAAAACAACATATTTTATTGCGCAGAAATGCTCCACTTCCCCTGCCGGCCAGCAGATATTTTAAGTAGTTGAAAAAGGGTGACGTTTTGAAGGATTCTTTGACTTTTAACACAGAAATGTTTTATTATTTTGCTCTTTTGCACCATTTCTGAGTTTGCTCAAAAAAAGCCACGGCCAGTGTGAAAGTTGGAAGATTTCTTATTAATTTTTTTAAATAAGGATTTTGATATGGAGAAAAATAAATTGCAGAAATAAAAAAATAGATATTCATACATTTAACAAAAAAGCCTGATTGAAGCTATGTCTTTTTCTGGTCACTTTCCCTTTAACTCCTTAACGACTTTGGATATATAGACACGTCTAAGGTCATCTCCTTGCATCTTTCCCTGCACATGACAACTGATATGATCAGCTGTCATGTGCCTCTAACAGCAGCGGGTGGATCCCCGATCAGCATCCCTTTCACGTGATCGCAGGGCGCTAATGGGTTGTCATGACAGTCAGGGGTCTGCAGAAGACCCCTGTGCCTGTTATTGTAAATCTCCAATGAACGCTGGTGCATGGATCTGGGTCATCCTCGTTGAGATGCTGCAGCGGCTGGATTTTGTAAGGGTGCCATTTGTGAGCAGCTAATATCCGCCAAAGGAATGTTCGACTGATGCCGGATCGGCACGCTGAATTTGCAGAATGGGCAAAACAAAAATTGAAACAGGACCCTCAGTTTACACAGAACACTATGTTCAGTGATGAGGCAAACTTTTTTGGGTGGGCCGTTTATATGGATACACCTAAATGAAATGGGAATGGTGACAGTTTTCTTGCGTAGGGTGTCTTGCATTGAAATCTGCTGCAATGACCCGGGTACTGCGTTCACCAGACATCAACACAATTTCTATCCGCTCCTCACGTGTTAACCTCTGCGACATGTCAATCGCTGTAAACAAAGAAAAACTTATAAATAACTCATGAAAGAATAAAGTTATGTTAAAACCAAGCACACCATTGTTTTTCTTGTGAAATTCTCAATAAGTTTGATGTGTCACATGACCCTCTTCCCACTGGAAAAAATGGAGTTGGATCCAAAATGGCCGCCATGGTCACTATCCATCTTGAAAAGTTTCCCCCCTCCTATATACTAATGTGCCACAAACAGGAAGTTGATCTCACCAACCATTCCCATTTTATTTAGGTGTATCCATATACATGGCCCACCCTGTATGTAGAAACAGGAAGTCTCTTGCCCCTGCATTTATCATTCCCCTCTTCAACTTCTGACTCAGCTGCTCCCTCCTCCCCCAACCAGGGACTTTTGCAGTGACTCATGACTCACGCGGGGAAATTGAACTCCTGTTTCTACATAGAGCTTAGAAAGAATCAGCCAGTCAGTTATTAATCATGTGATGTCATAGACCTAACAGAAAAGAGAAGAATAATCTGGGTAGAAAGGCAAAATGAGTAATTGTAATTTCACAGTGCTGTACAATATGATGACTGTAATATATTAAGAAGTTACAAATTTTAATGGGTGTGATTCTTTAATGGATGCATGAGGGTGGATTTATCGATCATCTCTTTGTAGCCATCTTGCCTTTCTGCATATCAAACAGTGTAATACAGTACATAGCAGCTCAAGTTACCTGATTACAGTTTTGGGGGGACACATTTTATGTGCCGTCTTATGAAAAATGAGGTCTTAACCCTGCGGTAACCGGGCCTGCTTTCATTCCTGCCAGTAATGATTCAAGATATTTTTATCCTCAGAGGTTTAAAGTAGGAAATGTACTTGTTCAGATGTTCCGAGCTCATTTCAGACGCCAGCAGAATAATATTCCGATATTTATCTCACACGAGTGTTAGAATCAACACTTTTACCGCAAGAGCAGAAATATTGGAAGTGGAATTTAAAGGCACAATAACAGCTATTGCCCTTGGCTTTCTAAATTTAAAGGTTTATTGGTCAAAGTGACCCATCTGGAAGAAAGCGTTCCTGGGGGAGTTCTAGAGATTGGAGAGCTTTGATCATTAGGATTAAACAAATATCTGTAACGTCTATAAATCATATCATATGATACTTTCAACATTTTTCAAAACTTTTTAGCAGCTTAAAACTTTTGACCGATTTTCTCAGGCGGGTGGTTTTCAAGGATCGCACTTGTACACATGATATTCTGTGGGGCTGTGCACATTGACTGAGTGGTCCAAGAAAAGAAGCAGAGACCTGTCCGATTTTGATGCCAGTGTTGGATCAAAATCAGCAATGCAAGTCTATGGGTCCATGTACAAAATTGGACCGCACTCAGGTAGCATCCAAGTGCAGTCCGATTTTCAAGGACTGACAGAATAGAAAAGGTGTTTCTTCAGAGAGAGAAAGAGGACTTGAACTCTATAGCGCCACCTGTTGGTAGTAGCGATCCTACAAGTCACAATCGACCCTTTAACGAGTCTTGCAATATGACTTAGGATAAAAGCCAAATCAGAATATCAATTTGCAGACACGGTGTTTCGGGCTATTGTCCCTCATCAGTGCAAAGTATGAGAACTGATTTGGCTAGATGAATGGCTCTGGACTGACCTCATTATCCTAAGTCATATTGCAAGACTCCCAGAGGAGCATTGCACGGCGAATAAGCCTCCTTACCTTGACAAGCCAGAGCTGGTATCTCTCTCTCCACAAGGAGAAACCTTACCCCTTAGGAAAGGTAGGAAACTTTTTTTTTCTTTGATCTCTCCATGTACAAGAAAAATTGATGTCAATTTAATTAAGCGCTGGTCAAACTCTGATCACAGCCAGATCAGAGTAAGGCCGGGGTCACACGAGTGCAATGCGAAAAACTCTCGTGAGTCTCTCGACTCAATACCCAGCACTGCCGGCGGCACTCGGGACCGGAGTGTTCAGTTGCATAGAAATACATGCAGCCGCACACTCCGATCCCGAGTGCCGGCAGCAGTTCTGGGTATTGAAGCGAGAGAATCCTGCGAGTTTCTCGCATTGCACCAGTAAGTGTGACCCCGGCCTAATTGGACTGTTTTTCTCAGTGTGGACCTATCCTCACGATCAGTTATCCATCAGCTGAGGTGTGATCTACACAACCACTGGCAAATGGTTTAATTAAAACATAACCAGCTGATTATTTTCACATTAATTACTAGTACACATGGAAGTAAGAGGCCAGCAGCTGATGTCAGCTTGCCGGTGACGGGCGGCGTATGGCAGTGAAGTGATACGCTGCCCATGCCGGCACACCAAAGTCAGCTTCCGGCTTCTGTGCTTCCTAGAATGGGGGACATTGTGATAACATGGGGACCAGGATGGGGGGCATTATTACTAGAAGGGGCCCAGGATGGGGGTCATTATTACAGGAAGGGACCAGGATGGGGGGCATTATTACTGGAAGGGGCCCAGGATGGGGGACATTATTATAGGAAGGGACCAGGATGGGGGTCATTTTTACAGGAAGGGACCAGGATGGGGGGCATTATTAAAGGAAGGGACTCGTATGGGGGACATTATTACAGGAAGGGTCCCAGGATGTGGGACATTACAGGAAGAGACCAAGATGGGAGTCATTATTAAAGGAAGGGACCAGGATGGGGGGCATTATTACAGGAAGGGTCCCAGGATGTGGGACATTACAGGAAGAGACCAGGATGGGGGTCATTATTAAAGGAAGGGACCAGGGTGGGGGGGCATTATTACTGGAAGGGGCCCAGGATGGGGGACATTATTACAGGAAGGGACCAGGATGGAGGAGATTATTTCAGGAAGTTACCAGGATGGAGGAGATTATTACAGGAAGGGGCCCAGGATGGAGGAGATCATTACAGGAAGTTACCAGGATGGAGGAGATTATTACAGGAAGGAGCCCAGGATGGGGGACATTATTACAGGAAGGGACCAGGATGGGGGAGATTTTTACAGGAAGTTACCAGGATGGAGGAGATTATTACAGGAAGGAGCCCAGGATGGGGGACATTATTACAGAATGGGGCCAAGGAATGAGAGACATTATACTAGGAAGTAGCCCATGATGGGGGACATTATTACAGGAAGGGACCAGGATCTAGGACATTATTACAGGAAGGGAGCAGGATGGGGACTTTATTACATGGGGTGTAAACATGCATGTCTTTATAGGATTTAGAATCCTATAAGGGTCCATACATCGGACCAACATGCAGGTGGGGGCCCAGGTCCAAAGTTTGAACCAGGGCCATCAGACTCTAGTTACACCACTGGGCATTGGGGGGCCTTGGGATCATTTTACTGCTCTTCCTTTTTCAATTACTGCCCATTTAATAGCGATGGCTTCCATATATTTTTATGTACAATATTATAGATAGGGTATTATGCTAATGTACCATTTCCAGCTTGTACTTTGCAATGTAATTACTTGTTCAAATGAATTGGAAAAAAATGGAGGTAAAGCAAATAAAAACATACTAAAAATGCACAAAAAAAGTGTTTTTTTCTGCCAACATTTGCAGAAAATCTGCAACAAATGCTAAAAGTACGCACATAGACCTATGTCTGTATTTTGTTTGTTCCTTTTGTATCATTATACTTGAATATTATTCATAGCTGGGATATCTACCATAGAGGATAGGAGGGTTTTTTTTTTTATGGGGCAAGGGTTGTCTGCTATTTCTTTGCATATTTGCATGTAAAAAAAAAAAAAAAAAAAAATTTTTTTAAATTTCAGCCATTTTTTTATACAGTTCCCAAGATCAACTTCAAATACATTTGCATAGAATAAAGGAAATGGGTCACAGGCTTTGCTGAATGGATTTATTTCAATGTAAACATTTCTGAGATTTCGAACATATTCTTTATCCCAGCTGTCCTCCATGTCACCATAAACTCCATTGTTGCACACACGTTCATTAAATCCACTTAATATACTTCTTGCTGTGGTCTTATCATGTACAGCGGGTCACTCATTGCTAATCACTGTTTTTTTGATTGACAGCCGGCTCCAGTTATGATTTTCTGTACAGTTGTTTTGCTCTGGGTCTGCTGGAAATGATAATAATGGAATATCTGCACATTGCATGATCGCTGCACAAAATCACCAGGTTTTACCTAGTAAGAAAATATAATACAATAGTAGCATAAATAATTTACTTCTATACCGTAAAATCTCATTAAAATGAAGTGAAAATTCATACAGTGTTACATTCGCACGGAATATATATCAGCATATAAATTTAAGGGATTTTCCCCTGAAATTAAACATTGGAATATTATTTATTTTTATTATACCTATTTCCAAGAAACCTTTTTGGAAAGCAAAGGGGACAACTAGTATGGGTAGATTGCAGCTCAGTAAGACAAATGTTGCTAGGCGGGTTTTACATTTTAACAGCTTTAACCATATATCCCCTAGATAGGGATAATGTTGGGATGATTGTGATCATTGACGGATGGCTGTCAGCTCCCTTTCCCAGGGTCGTGCAGACAACCATATTTTCTGTCCGGGTGCAATCCGACAAAACATTGGATCGCACTCAGGACAATGTTATGCCATGGTGTCGTGGTCATGTCTGATTTTTTACTTGGACAGAGCCAGTCCGAGGGAAAAAAAAATCACAGCTTGCTCTATTTTCATCAGATATTTAATGGCACTCGGTCATACAAGCCAATGAGTCTGGGATAAACATTGAACTGCACTTGGATGACATCTGAGTGCAATCCTATTTTTACTGACTGACAGAATGGAAAAAACGGAGAATTTTTTTTCTCCATCTTTTCCTCATCCGAGAAAAGTGGATCATACTGTGCTCACACTATGGTCAAACTCTGGTCAGAGTATGATTAGCATAATTGACCCTATCCACTCGGATCATAGAAAATACTGTTGTGTGACCCTAGCCAAAAGAGCACTGGTTAAGCGTTCACAGTGCTGCTCTTTTCCAAGTCTATGGCTTACACAGAAATAGCAAAGTCACATGAGGTCAATATAGAAGATGTCTATTTTCAAAAGCTTACTGAACATTTATTTATTTATTTATTTTACTCACTTATATAGCACCATTAAGTCCACAGCACTATGCAAACGTTATTGGAACATGGGGTTTTATTCGACTCATTTTGAAGTAACAGATACTTCTTCAGGAGGTCAACCACATAGCGGGAGATATCCACAATTTCTCCTTATCTTCATTCCCTTTGGTTTGACAGCCCGTGGATCCACAGCGGCTGTACATTTATTTAAAACGTTTTAAATCATGGATCTGCATAGCACAATCTCATAAAAATCTTTTAAATTTGTCTGTCAGATAACACCCTATTTGCGCTATATTCTCCCTAATGTTTTAACTATTCTCTTCTGCTATCATTTCAGTGTACAAAAAGTGCACAAAACCTTCGCTCTCTTCTTAAGAGAGTGATTTGTGCTTTCTACTGCATGGAAGTGATAACAGCGGAGACAAGCAATGTCAGAAGCGAGGAGAGAGGGATTTATGCTTTCTACCACATTAAAGTGACGGCAGAGGAGATAAGCAATGTAAGAAGGAGAGAGTGAAGTGTGCTTTCTACTTCACTGAGGTGAAAACAGAGGAGATAAGTAATGTCAGAAGTGAGGAGAGAGGGATTTATGCTTTCTACCACATTAAAGTGATGGCAGAGGAGATAAGCAATGTAAGAAGGAGGAGAGAGTGAAGTGTGCTTTCTACTTCACTGAGGAGAAAACAGAGGAGATAAGTAATGTCAGAAGTGAGAAGAGAGGGATTTATGCTTTCTACCACATTAAAGTGATGGCAGAGGAGATAAGCAATGTAAGAAGGAGGAGAGAGTGAAGTATGCTTTCTACTTCACTGAGGTGAAAACAGAGGAGATAAGTAATGTCAGAAATGAGGAGAGTAATGTGTACTTTCTACTTCACTGGTGAGATAGCAGAGGAGATAAGCAATGTCAGAAGCGAGGAGAGAGTGATTTATGCTTTTTACTGCATTGAAGTGATAGCAGAGGAGATAAGCAATGTAAGAAGCCAGGAAAGGGTGATCTGTGCTTTCTACTTCACTGAGGTGATAGCAGAGGAGACAAGCAATGTCAGAAGTAAGGAAGGAGAGAGCGATGTGTACTTTCTACTTCACTGACAAGATAGCAGAGGAGATAAGCAATGTCAGAAGCGAGGAGAGAGTGATGTGTACTTTCTACTTCACTGAGGTGATAGCAGAGGAGATAAGCAATGTCAGAAGTGAGGAGAGAGCGACTCATGCTTTCTACTTCACTGATGTGATAGCAGAGAAGACATGCAATGTCAGAAGTGAGGAGAGAGCGACTCATGCTTTCTACTTCACTGATGTGATAGTAGAGAAGACATGCAATGTCAGAAGCGAGGAGAGAGTGATTTTTGCGCTCTCTCCTGAACAGGAATAGTGATCAAATACTTGAAGTTTATCTTCAGACAGCGCTGGCTCTGGGCAAGTCGTCACTGTCAATCAACATCAAGTGGAAGTAATGATCTAAATAAGTGGTTGGAACGGTGCACAGAAGCTTTACCCATGCCAAGGTTGCATTGAGCACCTTCATTTGCATATTACACTAAAGTTGGTTTTGGGGGCATTGGAAGAATACATTAAAAAATTTGATTCATTTTGCTGCTTTATCTTCCACAAGGCTATGTGGTTAGTTTGAAGGTTACATTTGGGGTGATCACCTTCCTTTAATTAAGAAAAAACTAAATAATAATAAGTTATAACTAGTGGAAGCTGACCACCTATGAGGCCCCAGAGAGAAGGGACATAGTAATGTTTGGTCTGGTACTCTTTGCTATTAGATAACAAATACTGCAGAATTTCTGTGTAGAAATGAATTGCATTTTTAGGAAACAAAACGGTAGGCAATTGTTCAAAGAGTCATGGAAATGTCAAAGAATAGGACACAAACCTCAGATTCTACAGTCCTTGTGGTAAAATGCTACAGCCTAAGAAAGGGACCTTTTGGATCTTCATTATGAGGCTCCTGCTCGCTTCTGTTTGCTCCATTGAGCTTCATATATTTGGCGCACCCTAATTACTTCAGATGTGCTAGAATTATGGCACATTTTGTTTAAAGGAAATGGGCTGTACGGTCTTAGGCTATAAGTCTGCAGTCACTCTATGAATCCTCGGATTGTGCACACTACGTACGTTGTAGATTCTCCTGTGTCAGTGGCGGGAGTGTGTGTTCATGTGACCGCAAGCATGGAGTATGCGTACTTCCAGCCACATCTCAACTAGACGTGTCACAATACACTTAGATGGAGCTAGGCTGTGCATGTCTAGTCTAGCTGGTATGTGAACAAATGTATGCAAATCGCTTACTTGCGGCCTTGTGTCCATCCACTTCTGGCACCGGCAGAGCACACAGTACTTAGAGAGTGACTGCAGACTTGTACTCAAAGGCTGGTCTACCACTTTAATATGATTGACCATTTTTTTGTGGATTTTTTTTAAATAACAGGCTTATTTTATAAACTGAAGACTTGCAAGTAATATGTAGTTTGGAACTAAATACTACCGTTATTAATGCAACATTTCACACAAGAGAATTTGGGTCAATCCAAGATGATTGGTGTTTTCAGACAAGAAGAGGTCATTGTTTTTGAAATCCTCCAAGTTCCAAGTAATGAAAGAAGATAAATACCTTGATCCATATATTATAGTTACTATTCTCCTAAAAGCCTACAATAAATACTAAAGGTAGCCAGTCACATCCCCAAATCCTATTAACCTGTAGTTATGGTATTCATCTGTGTTCCAAAGCTGTGCGGCCGCCGCTCTGAAATCTAGGCTACCGGGAGAAAATTAACTTCATTTCTCCCAGTAGCCTCCAGCTTTATGCTATAGAAGCGCCTCCAGTGCAACTTCAGTCACCGATTGTATCTGGTGAGTGGCAGCTGTAAGCGTACTCCGGCATTGACTGACAGCTGGCTCTGCAGTTTATCAGTATAGAACTAGCTGTCAGTCAGTGCTGGGTGGGGCTGGCCATACTTATTAACTGAACACCAGAGGCTGCTGGGAGAAATAAAGTTCATTTCTTCCCAGTAGATAGGCAAATTTGGAATTCTATGAACCTGCAAATTAACCCATATCTATATCATATGTTAAAAGCTTTTGGGGACATGACAGGTTCCATTTAATGATTACAAATATTGTTTGACAATATTCCAATTTATTTTATATATTATCATTTATCACATGGGCCAATTGTTAGTTTCTGTTAGATCTTAGATTGAATGTTAAAAGGGAATGATTTTTTTCGAAATTGAATTTATCTGGATGAATGAGGGTGTCATTTGGCCCTATTAATTATGTCTATACTTTGAATTACTTATTATTTTATGAGTGGTGAATGTGATATTGTGGATTACTTTAGTTGAGCCTACAGAACTCATTAAATATATAGTACGCATAACAAATAAAAATACAGGGTGGGCCATTTATATGGATACACCTAAATAAGATGGGAACGGTTGGTGACCCAGATTGGTGCGCTGAATTTGCAGAATGCGCAAAACAAAAATTGGAACAGGACCCTCGGTGTATACAAGTACAGAACATTATGTTTAGTGATGAGACAAACTTTATTTGGGTGGGTCGTTTATATGGATACACCTAAATAAAATGGGAATGGTGACAGTTTTCTTGCGTAGGGTGTCTTGCATTGAAATCTGCTGCAATGACCCGGGTACTGCGTTCACAAGACATCAACACAATTTCTATCCGCTCCTCACGTGTTAACCTCTGCGACATGTCACTGGCGGTAAACAAAGAGAAGCTTGTAAAGAGCTCATGAAAGAATAAAGTTACGTTAAAACCAAGCACACCATTGTTTTTCTTGTGAAATTTTTAATAAGTTTGATGTGTCACATGACCCTCTTCCCATTGAAAAAAATAAAGTTGGATCCAAAATGGTTGACTTCAAAATGGCCATCAAGGTCACCACCCATCTTGAAAAGTTTTCCCCCTCCCATATACTAATGTGCCACAAACAGGAAGTTGATATCACCAACCATTCCCATTATATTTAGGTGTATCCATAAAAGTGGCCCACCCTGTATTATTCTAAGCCTAGGGGCTATTATAGGATATGTCATGACTGAGCGCCTACTCTAGTGGACTACTCATGACTATGTATTGGGCTCACGGTGGCTCAGTGATTAGCGCTGTAGACTTGCAGCACTGGGGTCCTCCTGGGATTAAATCCCACCAAGTACAATATCTGCAAGGGATTTGTATGTTCTACAGGTGTTTGCGTGGGTTTCCTCTGGGTTCTCCGGTTTCCTCCCACACTCAAAGACAAATTGATAGGAAATCTATATTGTGAGTCCCGATGGGGACAGTGATGTCTACAAAGCGCTGTGGAATTAATGGCCAACATTGGGGAGACCAAAACCTTATTTTGACAAGTTTACCCAGGTTGGCATAACCCATTAAACAGTTAACGCTACATTCATTATTTGCTTGACTGTCCATATTTCAACTGGTACCATACCTTACACATTGATTAAATGTGAAAAACTGGGCAATGACAATTCTAACCACATTCACCTACAGATACGGTAACATTATTCATACAGTAATAACATTTCTTTTTGCTATATAGTAATGCTGGTTTTGGAATCATATTTTTTAATTAACAAAAGTCAAATAAAAATCAAGTTAATTTTCTTTATATATTGGAAACAATATGTAATACTAGGTTCCTGTTGACCGAGAGCTGCAGCATGGCAATGCCCTTGGTAGAGAAGTTTGATAATTGTCTCCTTCATGACTTTTCTTCGGTTAAAAGGTTTTTTGGCATATCCACAGATGGGACATGTGGGTCACAAAGGGGTCCTGTTTTGTAAGGCTGTGAATCGAGACGTGACTGCACATGTGTAGCTTCTTCATTTATCTTAACGGGAGTTCAAAAGTAGCCCAACATGCTTACTCGCCTGGTTCCATAACTCCCATAGAAGTTAATTGAGAGAGCCACACTTCTCCATTCACAGGGGCACCCGATAAACATGGATCCCAAAGGTGCGACTTACATCTATTAGACATTTTTTGTTTATTCGGTGGATGTCAATGTAAAAAGTAGATTTTGCATTTTGGTGATTTGAATCCAAGAAATGTTTTTTATCATTTTTATAGTAAGGCTATGTTCACACTAAGTTTTTTTTCCAGGCTTTCAAGAACCACCAACTTTCAAGGGGAAAACTTTTCAGGAAATTATTTTTGGGAGTTTTTCTTTTTCTAAAGTGCTTCCTGAAGCTGTTTTGTAAGAGTTTTCTTTTCTAAAAAGTTTGTTTTTTCAGCCTTTTGATTAGAAAGTGTCTAGCTTGGAGAGGTTTTCTTCGGTATCTGCTTCAAAGCAGTAACATACTCTTTCTTTTTTTTACCCCTAGAAGGTTTTTAAAACTTCTTGAGTAAAAAAAAGCTAAAAAAAACTCCCATGAATGTAAGAATTTGAAGGGTTTTTAAAGAGTTTTTGAATAGCATTTTGGAAAGATGAAAAATCTGAGTTTTTGATGAGTTTTGAATATTTGAGGAGGATCTGGACAGTTTTTGCCCAGTTTCCATCCACTCAGTTTCTGTTCTAAAGCCTTCTCCAAAAATTGTGTGTGCCCATAGTCATAGCACACATAGTTTAAAAATTACGGTATATGTAATGTTAATATATTCTGGCAAAAAAATTATGGTGTCACTGATATGACTATGAACAGATTTAGTTTTGGGTTAAAAGCTAATCAAATCAAATGCTTAAAAATATGTTTGAATGATGTAATATTTGATATGTTGGGATGATGTTACTTATGTATTATATTTGGTTGGTAAATGTGAAGCTGTAATAGAAAAGCGCTCAGAGGAACAAAGCAAAGGCTCATACAAATCATGTTTTTTCTATTTGGCATTTCCTTTACGCTTCAGCAGATTAATCTAGTTTATACTTTCCAAGAGAATTGGACAAATCTCTTTACTTCAATTTCATTGTGTGCTCCTATAAGATAAACCCTTGCGACGTCTTAGATTCTTAACCCTTGCTCAGTACATTAAGATTACATTTAGTTCAAGTTTTCACAGACTTAGCAGAGTCATACAACGTTCATGAGTCAAAATTAGGAAATGAGGCACCAAACACAATTCATGAAAAAATGTTAAATATCTCAAGTAAGGTTCCTCTCGAGAACCGTGAAGTTAACACTGATATTCCAAAGAATTCTGAAGAACGTACCAAGTTCATTTATAAGTACACGTCGAACAATTTTCCTTTTTATCACAGTTTAACCTAATATGAAATATCTTCTTAAATGTCTTCTTGAAATTCTCATTACACAAAGGGTAGATCAAAGGGTTTAGTGTTGAGTTGATGTAGCCAAGCCAAATGGTAAACATGTGAATGTTGTGGTTGAAGCAGTCTTGACAAAACGCTATAACCATGAAAAGAACAAAATATGGGATCCAACACAACATAAAAGCTGCCATGATGAAACCTAACTGCTTGGCGGCTTTTCTTTCCCTGTTCATGTGAAGTCCTTGCATGCTCTGCTTGGACTGTGTGCGGAACCTCTGCCATGTGTGCTTCAGGTAGCCGAAATTGCCGGTTTGCCTTGTTTCAGCACCGTCGGTGGTCTCAGTGTTGTTCTGTTCTATCTGATTTGAATCCAAGATATAAGATGCTGCCTCGGCAAATGTGTGTTCCTCTGATATATCTGTCATCTCCTGATTTTCTGGGAAGTGTCTACTCTTTTTTCTACTTACTGTAACATAGTTTCGGCAATCTTCAGGGTTTGCCTGTATTATGGTTAAAGGAAAACAATGCAACTTGACTACCTTATTGTCACATGGGCTGAATGTCTGCTGACTCTCCAAGTCTTCCATGTGGAATTGTCCATGCAAGTTTTTTGGTTTAGAAAACACATTGGAAACTGTAGTATAATGTCCGTGAAGGCTTGTCTCTGGTACCATAAGAGTACCATTACTACACTGTTTTTTTACACAAGTCCTTGGCTTTTTTAGCACTTTTACTTTACGGACAAACTTACTGTCATAGAACAGTTGGAAAGAGCCATTAATGAGTTTGCGATGTTGATAATGTTCTCTCACTGCTTTGTATATCTTGGCGTAGAACCACAACATTAGCAAAGATGGTATATAGAAATTCAATATGGCAGTGAGAACTTTAAACCAAGTGACTTTGTGAAATTCCGTTTCACACGTGTGTTCCGGCACTGACCTAATTCCACCATTTGCAAATACATGCCAACCCAAAATAGGAATGATCCAAGTCAATGAAAAAAGCCAAGCTCCAGAGATCATGAAGGAAGCTCTAGTCTTTGTACGATACTTTAAATACTGTAGAGGTTGCTGAATGGAGCGATAGCGATCGATACACAGAATAAATAGGCTGAAGATAGAGGCTGTACTAGCAACGTAGTCCATAGACAACCAAAAAAGACAAGTTGGTCTTCCAAGGATCCATTCATGGTTTAGGAGATACAAAATGTTTAGTGGCATGACTGCAATGCCCACTATGAGATCAGCGATAGACAAGCTAACAATGTATAGGTTTCCCACAGTGTGAAGTTTTCTCTCAGTTTTCACAGCATACAATACTAAAATGTTCATAAAAACTGTAAAAAATGATATGCTCCCTAATACAAGTCCCAAAGTTGCAGAGTGAATATTGGTTGCATTCTTTGCTAGGCTTAAGTTATTATTCAACATCATTCCACAAGAATGGGTGAATAGAAAGAAAATGACAGCAGACGCCGGGTCTGATATATTATAAAAATTCAGGATTGGAAAGGGTCATTTTCTGATTGTTGATCCTTATCTGCAAAGCAAAGAGAAAAAAATGTTTAATGTTGAATGGTAGGTCATTAAATAGATAAAATTATACAAATATATTAAATGATAGATGGTAACAGCCAATTCATTATTGCAAATCTGCTAAGAAAGAATCTCCAGAATAATGTAGGACAGACTAGGTAAAGAAACTGTCATGGCTCGGTTGTCGGCTGTCTGGGGACCAGGAGCTCCTTCCATGTCCCTAACGCTTGGGGCGCCCTAGCTCACCCTGTTCCCCGGATTACTTCTGATGGTGAAGACTCCGGGGCCACGTACCTTGTATTAGCTCTTGAATCTGCCCTCAGTCTGTACCCTTCCCCCCTCGGGGGGGAAAGGGGAGTAGTTGTGTACCGTAATACAGGAACCAGACTAACAGGGTAATATGAACAGGGGTAACGAAAAATACCCAACATAAAAATATACTCACACGTACAACAGAGGAATGCACCAAGGAGTGGAGGATAGGGTTAAACCAAAGTAGGAGAAGAAAGAGAATTATCACACACTCAAAACTTAGCAACAGTCATAGATAAACCCACCAACTACCTTCTCCAACAACAACCACCAACAACCTCCAGACATGCAGCATAAGCTACCTCTGACAGTGAGTGCTAACTAGGACCCAGATTACATAGGAGATGGGAGTGGCTAACAGTGCACAGCTGAGAAACTAAATGCTACAGGAGCTCTCAACAGAGCAGATTAACCAATGCACTGCCAAAAGAGATTTGCACCATTCAATATGAAGGTGAAGTGCTTCTAATCCATGCAGGAATAGGAGAAATCAGACGCTGCGGTCTTCTGGCTCCTCTCTGTCATGGTAAACACAAGAGCTCTGTATATAAATATATTAAAGGTACTCTGCCACAAGGTGTATGCCCCCTATCCAGGGGCAATATAAAATAGTGATAGAGACCCAGATTCCATCTTTGGATTACCTACTTGAATTGGTTCAGTAGCTTTCATAAAAAAAGAGAGAGAAGCACTATTCTGAGGATTCACTCAGATAAGCGATAACATGAGTGCTATTGTGGCGCCCCTGAGGGTTCAGTCGCCACAGAGGTACTACACCTCCTCCAGAGGTGTAGTATCCCACTCCTCAGGAAAGATGGGGACACCTGACCAGACTCCAGCACCTGCACCCAGCACGGAAACCTTAGAACAGCAGGGCACCCTCTATGACCCCTACTTGGTTCATGAAGGGTGCTGGGAGGTGGGTGGAGCTTAGTTTATACCAGAGAGGGGGAAAACTGACAGGAAGTTAGGTCAGTCCTGAGAGAGGGATGGAGTGAGAGTACGTATATGCAGCAGCCTCCTGTGAGCTGGAGCTGCTGGCAAGGAAGGGAAGAGAAACATCAGTTCTTCAGAAGAAATATAGAAAAGGATGGAACGTGTGGAGGAGAACTGGGGACTAGGGCTAGAGCAGAGTCCTTCCCTAAGTTAATGCGCCAAAGGCCGGGCACTGGTATCTGAGGCTGTGTGAATGCTAATGGTTCTACAGCAGAAACCGGAGGAATAGAAGTTGTAACCACTTCATTCCTGCGTCACCTACTCGGCACTGCTACATCTCTGTGCCTAAACACTACACCATCTACCTCAACATCTACTACAACTGCCTTGGGACTACAGCTCTGCCTGTGGAGAGCTATTGCACCTCTGCTGCATCCCACCATCTGTCCCAGAGGATCTGCACTGCAGCACTGGTCACCTCTGACCAGATACCACAGGTGGCGTCACAAACTTATATACACATAAACTTTATTCCACCTATTGTACATGGACACCAAGGGCCACTTATCGGTTCACTGCCACCACGACACATCCCCTTTAAGACACCGGCCTGGTACCGAGTAAGAACCCCACTTGCTCTGGGGGCGCTCCACTATCCAATGTTTTATCACATAGTACTTGGACCAATGTTATGTTATGGGGCAGTGCTGACCAGCATTTTTTTTCTCATGCTGATTTGGCATGAGAAAAAAGTAACAGCAAATTGAATCTCACCCACCAACCCATTTAAATCTATGGGTGCGTGGAAAACATTAGACTGCACTTGAATGACATCCGACTGCAATCTGATTTCTGCAAACTCACACATTTGAGAACATTGAGAAATTTTGATCTTCATCTTCTCACCTGTGCTCCGATTCTCTCATCTGAGAGAGTTGAACCAAACTAAGCTGACACTTTTGTGGGCCCAGCTAAAAAAAAGACACCTGAAGAAGGCTGGATTCAAGCAAAACATGTTGTGATTTTAATTTGTGTTTATTTATTTCTTCATCTTTTTTGGTGATTTTTTTCAATTTTTTCTTTCCCTTTGCAGTGCCTGTCACCTGAATCTTCTTTTCATAAAATCACTGACTCAGAATCTAAAACCCCCATTACACATAGCGATATCGCTAGCAATATCGCTGTAACGTCACCGATTTTGTGACGTAGCAGCGAAATTGCTAGTGATATCGCTATGTGTGATACCTCCGACCGGCCAGGGCCATTTCTCGTCGTCAGCTTCCTGCTGTGGAGACGAGCGACGCGTGGACACGGGCGGGAGGACGTCAGGATCGCCTCGTCTGACAGGTAAGTAGCGACCCCCGACCCCTGCGATGTCGCTGGTGAGATCTGCCTGAGTGGCAGCTCACTAGCGACCACTTAGCGATGCACCAGCGATCCATATCGTTGTCGGGATCGCTGGTGCATCGCTAAGTGTACCGGTACCCTAAGCCTTGAGTCTATTAAATGTAATCCATCTGATGCAGAGTCCTTGATATCCATGAGCTGTTGGGTAGACTCACTCCCCTGGTCTGATTGACAGCATTCTCCCTATAGTGTGCAGGACTAATGGCTATTAATTAGGCTTGGGACAAGATTACCCCACAGCTCATGAATATCGAGGACTTCAGCAGTGCATGCATTGGGAGAAATACTATTTTTTAACAATCAATTAAGAAATTTTCTATTTGTCATAATTACAAATTTGATGTAGATTTCCCATGACCATTGAAACAAGTAGTATGTGCAGAATGACGTGTTATGTGTAAGAACATCAAGATTGGAAAGTTTAGTAAGTGCAGTGTCGGCTTAAAGGGAGATTTCTAAGGCAGTCATGATGATTGGGATATGTCTGTGGTGAGAGTTTCTGAAAAATAGGCTAACCGATTGCTTAGACGTTTAAGATATAAACTGCGCCGCCCCAGGTCTCTAAAGCTAAACTGTACAGAGTGATTCACGAGGTTTAACAAACATTACACTTTAGCTAATAAATCATGAGACAAGGCAATGGATCCTTCTACCTGTCATTTTGGAGTATATGGATAGTATAATTATTTAGCTATTTCAGACAGATGCAATTTGAGCTTTATACCTTGTAATCAGGCAAAAGAACATATACATGAAGTTTTATCATATTCTACAGTATAAATATATTTTTGTAAATTTGTTTTATGTTGACATTTTTATCCTTTTTTTTCTGTGATACACAATCACTCTTCGCTATTACACTAGGCATGCACTTTGTCCGTAAAACACATAATGACAGACTCGGGTTCCCTGGGGCCACCAGAACAGAACCTATCCTTCTTGTTTAGAGAATGTGTTCAAACCTAATTTTATTGCATCTTAAAGAGGACCTTTCATCAAATTATTCACGCTGAACTGGACATTTGATGCAATACACGCTGCAGAGCAGAATGAAATGTTTTGTTTTTTTTTAATTTCACCTCACTGTTGTTTAGATATTAGTGTTCAAAATATTTGGCACCTGAACAGTTAACTTCTGTAAGTCAAGGTGGGCAGTACCAGAGAGATTTCACTGGGGGCGTTTTTTTTCTTTTTCCTGATGCTGACCAATCATAAGCGGGCAGCAACCCACTGGAGAAAGAAAAACATGCCCCCACAATAGCTTTGAACAGTCTCAGTGTGAGACTTGTATTGTGTGGCGCCCCTGTGGTCTCAGTCGCCACAGGGTACTGCACTTCATCCAGAGGTGTGGCACTCTGCTCTCAAGTATGGAAGGGGCACTGCCAGGACTCACACAGCAGCACCCAACACTAGTCCCCATCTGGCAAGGGGGGAGTTAATTAGAGGGTGTGGGTGGAGAAAGTAGAGAAGGGGCAGAGCTTAAGGGAGTGACAGTTGGTGGGAGGAGTTAGTGCTGAGGTAAAGAGATTGTTCTGGAAGCAGATAGTCAGAGAGTGGTATGATAGGACAGAAGCCAGTCAGGATGGAGAGATGAGTCGCTTGTGGAGATTGAAGCTGAGTGCAGCTTGTCTCCAGACTAAAGAGAGTGAGAGAGAGACGGAGTGAAGATAGAGAAGAAAGGAAGGCAAGCTCCAGAAGGGGAGGAAGAAGAGGTCTTAGGGGCACGGATGGTGAGCAATCCATCTGTGTGTCCCACATCCACCGGCGTGGTCAGTGGAGACACCAGTTCGCAGTTAGGGGACCGGCCCAAAACTGCTGGAGAAGCTAAGGACTCAGCTAGGAAACCAGAGGCGGTAGTATCTTTAAGTGCTGCAGCCGACCCCACACTCATTCGCCGAAAAGGCAGACGGACAGGATCCAGGGGTCTGACCAACGTCGCCCCACAAGATCTGAGTCTGCTGGCTCGAGACACTGCGTGTAAAGACACAGAGCAGGAAAGGTGGTAGCCAGCATAGTGAGACGGCCAGGAAAGGAACATCAAAGGGAGTCCTGGCAACGTACACCCCAATCTACCTGAGAGCTGCCTGGACCACAAGCCTGGAGAACACAGCTCCCTGACTGGGGATTGTTACAACAGAACTGTGAGTAAAAGTGAAAAGACTGCACCCTGCTGTGTCCTCAGTTTATTTGCTTGGTCATCTGCCCTGCACTAAAACCACCATTATCTTCAACACCATAAACTGCCCTGGGGAATAGCTCTGCCTGTGGAGAGCTGAACCAACTCTGCTGCAACAACAACATCCCCAACAGACTGATTCTGCAGTGTCGGCTAACACCTTATTTGTCACAAATTATCCCTTATAAACCATTATTTTGATCATTTTTATTTGACGCCCAGGGCCACGGACCAGGTCACTGCTGCCGTGACACATCCCCTTAAGAACCGGCCCGGTACCGAGTACGCCCACGGCCCTTGTGGGCGCTCCAATTGACAGTCTGGTCTCCTCACTGCAGAGTGATGATGTGCTGGTGCACAGCAGACCTGAGAGTCAGTAACAGATCTCATCTCAAATTGTCATTTTGGGAAGAGGGGAAGTGCAGCAGAGTTGTCAGTACTGCAATTGCTTTGGCAATGCTAAGGTGTATTTTGTTCTGTCAATAAAACTCATTTGTGCTTCATTGTGAAAGGAGATCTACTAGAAATGTATGTCTCACATCCAGGCTGATCTAAGCTATCTTGGGGGTGTGTTGTTCTTTCCTCAGTGTGTTGCTGCCTGCTTATGATTGGACAGCATCAGAAAGAGGAAGAATTACATGACCCCAGTGAAATCCCTCTGGTAATGCCCGCCTGGGCTAAAAAACATTTACTGCTTAGTTGCTAAATATTTTGATCTCTAATATCTCTGCAACGGAGAGCCAATGTAAAAAAAAATCATAAGCATGTCATTCTGCTCTGCAGCACCTATTACATTGTTTGTCCAGTTCAACATCTAAAATTTGGTCATAGGTCTTCTTTAAAATGTGAGTAAGTTAATTAAATTTCATTAACTAGTTAGTAAAAATAAATAAGCAATTGACCTGCCTTTTCTATCTGCTGTCATTCTCCTGCAAAGAGAGCTTTTATTTTACTTAGTGTACAGCTAGTTTACATGGAGCTTGGCCACTAGTGTCTGCCCAGGCCCTGGCCTAGAGTTCACAGCAGCCACATTCAAGGAGAGGAATTAACTCCTAATATAACAGTATGCTCTCTCCATCCAATTGATATCTGTACACCGTAAGCTGCTCACCTCCCTCTCAGCTCCTGAAAGGGCTCTTTTCAGGCCTGTGCAATAACAATCCCTGACCTTCAGCCTCTCACTGCTCTCACTGTCACAAGCCCTATGCATATTCAAATGCCCAGTTATCTCTTTATGTAAATACAGTGATAACAGTGTAGACTGAGAACAAAACAGCTGATGGCTGAATGTGTTACAGCAGACCTTGTGCTGAGCTTTATAGTTCTACTAAGGATACTTTCACACATCAATTTTTTCCCGTCAGGCGCGATCCGGCATGTCACCAGAGTGCCGGATCTGGCGCCAACCGGAAGAAACGAATCCAGTTTTCTGCCGGATCCGTCTAATGGATCCGGCAAAAAACGGATCTGTTTCTTCCGGTTTTCAATCCGTATATCGCCGGATTACGACGGATCCGTTTTTTTAAAAATGCCCATGGGGGGGTGCTCAAAAAGATGATTGGCTATGGAAAACCTATTTTTACAGTGTTCCCAGCCCATCTTTCACAGTTTGTAGAGGAGCAAGTGCAGGTTGGAGAGAAAGAAGAGAAAGTAGCTGGCTGGCGAAAATGGACGTTGTGATAGCAAACATTCTGAAGAATTTGGTGGATTTCACTGTTGAGGCGAATCGTTTCAAAGCAATTGCTCTTGAGAAGGAGAGAAGAGACAGCAGCGCATCATGCGTCAGCACCGACAACGTTTGTGGATCCACCCCATCACAGCCCAGAGAATGACACGTGGGGTGTATTCTACACTCTACATGGAGCTAAGAGGAAACCCTGATAAATTTTTCGCATGTTAGGATGAAAATGGAGAACTTTTATTTATTGTTAGAAAGAATTGGACACCTTATCAGAAGAAGTGACACATATTGCCGCTTCTCCATTTCACCAATGCCTTTTGTTTGTGTATGGGATGAAGCCTTCCAGCTCTCAGAACACCTATTGAAACCATACTCCAGCAGTGCATTGACACCTACAAGAAGAATTTTTAATTACTGCCTCACACGAGCACGAAGAATGGTGGAGTGCACTTTTGGTCTTCTTACAGCAAAATGGCATGTTCTATTGACCGCGATCAACCTCAAGACTGAAACTGTGGACGAGGTGATCAAAGCTTGTGTGGTCCTGCACAATTTTGTTATCTGCAACGAACACATTTCCACAGTGAGGATCACTCTGAAGAAACTACCTTGCATGATGACCAGAACATTACCTTTAGAAGTTCTGTGGCTGTTTCCAGAATGAGGGACAAATTTGCTGAATACTTAATTCACCTGAAGGACGAATCGACTGGCAGAATGACAGAGTTTGAAAACTTCTTCTTTTACCTTTTTTTACCTTTTTTACCCAAATTCGTGTACCTTGTGTAACCACATTATTTGAAATTTTGAACAAATTGTTGTACCTTGTTGTTACCTACATGATGTTACCTTTTATCCAAAGTTGGGTACATGGATGTGTATTTTACCACAACAACAACTTTTTGAACCAACAAAATATTTTTTTATTGAATTTTTATTAATCTTTTTTTCCTGAAAACGACTTTTATTACTCAGAAAAAATTATTTTTTTATTGCAAAAAACTATAAATTAACATAGTGTTGGGTGGAGATAATGCTGGAGGGGCTTTGGGACACTTCGACATTGGGAGTGTGGAGAGAGGACAGGGATGGTGGTGGTGGTGGGGAAGGATCGGTAGGTAAAAGAGGTGAAGGGGTTGAAAAAGAATAAGAATGGGAGGAAATGTGGGAGGCAGAAGAGGTGGTGGGTGGTGGAGAGGATGGTTGGGCAGGGACTGGAGGCGCAGAAGATGTGGTTGGGAAATGGTACGGGGAAGGTTGTTGGAATGTAGCAGGTTGGTGGTATGGGGCAGTTTGGTGGTATGGGGGAGGTTGCTGGTACTGGGGAGGTTGCTGGTACTGGTGAGGCTGCTGGTACTGGGGAGGCTGCTGGTATTGAATAGGAGGGGGAGGGGGCACAGAGGCTGAAGGGAGGGCAGGTGTGGGTGGAATTATCGGGGTTGGTGGAGGAGCTTGGGAGGTAACCTGCGCAAGAGCAGCGTGGCACGACTGCATTACATGCATCTGCTGGTCAGGAGATAGTCCATCTATGCGCTCAACTACAGACCTGAAAAATGTGTGGTTTGGAGTTTGTCTTGCATCTGAATGCATGCTTTGCAAAAGTGTTTTGACCTCAAGAATACTGTTGCTGAGCAAATTAAAGCCTGCGGCAATTTGCTCAGACAACACTTTGAGACAGTTTTGAAAAGATGCATTCAGATGCAAGAATTCTGGCACATAGCTCCTTTCCTGACCCCTTCGCCGCTGCCGCCTTCCGCGGCAGAATGGTGGGGTAAAGGGAAAGCTATTTCCTCACCAGCAGATTCATGGAATGGAGTTAGCCACGATGCTCCAGCGCTGGTGGATGGGATGGAGGGATCACTCGTGAGGCCAGGCTGTGAAGGTGCTGATGGGCGAGGGCAGTCGAAGTGTCATGTCGGACGCTGTTCACACCACAGCGTCCGGCAGGCAGAGGTAGTTCCACCTCCAGCCACTATAGCCTCAGTGGCGCCGGCTTGATCTTCAGGCTCTCGGGGGTTAATCCTGCTGGAGACCAGGTTGGAAGGTTAGTCACGCCCACGGTCTTTAAATAGTCATACTGGCATATGGGCGTCGCCGATTATAGCTTGTGTTTCATACCAAGTGGTTCCGGTCTGGAGTGGAGGTGTTCAAGAGAGAGAGATTCATATCTGGTGTCGTATGATCCGTCGTTATCCTTTCTCCTTCCCATATTTGTGTTTAGTTGTGCCCTGTTCACATTACTGTTTATTCCTGTGTGTGTGTGGCGCAGTGCAGTTTAAGTTCTCCCTGTCTGTCATTATTTGTGTGGGAGCTTTGGTGGTGTGACTCCTCACTGGGTGGAGGGTGGAGGGTTAATTGCAGGGCTGAGCAGGAGATAAGGAAAGGTCGGAGGCTCAGGCATTTGCACCTTCAGCAAAAACCCTGGGTTGAGGGTCAGACAGGGTTTCCCCTAGTAAAAGGGACACCACAGGGGCCCCGGGTATTTCAGCCTTAGTTGAACTAAGCCCTCGTGACATTATAATCGGCCCACATTTTTTCAGGAGTCCATGGATCCATTAGATTCCATAACCCGCCAGTTGGCGGCGCTGTCCATACAGGTCTCCGAGTTGAAAGGGGCAGTTCAGCAGCAGGGCCTGGTAGTAGCTAAGGTGCAAACGGCATCTGCAGGTATCGGTGCAGAGCCGAAGTTTCCGCTGCCAGAACGATTTTCAGGCGATCGCAGCAAATTTGTCGTATTTCGGGAGGCCTGCAAATTATACTTCCGCATGCGGCCAATATCCTCAGGTAATGAGGCCCAGCGAGTAGGGCTGGTGTTGTCATTACTGAGTGGTGACCCCCAAGCATGGGCATTTTCCTTACCAGCTGACTCTGCTACATTTCATTCGGTCGATAATGTTTTTTCTGCCCTCGGGCTCATTTACGATGACCCTGACCGACTGGCTCTAGCGGAATCTAAAATCCGTGCCCTCCGCCAGGGGGAGCGCTTGGCAGAAGACTATTGTTCGGAATTTCGCCGCTGGGCTGTAGACACACAGTGGAATGACCCAGCACTGCGGAGCCAGTTTATTCATGGGGTATCAGGGAGGGTGAAACAAGCCCTCCTGATGTATGAGACTCCGGCATCATTGGAGTCTGCCATGAGTTTGGTGATACGTATTGATCGCCGTTTTTGTCAGGGGGCACAGGAGACGCTACCTCTGGGGGAAAACAGAGGTGCAGGTGTGGTTGAAGTAGATGAGTCCCCTGAACTTATGCAGATTGCTGGCGTGGCACAGGTTCAGCCTCGCGCTCCGGGATTCCGGAAGCCCGGAGCATGTTTCTACTGTGGTAAAGGAGGTCATTATGTTAACGTTTGCCCGGTACTACCTAAGAGGGTCACACCGGCGGAAAACTGTTAAGCTCAGAGGGTATGGAGGAGACCCAACTGAGCGTATGCATATCCTCCATGATGGTATCTCAATGTATGCTCCCTGCCAAGGTTATTATCGCCGGCAGAGAACTACCTATATCAGTGTTTGTGGATAGCGGTTCCGCCACCAATCTCATAGATGAGGAGTTTGCACACACCGCCGGGTTTAAGATCGAAAAACTTCCTCACCCCATACAGGTGGTGACCATTAATGCTGTTCCCCTCCCTCAAGGGGAGATTACTGAGTTTGTGGCAGAGGTGAAACTCCACATTGGGGTCCTACATTCTGAGTCGGTTACATGTAGGGTCCTCCGTAATCTCCCAGCTCAAATGGTCCTGGGTTTTCCATGGCTGTCCAGGCACAACCCGGTAATTGATTGGAAAACTCAGGACATAGTACAATGGAGTGGTTTCTGCCAAGACAATTGCTTGGCCACATGCGTGTCCGCCGTGACGCCCAGCCTGCCGGAGGCTTTGCAGGATTTCGCGGATGTTTTCTCTGAGAAGGGTTGCTCAGAACTGCCTCCACATAGAGCCTATGACTGTGCGATTAGGTTAAAACCCGGGGCCAAATTACCTAAGGCCAGGATGTTTAATATTTCTGGTCCTGAGAGACAAGCTCTGAAAGACTACATCGCGGAGAGTCTGAGCAAAGGTCACATCCGGCCTTCGTCCTCGCCTGTAGCCGCGGGGTTTTTCTTCATTAAGAAGAAAGATGGGGGGTTACGCCCGTGTCTGGATTTCCGAGAGTTAAACCAGATTACTATCCGTGATCCCTACCCAATGCCGTTGATCCCGGATTTGTTCAACCAGGTAGCGGGGGCGAAATGGTTTTCCAAGCTGGACCTCAGGGGGCGTATAACCTCATAAGGGTCCGTCAGGGGGATGAGTGGAAGACGGCGTTTAACACTCCTGAGGGTCATTTTGAGAGTCTGGTTATGCCGTTTGGGTTGACCACCGCGCCTGCCGTTTTCCAACATTTTATTAATGATGTATTTGCTCATGTCCTGGGGAGATTTGTGATTGTATACCTGGATGATATCCTCATTTATTCTAGCGATCGGGACACTCATTTGGAGCATGTTAGGCAGGTGTTACAGTTGCTCCGGGAGAACCAGCTCTATGCTAAGCTGGAAAAATGTTTATTTTTTGTCCAGGAGTTGCCCTTTTTGGGATATATTGTGTCCGCAGCCGGTTTTAAAATGGACACCGCTAAGGTGCAAGCGGTGCTGCAATGGGAGAGGCCGGAGAGTCTGAAAGCACTCCAGCGGTTCCTTGGGTTTGCGAATTATTATAGGAAATTTATAAAACACTTTTCGACTGTCGCCAAACCGCTCACGGACATGACAAAAAAGGGTGCCGATCTGGCGAACTGGCCTGAGGTGGCTATACGTGCATTTGAGCGTCTGAAGAATAGTTTTGCTTCAGCCCCCATTCTGGTGCAACCAGACGTGTCTAAACCTTTTGTGGTAGAGGTTGATGCGTCGGAGGTGGGAGTGGGGGCAGTACTGTCTCAAGGCTCGTCCTTGAGCGAGATGCATCCATGCGCCTACTTCTCCAAGAAGCTGTCGCCGGCCGAACGGAATTATGATATCGGCAACAGGGAGTTGTTGGCCATCAAACTGGCTTTTGAGGAATGGCGACACTTCTTGGAGGGGGCGGCTCACCAGGTCACAGTTATCACTGACCATAAGAATCTGCTCTACCTGGAGTCGGCCAAGCGTCTGTCTCCTAGGCAGGCTCGCTGGGCATTGTTTTTTACTCGTTTCAATTTTCTTGTGACGTACCGTCCCGGGGCTAAAAACACCAAGGCGGATGCTTTGTCTAGGTGTTTTCCGGGGGGAGAACCTCGGGAAGAGCCGGTACCCATCCTCCAGAAAGGGGTAGTGGTCTCGGCTCTCACGACTGAGGTAGAGGCGGAGATTGCCGAGGCCCAAGAGGAGGTACCACCAGGTCTTCCCGCCAACAAATCATTTGTACCCCTGCATCTTCGGCTTAAGGTGTTGAAGGAACACCACGATTCGGTACTGGCTGGTCACCCAGGGGTGAAGGGCACCTTAGAGCTGGTATCGCGTCGTTTCTGGTGGCCCAAAATCCGGCAGGACGTGGTCTCGTACGTGGCAGCTTGCATCACGTGCGCTAGGGCTAAGTCACCCCGAACCCGTCCTGCTGGCACGCTACAGCCTCTGGGGGTACCCAATAGGCCATGGACAGAAATCTCCATGGATTTTATCACTGACTTGCCAGCCTCGGCAGGGAACACGGTCATCCTGGTGGTGGTTGACCGTTTTTCAAAGATGGCGCATTTTGTGGCGTTGTCTTCTTTGCCCAATGCTAAGACGTTGGCTCAGGTATTTGTGAAGGAGGTGGTCAGACTCCACGGAGTACCGTCTGACATAGTATCTGATAGGGGTACGCAATTTGTGGCGAGGTTTTGGAAAGCTTTTTGCTCAAGGTTGGGGATCAAGTTGTCACATTCATCGGCGTTTCATCCACAGTCTAATGGACAAACTGAGCGCATGAACCAAAATCTAGAACAGTATTTACGATGCTTTGTGTCCGACAACCAGGAGGAGTGGTCTACTTTCCTTCCTCTGGCCGAATTCGCGTTAAATAATCACCGCCAAGAGTCATCAGGAGAGTCTCCATTCTTTTGTGTGTACGGTCAACATCCTCAGTTTTGTACCTTACGTCAGGGTGACTCCGGGGGTGTCCCGGAGGAGGATCAGCTAGGAGCCCAATTGTCATCAGTCTGGAGGCGGGTGAAACAGCGTTTGTTGAGCATGAGTGCCAGGTACAAACGGGTGGCTGACAGTAGACGCGTGCCAGGTCCGGACCTGTGTGTGGGCGAATGGGTGTGGTTAGCTACGAAGAACATAAAACTCAAAATCCCATCTTTAAAACTGGGTCCAAGGTTTATTGGGCCTTTTAGGATTTCTGCCATCATTAACCCAGTGGCTTATCGGTTGGAACTTCCTGCGGTGTACAGAATACATAACGTTTTTCACAGGGCTTTATTGAAAAAGGTGGTAGGCTTGGTGGACACGACGCCGATGCCACCTCCAGTCATGGTGGATGGCGATTTAGAGTTCGAGGTCGCCAAGGTAGTGGACTCTCGAGTAGTACGCCGTACTCTTCAGTATTTGGTGCACTGGCGGGGGTATGGTCCGGAGGAGAGGTCTTGGGTTCCAGCCTCAGACATACATGCGGATCGGCTGGTCAGTTCTTTTCACCGTCGTCATCCGGACAAGCCGGGTCCTATGAGTCTTGAGGGCCCTGGGGTCCCTCGTAGAAGACGGGGTACTGTCATATCGGACGCTGTTCACACCACAGCGTCCGGCAGGCAGAGGTAGTTCCACCTCCAGCCACTATAGCCTCAGTGGCGCCGGCTTGATCTTCAGGCTCTCGGGGGTTAATCCTGCTGGAGACCAGGTTGGAAGGTTAGTCACGCCCACGGTCTTTAAATAGTCATACTGGCATATGGGCGTCGCCGATTATAGCTTGTGTTTCATACCAAGTGGTTCCGGTCTGGAGTGGAGGTGTTCAAGAGAGAGAGATTCATATCTGGTGTCGTAAGATCCGTCGTTATCCTTTCTCCTTCCCATATTTGTGTTTAGTTGTGCCCTGTTCACATTACTGTTTATTCCTGTGTGTGTGTGGCGCAGTGCAGTTTAAGTTCTCCCTGTCTGTCATTATTTGTGTGGGAGCTTTGGTGGTGTGACTCCTCACTGGGTGGAGGGTGGAGGGTTAATTGCAGGGCTGAGCAGGAGATAAGGAAAGGTCGGAGGCTCAGGCATTTGCACCTTCAGCAAAAACCCTGGGTTGAGGGTCAGACAGGGTTTCCCCTAGTAAAAGGGACACCACAGGGGCCCCGGGTATTTCAGCCTTAGTTGAACTAAGCCCTCGTGACATTATAATCGGCCCACATTTTTTCAGGAGTCCATGGATCCATTAGATTCCATAACCCGCCAGTTGGCGGCGCTGTCCATACAGGTCTCCGAGTTGAAAGGGGCAGTTCAGCAGCAGGGCCTGGTAGTAGCTAAGGTGCAAACGGCATCTGCAGGTATCGGTGCAGAGCCGAAGTTTCCGCTGCCAGAACGATTTTCAGGCGATCGCAGCAAATTTGTCGTATTTCGGGAGGCCTGCAAATTATACTTCCGCATGCGGCCAATATCCTCAGGTAATGAGGCCCAGCGAGTAGGGCTGGTGTTGTCATTACTGAGTGGTGACCCCCAAGCATGGGCATTTTCCTTACCAGCTGACTCTGCTACATTTCATTCGGTCGATAATGTTTTTTCTGCCCTCGGGCTCATTTACGATGACCCTGACCGACTGGCTCTAGCGGAATCTAAAATCCGTGCCCTCCGCCAGGGGGAGCGCTTGGCAGAAGACTATTGTTCGGAATTTCGCCGCTGGGCTGTAGACACACAGTGGAATGACCCAGTACTGCGGAGCCAGTTTATTCATGGGGTATCAGGGAGGGTGAAACAAGCCCTCCTGATGTATGAGACTCCGGCATCATTGGAGTCTGCCATGAGTTTGGTGATACGTATTGATCGCCGTTTTCGTCAGGGGGCACAGGAGACGCTACCTCTGGGGGAAAACAGAGGTGCAGGTGTGGTTGAAGTAGATGAGTCCCCTGAACTTATGCAGATTGCTGGCGTGGCACAGGTTCAGCCTCGCGCTCCGGGATTCCGGAAGCCCGGAGCATGTTTCTACTGTGGTAAAGGAGGTCATTATGTTAATGTTTGCCCGGTACTACCTAAGAGGGTCACACCGGCGGAAAACTGTTAAGCTCAGAGGGTATGGAGGAGACCCAACTGAGCGTATGCATATCCTCCATGATGGTATCTCAATGTATGCTCCCTGCCAAGGTTATTATCGCCGGCAGAGAACTACCTATATCAGTGTTTGTGGATAGCGGTTCCGCCACCAATCTCATAGATGAGGAGTTTGCACACACCGCCGGGTTTAAGATCGAAAAACTTCCTCACCCCATACAGGTGGTGACCATTAATGCTGTTCCCCTCCCTCAAGGGGAGATTACTGAGTTTGTAGCAGAGGTGAAACTCCACATTGGGGTCCTACATTCTGAGTCGGTTACATGTAGGGTCCTCCGTAATCTCCCAGCTCAAATGGTCCTGGGTTTTCCATGGCTGTCCAGGCACAACCCGGTAATTGATTGGAAAACTCAGGACATAGTACAATGGAGTGGTTTCTGCCAAGACAATTGCTTGGCCACATGCGTGTCCGCCGTGACGCCCAGCCTGCCGGAGGCTTTGCAGGATTTCGCGGATGTTTTCTCTGAGAAGGGTTGCTCAGAACTGCCTCCACATAGAGCCTATGACTGTGCGATTAGGTTAAAACCCGGGGCCAAATTACCTAAGGCCAGGATGTTTAATATTTCTGGTCCTGAGAGACAAGCTCTGAAAGACTACATCGCGGAGAGTCTGAGCAAAGGTCACATCCGGCCTTCGTCCTCGCCTGTAGCCGCGGGGTTTTTCTTCATTAAGAAGAAAGATGGGGGGTTACGCCCGTGTCTGGATTTCCGAGAGTTAAACCAGATTACTATCCGTGATCCCTACCCAATGCCGTTGATCCCGGATTTGTTCAACCAGGTAGCGGGGGCGAAATGGTTTTCCAAGCTGGACCTCAGGGGGCGTATAACCTCATAAGGGTCCGTCAGGGGGATGAGTGGAAGACGGCGTTTAACACTCCTGAGGGTCATTTTGAGAGTCTGGTTATGCCGTTTGGGTTGACCACCGCGCCTGCCGTTTTCCAACATTTTATTAATGATGTATTTGCTCATGTCCTGGGGAGATTTGTGATTGTATACCTGGATGATATCCTCATTTATTCTAGCGATCGGGACACTCATTTGGAGCATGTTAGGCAGGTGTTACAGTTGCTCCGGGAGAACCAGCTCTATGCTAAGCTGGAAAAATGTTTATTTTTTGTCCAGGAGTTGCCCTTTTTGGGATATATTGTGTCCGCAGCCGGTTTTAAAATGGACACCGCTAAGGTGCAAGCGGTGCTGCAATGGGAGAGGCCGGAGAGTCTGAAAGCACTCCAGCGGTTCCTTGGGTTTGCGAATTATTATAGGAAATTTATAAAACACTTTTCGACTGTCGCCAAACCGCTCACGGACATGACAAAAAAGGGTGCCGATCTGGCGAACTGGCCTGAGGTGGCTATACGTGCATTTGAGCGTCTGAAGAATAGTTTTGCTTCAGCCCCCATTCTGGTGCAACCAGACGTGTCTAAACCTTTTGTGGTAGAGGTTGATGCGTCGGAGGTGGGAGTGGGGGCAGTACTGTCTCAAGGCTCGTCCTTGAGCGAGATGCATCCATGCGCCTACTTCTCCAAGAAGCTGTCGCCGGCCGAACGGAATTATGATATCGGCAACAGGGAGTTGTTGGCCATCAAACTGGCTTTTGAGGAATGGCGACACTTCTTGGAGGGGGCGGCTCACCAGGTCACAGTTATCACTGACCATAAGAATCTGCTCTACCTGGAGTCGGCCAAGCGTCTGTCTCCTAGGCAGGCTCGCTGGGCATTGTTTTTTACTCGTTTCAATTTTCTTGTGACGTACCGTCCCGGGGCTAAAAACACCAAGGCGGATGCTTTGTCTAGGTGTTTTCCGGGGGGAGAACCTCGGGAAGAGCCGGTACCCATCCTCCAGAAAGGGGTAGTGGTCTCGGCTCTCACGACTGAGGTAGAGGCGGAGATTGCCGAGGCCCAAGAGGAGGTACCACCAGGTCTTCCCGCCAACAAATCATTTGTACCCCTGCATCTTCGGCTTAAGGTGTTGAAGGAACACCACGATTCGGTACTGGCTGGTCACCCAGGGGTGAAGGGCACCTTAGAGCTGGTATCGCGTCGTTTCTGGTGGCCCAAAATCCGGCAGGACGTGGTCTCGTACGTGGCAGCTTGCATCACGTGCGCTAGGGCTAAGTCACCCCGAACCCGTCCTGCTGGCACGCTACAGCCTCTGGGGGTACCCAATAGGCCATGGACAGAAATCTCCATGGATTTTATCACTGACTTGCCAGCCTCGGCAGGGAACACGGTCATCCTGGTGGTGGTTGACCGTTTTTCAAAGATGGCGCATTTTGTGGCGTTGTCTTCTTTGCCCAATGCTAAGACGTTGGCTCAGGTATTTGTGAAGGAGGTGGTCAGACTCCACGGAGTACCGTCTGACATAGTATCTGATAGGGGTACGCAATTTGTGGCGAGGTTTTGGAAAGCTTTTTGCTCAAGGTTGGGGATCAAGTTGTCACATTCATCGGCGTTTCATCCACAGTCTAATGGACAAACTGAGCGCATGAACCAAAATCTAGAACAGTATTTACGATGCTTTGTGTCCGACAACCAGGAGGAGTGGTCTACTTTCCTTCCTCTGGCCGAATTCGCGTTAAATAATCACCGCCAAGAGTCATCAGGAGAGTCTCCATTCTTTTGTGTGTACGGTCAACATCCTCAGTTTTGTACCTTACGTCAGGGTGACTCCGGGGGTGTCCCGGAGGAGGATCAGCTAGGAGCCCAATTGTCATCAGTCTGGAGGCGGGTGAAACAGCGTTTGTTGAGCATGAGTGCCAGGTACAAACGGGTGGCTGACAGTAGACGCGTGCCAGGTCCGGACCTGTGTGTGGGCGAATGGGTGTGGTTAGCTACGAAGAACATAAAACTCAAAATCCCATCTTTAAAACTGGGTCCAAGGTTTATTGGGCCTTTTAGGATTTCTGTCATCATTAACCCAGTGGCTTATCGGTTGGAACTTCCTGCGGTGTACAGAATACATAACGTTTTTCACAGGGCTTTATTGAAAAAGGTGGTAGGCTTGGTGGACACGACGCCGATGCCACCTCCAGTCATGGTGGATGGCGATTTAGAGTTCGAGGTCGCCAAGGTAGTGGACTCTCGAGTAGTACGCCGTACTCTTCAGTATTTGGTGCACTGGCGGGGGTATGGTCCGGAGGAGAGGTCTTGGGTTCCAGCCTCAGACATACATGCGGATCGGCTGGTCAGTTCTTTTCACCGTCGTCATCCGGACAAGCCGGGTCCTATGAGTCTTGAGGGCCCTGGGGTCTCTCGTAGAAGACGGGGTACTGTCATATCGGACGCTGTTCACACCACAGCGTCCGGCAGGCAGAGGTAGTTCCACCTCCAGCCACTATAGCCTCAGTGGCGCCGGCTTGATCTTCAGGCTCTCGGGGGTTAATCCTGCTGGAGACCAGGTTGGAAGGTTAGTCACGCCCACGGTCTTTAAATAGTCATACTGGCATATGGGCGTCGCCGATTATAGCTTGTGTTTCATACCAAGTGGTTCCGGTCTGGAGTGGAGGTGTTCAAGAGAGAGAGATTCATATCTGGTGTCGTATGATCCGTCGTTATCCTTTCTCCTTCCCATATTTGTGTTTAGTTGTGCCCTGTTCACATTACTGTTTATTCCTGTGTGTGTGTGGCGCAGTGCAGTTTAAGTTCTCCCTGTCTGTCATTATTTGTGTGGTAGCTTTGGTGGTGTGACTCCTCACTGGGTGGAGGGTGGAGGGTTAAGTGCAGGGCTGAGCAGGAGATAAGGAAAGGTCGGAGGCTCAGGCATTTGCACCTTCAGCAAAAACCCTGGGTTGAGGGTCAGACAGGGTTTCCCCTAGTAAAAGGGACACCACAGGGGCCCCGGGTATTTCAGCCTTAGTTGAACTAAGCCCTCGTGACACGAAGTGTCCCTCGGTGGCGGTCTCGTGAAGGATCGCCCCAGAAGGGTCCAACTGTGCAGACTCCCGAGTACTGCTCATGGTGCTGATGAAGAAAGAGAGAAAAACAAAATTAATATATTGCTATTGCATGTCCCTGGCTGGAAAAAAAAATAGTTATACATGTTACATTTTTTTGTACATGGGTTTTTTAATATTTACCTTCCTGTCACCATTGTTGTCCGGAGGAACGACAGGGCGTGCGCATACCTATACTTGCTCCTGCGTCCTCCAGAGCCACTCGGGGCCTGCATTTCTTTGTTGAACTCCTTCTTGAAGCAATCCCTGATAGACCGCCACCGCTTCACAATTCTCTCCCCTGAAAAGAGAAAGCACAAATTGGTTATTATACAACATCAGGGAATCCCAAATTCCACTCCTCAAGTCCCCCACGGGTCATTTTTACAGGATTTCCAGTGTTGCACAGGTGATATAATCACAGATGCCTTGATGATACTTCCACCATCTGCATAATACAAATGAAATCCTGAAAACAGAACCCAAATAGTGTCCACGAGGACTGAAGTTTGGGAAACACTGGTTTACATGCAGCCACATTACTGAAATGTCTATACTTACGGTTTTGAATCTTGGCCCGAGCATCGAGGTCCTCCCAGTTTGCCACAAGTTGGGCAGAGATTTCCTCGCACATCATCCCTGTCACTATGAGATCGGCATGTCAGCGGTCCCCCATGTTCCACAGCGGCTCACTTTCTCGGACCAGATCAATGAGGAGGTCAATGTCCAGCCCCCCCTCCTCACCGTCTGAGTCAGGAGCACGCCGCGAATCCTGTTAAAGGGAAAAAAAAAATGTACCCTCAAAACTAGACATAACAAAACCCATCAAAAAGCATTCTACCAAAATTTAAAACATTTTTTTTTTTTTTAAATAAGTATCAAAAAAGGTTGTAAATTTTTTTAAAAAGAAATAGGAAAAAGACCAATAAAATTTGTAAAACATTATTTTGAAAAAAAAGGACCAAAAAAAAAAACATTTAAAAAATGACAAAACTATTTAAATCAAAAATTTTGAATAAATTGAAAAAAAAAAAGGGGGAAATAATAAGGCGAAAAATATTTTACAAATAATTAAAATAAAGCTGAAGGAAAAAAAAAGGTACTTACACGAGGACGACCGCCGTGTTGCACATGCCGACTGCCCTGGGAGGCACTAGGAGGACCTCTTGAACGGCCAAAAGATTCCGAAGACTATAATAAAAAACATAAAAAAAAATACATTTGTGCTTGGATGTAGGCTAATGTGCTGTGTGCTGTGTGATATCTGCAATCATCTATTTTTATTTGTTGTCTGCAGTGTGGTGTCTGTACTAAATAGTTTTATATGTGTTGAGTGTACTGTGATGTTGTGTTTCTGTGATGTATGCAAGAAACTTACGAATTGCGAGCCCACGCCAGGTATCTCTCCACCCCTTCTTTCTTCTTCTGGGAACACCTCTTCAGTCAACTCTTCATCTTCAAAATCCTTTCAAGAAAAAAAAAAAAAATTATTAATCTATATAAATATATAGAGATATATTCATCTTATCATGTTAGGTCTGTCTGTCTGTCACAAAAATCACACGTAGATGCTTGGTTGGGTTCCGCTAGAGCACGACAAAACAGTGACAGACCCAGACGCAGTCCCGAGTTCTAAAAGACGCACGCCACCACTAACATCGGTTGCTCAGCGGCGCTAGAAAAACATACAATTACAAAACAAAAAAGGAATATAGTCACCATCCAACAGCCCACGGACTCTGTCCCTACACTCACCACGCACCAGGCATCTTCCAGTCACAGTATATGCTTTGCTCAAAACGCTGATGATGTCACTCTCGCCCAACGTCATGAGCAGTCTTTGGCGCAAAGCATTACTTGGAACCGAAGATGCAAGGAGTGTGTAGAGAACAGAAAGAGTCCTTCAGATAGTGAGTATATAATTTTTTAAAAATGTTTAGATCCTATCTTTAACTATTGAAGCTGAATCTACTTTACCAAAAAATATAAAAAAATTAAAACATTTTTTACCTGTAAGCACTGTCAATGCGAGGGAGGGCTCCCAGAAGAAGAAGACATTTCCACTACTGCTGGCGGCGTGTGATGATGGTGGCCAACGTCTGATGCTGGTGGCGTCTGCTGCTGTGCAGAGTCTGGTGCTGGGAGCGTCTCGTGCTGCTGCCCGGCTTCTGCTGCTGGCGGCGTTGGCTGATGATGGGCGGCGTGTTCAGCTGCGCGACGTCTGCTACTGGCAGCATGCACTTGAGCTGAGCAGCGTCTGCTGCTGGCGGCATGCACTTCAGCTCCGCGGCGTCTGCTGCTGCTGGCGGCGCTAGTTCCTGGCAGCATCTGCTGCTGCTTGCAGCCTCCGCTGCTGGCTGGCTGATGCCTTGATGGCCTTTGTGATGCTTCCTTGGCAGGCTCCATGGTAGTGGCTGAGATTGAGGGCCCCACTGGCATAATATATGCTTCCTGGGGGGGTTGGCCAACTTCTGAGCATGCTCAGACGTAAAAACCGGATCCGGCCACCGGATCCGGCGCATTGCGGCATCCATAGACTTCAATTGTAGCAAAAAATCGGAATCGCCAGATCCGGCGTTTCCGACTTTTTTGCCGGAGACAAAAAATGTTACTTTTGCCTTGCGGATGAAACGCAAGGCCATGCGGCACGATCCGGCGCTGATACAAGTCAATGGGTAAAAAACGCATCCGGCTTCAGATTTAGCTGGATCCGTTTTTTTTAAAAAAAAACGGATCGCACCTGACGGGAAAAAACTGATGTGTGAAAGTAGCCTAAGGCTACAGCTCTGCTACTCAAAGAGGTGAACCCACCCTGCAAGAAACCAGCAAGTAGGCAGACTGCAGAGCTGTAAGCTGCTCAAGAGAGAATTTGAGCATAACCCTTTAGGCTGTGTGCCCACGTAGCGATTTTTAAGCATTTTTGCCGCGATTTTCGGCGTGAAAACGCTGCGAAAACATTTAAAAATCGTGTACAGAACGCCCCCCATGCATTCCTATGGCATTCCGCACATGCTGTGCTAATGCTGCGCTTTTTTCCGCGGCAGAATCGCATCGCGGAAAAAATCGCAGCATGGTCATTCTTTTGTGCGGAATCACAAAGAATTGCCGTGATTCCACACCCATAGGAATGCATGAGAATCGCTTACTTCCCGCATGTGGCTATGCCCACCATGCGGGAAGTTAAGCGTCTCATGTGCGGTTGGTACCCATGGTGTGGAGGAGAGGAGACTGTCCTCCAGGCCCTGGGTACCATACCTCTGTAAAAAAAAATAAAATAAAAAAAAAATCGTGGTATATTTACCTTCCGGCGTCCCGTGCTGCATTCCCGGCCTCAGCGTTCCCAGTAACGCCTTGCGGCAAGGTCCTGTGATGACGTAGTCTCGCGTGACTCTAGCGGTCTCGCGAGATCGCTATAGCAACGCGAGACCATCGTTATCACAGGTCGCGCAAGGCATTACTGGGAACGCTGAGGCCGGGAATTCAGCGCGAGACGCCGGAAGGTAAATATACCCCGATTTTTTAATTTTTTTTTAGCATTTTAACATTCTATCTTTTACTATTGAGGCCGCATAGGCGGCCTCAATAGTAAAAAGCTGCTCACGCTTGTCAAACACTATGTTTGACGCGTGTGACCAACCTGTCAATCACTTTCCAAGCGATGCTTCAAATCGCTTGGAAAGTGCTTGAATATCGCACGCGAAAATCGCGGCAAAATCGTGATCATAATCGCAGTGAAATCGCGCGGAAAAAACTGCGCGATTTCTGGGAAGGAGTCCGGTTTTTAGTGTCTGGAATAAAACGCTACGTGAGCACATAGCCTAACTGTTCTTGTCATCACTGCACACACAGTAAAATATCATCATTAGATAAAGCCCCCATCCATAGGCCAAAAGTTTCTAAATACACCAATTTCAGTGGGCATCTCTTCTCCCCATACAGAACACGTACATGCTTAGATGAGCATAGCGTTAATTGTTTAGGATGATCTAGAAAAATTGGTGTCAGCCAAACAAGCATTGGGTAGACATGAGTTTTCTGGCCAGCTTTATACTGTGGTCTTTATAAAGCAACCCATAAGAAATAGATCATAGTGAAAAATATTTGGTTCCAAAGAGATCTACAAAACCTTTCATCCTCTGCTAAAATCTTTGTATCTCTTATTGTCTAAGAGCCTAAGGAAACCTTTGGCACTATAGTTCTTTTGTAATTATTATGTTTTTGTATATCCACAAATACACATTAACTAATGTACATTCCCAAAATCTTGAAAGGTGTGCATCAGGACTGGTCGAAGAAGTTTATGAGAAATATTGGCCCATGTATGAAATCCAGACTAAGGAGTTACATTTGGACCTAACATCTAAGTGCACATGTTCAGTATTTGAAGCAGATTTTTCTGCTACAATTACTGGAGTGTTGGATGTGCATTTTTGTGTGTTTTTGAGTGAATTTTGTATGCATTTTTTCCAATTTATTTGAATGGATGACAAACATAGCAAAACGCTGTAAGAATCTACACATTCAGATTTGAAAGTGCTGTAAGGAAAAATAAGCAGTATGTGCATTTGATTCCAGATATCTCATTCATTTTCTGGTACTATAAAAAGTACTTTTTTTTCTGTGACAAAAAGAAAACGCATCGTATGCACATACCCTAAGACATACAGGTGCTTCTCACAAAATTAGAATATCATCAAAAAGTTAATTTATTTCAGTTCATCAATACAAAAAGTGAAACTCATACTGTATATTATAGAGAGTCATTACAAACAGAGTGATCTATTTCATGTGTTTATTTCTGTTAATGTTGATGATTATGGCTTACAGCCAATGAAAATCCAAAAGTCATCTCAGTAAATTAGAATACTTTATATCACCAGCTTGAAACATGATTTTAAAATCTGAAATGTTAGCCTTCTGAAATGTATGTTCAGTAAACGCACTCAATACTTGGTCGGGGCTTTTTTTGCATAAATTACTGCATCAATGCTGCGTGGCATGGAGGCGATCAGCCTGTGGCACTGCTGAGGTGTTATGGAAGCCCAGGTTGCTTTGATAGCATCCTTCAGCTCATCTGCATTGTTGGTTCCAGGTGTCTCTCATCTTCCTCTTGACAATATCCCATAGATTATCTATGAGATTAAGGTCAGGCGAGTTTGCTGGCCAATCAAGCACAGTGATACTGTTGTTTGTAAACCAGGTATTGGTACTTTTGGCGGTGTGGACAGGTGCCAAGTCCTGCTGGAGAATGAAACTTCCATCTCCAAAAAGCTTGTCGGTAGAGAGAAGCAATAAGTGCTCTAAAATTTCCCGATAGACGGCTGCACTGACTTTGGTCTTGATAAAACACATGTTACGCGGGGCTTAGGTCAAAGAAGGCTGAAATACCCGGGGCCCCTGAGGAGTCCCTCCAACTAGGGAAAACCCTGTCTGACCCTCAACTCAGGGTTTTTGCTAATGGTGCAAATGCCTGAGCCTCCAACCTTTCCTTATCTCCTGCTCAGCCCTAAGCTGAACCCTCCACCCAGTGAGTCGTCAAACCACCAAAGCCCACACAGTAATGACAGACAGGGAGAACTTAAACCGCACTGCGCTGCATACACACAGGACAATACCGTAATGTGAACAGGGCAAAACAAAACACAAATATAGGAAGGCGAAAAGGTAACAACGGATCATACGCCACCAGCTACGAATTTCTCTCTCCGACACCTCCTCTCCAGACCGGAACCACTTGGCATAAAACACAAGCTATAATCGGCGACGCCCATAGGCCAGCACGACTATTTAAAGACCGCGTGCGTGACCAAACATCCCACCTGATTTCCAGCTAGATTAACCCCCAATAACCTGAGTAAAATCAAGCCGGCGCCACTGAGGCTATAGTGGACGGAGATGTAACTACCGCTGCCTGCCGGACGCTGTGGTGTGAATAGCGTCCGACATGACAGTACCTCGTCTTCTACGAGGGACCCCAGGGCCCTCAAGACTCATAGGACCCGGCTTGTCCGGATGACGGCGGTGAAACGAACTGACCAGCCGATCCGCATGTATGTCCGTGGCTGGTACCCAAGAACTCTCCTCCGGACCATACCCCCACCAGTGTACCAAATACTGAAGAGTACGGCGCAGTACTCGAGAGTCCACCACCTTGGAGACTTCAAACTCTAAATCGCCATCCACCTTGGATCCAATTTCAATGATGGAATTTTGAGTTTTATGTTTTTAGTAGCTAACCACACCCAATCACCCACACACAGGTCCAGACCTGGCACGCGTCTAGCGTCAGCCACTCGTTTGTACCTTGCACTCATGCTCAGCAATCGCTGTTTCACACTCTTCCAGACCGATGATAGTTGAACTCCTAGCTGGTCCTCCTCCGGGACGCCCCCAGAGCCACCCTGACGCAAGGTACAAAATTGAGGATGGTGCCCGTAAACACAAAAGAACGGAGACTCTCCTGATGATTCTTGGCGGTGATTATTTAACGCGAACTCGGCCAAGGGAAGGAATGTCGACCACTCCTCTTGGTTGTCAGACACAAAGCATCGCAAATACTGCTCCAGATTTTGGTTCATACGCTCAGTTTGACCATTTGACTGCGGATGAAACGCCGACGAATGAGACAACTTGATCCCCAATCGTGAGCAAAAAGCTTTCTAAAACTTTGCCACAAACTGGGTACCCCTATCAGACACTATGTCCGACGGAACTCCGTGTAGTCTGACCACCTCCTGCACAAAAACCAGAGCCAACGTCTTTGCGTTGGTCAAGGAAGGCAACGACACAAAATGCGCCATCTTCGAAAATCGAACAACCACCACCAGGATGACCGTATTCCCCGCCGAGGCAGGCAAGTCCGTGATAAAGTCCATGGAGATTTCTGTCCATGGCCTACTAGGTACCCCCAGAGGCTATAGAGTGCCAGCAGGACGGGATCTGGGCGACTTGGCCCTGGCGCACGTGATGCAAGCTGCCACGTACGAGACCACGTCCTGCCGGATCTTTGGCCACCAGAAGCGGCGCAATACCATCTCCAAGGTGCCCCTAACCCCTGGATGACCGGCCAGGACAGAGTCGTGGTGTTCCCCCAACACCTTAAGACGAAGATGAGGGGTACAAATGACTTGTTAGCGGGAAGTCCTGGTGGTACCTCCTCCTGGGCCTCGGCAATCTCCGCCTCTATCTCAGTCGTGAGAGCCGAAGCCACTACACCTTCCTGGAGGATGGGTAACGGATCTTTCCGAGGTTCTCCCCCTGGAAAACACCTGGACAAGGCATCCGCCTTGGTGTTTTTAGCCCCAGGATGGTAAGTCACCAGAAAGTTAAATCGAGTAAAAAACAATGCCCAGCGAGCCTGCCTGGGAGACAGATGCGTTGCCGACTCCAGATAGAGCAGGTTTTTATGGTCGGTGATGACTGTGACCTGGTGGACCGCCACCTCCAAGAAGTGTCGCCATTCCTCAAAAGCCAATTTGATGGCCAACAACTCCCTGTTGCCAATATCGTAATTCCGTTCGGCAGGCGACAACTTCTTGGAGAAGTAGGCGCATGGACGCATATTGTTCAAGGATAAGCCCTGTGACAGTACTGCCCCCACTCCCACCTCAGACGCATCGACCTCCACAGTAAAAGGTTTAGCTACGTCCGGTTGCACCAGATTGGGGGCTGAAGCAAAACGGTTTTTCAGAAGCTCAAATGCACGCACCGCCACCTCAGACCAGATAGCGAGATTGGTACCTTTTCTCGTCATGTCCGTAAGCGGTTTGGCTATAGTAGAAAATTCTTAATAAACTTCCTATAATAGTTGGCAAACCCAAGGAACCGCTGGAGCGCTTTTAGATTATCAGGCCGTTCCCATCGCAGCACCGCTTGCACCTTCGCGGCGTCCATTTTAAACCCTGCGGCGGACACAATATATCCCAAAAAAGGCAACTTCTGAACAAAAAATACACATTTTTCAAGCTTAGCATAGAGCTTATTCTCACGGAGCAACTGTAACACCCGCCTGACATGCTCTAAATGAGTGTCCCGGTCGCTCGAATAAGTGAGGATATCATCCAGGTACACAATCACAAATTTCCGCAGCACATGAGCGAATACATCATTTATGAAATGTTGGAAACCAGGAGGAGCGGTTGTCAACCCAAATGGCATAACTAGGCTTTCAAAATGACCCTCAGGGGTATTAAACGCCGTCTTCCACTCATCCCCCTGACGGACCCTTATGAGGTTGTACGCCCCCCTGAGGTCAAGTTTGGAAAACCACTTCGCACCAGCCACCTGGTTGAACAAATCAGGGATCAGAGGCATCGGGTAGGGATCACGGACCGTAATCTGGTTTTACTCCCGGAAATCCAGACACGGGCGTAACCCCCCATCTTTCTTCTTAATGAAGAAAAACCCCGCTGCTACAGGCGAGGATGAAGGCCGGATGTGCCCTTTGCTTAGACTCTCCGCGATGTAGTCTTTAAGAGCTTGTCTCTCCGGACCAGAAATACTAAACATCCTAGCTTTTGGCAATTTGGCCCCGGGTTTTAACCTAATCACACAGTCATAGGTTCGATGTGGAGGTAGTTCTGAGCAACCCTCTCAGAGAATACGTCCGCAAAATCCAGCAATGCCTCCGGAAGGCTGGACTTCACGGCGGACACACATGTGGCCAAGCAATTTTCCTGGCAGAAACCACTCCACTGGACTATGTCCTGGGTTCTCCAGTCAATCACCGGGTTGTGCTTGGACAACCATGGGAAACCCAGGACCATTTGTGCTGGGAGATTATTGAGTACCCTACATGTAACCCACTCAGAATGTAGGACCCCAATGTGGAGTTTAACCTCAGCTACAAACTCAGTAATCTCCCCCTGTGGGAGGGGAGCGGCATTAATGGTAACCACGCGAATAGGATGAGGGAGTTTTTCGATCTTAAAACCGGCCGTGCGTGCAAACTCCTCTTCCATGAGATTGGTGGTGGAACCGCTATCCACAAACACTGATATTGGTAGCTCTCTGCCCGCAATAATAACCCTGGCAGGGAGCATACATTGAGATACCATCATGGAGGATATGCACACGCTCAGTTGGGCCTCCTCCATTCCCTCTGAGCTTACCAGTTTTCCGCCGGTGCGACTTTCTTAGGTAGCACAGGGCAAGCATTTACATAATGATCTTTTTTGCCACAGTAAAAACATGCTCCTTGCTTCCTGAACCCAGGAACGCGACGCTTAACATGTGATACCCCAGCGATTTGCATAGGTTCCGTGGGCTCACCTGCAGCAACCACACTTGCACCCCTGCTTTCCCCCAGGGGCAGCGTCTCCTGCGCCCCCTGACGCAAACGGCGATCAATACGAATAACCAAACTCATGGCAGACTCTAACGATGCAGGAGTCTCATACATCAGGAGGGCCTGTTTAACTCTTCCTGAAACCTCATGAATAAACTGACTCCGCAGCGCTGGGTCGTTCCACTGTGTGTCTACTGCCCAACGGCAAAATTCTGAACAATAGTCTTCCGCCATACATTCCCCCTGACAGAGGACGCGGATTTTAGATTCCGCTAGAGCCAATCTGTCGGGATCATCATAAATGAGCCAGAGTGCTGAAAAAACATTCTCAACTGAATGAAGCATAGCAGAGTCAGCTGGTAAGGAAAACGCCCATGCTTGGGGGTCCCCACTCAGTAAGGATAACACCAGACCCACCCGTTGAGCCTCATTACCTGAGGAGACAGGGCGCATGCGAAAGTATAACTTGCAGGCCTCCCGAAAGATGACAAATTTGCTGCGTTCCCCAGCAAATCGTTCAGGCAGCGGAATCTTCGGCTCTGCACCTGCACCTGCAGAAGCCGCTTGCACATTAGCTACAACCAGGCCCTGCTGCTGAACTGCCCCCTTCAACTCGGTGACCTGTAAGGACAGCGCCGCCAACTGGCGGTTTATGGAAGTCATGGACTACCAAAATATTGTGGGCCGATTATAATGTTACGCGGGGCTTAGGTCAAAGAAGGCTGAAATACCCGGGGCCCCTGCGGAGTCCCTCCAACTAGGGAAAACCCTGTCTGACCCTCAACTCAGGGTTTTTGCTAATGGTGCAAATGCCTGAGCCTCCAGCCTTTCCTTATCTCCTGCTCAGCCCTAAGCTGAACCCTCCACCCTCCACCCAGTGAGTCGTCAAACCACCAAAGCCCACACAGTAATGACAGACAGGGAGAACTTAAACCGCACCGTGCCGCATACACACAGGACAATACCGTAATGTGAACAGGGCAAAACAAAATACAAATATAGGAAGGCGAAAAGGTAACAACGGATCATACGCCACCAGCTACAAATTTCTCTCTCCAACACCTCCTCTCCAGACCGGAACCACTTGGCATAAAACACAAGCTATAATCAGCGGCGCCCATAGTTCAGCACGACTATTTAAAGACCGTGGGCGTGACCAAGCATCCCACCTGATTTCCAGCTAGATTAACCCCCAATAACCTGAGTAAAATCAAGCCGGCGCCACTGAGGCTATAGTGGACGGAGATGGAACTACCGCTGCCTTCCGGACGCTGTGGTGTGAATAGCGTCCGACATGACAACACATTGGACCTACACCAACAGATGACATGCCTCCCCAAACCATCACTGATTGTGGAAACTTCACACTAGACCTCCAGCAGCTTGGATTGTGGCCGCTCCACTCTTCCTCCAGACTCTGGGACCTTGATTTGAAAATGAAATGCAAAATTCACTTTCATCTGAAAACAACACTTTGGACCACTGACAACAGTCCAGTTCTTTTTCTCCTTGGCCCAGGTAAGACACTTCTGGCATTGTCTATTGGTCATGAGTGGCTTGACACAAGGAATGCGACACTTGTAGCCCATGTCCTGGAGGTGTCTGTGTGTGGTGGCTCTTGAGGCAATGACTCTAGCAGCAGTCCACTCCTTGTCAATCTCCCCCAAATTTTTGAATGACCTTTTCTTAACAATCCTTTCAAGGCTGCGGTTATCCCGGTTGCTTGTGCATTCTACCACACTTTTTCCTTCCACTCAACTTTTCATTAATTTGCTTGGATGCAGTACTCTGTGAACAGCCAGCTTCTTTAGCAATTATCTTTTGTGGCTTACCCTCCTTGTGGAGTGTGTCAGTGACTGCCTTCTGGACATTTGTCAAGTCAGCAGTCTTCCCCATGATTGAGGAGCCTACTGAAACAGACTAAGAGACTTTTCTAAATGCTTAGGAAGCCTTTGCAGGTTTTTTTCTGTTAATTATTCTAATTTACTGAGATAATGACTTTTGGGTTTTCATTGGCTGTAAGCCATAATCATCAACATTAATAGAAATAAACACATGAAATACATCACTCTGTTTGTAATGACTCTATATAATATATGAGTTTCACTTTTTGTATTGATGAACTGAAATAAATTAACTTTTTGATGATATTCTAATTTTGTGAGAAGCACCTGTATTTGCTAAATGTCTTTTTAAGAGCTGACTTGATGGTGGAATGTGCAAGGGATAAAACACATCAATTTTCATCCCTTTAAAATAATCAGATATATTACAAACACTGCATGAAAGAATTAAATCATGTTTTCTAATTTTGGTGAAAATCATAGTAAAGTTTTTTTTTATAGATTTCTATATTCCCTGTTATTCTCCTTAAAGTAGAAAACAATTTGATTTTAATACAAGACACAATATTTATTTAATGAAAATATAGTAAGAACATTTTAGTAACGGAGTGAAGCAGCTGAAGAACTATTCTCCATTCATTTATAAAGACATTGTAGTAAAAAGTTTCTCTAGAGACGTCTCAGGATCTTCCACACACTGATCTCACAATTTAGTAATTTATTGTCTCTAGAGTTATTTGATAACGAGGATTTTGAAGTGGAGCTGCTCCAAAATCCTCCACAAAAACCACTTCAAATACCGCTTGAATAAACTTGCTGTTCAATTCAATGTAAAATTCACCTTGCTGCTCATGTGAAGAGGTTTTTAAGCTTGTTGCTTCAGATTAGAATTTGCAAACCTTGCAGTGGAAAAGAAATGGTGTGTCATTTATCTAAGGTGAAATACTCTTGGATTGAACTCCAAACTTAAAGAAATTGTCCAGGTTTGGCACAAAATCTACAGTCGCTTTGTGATTGCAGACTTGTGAATCGTGCACGTTGTCAGGATTCTCCGGTGCTGGAAGGAAGCGGTCATGTGACTGCAAATATGCTATATACATACTCCCGACTACATTCCAACTAGATGTGCACAGCCATCAAAAAGCTCTGCATGTACAGTGGCATGTAAAGGTTTGGGCACCTCTGGTCAAAATTACTGTTATTGTGAACAGTTAAGCAAGTTGAAGATGAAATGATCTCTAAAAGACTAAAGTTAAAGATCACACATTTCCTTTGTATTTTAGGAAAAAAAAAGTTTTAATCTTTTTTACATTTTAAAAATTGCAAAAAGAAAGCTGGGCTGATTGCTAAAGTTTGGGTGTCCTGCATGGTTAGTACCTAGTAGCACGCCCTTTTGGAAGTATAGCAGCTTGTAAATGCTTTTTGTAGTCAGACAAAAGTCTTCCAATTCTTGTTTGATGGATTTTCATCCATTCTTCCTTGGAAAATTGTTCCAGTTCTGTAAGATTCCTGGGTTGCCTTGCAGGTACTGCTATTTTGTTGTCTAGCCATAGATTTTCAATGATGTTTAGATCAGGGGACTGTGAGGGCCATTGTGAAACCTTCAGCTTGCGCCTTTTGAGGTCATCTATTGTGGATTTTGACGTATGTTTAGGATCATTATCTATTTGTAGAAGCCATCCTCTTTTCAACTTCAGCTTTTTTTTTACAAATGGTGTTTACATCAATAAATTGTTGAAATTTTTATTTAATGCATTCTCCCCTCTACCTGTGAAATGTTCCCAGTGCCATTGGCTGCAGCACAACCCCAAAGCATTATTTATCCACGTTCATGTTTAATGGTTGGTAAAATGTTCTTTTCCTGATTTTATGTGCCATTTTTTCTCCACACATACCTTAGATAAGTGTGGCCAAAGTGTTCTCTTTTAACCTCATCCATCCACAGGACTTGTTTCCAAAATGCAGTAGGCTTGTTTAGATGTTCTTTTGCATAATTCTGACGCTGAATTTTATGGTGAGGACGCAGGAAACGTTTTCTTCTGATGACTTTTCCATGAAGGCTATATTTATGCAGGTGTCTCTGAACAGTAGAAGAATGTACCACAACTTCAGAGTCTGCTAAATCTTTCTGAAGGTCTTTTGCAGTCAAGCAGGGTTTTTGATTTGCCTCTCTAGATATCCTACGGGAAGCTCTCACTGAAACTTTGCTTGGTAATCCAGACCTTATCTTGACCTCCACTGTTACTGTTAACTGCAGTTTCTTAACTACATTTCAAAATGAGGAAAGAGCAACTTGAAAATGCTTTTCTATCTTCTTACAGCCATCTCCTGCTTTGTTGGCCTCCACCATTTAAATTTTGAGAATGCTTGGCAGCTGATTAGAAGAACCCATGGCTGCTGTTTTTTGGCACAAGGTTAGAGGAGGTTGGGTTTTTAAAAAGCTGGGAAATTTGCATCACCTGGCCTTTCCTAATGATGATAGTGAACAAGTGTCGGCAGCGGATTATTCAGGATACTCTCCAAAAGTGTGACAACAGAGCTTCTTTATTCAGGAACAAACAGGAACAATATACGATAAGCTTAATAATAGATCAGGAATAAATAAAGTGTGTGTCCCTATCTGTGCAGCATCTAGAGCAGGCTGCTTCTCTTATACACAGACACAGGAAATCAGGAAATACAGTCACATGCTCTCCCTGCGTGAGCCTCAGGGAGGTTTTTTTTAACAGCATACAAATCTAGCAACTGAACACTCATAGATAGGAATGGAGTTGTTGCACCAAACATATTCCAACAACAAGCCATAACCCTAACAGGCTAAATAAGGTCTGAAACCTTGGTCAAAGTTATCTGAGCATACAAATCTCAGAGTGTGTCCAAACTTTTGCATCAGCCAATTTTCCTTTCTGTAATTTTGAAAATGTAAAAAAAATACTATATATATATATATATATATATATATATATATATATTTTTTTTTTTTTGCCTAAAATACAAAGGAAATGTGTCATCTTTATCTTGAGGCCTTTTAGAGATCAATTCATCTTCAACTTGCTTAGCTGCTCACAATAACAGTAACGTTGACCAGGGGTGCCCAGACTTTTACATATCACTTAATAGCCACTGCTACTGTGACTGGCAGAGAGGAGAACGTTGGAGTAAAGGCCCCGTCACTCATAAAGATGCACCAGCGATCCGGACAACGATACGACCTTGTCAGGATCGCTGGTGCATCGCTACATGATTGCTACATGATCGCTGGTGAGCTGCCAAACAGGCAGCTTCACCAGCGATCAGCACCAGCGAGGATGCTGGTCTCTAAGGGACACATCGGGTAACTAAGTGATGCGCGCCACTTAGTAACCCGATATTTACCTTAGAGACCAGCTCCCAGCGCCTGCTTAGAGCGCTGGGAGCCTTGCTGATCGTTGGCTCCCGCTGCCACACGCAGCGATGCGTGCTGGCCAGCGGGAGAGCATCGATGAAATAATGGCCCAGGACGATGCTGCACGATCAGCGATACCCGGCGGGGGGGCGGTCGCTGATCCCCGTCACACACAGCGAGATCGCTGGCGAGATCGCTGAGGCATCACAAAATCAGCGATCTCACTAGCGAGATCGCTGTGTGTGATGGGGCCTTAAGGCAGCAAGGTCTAAAATTGGCCATTGAGCTGTTTATATCTGTAACATGGCTAATCCTCCTCTGCTTTTGAGTTAGGAAGCAGAAATCTGCAAATAACTCAGCATGATTTATGCATAAAAGAAAATCCCGAAGTTTTAAAATATGCCTACAGCTACTGAATGCAATAGGATAAGGTTAAAGTAAGGTATTTATTAGCATTTACTCAGTGGTAAAGAAGACAAATAATACTTTGATTTTGCACATTCCTCAGTTGATCACCAACATGTTTACACTGGTGGACAAGTGGGAAGGAGCATTCTTAGGGGCTGGTTCACTGATTCTACTGATGTAAATGCATCATTACAGGTGATAACAACTATTAAAAATGATTTCTCAGATGAACATTGGGGTAGATTCCCATTTTTATTTCCATGGAAATGACATAATTCTATGGCAAGCATAGCTCTTTATCTAGTCTTTCTGTGGCAAGCATATTCCTTTGTCTAGTCTTTCCGTGGCAAGCATAGCCCTCTGTGTTTTTAGTCTTTCTCTGACAAGCATAGCCCTCTATTTTTTTCTATAGATACTGTATATCAGATAAAACTTTTGACAATAATGACCCCTGTCATATCTAGTGAGCTGATTGGACGTAACCCAATTATGCAGTGACCCAATGTTCCTACTGTAATTAGATCTGTAAGTAGAAACATAGCTCATTATGAACTTTGGTGAACAGAATAAAAAGACGTGCAGGAATCTATCCCATAATGGTCAGCAAGGACGTTGCGGGGCAAGCAATAAGGCTGCACGCTTAGGGATTAACAGCGGAGGTGTGCAATGGCTCGCGGTGATTAAACATTACCTAGGTGCTGAGAGTAACCAGAGTTACTGAGTGACATGAATGCAGATGACTCAGACCGCCTCTACACATGCTGTCATTTTTCCCCTTACGCATAAAGCGCTGCTTCTTTATGAGCAATATAGCACTAATCTTATAAAGTATTGCTAATAATAGTATTCCAGCAATTTTGCAATCATAGAGAACAGGCTAAATACATGGTTCAAAAATTGCACTATTCATCCTGAAAAATGGTCAAATACATATACATATATATATATATATATATATATATATATATACATACATATATATATATATGCTAGCTGAAGAGCCCGGCGTTGCCCGGGCATAGTAACCAACTGTGGTTAGTTATAATAAATTATAATGATTATATTGCACATAAAAACATTTCACATCATATATTCAACACTACAGATTTGCAACACAAATTAACTAAACGATTAGCCAAGTATTAACAAAATTTTATTTTCAACTCATTCAAGAGCCTTTTGATAAACAACATGTTTGTTTTTTCCTTTCGGTGCAAAGATTTTTGGCAGTTCCAACTCTTGAACAGATCACGTAAAATTGACCAAATCGATCCCTACTACTTTCAAGGACTGTCCCTGAGTATTGTTAATGGACATTGCAAATAGCAGTTGAACTGGAGGCGTTTAAAATCAAAAAACAAATCAGATGGAATTCTTGGAATGAAAATGTCCTCTCCTCTGGCACATCCTGTTTCTGAGCTGTGTATCTAACCCTATCCTGGGCAGCACGGTGGCTCAGTGGTTAACGCTGCAGCCTTGCAGCGCTGGGGTCCTGGGTTCGTATCCCACCAAGGACAACATCTGCAAGGAGTTTGTATGTTCTCCCCGTGTTTGCGTGGGTTTCCTCCGGGTACTCCGGTTTCCTCCCACACTTTAAAGACATACTGATAGGGAATTTAGATTGTGCGCCTCATCGGGGACAGTGATGATAATGTGTGCAAACTGTGAAGCGCTGCGGAATATGTTAGCGCTATATAAAAATAAAGATTATTATTATTTATATTATCCTGCATGATCATGTCTGCTGAGGCGTGTACCTAATCCTCTCCTGTGTGATACTTTCTGCTGAGCTGTGTATCTAATCCTATCGTGTGTTACTGACTGCTCAGCCGTGTATCTAATCCTATCCTGTGTGATACTGTCTGCTCAGCCGTGTATCTAATCCTATCCTGTGTGATACTGACTGCTCAGCCGTGTATCTAATCCTATCCTGTGTGATACTGACTGCTGAGCCGTGTACCTAATCCTATCCTGTGTGATACTGACTGCTCAGTCGTGTATCTAATCCTATCATGCATGTTACTGACTGCTCAGTCGTGTATCTAATCCTATCCTGTGTAATACTGACTGCTGAGCCACATATCTAATCCTATCCTGTGTGATACTGACTGCTCAGTCGTGTATCTAATCCTATCCTGTGTAATACTGACTGCTGAGCTGTGTATCTAATCCTATCCTGTGTCATACTGACTGCTGAGCCATGTACCTAATCGTATCCTGTGTGATACTGACTGCTGAGCCGTGTAGCTAACCCTATCCTGTGTGGTACTGACTGCTGAGCCGTGTACCTAATCATATCATGCGTGTTACTGACTGCTGAGCCGTGTACCTAATCCTATCATGTGTGATACTGCCTGCTGAGCCGTGTATCTGACCCTATCCTGTGTGATACTGACTGCTGAGCCGTGTACCTAATCCTATCATGTGTGATACTGCCTGCTGAGCCGTGTATCTAATCCTATCCTGTGTAATACTGACTGCTGAGCTGTGTATCTAATCCTATCCTGTGTCATACTGACTGCTGAGCCATGTACCTAATCGTATCCTGTGTGATACTGACTGCTGAGCCGTGTAGCTAACCCTATCCTGTGTGGTACTGACTGCTGAGCCGTGTACCTAATCATATCATGCGTGTTACTGACTGCTGAGCCGTGTACCTAATCCTATCATGTGTGATACTGCCTGCTGAGCCGTGTATCTGACCCTATCCTGTGTGATACTGACTGCTGAGCCGTGTACCTAATCCTATCATGTGTGATACTGCCTGCTGAGCCGTGTATCTGACCCTATCCTGTGTGATACTGACTGCTGAGCCGTGTACCTAATCCTATCCTGTGTGATACTGACTGCTGAGCCGTGTATCTAATCCTATCCTGTGTGATACTGCTGAGCCGTGTACCTAATCCTATCCTGTGTGATACTGACTGCTGAGCCGTGTACCTAATCCTATCATGTGTGATACTGACTGCTGAGCCGTGTATCTAACCTTATCCTGTGTGATACTGACTGTTATGATGAGTCAACGAAGGAGGAAAAAACACAGGATAGGATATCTAATCCTATCGTGTGTTACTGACTGCTCAGCCGTGTATCTAATCCTATCCTGTGTGATACTGTCTGCTCAGCCATGTATCTAATCCTATCCTGTGTGATACTGACTGCTCAGCCGTGTATCTAATCCTATCCTGTGTGATACTGACTGCTCAGTCGTGTATCTAATCCTATCCTGTGTGATACTGACTGCTGAGCCGTGTACCTAATCCTATCCTGTGTGATACTGACTGCTCAGTCGTGTATCTAATCCTATCATGCATGTTACTGACTGCTCAGTCGTGTATCTAATCCTATCCTGTGTAATACTGACTGCTGAGCCACATATCTAATCCTATCCTGTGTGATACTGACTGCTCAGTCGTGTATCTAATCCTATCCTGTGTAATACTGACTGCTGAGCTGTGTATCTAATCCTATCCTGTGTCATACTGACTGCTGAGCCATGTACCTAATCGTATCCTGTGTGATACTGACTGCTGAGCCGTGTAGCTAACCCTATCCTGTGTGGTACTGACTGCTGAGCCGTGTACCTAATCATATCATGCGTGTTACTGACTGCTGAGCCGTGTACCTAATCCTATCATGTGTGATACTGCCTGCTGAGCCGTGTATCTGACCCTATCCTGTGTGATACTGACTGCTGAGCCGTGTACCTAATCCTATCATGTGTGATACTGCCTGCTGAGCCGTGTATCTAATCCTATCCTGTGTAATACTGACTGCTGAGCTGTGTATCTAATCCTATCCTGTGTCATACTGACTGCTGAGCCATGTACCTAATCGTATCCTGTGTGATACTGACTGCTGAGCCGTGTAGCTAACCCTATCCTGTGTGGTACTGACTGCTGAGCCGTGTACCTAATCATATCATGCGTGTTACTGACTGCTGAGCCGTGTACCTAATCCTATCATGTGTGATACTGCCTGCTGAGCCGTGTATCTGACCCTATCCTGTGTGATACTGACTGCTGAGCCGTGTACCTAATCCTATCATGTGTGATACTGCCTGCTGAGCCGTGTATCTGACCCTATCCTGTGTGATACTGACTGCTGAGCCGTGTACCTAATCCTATCCTGTGTGATACTGACTGCTGAGCCGTGTATCTAATCCTATCCTGTGTGATACTGCTGAGCCGTGTACCTAATCCTATCCTGTGTGATACTGACTGCTGAGCCGTGTACCTAATCCTATCATGTGTGATACTGACTGCTGAGCCGTGTATCTAACCTTATCCTGTGTGATACTGACTGTTATGATGAGTCAACGAAGGAGGAAAAAACAAAATACCAGCTAAGTCCAGAAAAATCAGAGAGGTTGGCAGCTATCGGACTGCAGACCCCTGAACCTATCCACAACAACTAGCAGTAGCCGTGGGGGGTTCCTACGGTGCCCTAGACCCCTCGATCACAGCCGGAGAACTATATAGCCTAAAGACAGAAAGGGGAAAAACTAAACTGCCCCAGAGCAGACCCCAAAGCAATAGGCAGCCCCCAACATATAATGACGGTGAAGCAAGATGAAAACACTAACACAGATAGAAAGATAGGTTGAGCAAATGATGGGGCCCAAGTTAACTACATAGGACAGGATAGGAAAGCTGCTGTCTGCCATCTGCAAAAACCCTATCAAAATGAGCAACCGACTGATAGGAAAAACAGGCCCTGAAGTCGCTAGGCTTCAAAAGACTATATCAGCACTCAGGTATATTCTGAAGACAGAGCAAAATATCAACAGATCAGAGACAAAAATGGAATTCAGCTCACCCCCGGCCGGGGATGGCAGAACTCCCAAAAAACAAGGCAAAACAAAAACAAAACTGGAGTACAAAGCAGAGCAGAAAAACTTAGCTTTGAGATGCAGGAATCAGACTGGTCTCCAAGAATCCAGCAGGAAAATCACCAGCTAGGAAGAAGGGTGTAGGCAGCCTTATATCCAGTCCTCAATTCCAGCCACCCAGTCATCATCTAGCTGCCCAGGTGTTTGGTAATCAGTCTCACTACCTTCCTTCACTAGAGGAGGGAGTTCATCAGACCTCAATGGTGAAGGGAAAAATGAACTCACAACAGTACCTCCCCCTTGAGGAGGTGTTACCGAACCCTCATCCATGCCACCAGGGCGATCTGGGTGAGCCCGATGAAAGGCACGCACCAATCTTTCGGCATGAATATCAGAGGCAGAGACCCAGGAATTATCCTCCTGACTATAACCCTTCCACTTAACCAAATACTGGAGTCTCCGTCTAGCCAGACGGGAATCCAGTATCTTCTCTACCTCATATTCCATGTTACCTTCAACCAATATAGGGTCAGGAGGTGCCACCACAGGAAATACTGGTTCAATAAACCTCTTCAACAAGGACTTATGAAACACATTATGAATTTTAAATGTGACAGGGAGAGCCAACCGAAAAGAGACCGGATTAATAATCTCCAAAATCTTGTAAGGTCCAATAAATCTAGGCTTAAACTTAGGAGAAGCCACCTTTATAGCGATATTTTTTGATCACAACCAAACCATATCACCCACTTTAAACTGGGGACCAACGGTCCTACGCCGGTTGGAAAACCACTGGGCCTTTTCCTGGGAGAGAGACAACTTATCCACTACTTGGTCCCAGATCTGGTGCATTCTCTCCACCACAGTGTCAACACCTTGGCAGGCAGAAGGCTCCACCTGCCCTGAAGAAAATCGAGGGTGAAAACCAAAGTTACAAAAAAAAGGTGACATCAAAGTGGCAGAACTAGCTCTATTATTTAAAGCAAATTCGGCCAAGGGCAAAAATGAAACCCAATCATCCTGATCGGCAGAAACAAAACATCTCAAATACGACTCCAAAGTCTGGTTTGTTCTCTCCGTCTGCCCATTGGTCTGAGGGTGAAACGCAGAGGAGAAGGACAACTGAATTCCCAGCTTGGAACAGAAAGTCCTCCAAAATCTAGACACAAACTGAACTCCTCTGTCAGATACAATGTTCTCAGGAATCCCGTGCAAGCGAACCACCTGTTGCAAAAACAAGGGCACCAACTCAGAGGAAGATGGCAACTTAGGGAGTGGTACAAGATGGACCATCTTAGAGAATCTATCACAAATCACCCAAATAACAGTCATTCTCTGAGAGACAGGCATATCAGAGATAAAATCCATTGAAATATGGGTCCATGGCCTCCTGGGCACCGGCAAAGGCATCAACAAGCCACTAGAGGGAGAACAAGGTTTAGACCGGGAGCAAGTCCCACAGGACTGCACAAAATTCCTGACATCGCGAGACAAGGCGGGCCACCAAAAAGATCGACTAACCAGATCTCTAGTACCAAAAATACCTGGATGACCAGCCAATGCAGAGCAACGAACTTCAGACATCACTCTCTTCCTCCACTGGTCAGGAACATACAACTTTCCACTGGGACAACGCTCAGGTTTGTCCTCCTGAAACTCTTCCAGAGCACGTCTCAAATCGGGCGAGATGGCAGAAAGAACTACCCCCTCGCCTAAGATGGTAGCAGGCTTAGTCACAACAGGAGAATCAGCAAGGAAACTCCTAGAGAGGGCGTCTGCCTTGACATTCTTAGTGCCCGGAAGAAAAGAGACCACAAAATCAAAACATGTGAAAAACAAGGCCCACCTAGCCTGTCTAGGATTCAAGCGCTTGGCCGACTCCAGGTAAATCAAATTCTTGTGGTCAGTAAGGACCACGACTTGGTGTTTGGCTCCCTCCAACCAATGTCTCCACTCCTCAAATGCCCATTTCATGGCCAACAGTTCCCGATTCCCCACATCATAGTTACGTTTGGATGGGGAGAACTTTCGGGAAAAGAAAGCACAAGGATTCATTTTAGATGTCACAGGATCTTTTTGGGACAACACCGCTCCTGCACCAATCTCAGAAGCGTCCACCTCCATCTGAAACGGGATTGAGACATCAGGTTGCCGCAAAACCGGAGCAGAAGTGAATCTTCGCTTCAGCTCCTGAAAGGAAGAAACAGCCTCCGGAGACCAATTCAGCACATCAGCACCCTTCCGAGTCAAATCTGTCAATGGCTTGGCAATACCAGAAAAATTAGCTATAAATTTCCGATAAAAATTAGCAAAACCCAAAAACTTCTGGAGGGCCTTCAAAGAAGTGGGCTGAACCCAATCATAAATGGCCTGTACCTTGGCCGGGTCCATTTCAATAGTTGACGGAGACAAAATAAATCCCAAAAATAAAATCCTCTGTACCCCAAAAAGGTATTTCGATCCCTTGACATACAGGGAATTCTCCCTCAAAATCCGGAACACAGTCCGAACATGTTCCACATGAGAGTCCCAATTCTTGGAGAAGATCAAAATATCATCCAGATAGATAATCAAAAATTTATCCACAAAGTCTCGGAATATATCGTTCATGAAGCACTGGAAGACAGAAGGGGCATTAGTGAGCCCAAAAGGCATCACCAGGTACTCAAAATGTCCCTCCGGAGTATTAAACGCCGTCTTCCATTCATCTCCATGCTTAATGCGAATAAGATTATACGCCCCCCTGAGGTCAAGCTTGGTAAACCAGCAAGCACCTTTAACTCTGGAGAATAGATCAGAAATCAGGGGTAACGGATACTGATATTTAACAGTAATTTTGTTGAGGGCATGATAGTCAATACAAGGCCTTAATGAACCATCCTTTTTAGCCACGAAAGAAAACCCAGCACCTAAGGGTGAAGAGGATGGTCTAATATGACCCTTCTCCAATGCCTCCTTAATATAGGATCGCATAGCCTCGTGCTCGGGTACAGATAAATTGAAAAGCCGACCCTTGGGGAATTTACACCCCTGGTTCAGTTCAATAGCACAGTCATAACTCCTATGAGGAGGCAAAGGCGCAGACTCATTCTCACTAAATACATCATAAAAGTCAGCCAAATAGTCAGGAACATCATGTGACTGGGGAGAGGTGGAGAAAACAGGAGCATCACTAAGGGCACACCGACAACCCCAACTCACCACAGACAAAGATTTCCAATCCAGAACTGGATTATGGATTTGCAACCAGGGAAACCCCAGAACAATGGTATCATGCAAATTATGCAACACCAAAAATCTGCAATTTTCTTGATGGTCTGGGGCGACCCGCATTACCACCTGGGTCCAAAACTGAGGTTTATTCTTCGCCAAAGGAGTAGCATCAATACCCCTCAAAGGGATAGGCGTCCGCAGAGGTGTCATAGGAAATCCACAACGTTTAGCAAAATCCAAGTCCATCAGGTTCAGAGCTGCTCCTGAATCCACAAAAGCCTTGGCGGAAAATGTGGACAGGGAGCAGATCAGAGTAATTGCCAGAAGAAACTTAGGTTGAACACCACCCACAGAAAACGTGTGTGCACAACATTTCTCTTGTTTAGGGCAGACAGAAATAATATGCGAGGCATCTCCACAAAAAAAACACAGCTTATTACGCCTTCTGAACTCCTGACGTTGCGCCCTAGACAAAACTCTATCACATTGCATAGGTTCAGACATTTGTTCAACAGGTGGTAACATCTCTCGTGTAGTTTTGCGTTCACGTAAACGCCGATCCACCTGAATGGCTAATGACATAGAATCGTCAAGACCAGAGGGAACAGGAAATCCCACCATAGTATCTTTTACAGTTTCTGACAAACCCTTCCGAAAGAGGGCTGCCAAGGCACCATCATTCCAGGTTGTAAGGACCGCCCACTTTTGGAATTTTTGACAGTACAACTCTGCCGAATCCCGACCCTGGCTTAATGCCAACAGGGTCTTTTCAGCCTGATCAATAGCATTAGGTTCATCATATAACAACCCCAAGGCTTGAAAAAATGCGTTCACATTATTCAGAATAGGATCATCAGTAGAGTTGAGCGATACCAGCCGATACTTGAAAATATCGGATCGGAATGGATCGGCCGATCTTAAAAAAAAGTATCGGTATCGCCGATTCCGATACCGGGAACCAATGCAAGTCAATGGGGCCAAAATATCGGAATTAAAAAAAAACCTTTCTTTCCTTGTAGGTTAATTCTACATGAAGAAAAACAACTAAGAATAATGTAGAATGTATTGTGGGAGGTGGAGGAGACATTAAAGCCATAGAGGTTTAGCCCAATCAAATGGAATAGCAGGAATTAAACTTTTTTTTTTAAAGATGTTAGGAGTTACAAAGATATTGACTATGTTAGCCTCATTTATATTTTGCCAGACATGTATGTCTTCTTCTTCTACTTCCTTTTTTTACATTCTTCTTCTTCTTCTTCTACTTCCTTTTTTTACATTCTTCTTCTTCTTCTTCTACTTCCTTTTTTTACATTCTTCTTCTTATTCCTTTTTTTACATTCTTCTTCTTCTTCTTCTACTTCCTTTTTTTACATTCTTCTTCTTCTTCTTCTTCTTCTTCTTCTTCTTCTTCTTCTTCCTTTTCTTACATTCTTCATATTCTTCTTATTCAACAATTATTATTCTACATATTCAGCTTCTTCATCTTCTTCCTATTCTTCTTCATCATATTCTTGTTTGTGTCAGGCATTCCTGTAGTTGTTATCTAGAAAAGTTAGAAGTTTACACCTTCCGTTCTGCCTGTCACAAAAGATTTACAACAGGATTTGTCCGCGTTCAGTTTGGCCTGCAGAAGCAGGCCTTTTCCAGGGGCACCACGAGGAGGAACGGACTCACCCCCATACACTGCTTAGTCTTCTTCTGCTTATAAATAAGATAATATCATTTGCTCAGAGTATTAGTCTTATGCTTAATGTTCTTCTGCTTTGTTTTTTTTATGCTTCTTTGTCTTCTCTCTCTTGTTGTTCTGCATCTTGGTGGTTGTCTTCCTGTTCTTTGTCCTCTTGAACCAGCTGACGGTACTGGCACCCGGAGGGGCAGCAGAAGGAACAAGAGCCAATGGCACAACCGAGGACCAGCTGACGGTGCTGGAACCCGGTTACTAAGCAGGAGGTACCTGTGCTACAAAGCACTACCAAGGACCAGCAGACGTTGCCGGAACTCGGATACCGAGATGGAGGCACCTAGGCCAAAGGCTCTGACGAGAACCAGCTGACGGTGCTGGAACCCGGAGGGGTAGCATAAGCTGCAAGAGCAAATGGAAATAGCGAGGACCAGCTGACAGTGCTGGCACCCGGAGGGGCAGCAGAAGGAATAAGAGCCAATGGCACAACCGAGGACCAGCTGACGGTGCTGGAACCCGGTTACTAAGCAGGAGGTACCTGTGCTACAAAGCACTACCAAGGACCAGCAGACGTTGCTGGAACTCGGATACCGAGATGGAGGCACCTAGGCCAAAGGCTCTGATGAGAACCAGCTGACGGTGCTGGAACCCGGAGGGGTATCAGAAGTTACCCCTGAAAAGCAAAGTTGGCATGCCGCAAGCTGGCCGCAGTTACCGAATCACACAGTCCTACAGGGGGTGCTTGTCCTACTGGCACTATGGAACAAACCTTTCTTACCAGAACCCGCAGTCCACATAGGAAGCACCTAAACTGCTGGCACCCTAGCCTCGGCTAACCCAACCGCAACACGACATGGCAACTTGGGGTGGCAAACTGACATTGACACTTCCCGGAAACAGCAGGCAGGGCTGGAACCAAGCTGGGCAGGAGGGAGTACCCGTGCCAAAGTCAGTTATGAGCAGCAACTGGCGATGTTGGAGCCCAGGACAAGCACTTAGCAGGCTGAGGCCTGATGTGCTGTCAATTGGGAGGCAGCAGGACAGATTGCCATCAAAACAGCAGGGGAACAGCTGACGTTACTGAACCCCACAAACACAGGAGCTAGTGTTTTACTCTGTGAAGACGGCACTTCCGAGCAACAACTGGCTGTGTTGAAGCCCAGGGACAAGCACGGAGCAGGCTTAGGCTGCATTGAAGAAATTTTAAGATCGGTTGTAGACTACTAATTTGAACCAAGCTCCACTTAGGCCTGTGGATTCACTGATTTTCGTATTTCCCCTGTCCTCCAACCCCGCCAGTTACAGCTCCGAAGTGGCGTCTGCACAATCCACACTTGTTCCTGTGTTACAGGTGTTCAGTCCGGTCAGTTAATCCCCTGATGTGTGTCCGGCAATGTCGCCTGCTCTGTCCACATTCCGATAATGGGAATGTGGACAGAGCAGGCGACATTGCCGGACACACATCAGGGGATTAACTGATCGGACTGAACACCTGTAACACAGGAACAAGTGTGGATTGTGCAGACGCCACTTCGGAGCTGTAACTGGCAGGGTTGGAGGACAGGGGAAATACGAGAGACAGTGGAGCCACAGGCCTAATTGGAGCACGGTTAAAAATCAGTAGTGGTACGACTGTGTAGGCAGCAGGAGACTTTGCCATCCACACAGCAGGGGATCAGCTGACATTACTGAACCCCACTGAGACACGGGAGCAAGTATCTCTTTCCGTGTGGACGGCACTTCCGAACTACAACTGGCTGTGTTGAAGCCCAGGAAATAGGAGGGTGTAGGCAGAGGCCTACTGTATTTTGAATGAGTTTACAGCAGGAGAGACTGCCATCCACAAAGCAGGGGATCAGCTGACGTTACTGAACCCCACTGAGACACGGGAGCAAGTATCTCTTTCCGTGTGGACGGCACTTCCGAACTACAACTGGCTGTGTTGAAGCCCAGGAAATAGGAGGGTGTAGGCAGAGGCCTACTGTATTTTGAATGAGTTTACAGCAGGAGAGACTGCCATCCACACAGCAGGGGATCAGCTGACGTTACTGAACCCCACTGAGACACGGGAGCAAGTATCTCTTTCCGTGTGGACGGCACTTCCGAACTACAACTGGCTGTGTTGAAGCCCAGGAAATAGGAGGGTGTAGGCAGAGGCCTACTGAATTTTGAATGAGGTGACAGCAGGAGAGACTGCCATCCACACAGCAGGGGATCAGCTGACGTTACTGAACCCCACTGAGACACGGGAGCAAGTGTCTCTTTCCGTGTGGACGGCACTTCCGAACTACAACTGGCTGTGTTGAAGCCCAGGAAATAGGAGGGTGTAGGCAGAGGCCTACTGTATTTTGAATGAGTTTACAGCAGGAGAGACTGCCATCCACACAGCAGGGGATCAGCTGACGTTACTGAACCCCACTGAGACACGGGAGCAAGTATCTCTTTCCGTGTGGACGGCACTTCCGAACTACAACTGGCTGTGTTGAAGCCCAGGAAATAGGAGGGTGTAGGCAGAGGCCTACTGAATTTTGAATGAGGTGACAGCAGGAGAGACTGCCATCCACACAGCAGGGGATCAGCTGACGTTACTGAACCCCACTGAGACACGGGAGCAAGTATCTCTTTCCGTGTGGACGGCACTTCCGAACTACAACTGGCTGTGTTGAAGCCCAGGAAATAGGAGGGTGTAGGCAGAGGCCTACTGTATTTTGAATGAGTTTACAGCAGGAGAGACTGCCATCCACACAGCAGGGGATCAGCTGACGTTACTGAACCCCACTGAGACACGGGAGCAAGTGTCTCTTTCCGTGTGGACGGCACTTCCGAACTACAACTGGCTGTGTTGAAGCCCAGGAAATAGGAGGGTGTAGGCAGAGGCCTACTGTATTTTGAATGAGTTTACAGCAGGAGAGACTGCCATCCACACAGCAGGGGATCAGCTGACGTTACTGAACCCCACTGAGACACGGGAGCAAGTATCTCTTTCCGTGTGGACGGCACTTCCGAACTACAACTGGCTGTGTTGAAGCCCAGGAAATAGGAGGGTGTAGGCAGAGGCCTACTGAATTTTGAATGAGGTGACAGCAGGAGAGACTGCCATCCACACAGCAGGGGATCAGCTGACGTTACTGAACCCCACTGAGACACGGGAGCAAGTATCTCTTTCCGTGTGGACGGCACTTCCGAACTACAACTGGCTGTGTTGAAGCCCAGGAAATAGGAGGGTGTAGGCAGAGGCCTACTGAATTTTGAATGAGGTGACAGCAGGAGAGACTGCCATCCACACAGCAGGGGATCAGCTGACGTTACTGAACCCCACTGAGACACGGGAGCAAGTATCTCTTTCCGTGTGGACGGCACTTCCGAACTACAACTGGCTGTGTTGAAGCCCAGGAAATAGGAGGGTGTAGGCAGAGGCCTACTGTATTTTGAATGAGTTTACAGCAGGAGAGACTGCCATCCACACAGCAGGGGATCAGCTGACGTTACTGAACCCCACTGAGACACGGGAGCAAGTGTCTCTTTCCGTGTGGACGGCACTTCCGAACTACAACTGGCTGTGTTGAAGCCCAGGAAATAGGAGGGTGTAGGCAGAGGCCTACTGTATTTTGAATGAGTTTACAGCAGGAGAGACTGCCATCCACACAGCAGGGGATCAGCTGACGTTACTGAACCCCACTGAGACACGGGAGCAAGTATCTCTTTCCGTGTGGACGGCACTTCCGAACTACAACTGGCTGTGTTGAAGCCCAGGAAATAGGAGGGTGTAGGCAGAGGCCTACTGAATTTTGAATGAGGTGACAGCAGGAGAGACTGCCATCCACACAGCAGGGGATCAGCTGACGTTACTGAACCCCACTGAGACACGGGAGCAAGTATCTCTTTCCGTGTGGACGGCACTTCCGAACTACAACTGGCTGTGTTGAAGCCCAGGAAATAGGAGGGTGTAGGCAGAGGCCTACTGTATTTTGAATGAGTTTACAGCAGGAGAGACTGCCATCCACACAGCAGGGGATCAGCTGACGTTACTGAACCCCACTGAGACACGGGAGCAAGTGTCTCTTTCCGTGTGGACGGCACTTCCGAACTACAACTGGCTGTGTTGAAGCCCAGGAAATAGGAGGGTGTAGGCAGAGGCCTACTGTATTTTGAATGAGTTTACAGCAGGAGAGACTGCCATCCACACAGCAGGGGATCAGCTGACGTTACTGAACCCCACTGAGACACGGGAGCAAGTATCTCTTTCCGTGTGGACGGCACTTCCGAACTACAACTGGCTGTGTTGAAGCCCAGGAAATAGGAGGGTGTAGGCAGAGGCCTACTGAATTTTGAATGAGGTGACAGCAGGAGAGACTGCCATCCACACAGCAGGGGATCAGCTGACGTTACTGAACCCCACTGAGACACGGGAGCAAGTATCTCTTTCCGTGTGGACGGCACTTCCGAACTACAACTGGCTGTGTTGAAGCCCAGGAAATAGGAGGGTGTAGGCAGAGGCCTACTGAATTTTGAATGAGGTGACAGCAGGAGAGACTGCCATCCACACAGCAGGGGATCAGCTGACGTTACTGAACCCCACTGAGACACGGGAGCAAGTATCTCTTTCCGTGTGGACGGCACTTCCGAACTACAACTGGCTGTGTTGAAGCCCAGGAAATAGGAGGGTGTAGGCAGAGGCCTACTGTATTTTGAATGAGTTTACAGCAGGAGAGACTGCCATCCACACAGCAGGGGATCAGCTGACGTTACTGAACCCCACTGAGACACGGGAGCAAGTATCTCTTTCCGTGTGGACGGCACTTCCGAACTACAACTGGCTGTGTTGAAGCCCAGGAAATAGGAGGGTGTAGGCAGAGGCCTACTGTCTTTGTAATGCGGAGACAGCAGGAGAGACTGCCATCTCCACAGCAGGGGAACAGCTGGCAGTGCTGAACCCCACTAACACTTGAACGAATGTGTTTGGCTCTGTGGAGACGACACTTCTGAACACCAACTGACGCTGTTGGAGCCCAGGATTAGGCGAGGAGCAGGCTGGGGCCTACTGGATTTTGGCAGGTGAAGGCAGCAGGAGACTTGCCATCTCCACAGCAGGGGAACAGCTGGCAGTGCTGAACCCCACTAACACTTGAACGAATGTGTTTGGTTCTGTGGAGACGACACTTCTGAACACCAACTGACGCTGTTGGAGCCCAGGATTAGGCGAGGAGCAGGCTGGGGCCTACTGGATTTTGGCAGGTGAATGCAGCAGGAGACTTGCCATCTCCACAGCAGGGGAACAGCTGGCAGTGCTGAACCCCACTAACACTTGAACGAACGTGTTTGGCTCTGTGGAGACGACACTTCTGAACACCAACTGACGCTGTTGGAGCCCAGGATTAGGCGAGGAGCAGGCTGGGGCCTACTGGATTTTGGCAGGTGAAGGCAGCAGGAGACTTGCCATCTCCACAGCAGGGGAACAGCTGGCAGTGCTGAACCCCACTAACACTTGAACGAATGTGTTTGGCTCTGTGGAGACGACACTTCTGAACACCAACTGACGCTGTTGGAGCCCAGGATTAGGCGAGGAGCAGGCTGGGGCCTACTGGATTTTGGCAGGTGAAGGCAGCAGGAGACTTGCCATCTCCACAGCAGGGGAACAACTGGCAGTGCTGAACCCCACTAACACTTGAACGAATGTGTTTGGTTCTGTGGAGACGACACTTCTGAACACCAACTGACGCTGTTGGAGCCCAGGATTAGGCGAGGAGCAGGCTGGGGCCTACTGGATTTTGGCAGGTGAAGGCAGCAGGAGACTTGCCATCTCCACAGCAGGGGAACAGCTGGCAGTGCTGAACCCCACTAACACTTGAACGAATGTGTTTGGTTCTGTGGAGACGACACTTCTGAACACCAACTGACGCTGTTGGAGCCCAGGATTAGGCGAGGAGCAGGCTGGGGCCTACTGGATTTTGGCAGGTGAATGCAGCAGGAGACTTGCCATCTCCACAGCAGGGGAACAGCTGGCAGTGCTGAACCCCACTAACACTTGAACGAATGTGTTTGGTTCTGTGGAGACGACACTTCTGAACACCAACTGACGCTGTTGGAGCCCAGGATTAGGCGAGGAGCAGGCTGGGGCCTACTGGATTTTGGCAGGTGAATGCAGCAGGAGACTTGCCATCTCCACAGCAGGGGAACAGCTGGCAGTGCTGAACCCCACTAACACTTGAACGAACGTGTTTGGCTCTGTGGAGACGACACTTCTGAACACCAACTGACGCTGTTGGAGCCCAGGATTAGGCGAGGAGCAGGCTGGGGCCTACTGGATTTTGGCAGGTGAAGGCAGCAGGAGACTTGCCATCTCCACAGCAGGGGAACAGCTGGCAGTGCTGAACCCCACTAACACTTGAACGAATGTGTTTGGCTCTGTGGAGACGACACTTCTGAACACCAACTGACGCTGTTGGAGCCCAGGATTAGGCGAGGAGCAGGCTGGGGCCTACTGGATTTTGGCAGGTGAATGCAGCAGGAGACTTGCCATCTCCACAGCAGGGGAACAGCTGGCAGTGCTGAACCCCACTAACACTTGAACGAATGTGTTTGGCTCTGTGGAGACGACACTTCTGAACACCAACTGACGCTGTTGGAGCCCAGGATTAGGCGAGGAGCAGGCTGGGGCCTACTGGATTTGGGCAGGTGAAGGCAGCAGGAGACTTGCCATCTCCACAGCAGGGGAACAGCTGGCAGTGCTGAACCCCACTAACACTTGAACGAATGTGTTTGGCTCTGTGGAGACGACACTTCTGAACACCAACTGACGCTGTTGGTGCCCAGGATTACGCATGCCGCATGCAGAGGCCAATGGGCAGCGGTTTTTATGGAGGTTGTGGACTACTACTGATTCTAACCATGCTCCACTTAGGCCTCTGGCTCCACTGTCTCTACTATTTACCCTGGCCTCCAACCCCGCCAGCTACATCTCTGAAGTGGCGTCAGCACAATCTACACTTGTTCCTGTGTTACTGGTGCTCAGTCCCATCAGTTGATCCCCTGATGTTTGTCCGGCAAGTTCGCCAGCTCTGTCCTCATTCCCACTACTGGTTATGGGAATGTGGACAGAGCAGGAGACCTTGCCGGACACACATCAGGGGATAAACTGATGGGACTGAGCCACAGGAACACAGGAACAAGTGTAGATTGTGCTGACGCCACTTCAGAGATGTAGATGGCGGGGTTGGAGGTCAGGGGAAATAGTAGAGACAGTGGAGCCAGAGACCTAAGTTGGGCACGGTTAAAAATCAGTAGTGGTTTGAATGTTGATGGAGCTGGTGACTCTGCCGTCCACACAGCAGGGGATCAGCTGGCATTACTGAACCCCAGTAACACAGGAGCTAGTGTGTTTCTCTGTGCAGACGACACATCTGAGCGACAACTGGCTGTGTTGAAGCACAGGGATTATAGTTCAGGTGGTAGAAAAATGAACACACCAGCAGACCTGGATACAGTTGCCAACCACTAATTTAGTCTGTAAGAGGAATGGCAAAGTCTTTGGAGATCCAGGCCTTGTTCATTTTCAGAAAAGTCAGCCGGTCAACATTATCGGAAGATAGTCGCGTGCGACGGTCTGTTAGTACACCACCTGCGGCACTAAAGACACGTTCCGATAATACACTGGCAGCAGGGCAAGCCAGCACCTCCAATGCATACTGGCTAAGCTCTGGCCATGTATCCAGCTTAGAGACCCAAAACTTGAAGGGGGAAGAGCCATCTGGGAGTACAGCGACAGGGCAAGACATGTAGTCTGACACCATCTGACGGAAGCGTTGCCTCCTGCTGACTCGAGGCGTCGCTGATGGTGTAGACAATTGTGGTGGACACACAAAACTTTGCCACATTTGGGCCATAGTGGTCTTGCCTTGTGCTGCGGCACTGCCTCTGCTCCCTCTTTGTGCAGAGTTTCCTCCACTGCCTCGACGCACAGAGCTGCTTTGTAAAGCACTTGCAACAATGCTGTCGGGTGGAATGGAAAACATTATGGACTGCACCAGTGACTCTTCGTACTCCCGCATTTTACGCTCCCGGTTCAACGTTGGTATGAGCCTTTGTACGCTGTCCCGGTAGCGAGGATCTAGGAGGGTGTACACCCAATAATCAGCCGAGACGAGAATGTGGGCGATGCGGCGGTCGTTTCTCAGGCACTGCAGCATGAAATCAACCATGTGCTGCAGACTCCCAACTGCCAAAGAACCGCTGTCCCCTGTTTGAGGCGTGACCTCGACCTGCTCTGCATCACCCCACCCTCGCTGTACATACTGAGTAGAGGTTTGTGTACCTCCCTCCTCTGGAGAGATGTCTTCCTCCTCCATCGACTCCTCCTCATCCTCCTCACAAAGTGTCCCCTGCCTAGGCCTTTGTGAGGAAACACGTAGCGCAGACTGTCCAGAAGCAGATGGCATTTGGGACTCCTCATCCTCCACCTCTTCTGAAACCTCATCCCTTAGTGCTTGCAGTGTTTGTTGAAGCAGGCAGATAAGGGGGACAGTCATGCTGACTAGTGCATCATCTGCACTCGCCATCCGCGTGGATTCATCGAAGGCACGCAAAACGAGGCAGATGTCCTTCATAGAGGCCCACTCAATGGTGCTGAAGTGTGAACGGCGCACAGTGCGACTTGTTTGCGCCTGATGCAGCTGGTACTCCATGACTGCTGCCTGCTGCTCACACAACCGCTCCAACATATGTAACGTTGAATTCCACCGGGTGGGTAGGTCACATATGATGCGATGTTCCGGAAGGCCAAATCGTCGCTGCAGAGCAGCGAGGCGCGATCTTGCCGTGCTGGAACGTCGCAAGTGAGCGCACTCTATGCGGACCTTGTGCAACAGTGCATCAAGATCCGGATAGTCCCTCAGAAAGCTCTGCACGACCAAGTTAAGAACATGTGCCAGACATGGGATGTGTGTGAGGTTGCCTAGGCCAAGAGCTGCCACCAGATTTCGGCCATTGTCACACACTACCAAGCCCGGCTGGAGATTCGCTGGCCCAAACCACACATCGCTCTCCAGCTTGATAGCATTCCAGAGCTCCTGCGCTGTGTGGCTTCGATTCCCCAAAGAAATTAATTTGAGTACAGCCTGTTGACGTTTGGCCACGGCTGTGCTCATATCGGTCGTAACAGGCTCCTGCTCTGCTGTTTCTGAGGAACTTGAGTAGGAGGAGGAGTCTATGTGTACAGACTGGAGTCCTGCAATCCGTGGCGTTGGAAGAACACGTACAGCGCCACTCTCCAGATCCGTACCCGGCTCCACAACATTGACCCAGTGGGCAGTGAGGGAAAGGTATCGTCCCTGTCCATGGTTACTGGTCCACGCATCGGTGGTCAGGTGGACCTTGCTACTAACGGCGTTTAGTAGCGCATGTTTTATTTTGCCCTCAACATGTTTCTGCAGGGCAGGGACGGCTCGCCTGCTGAAATAAAAGCGGCTGGGCACGTTGTATTGGGGGACTGCCAATGCCATTAAGTCCCGGAAGGTGTCAGTGTCCACCAGCCTGAATGACAGCATTTCAACTGCCAGAAGTTTGGCAATGCCAGCATTCAGAGACTGTGCTCGGGGATGGTTTGCCGAGTAAGGGCGCCTTTTATCCCATGCCTGTGCTACCGATGGCTGTGATGGATGGGAACGTGCTGTTATGGGTGGAATCTGACAGGGTCTCCGGACAACAGTGGCAGAGGTTCTTCCTTGGCGATCCTGTGAGGAAGCCGAACCAGCAGTGTGTGAGCTGGAGGAAGAGGGCCCAACACGAACTGAAGAGGTGGTAGGTGGTGCTGTACGTTGGCCTACGTCTTGAGGGTGTCTATGCAACTCCAACTCGTGCTTGGTGCGCACATGTTTCCACATATTTGTGGTATTGAGGTTGCTGACATTTCTCCCTCTTTTGACTCTCTGATGACACAGCTTGCATTTGACAAAGCAAATGTCATCTGCAACTGTGTCAAAAAAGGACCACGCACTGCAACTCTTGTGAGCGCCCGGTTTGCCTTTGGAAGGAGGAATGCTCCTAACGGGTGCCGAAGTGGAGGGTACAGGCAACCAAGTCTTCCCCCTCCCTCTGCCTCCTGTTTTGGCCGGTAGGGGAATCTCTTCCTCCGAGCTGCTCCAACCACCTTCCTGTTGCTCACGCCATGATGGGTCAAGGACCTCATCATCTTCCCTCCCCTCTTCAAACAGCTGCTTCTCCGGGGTTGTCTCGCCAGCACCGTACGCACCAGAAAGTGGCAACTGAGTCTCGTCATCATCTGATGCGTACTGAGGTGTGCTGACCATAGGCACTGGCCCACTCGCCTCTTCAGATTCAGAGGGACAAAGAAGTTGCGCATCACTGCATACTCCCTCTTCTTCACATTCAGGAATGCTGCTTGGCTGGCCCCCTCTTTCCAAGCCAACAGATTCCGAGAACAGAAGTAGAGATTGTGATGGCTCCTGTCCATGTCTCTCTGACTGCCTGGGCACTTTGGCAGGTGGTGAAGAGACAGATGGTTGCTCTTCGGTGCTCTGACCCTGAGAGGATGCGGAAGTAATTGAAGTCGATGCGTTAGCTGCCATCCATCCGACAACGGCTTCAATTTGTTCCTCCCGCAGCAGTGGGGTACGTTGAGGTCCTACAAAGCTGCGCATAAAGGACTTGCCTGCTAAAACTGGGGGATGCTGATCCACTGGTGCCCGCAGCAGGCCCAGAATCCCCACGTCCTCTACCTGTAGAATCCCCACGTCCTCTCCCTGCAGAATCCCCACGTCCTCTCCCTGCTGAAACTCCACGCCCACGCCCACGCCCCCGCGCCTTACTCCCTGCCTTCTTCATCTTGCAAGACTGCTTAAGATAGGCAAAAAAGGACAAAGGGGGGCCTTAGTGTGCTTATTCCTGAACAGCTGGTTACAGGTACAAGAAACACTAATTTTATGAAGTGTGTGTGTGTGGACTAGACTTTAATAGGAGCTGATGTGGCCTACACAAGTTCAAAATGTAGTGTTTGGTGAACTTTTTATGTGGTTTCTTTGTTTGAAACAAACTCAAAGTATGAGAACAAAGAATTGAAACTGATAGTATCACCAACTTTTTGGAGCTATTACAATGCAGGCAGGTAACCTACAATGCAAAAGATGAGGCTCCAAAAAAATTGGGTAATACTAATCTGGCTGCGCCGGCAGGGCACAAGCCAGAAAAAAAGGCTCCTCTATCTACTCCTATATAGTGTTTGCAACCAACCAATGTTGATGGATACGGATGGATGCACACTAATAGGAGAAGAAAAAATGAGCTGCACTCAGAGACAAATATGTGTGAGGCAGTGACGCACGTTGAGCGTCCTACAACCAGACGTAGCTGCAGGACACTCTACTCAGCGTGAGCTGCACTCACACACAGTCAGAGACCTCTCAGACAGCCGTCAACAGTGCAGCTAAGTGGGCACTGGCACTGACAGGCTGCAGAAAGGCTCCGCTGTGTACTCCTATATAGTGTTTGCAACCACCGTAGATGGAGACGGATGGATGCACACTAATAGAAGAAAAAATGAGCTGCACTCAAATAAAAATATGTGTGAGGCAGTGACGCACGCTGAGCGTCCTACAGCCAGACGTAGCTGCAGGACACACTACTCAGCGTGAGCTGCACTCACACACAGTCAGAGACCTCTCAGACAGCCGTGAACAGTGCAGCAAAGTGGACACTAGCACTGAAAGGCTGCAGAAAGGCTCCGCTGTCTACTACTAGTGTTTGCAACCAACGTATATGGATACGGATGGAAGCACACTAGATTGAAATTATTTAAAAAATGCAGCTCAAAAAATAAAAGATGTATGAGGCAGCAGTGATCACACTGGGTGGCCTACAGCCTGACGTGGCTGCAGGACCCACTCCACAGCGTGAGCTGCACTCACACAGCCCTTGCAGACAGCTGTGAAAACAGCGCTGCTAGGGAAAAGCAAGCTACAGTGGTGGTTTATGTAGCCTGGATAAAGCACAATATTGTTTTTAGAATCGCTATTTCTAACTGTCCCTCACAGTCTTCTACAGCAGCCTGTCCCTAACTGAATTCACAGCAGAGTGACCAGAAATGGCGGCTGCGGTGGCTTTTATAGTGCATCATGACATCATTTCGGCAGCCAATCACAGCCATGCCAATAGTTAACATGCCTACATGCCTAACAGGATGTGCCCACACTTCGGAGGATTCCCATTGGCTTAATCAAAGCAAGCAGGCTCATAGCATGATGGGAACTTCCTATTCCGATTCCGATCCCGGAATCCGATATGAAAAAAGTATCGGAATTAAGTATCGGAATTCCGATACCGCTGATATCGGCCGATACCCGATACTTGCGGTATCGGAATGCTCAACACTAATCATCAGGTTTCAAAGAAAACGCCCAATCCTGGGGATCGCCGCGCAGCAAAGAGATGACAATTTTAACCTGCTGCGCAGAGTTCCCCGACGAGTTAGGCTTCAAGGCAAAAAATAATTTACAATTATTCTTGAAATTCAAGAATTTAGACCGATCCCCCAAAAATACATCAGGAGTAGGAATCTTTGGTTCAGCAGCATGAGAATGAGCAAGATAGGCGGAAATTCCCCGCACTTCAGCAGCGAGCTGCTCCACACGATCAGACAATTGCTTCATCTCCATTGAGAGAAAAATTCCCCCTACGGCCTCAGAGATATAGAGGAAAAAATATGCACACACAAAAAAAAAAATTCTGACACTTTTTTTTTTCTTACAATTCTCTCCTGCTATTGAGTACCCTAGGATCTGTGGTATGGCTGGTGATTCTGTTATGATGAGTCAACGAAGAAGGAAAAAGAAAATACCAGCTAAGTCCAGGAAAACCAGAGAGGTTGGCAGCTATCGGATTGCAGACCCCTGAACCTATCCACAACAACTAGCAGTAGCCGTGGGGGTTCCTACGGTGCCCTAGACCCCTCGATCACAGACGGAGAACTATATAGCCTAAAGACAGAAAGGGGAAAAACTAAACTGCCCCAGAGCAGACCCCAAAGCAATAGGCAGCCCCCAACATATAATGACGGTGAAGCAAGATGAAAACACTAACACAGATAGAAAGATAGGTTGAGCAAATGATGGGGCCCAAGCTAACTACATAGGACAGGATAGGAAAGCTGCTGTCTGCCATCCGCAAAAACCCTATCAAAATGAGCAACCGACTGATAGGAAAAACAGGCCCTGAAGTCGCTAGGCTTCAAAAGACTATATCAGCACTCAGGTATATTCTGAAGACAGAGCAAAATACCAACAGATCAGAGACAAAAATGGAATTCAGCTCACCCCCGGCCGGGGATGGCAGAACTCCCAAAAAACAAGGCAAAACAAAAACAAAACTGAAGAGTGCAAAGCAGAGCAGAAAAACTTAGCTTTGAGATGCAGGAATCAGACTAGTCTCCAAGAATCCAGCAGGAAAATCACCAGCTAGGAAGAAGGGCGTCGGCAGCCTTATATCCAGTCCTCAATTCCAGCCACCCAGTCATCATCTAGCTGCCCAGGTGTTTGGTAATCAGTCTCACTACCTTCCTTCACTAGAGGAGGGAGTTCATCAGACCTCAATGGTGAAGGGAAAAATGAACTCACAACAACTGACTGCTGAGCCATGTATCTAATCCTATCCTGTGTGATACTGACTGCTGAGCCGTGTACCTAATCCATCATGTGTGATACCGACTGCTCAGCCGTGTATCTAATCCTATCCTGTGTGATACTGACTGCTGAGCCATGTATCTAATCCTATCCTGTGTGATACTGACTGCTGAGCCGTGTACCTAATCCTATCCTGTGTGATACTGACTGCTGAGCCGTGTGTCTAATCCTATCCTGTGTGATACTGACTGCTCAGCCGTGTATCTAATCCTATCCTGTGTGATACTGACTGCTGAGCCGTGTATCTAATCCTATCCTGTGTGATACTGACTACTGAGCCGTGTACCTAATCCTATCATGTGTGATACTGACTGCTGAGCCGTGTCTCTAACCCTATCCTGAGTGATACTGACTGCTGAGCCGTGTACCTAATCCTATCCTGTGTGATACTGACTGCTGAGCCGTGTACCTAATCCTATCATGCATGTTACTGACTGCTCAGCCATGTATCTAATCCTATCCTGTGTGATACTGACTGCTCAGCCGTGTATCTAATCCTATCCTGTGTGATACTGATTGCTGAGCCGTGTATCTAATCCTTTCCTGTGTGATACTGACTGCTCAGCTGTGTATCTAATCCTATCATGTGTGATACTGACTGCTGAGCTGTGTATCTAACCCTCTCCTGTGTGATACTGACTGCTGAGCCGTGTACCTAATCCTATCCTGTGTGATACTGACTGCTGAGCCATGTATCTAATCCTATTCTGTGTTATACTGTCTGCTGAGCTGTGTATCTAATACTATTCTGTGTGATACTGTGTGCTGAGCTGTGTATCTAGTCCTATCCTGTGTGATACTGTCTGCTGAGCCGTGTATCTATTCCTATCCTGTGTGATACTGACTGCTGAGCTGTGTATCTAATCCTATCCTGCGTGATACTGACTGCTGAGCTGTGTATCTAATCCTATCCTGTGTGTTACTGACTGCTCAGCTGTGTATCTAATTATCTCCTGTGTGATACTGACTGCTGAGCTGTGTACCTAATCCTATCATGTGTGTTACTGACTGCTCAGCCGTGTATCTATTCCTGTCCTGTGTGATACTGACTGCTGAGCCATGTATCTAATCCTATTCTGTGTGATACTGTGTGCTGAGCTGTGTATTTAATCCTATCCTGTGTGATACTGACTGCTGAGCCGTGTATCTAATCCTGTTCTGTGTGATACTGTCTGCTGAGCCATGTATCTAATACTATCCTGTGTGATACTGACTGCTGAGCTGTGTATCTAATCCTATTCTGTGTGATACTGACTGCTGAGCTGTGTATCTAATTCTATCCTGTGTGATACTGGGCTCCCCCTGCAGTCTGTGTCAGAGGGTGGTCTGTGGTGGCACGGTAATAAATTGTGTTATTTCCAGCTTTACAGAAGGACGATAACACCATAGAAATGATAAGAATAATAGGCCTCAGTTACCACAACTGTCTGCAAAGAAAACTGTTGCTGATAGCAACCAATCACAGCTCATTTTTCATCTTTTAAACAGCTCTGGGACAGCCTGGCGAGTTTTGAGTGGCGACTTTTGTGTTTCGACTTTTATGTGGCGAGGTTGGTGTATGTGTGGTGAAATGTGTGCGGAGGGTGGTATATGTGTTGAAGCACGTGGTAGTGTGTGGCGCATTTTGTGTGTGTTCATATCCCCGTGTGTGGTGAGTATCCCATGTCAGGGCCCCACCTTAGCAACTGTACGGTATTTACTGTTTGGCGCCATCGCTCTCATTCTTTAAGTCCCCCTTGTTTACATCTGGCAGCTGTCACTTTGCCTCCAACACTTTTTACAGTTGGAACGCGCCTCACAACATAGCCTATGACGCAATCGGGGTCCAGACGTGTGACAGTGCAAAATTTTGCATTGTCGTGCGGACTTCCCCATAATGCCCTACGGCTATGACATTTGTTGAACTATGATGCCTTGTACAATGGTGGTCAGTACTGGGACCATTGCAGATCAGAGGTTACCAGTGGAGCACAGTTTGTACGGCAGAGTCGTTTTCCGTATTCAAAGTCACTGGGAAAGTCTGTGTCCCCTGTAGAGTGTAAGGTCTTATAGTCGGCAGGATCCTCTCTCTCTCCTGTAGAGTGTAAGGTCTTATAGGCAGCAGGATCCTCTCCCTTTCTGTCTCCTGTAGAGTGTAAGGTCTTATAGTCGGCAGGATCCTCTCTCTCCTGTAGAGTGTAAGGTCTTATAGTCAGCAGGATCCTCTCTCTCTCCTGTAGAGTGTAAGGTCTTATAGTCAGCAGAATCCTCTCTCTCTCCTGTAGAGTGTAAGGTCTTATAGTCAACTAGATCCCCTCTCTCTCTCCTGTAAAGTATAAGGTCTTATGGTCAGTGAAGTTCTCTCTCGCCCCTCCCCCACTTGTATTTTTTGTGCAATTGCAAATTTTCCTGTATTGAAATTTGCGTGAATTTATTAGCTGCAAATCACATTTTTTGGGGAAATTTTGCAATTTCGAATTTCAAAACAGTCACTCATCTATAACAGAAAGCACAGGGGTGCTTGGCAGAGTGAGTGCTCCTGCGTACGGAGTGTCGAGGAGAAATAGCTGCCAGCTGAACCATTTATCGTCCGATAGCTATTTATTGTGTATGGGGCCCTTAAAACTGACGATGGATTCAATTGGTTTAGTGATTGGTGAAAGGTCTCAGGAAAACAAGGCAGTGAGTTTCTAAGTAGTAGAAAATACTTGAACATGACATAACACAGTAATTTGATGCTGGAATGCTCCATCATTAGATGCAGCTCCAGCATCCAAATGCATGTACACAGTGAGTAGAAAAGGCATAAAAGAGCTGTCGGAGAGCTGTGAAGGGAGCATAAACTGGAAAAAGGGTATGGATACAGGGTGAAAAATTTTAGTCACAGGCAATTGCTTTCTGGAACACCATTCCTTAAAGTTGGTGAGCATGCTTTTATTAGTCATCATGTATAAAGGCAGTAGCAGTACTAAAAGACTCCATATTAGACATTTCTCGGAAAAAAAACACCTTCTTATTTATATTTTTTTCAAAGTGAATGTCGAATCTATACAATTTTTAAATAAATCCTCTAAATGACTTTGATCGCTGTCAGTGGAGGAGAGTACAATTCCTATGTTCTAGTCTGAAAAATGCTGTATTGATTAACCATCCTGAGCTATGAGCGGTAATGGCCGACTTGACAAAAACAAGGCACTTAACTCAGAGCTGATATTTATGTTTGTATCCTTTTTTTCTTAAAGCACAGTGACTGTCATGTATTTGTGTATGAAAATCAATTAGAATAATCTTTCAGAAAATATAAACCCTTTCTAGGCCTGTTTGGGCCGTAAAAGAGGCCTCAGCAATAATAGACTTTTCATCTATCCTCTGGATAAGTCATATGTTCTAATGGTGGAACTATCCTTTTTACCACTTAGTGACCGCCATATAGTATTCAAGGTATTTCTTCTGATGAATAAGAAAAATGAAGCTTTGTGCTGTGTAAACCCAATAACCAGGCTGATGTTCAACCTCTTATGTGACCTTAAAATCTACTCGTTCTGTCATTCCTTCAGCCCCTTGCAACAGTATCAGCAATGCTTTCCTAACAAAGGCCATTAGGCCTGTGATAACCATCTGTCTTAAAGGTCATGATCAAGGCCTACAGAAAAAAGTCCCACTTCCACTTCCAAAGATGTTAATTTTTTTAGATAGTTGATATAAAAATGAGCAAGTTTGCAATTGACTCGCTTTTCTGCCATTCTCCTGCAATGAGAGCTTTTGTCTTTCACAGCGTACTGCTAATTTCCATGAACCGTGGCCGCAGTACTTGCAGTCACCTCACCCTCTGGCTTGCTAGTTGAGCCTTGTAGTTCTGCACTAGTCTCAGGGGCCGACTTCCCCACTGCGACCTGGTCCCACCAGTACTGGATACGGGCCCCACGGGTGGCTTCCGCACTTCCTGTGCTCTCTGTCTAGGAGCTTCCTTCAGATGTTCCTCACGCCTCTCTGACCCTTGCTCTTCCTATGTCAGTCCTGCCCCTCCGCTGTGCCATCACCAACTGACTGACTCTTTCTAAAGACAATCTTCTCACTTCAACACTAACTCCTCCCACTAACTGTCACTGATTGGTTGTCACCTCTCACACCACTCACCAAGCTCCCCCCATTCTCTACCTTTCCCCACTCACCTACCAACACCCTTTCCTAGCCAGCCTGGGAAGGGGCCATCCTCCCACAGGGTACACCCAGATGCCCTGACTGAACTGGTGTGTGTTGGGTGCAAGTGTTAGAGTCCTGGGTGGTGCTCCCTCCTTACCTGAGGGTGGGATACCACACCTCTGGATGAGGTGCAGTACCTCTGTGGCGACTAAAGATGCACCCCTTTGCCATTACGTGACTCTTCATTGCTCTGATGTTGGCCCGGTTTTATGGATTGCTACAGATAAAGGAAGATAAGGACATTGGTAAGTGCCATCCTTTTTTGTCTTTTTATGTTGAATATTGATTGTTATTGCTACTGGAGTCTGAGCACCACCGTAAATGGCTTTTAAGCCCAAATAAAATACTCTAGGAAAGTTCCACTCTTGAGAGATAGTGCCAATCACTCTGCTTTCTTGAGAGGCTAAAGATCACTCTATGCTAATTCTACATCGCAGAGTAATGCAGGTGAATGGGGTTGCTTTGCAATCCCTATGGTACTGCGACATGCAAGTCTCAAAAATTCAAAATGGTTCTGATATCTTATGACTTGCTTGTTGCAATCATGGTACCATAGGCGTTGCGATGCAACTTAATTCACCTGCAATACACTGTGATGTAACAAAGGCACAGAGAGATCTTTGGCCACTAGCCCTGTATTGTGGCTAAAGTCCCTGTTTAATCCCAGCCTTATAGCTCTTGGATAGCGATGAGGGATTCTGACCTTAAAAGATTGGGGTTCGTACTGGGCAGTTAGTGTATAGTGCTAAACGTTGAACACGGACTTCTCCAGGAAGTCTGTTGCAATGTTTGGCGTTCCGGGGAAAGTCCGGGCAGAGAGAGAGAATATTTTCCAGATCAAAAGTTCGAGTCCTCTTTGTTTTCAATAGGGATCGGGTTCTGGTTCAAGTTGGGTACAGTTCTGGTACCTGGACAAAACTTTCAAAGTTCTGGTTGGGTACCAGTACCTGAATTTCCACTAGTTCACTCATCCCTACTCTTGTTAAAAAGTTAATGAGGAGCTAAATGTTTTTGCTTATTCCCTGCATTTTATCAGCTGTAACATTTTATTTTTTTCATGTGGCTGTATGAGGTTTTGTTTTATGCTACATACTTATTATATTTTTTCAGTCCAGTTTGGAGTAGCATAAATTGCTATATATATTTTGTATATTTATTTTTTAGGAACAAATACATTGTATGTAAAAAAAAAAAAGTTTTTCATTGTTGTTCAGTTTATTTAATGTGTTCATGTTTCATAATAAATAACTTCAAAAACATTTTTTTTAGGTTAAAGAGGACCTGTTACCTGATCAAAAAACCCCAGTTTTTGCCACTTTTTCATTTTGCACTTTGTTGCTCCATTGCAGTGATATTCACATTTGTTTCTTCTGGAGATCAGTTTGTGAAATCTCTGCTTTGCAGTTCAACTGGCGTTTCTTCAGAGTCTTCCTTGGAGGGTGAGCTTCCATCCCTTCCCCACAGAAACCTCCAATCACAGTTCACTTGCAACCAAGAATGATAGATCGCTAGATCAACTGCTGAGCTGTGATTGGTAGTCTCTGTGGGGGAGGGATAAAGCCCATGCCCCCGGAGAAGACTCTGAAGAAACACCCAGTTGGTCTGCAAACAGAGATTTCTCCAGATGCAACAAATGTGAATATCTCAATGAAGTGATACTATGCAAAACGGAAAAGAGTGGCAGAATTTGGGAGCTAAGGGATTTTCACAAGGTATTTAACTTTTTTTTCGTGACATGTTGAAATGTTCTCTTTAATATGATTGTTTGATGCTTAGGATTTTTCTTTTTTTTTTCTATTGTATTCAAATGAATATACAAAATACTAGATAATTGTGTTTTTGGTATTTTTTACTTTTTATTTTTTTACTTTTTTAAATGATTAAAAAGTATTACAGTTTTGTGTGTTTATTTTAAACATTATTATAATCTCTTGATTGTTAGGTTTTTTTTATTTAGTGTATTCAAATGAATATACACAATGCTAAATAATTTTTTTTTTGGATTTTTTTTAAACTTTTTATTTTGTTATCACATTTTTTTAGAACTTTTTTAACTGATTAAAATGTATTACAGTTTTATGTTTATTTTAAACATTATGTTGATGTCTACCACTATGACAATGGCTGTTATTCGGACAACACCTAGCATACCCTGACTGCAGATTTAGTATATTGAAAGCCATGGGGTCCTCAATAGGTGTATGAACATGTTACCAGGAACCATATTAATATTTATTTGACCCCGGTTCTTAGAATTGGATCTTTGCTGCTCCAGTATGAGCCTTTTATCAAGGACAAAGCTGGGACGTCTGCTCTGGGCAGTGAAGGAAAACCCTTGCAAGAGTTATTAAACAGCATTATATAAAACTTTATTCTGTAAACCGAGATAGGGTATTTTCAAGTTTGGAATAGTGAATAATTTCCCTATGGGAAATTATTGGGGTTTCCCACTGCAGTGACACCCAAGGTCCCACGAGTCATGTGAATGGAGCGATGGTCAATCATGCGCACTGCCACTCCATTCAGTCTTAATGAGATTGCTGCCCATTAAGAATGAGCGCAGAGGTAGTGCGCATGATTGACTACTGCTGAAGAACCCTGGTTTTTGCAATTGGTGGGTGTCCTAGCAGTCAGACCCCCAGTGACAGGGAAATTTTCTGCTGTCTCATGGATCGGGGATAAATTCTAAACTCGACAGTACCCTTTTAATGACTGCCAAAAAAGAGGTGTTGACTTTCATTAGGAGACTAACGGTGCCATATTGGTTAAGTATGCAGAATCTTTTCTACTTGTATTAAAAGTTGTAAAGTAAAAAAGAAATAAAAATAGAATTATCTATTTGCAGTTATTCCCACATGTTGGATTTGGCACTTTTCATACCATACGGTCGAACGGCTCCAACAAGATCTCAACAAGGTTTAGATCTGGTAATTTGCGTTTTCCAATTAATTACACGCAGCCTTGACATCAGTTTGTGTCCAAAGGCAATTAATAGAATCCACCATTAAATGTGAGAACCGACCATAACAAATTATACTAAAGACACCTAATTAGACCATCATCATGGCAAATCCATTCAAACCTAATGTGAAATATGCATGAAATTTCAGGGACTTTATGCAACGAGTCTGATACATAACAGATTATCTGACATATTTAGACCATGGTATAAATACATCTTTTGAAAACTTGCAATGTTATTGTGACAGAAAATTAATCATGTAATTAAACTGTAAAACAACAATTTAAAAATTACAAACTAGGATAATCCGCCTGGAGAAAATGTTTGTAAGACATGTTATTAGCCAAGAACCACACAATGAGCTGTGTGTTCACTTCAAGTGTCATCTTAGAGGGATTTTCCACTACACTATATTTAGAACAAGTCATCGATATCTGATTGATTGGGGTCTAACTACAGACACAGCCACCGATCAGATGCAAACAGTGGACAGATATAAACAGTATATAGATTATAACATCAATGCTCTGTTAGGCGTCATATTCCTGTTGCTGCACAGCAGGAATCCCAAGCCTTGCATTCGGCAGTCTCCCTTTCCTCTCCAGCCGCAGAGGAAGCTGCTCAGCAGACTTGTTGATCCTGGCGCTCTGCTCAGACCAGCACTGTGGGTTTGGTTGCTGCTGCCATCTCTGGTCCAGCTATAGCAACGCATGCTGGTCAGCAGCGAGCTACTCCACGGACTAAGTCCTCCTTTCATTCCACTGAGCATGCCCGTGGGACGATCTCTCTTTGGAGATCAGAGGTCACATGCTCAGGTCCTCCTCCACCTCGGATTGGACCATCAGGAAGGTCCCGGAAGGTCGCTGCTATAAAAAGGTTGCATGGCCATGCGCTAAGATAGACTTTTGTTGAGATTTGTGTGAGTGATGATGGATGCATGGAACTGGTGACTGACTCATTAAATAACCCCTCCCTTTGATACGTATGTGTTAGGGTTAGTTTAGCTAGAGTCAGCGCCTCATAGTAGCAAAGCATGTGCCACAGCGCTCCAGTCAAAGCACAAAGGTTAGCGCCATAGTGCCGCCATATCTCCGGTACCTCCGGGCGGTACAAGTCTATCTGCTGCACCCTGTGACAGCTAACAGGGCACAGCATTCTCCTAGCGTCACTCTCTAGCGCCGCTGCAGCGACTCCATGCGCAAGTGGGTCTAGAAGGACTCTGACTCCGTGCCTCTGGGCAGAGTTCTGTGACCACATCGCTTGCGCTCATATCTTATTAGTGTGACCCGGTGAAGTAACAGGGTTCGTCTCGTACACTCCGAGTGTGCTATTATCCGCCATTACCTAGCAGCAGGTTACATCTCTGCACGGTGGACCCTGGGCTGCGAATGCACCTCTTACCATCATAATTTTTTGGTGCATTCCGCTAGCCCTTAACATCCTCCATCACACTGCTTAGTGGCCATTCCCGGGTGCTGCTCTTTTATACAGTTCTCCATTGCACACTGCTGAATCTAGCAGCTAATTGATAAGTATGTTGGGAGACAGACTCCTACTGATCTGATCTTCATTACTTAAGGCCCACAAACACATTAGACTAATGTCCCTGAACTCACCGATATTCATGAGTTCGGCTGACGAGCTTATGTGTTTTGGGACGAAGGCCGACTGATGGTCAAGAGAGAAGTCGATCAGGCATATCCAATTTAGTACTGCCAATCACATTATTCTCCCTGAGATAAGATACTGGACAATGTGTCAATTGATGGCTTTTTCATAAAGACCACAGGAGCGCTCGACCATACGTCAAAAGTCAGTAGAGTTGACTGTTGGCTCAACGATCGACCAAAGCATTGTTCAGCTGACAGCCATCAAATGTGTATCACCAACTTTATTCTTAGAATAGGTAATCAATATCAGTGTAGTAGAAAATCCCTATAAAAACCCCTTAAGAAACCGTCAATTATTTTTCCTATGTATTTCTTGACTTCCAAGAGAGATAGTGTGAGGACACAGCATTGTATCTTAATTAACCATATGTCTATTTTCAGCAAACCAAGAAGAATGGACTGTTATCTATATGTTGACTTTAGAATTTTTGTGTTTCTTTCTGGTTGGTAGAGAAAACAGGCTTTTGCTTGTGTAGGCCTGTAATATTGACTTGTATGTTGACAGTTTGTTGTGACACATTGTGCTCTTATCCTGGATGACTAGTGATGTTTACTGATATGCTGATTAGACACTGCCCAAGCCAGCCAGTTTGTTGACTTGGAAAATAGAGGAAGAACAACTATGCAAATAGATTACATAATCGAACAATACTGGTTGGTCTTATCAGCATTAATCACTTTACCTGTAAATACAGAATGAAGGACACTTGTTAATTATAAAAAGAGGTTATATGCCTCTGTAAGAGCCAGAAATATTCAGCCAAGGCATACAGACATCCTAAGAGCCAGACTCTCTACAGGACAGCAGCCAAGACATCATGGCTCCATCACGAGGGACACAGATTTGCCATTCTACAGGATACCAGCTTAAGGGACTACACCCCCGACTGGAAAAATACTGATCTGCTCCATTGACCATCACTGAACCATGGATATGTTTGTGAAAGCCAGGAATGGGACCCGCTGGTCACCTGGCTCCATGGAGATTTTTGGAGAAGCCAGGTTGTGACCCTCCAGTCAACTGGCCTTGTACTTATTGAATGATTCCATATTTTTTTCCCTATGCTTGCTTTAAAAAAGTAACCATTACTGCCTACAACATTTTTTGTTCTTGATTTCTTTTAGTGTTTCTTAAAGCCAGAAAGTTGCCATTTGAATTGACTCTAGTTTTGTGCCATGTCTGTGATCTGCTTTTTTCTACAAAATTAAACAACTGAATGAACATCCTCCAAGGCCGGTGATTCCATAGTTTTTGCTAGGATGTCCATTGATATATCATGTCCTGTCTTGATATATTAAGAAGATACTGTTATATCATGCCCAGTCCACTCACTGTTGAGGTTATGGTCCTACTGTGAAATACTGTGCTTCGTTTTCCTGGAATAACTGGATAGGACTGGATTAATCTATCCAATATCATAATGGTTTTTGTGACCAACAAGAGATTTTTTATTTCAAATGGGAGATGATGAGCATTAATGTAAAGATTCACCGTTGTTGAAATAACTATAGAAATGTACTGCATAGAAACAGATGTAATTAAAAGTGGAGTAATTGTCTAGCAAGAAAGCAGTTTGAATGGGCCACTGAGCAACAAACAAGACTATCATGGACTTCACATTGAGGATTAGGCCAAATTTCATAATTCTTCCAGGACATCTGAGAGGCTTCCTGGAAAATGGAAAGCCTCCTGGAGTCCTAGTGTCATGATCCCAGTGCGGGTTTTTGAGCTGCACACCGGGGGTTAATGTCTGGAGCTCTGTGCAGGTTTTGACCTGCACACTTGGGGTTAATGATTGTGGCCTCTTTCTGGTTCTGGGAGAGCTTCATAAACTCCTGGGTAGCTTCAATCCCTGCCAGTTATACTTTTGCCATTGGCCTAGTGTGCTGACCCCCGTGTGCCTGTTTGTTGCTATAGCTTGTTTATATGGTTCTGACCCGATTCTGTTTCCCGTTGTGAGTTTGCCTGTTGATTTTGTACTGAGTTATTATCTGTGTATGACTCATTGCATGTGACCTGACTACTCTCTGCTCGCCCCTCTTGTACCTTGCAACTATCTGTGTATGACTCATTGCATGTGACCTGACTACTCTCTGCTCGCCCCCTTTGGTACCCTACAGCTATCTCTGTGTGTGACTCATTGGCTACGTCCTGACTATTCTCACTGTCTATTCCCCTTTGTAACTTTGTCTCGCAGTTACTCTGCTAGGAATTGTCTTGCAGCTCCTAGCTCTGTGGAGTTTAGGCCACGCCCCCAGCAGTCACGTGCTTCAGGTCCTGCAGCTCTGAAGTACGCATCTATTCGGTTGCAGCCTGCTCCACAGGTAGCTTTGAGTACTGTTCGCTTTACTCAGGACACGTGCACTGGCTCAGTGAGCAAGTTCAGTGCGGTGTCTCTGACATTATAACTGGCCTACAATTTTTTTTTCTCTCCTCACTTCTGCAGCATGGACCCAATGTGTGCTTTATCTGAGCAGGTGAAAAGCTTGAATCAGTCACTGCAGAAGCTTTGTTTGGAACACCAAGCTCTGGCCCAGTCCCAACGGCGGGTTGAGGACTCAGTTCAGGGGGTACTTTCCGCAGGCTTCCAGCAGGTGGGGAATAGAGATGTCATTTTAATCCCACCTGAATCCCCGGTTAAATTGCCAGATATATTTTCTGGTAACAAGGATGAGTTCAGGGCATTTAAGGAGGGCTGTAAGCTTTTTTTTTTCTTTGAGACCCCGCTCCTCTGGGGATGAGAAACAGAGGGTGGGGGTGGTGATGTCCCTGCTTAGGGGGTCCCCACAAGCCTGGGCATTCTCGCTTTCCTCTTCTGCCCCTGAGAGAATGTCTGTGGATGCATTTTTTGAAGCCTTAGGGATTATTTATGATGAGCCTGATAGAGTGTGGTTGGGTGAGGACAAAGTAATGAGTGTCTGTCAGGGGGAGCACTCGGCCGAATGGTTCTGTACTGAATTCAGACGTTGGGCAGCGGAGATTTCCTGGAGTGATGCCGCCCTTCGGGGGCTGTTCCACAGAGGCCTGTGTGAACGTCTGAAGGATGCTTTGGCACTCCATCCTCCGCCTGACTCCCTGGAGGATGCCATGGTCCAAGCGGTTCGCATGGATCGCAGGCTGCAGGCTAGAGGCATTATGCAACGGGAATCGCCCTTATTCTTCAGTGGAGATGAGACCCAGTCTCTTCCTATGGCTATGGAGGTGAGCGCTGTCACCTGTGAGGGAAAGGAAAGAAGACGCCGCTGGGAAAAGCAGTTGTGCTTCTATTGTGGGAAATCTGGACATTGGAAGAAGGACTGCCCCTCCTGTCCGTCATCCTCCAAGATGGCGGGAAACGACTAGGTCTGGGTAGTAATCGAGGAGGCTACCCAGACCTTCAGGTACAATTTTCCTCATGTGCAAAAATGGTGCTGCAGGTGGAACTGGAACTTGGTTATGGTCCTGTTCAGACTACTGCTTTTATTGACTGCGGTTCGGCTGTGAACCTGATTGATACCAAGGTTATGACTCTTAATAAGATAGGGACAGTCAGGCTTCATGATCCTGTTAAACTTGTGGCAATTGACTCATCTCCTCTTAACCAAGACGGTATCTGTTACAGGTCTGAACTTTTTTCTCTAAAAGTGGGTTCCACTCATGTGGAGAAACTAAGTTGTCTGGTGCTAGATAACTTGCCTGCAGGTCTGGTACTGGGGATGCCTTGGCTTCAACGCCATAATCCTACCATTGATTGGGTTACAGGGGAAATCACTCAATGGGGATGCAATAATAAATGTGGTAACCGGGGACATCTTGTTAACGCTGTTAAATCCGTGTCTGTGTCGTCTGTCGATCTGGAAGGTATTCCGGAGTACCTGAAAGATTTCGAAGACGTGTTTTCCGAAAGTGAGGCTGAGGCGCTGCCACCACATAGACCCTGTGATTGTGCCATTGATTTAGTACCCGGAGCCAAGTTACCTAAGGCTCGATTGTTCAATTTGTCTGGGCCTGAGCGCCAAGCCATGAAGGAGTACATAGCTGAGAGTCTCCGCAAAAGGCATATCAGGCCTTCTGTGTCACCTGTGGCAGCAGGGTTCTTCTTTGTGAAGAAAAAAGATGGTGGTTTGTGGCCGTGCCTCGACTTTCGGGAACTGAACAAGATAACGGTAAGGAACTCTTACCCGCTTCCCCTCATCCCAGACTTATGTAACCAGTTAGCTGGGGCCCAATGGTTCTCCAAGTTAGATCTGCGGGGGGCCTACAATCTGATAAGGGTTCGGGAAGGGGACGAGTGGAAAACGGCATTCCTCACATCAGAAGGACTCTTTGAGAACCTGGTAATGCCATTTGGGTTAACTAATGCACCCGCTATTTTCCAAAATTTCATCAATGTTGTGTTTTCTGATCTGATAGGCCGTTTTGTTATTATTTATTTGGATGATATTTTGGTGTATTCCCCGGACAGTCAATCTCACTTGCAACATCTAAAGACAGTTCTCCAGAGACTCAGGGAGAACCAATTGTTCGCCAAATTGGAAAAATGTTCGTTTTTTGTACAGGAGCTGTCTTTTTTGGGGTTGATTGTGTCCTGTGAGGGGTTTCGTATGGATCCTAAGAAGGTGCTGGCGATCGCTGACTGGGTTCAGCCTCGAGATCTCAAGGGGCTCCAGCGCTTCTTAGGATTTGCGAACTATTACCGGAGAGTCATTAAAGGTTTCTCACAAGTGGTGAAACCACTCACGGATCTTACCCAGAAGGGAGCTGATGTAAAAAATTGGTCTGTACTCGCTAAGGAATCCTTCTCAGCGATTAAGAAATGTTTTATGTCTGCCCCGGTGTTGGTGCAACCTGACCCGTCCAAACCATTCATTGTGGAGGTGGATGCTTCTAAAGTGGGGGTGGGGGCTGTGCTGTCCCAGCGTCCGGCCACCCTTACCAATCTCAAACCATGTGCCTTCTTCTCCAAGAAGTTCTCTTCAGCTGAGAAAAACTATGATGTAGGCAATAGAGAACTTCTTGCGGTCAAGCTGGCGTTTGAGGAATGGAGGCACTTTTTGGAAGGGGCGGCTCACCCTATCACGGTTGTCACGGATCACAAAAATTTGGCATACCTTGAATCTGCTAAGAGACTTACTCCTAGACAGGCCCGTTGGTCACTTTTTTTTTTCACGATTTCAGTTCTCAATTACTTTTCGACCGGGGTCCAAAAATGTTAAAGCGGATGCCCTGTCCAGAAGTTTTGATCCAGTGTCTCCCCCTGAGCCGCCGTCCTCCATTCTTCCCCCAGGGGTGGTAGTGGCGGGGGTCTCAACTGAGTTGGAACAAGAAATCCTAAGGGTTCAGGCCCTAGCTCCGGCAACCAGGCCAAGCGATAAACTGTTTGTTCCAGATTCATTGCGGCCTAGACTTCTGCAGGAGTTTCATGATTCTAGGCTGAGTGCTCATCCAGGTATCACGGCCACTAGAGAGGCAGTAGCCAGGGGTTTTTGGTGGCCTTCATTAAGGTCCGATGTCAAGGAATTTGTTTCTGCTTGTGGCATATGTGCCCGTTCCAAAAGCTCGCATAACCGACCGGCTGGGGAACTCATACCTTTACCGGTTCCTGATAGGCCATGGACTCATCTTTCCATGGATTTTATTACTGGCCTTCCACCTTCCAGGGGCAATACCGTGATCTGGGTGGTGGTGGATAGGTTTTCTAAACAGGCCCATTTCATTCCCTTGGCAGCATTACCTTCAGCAGAAACCTTGTCAAGATTGTTTGTGCAGCATGTGGTCCGATTGCATGGGGTACCCCTGAATGTTGTGTCTGACAGAGGTGTGCAGTTTGTGGCCAAATTTTGGAGGGCGTTCTGTATGAAATTGGGCATCTCACTCTCCTTCTCGTCGGCATATCACCCGGAGAGTAATGGTCAGACAGAACGCACCAATCAATCCCTGGAACAAATTCTCAGGTGTCTGACCTCCGCCAGACAGGAGGATTGGTGTGATACTTTACCGTTGGCTGAATTCGCTTTTAACAACCGGGTGAGTCAGTCCACCAACATGTCCCCATTCCTGATTAACTATGGCTTTAATCCGCATTTTGGGGAGTTTTCTCGGGTGGATTCCGGTTGTCCAGGAGCAGAGGGGTCCGTTCAACGGTTAAAAGACCTCTGGGCTGAGGTCCAGCGTAATATCTCTCGAGCCCAGGGGAGATACAAATATTTTGCGGACAAAAAGAGAGCCTCGGGAGACATGTTTCAGATGGGAGAGAAGGTTTGGCTCTCCACGCGTAACATCAACTTAAAGGTACCATCAGTTAAGTTGGGACCAAAGTTCATTGGTCCGTACGAGATTATGGAGATAGTCAACCCAGTGGCATATAGGTTGCGTCTCCCCGCCTCCTTAAAAATATCTAATGTGTTCCATAAGTCTCTGTTGAAACCAGCAGGATCTGTCAAAGAGAACTCTGAGACTGTTGTTCCTCCAGTGCTGGTGGAGGGTCAATTGGAGTATGAGGTCGGACATATTGTGGACTCTCGGCGGGTGCGCCGCTCTTTGCAGTACCTGGTCCACTGGAAGGGATATGGACCAGAAGAGCGCTCATGGGTCCCTGCTCGCTCGGTACATGCAGATCGCCTGGTTCAGGCGTTCCATGCCAAGTACCCGGGGAAGCCTGGGGGTCCGGAGGCCCCCCGTTGAGAGGGGGGTACTGTCATGATCCCAGTGCGGGTTTTTGAGCTGCACACCGGGGGTTAATGTCTGGAGCTCTGTGCAGGTTTTGACCTGCACACTTGGGGTTAATGATTGTGGCCTCTTTCTGGTTCTGGGAGAGCTTCATAAACCCCTGGGTAGCTTCAATCCCTGCCAGTTATACTTTTGCCATTGGCCTAGTGTGCTGACCCCCGTGTGCCTGTTTGTTGCTATAGCTTGTTTATATGGTTCTGACCCGATTCTGTTTCCCGTTGTGAGTTTGCCTGTTGATTTTGTACTGAGTTATTATCTGTGTATGACTCATTGCATGTGACCTGACTACTCTCTGCTCGCCCCTCTTGTACCTTGCAACTATCTGTGTATGACTCATTGCATGTGACCTGACTACTCTCTGCTCGCCCCCTTTGGTACCCTACAGCTATCTCTGTGTGTGACTCATTGGCTACGTCCTGACTATTCTCACTGTCTATTCCCCTTGGTAACTTTGTCTCGCAGTTACTCTGCTAGGAATTGTCTTGCAGCTCCTAGCTCTGTGGAGTTTAGGCCACGCCCCCAGCAGTCACGTGCTTCAGGTCCTGCAGCTCTGAAGTACGCATCTATTCGGTTGCTGCCCGCTCCACAGGTAGCTTTGAGCACTGTTCGCTTTACTCAGGACACGTGCACTGGCTCAGTGAGCAAGTTCAGTGCGGTGTCTCTGACACCTAGAAGAGATGACAAATCTCCTGGACGCTGCAGAAAACTCCTGTAAAGCTGCATCTCCAGATGGTTTCTTGTGAGTGACTCCAGGATACTCCACATTTAGAGGGGGGAGGTAATGGAGGCATGAAATGGACATGGTCTGGTAAATGGCGGTGGTCGGTCATGAGGTGACATTCTTGGTGATGTGCTACATGTGCTACAATCAGCAGCCTCATGGACATTGATCTCTGAAAGGGGGCAAGTATGGTTTCAGTAGCAGTTGGGCTAGTTCAAGTGCATTTAGGTTGTTGGGCTTTAGCGTCATGGTGGGCGCAGTGCGTACTCCACCTTTGAAGTTGTGAAAAGTTGAATATTTTATTTCTAGATTGCCAATGTCCCTGCAGGCTTATAGGTCCCTTCACCGGCTCAAATTTGAATAACCTAACTGTGCCTTGTATATGCATTATATCTATCTTCTTATCTTCTATTCATATACATTCATGTAGCAATTATAAACTAAACAGATATTATTTTGTTTAGTACTAAAATAAGTAATAAACAAAGCTAAGTTTGGGCTAACCCCCAGCTTTGTTTTTTCTTGGCATCAATTATTGGTATTTGTGTATTTATGGGAAACATTTTGGACAAATTTTTGATGTTCCCTATTTGAACCATGCTGTGAATTTTGTTGTGGTCCCTTTTATTATTATTATTATTATTATTATTATTATTATTATTATTATTATTATTATCTAATATATAAAGTTCAATGTGGATGTGTGTGTATGTCCGGGATTAGCATCCGCACCATCGCAGCTACAGCCACAAAATTTTGCACAGTCACACGTCTGGACCCCGAGAGCGTCATAGGCTATGTTGTGAGGTGAAATTTTAACCCCGCGCGTTCCAATTCACCAAACAATTTTGCCCCTATCTACATAATGGGGATAAAGTGAAAGGAAAAGTGTTGGAGGCAAATTGACAGCTGCCAGATGTGAACAAGGGGGACTTAAAGAATGAGAGCGATGGCGCCAAAGAGTAAATACCGTACAGTTGCTAAGGTGAGGCCCTGACATGGGATACTCACCACACACGGGGATATGAACACACACACAAAATGTGCCACACACTACCACGTGCTTCACCACATATACCACCCTCAGCACACATTTCACCACACATACACCAACCTCACCACATAAAAGTCGAAACACAAAAGTCGCCACTCAAAACTCGCCACGCTGTCCCAGAGCTGTTTAAAAGATGAAAAATGAGCTGTGATTGGTTGCTATCAGCAACAGTTTTCTTTCTAGACAGTTGTGGTAAATGAGGCCTATTATTCTTATCATTTCTATGGTGTTATCGTCCTTCTGTAAAGCTGGAAATAACACAATTTATTACCGTGCCACCACAGACCACCCTCTGACACAGACTGCAGGGGGAGCCCAGTATCACACAGGATAGGAATAGATACACGGCTCAGCAGACAGTATCACACAGGATAGGATTAGATACACAGCTCAGCAGTCAGTATCACACAGGATAGGATTAGATACACGACTCAGCAGTCAGTATCACACAGGATAGGATTAGATACACGACTCAGCAGTCAGTATCACACAGGAGAGGATTAGATACACGGCTCAGCAGTCAGTATCACACAGGAGAGGATTAGATACACAGCTCAGCAGTCAGTATCACACAGGAGAGGATTAGATAAACGGCTCAGCAGACAGTATCACACAGAATAGGATTAGATACACAGCTCAGTAGTCAGTATCACACAGAATAGGATTAGATACACAGCTCAGTAGTCAGTATCACACAGAATAGGATTAGATACATGGTTTTTATGTGCAATATAATCTTTATGATTTGTTATAACTAACCACAGTTGGTTACTATGCCCAGGCAACGCCGGGCTCTTCAGTTAGTTTATTTATATAGCGCCATTAATTCCATGGTGCTGTACATGAGAAGGGGTTACATACAAAGTTATAGATATCGTTAACAGTAAACAAATTTACAATGACAGACTAGTACAGAGGGGAGGGGACCCTGTCCTTGCGGACTTACATTCTATGTCCTTTTTGGCTTCTTGTATATTTCTTGTCCAGCTGTTGAGAAATTGCCATTTTTATCTAAATCCTACGTCCTTTATGTGATATTGCACGAAGCTATTTGAATTGTTGGTTATTTGCAACTTAAGGCTATGTGCCCACGTAGCGATTTTTAAGCGTTTTTGCCGCGATATTCGGCGCGAAAACGCTGCGAAAACGCTTAAAAATCGTGTACAGAACGCCCCCCATGCATTCCTATGGCATTCCGCACATGCTGTGCTAATGCCGCACTTTTTTCCGCGGCGGAATCGCATTGCGGAAAAAATCGCAGCATGCTCATTCTTTTGTGCGGAATCGCAAAGAATTGCCGCGATTCCGCACCCATAGGAATGCATGAGAATCGCTTACTTCCCGCATGTGGCTATGCCCACCATGCGGGAAGTTAAGCGTCTCATGTGCGGTTGGTACCCACGGTGTGGAGGAGAGGAGACTGTCCTCCAGGCCCTGGGTACCATACCCCTGTAAAAAAAAAAGAATAAAAAATAAAAAATCGGGGTATATTTACCTTCCGGTGTCCCGCGCTGCATTCCCGGCCTAGCGTTCCCAGTAATGCCTTGCGGCACGGTCCAGTGATGACGTAGTCTCGCGTGACTCTAGCGGTCTCGCGAGATCGCTATAGCAACGCGAGACTACGTCATCACAGGTCTCGCAAGGCATCGCTGGGAACGCTGAGGCCCGGGAATGCAGCGCGGGACGTCGGAAGGTAAATATACCCCGATTTTTTTATTTTTTTTAGCATTTTAACATCCTATCTTTTACTATTGATGCCGCATAGGCAGCCTCAATAGTAAAAACCTGGTCACACTTGTCAAACACTATGTTTGACGCGTGTGACCAACCTGTCAATCACTTTCCAAGCGATGCTTCAAATCGCTTGGAAAGTGCTTGAATATCGCACGCGAAAATCTCGGCAAAATCGCGATCATAATCGCGGTGAAATCGCGCGGAAAAAACCACGCGATTTCTGGGAAGGAGTCCGGTTTTTAGTGAGCGTTTTAAAACGCTACGTGTGCACATAGCCTTAACGTTAGATGATTATCCTTAAAGGGACAAGACTATTGTTATGTATCTACTATACAAGAGCTTTATTTTATACAATAACCTGTTTACCTAATGATATAATTAATGAGTACTATCCTTTCATCTCTTTTAATTGCTCATTGTTTTGCCACCTGTAGTGTGCTAGGGTTTATCAGGGCTAGTCTGGGACAGCAGTCGCAGAGTGTGGGCGCCAAATAATCGTATCTTTTAGAGTGCCAAACTCCACTGTCAGGAAGGGATAGCAGGTCAGCATAGGGATTTTGACAGGTTATTGCTAATAACTTATGCTTCATGTTTATTGATTATTTGCACTGAGGGGTGTATTTTTTAACTTGAATATTGAATTAAAGATTTGTGCTTTTATGGGAATATATGTTTACACTTTGATTTTTCTTCCCTGGTGCTAAGGACATTTTTTTGTTGCTCATAGCAGCCAATGACTCAGAGATATTCTTTGCGCCATGAGATGAGGAATTCTCATGCATGAAGATAATTTTGCTATGGCTGGCAGGATTCTTCTTTTTGTACCATGGAAGAAAGTAGTCAGTCAGAAACTCTATATACTTTGCTGATGTCATTTTCACATCTTTAGGGAGCCGAAAGGGATTTACCAGTTCTCTCTCTACAATTCCAGACCAAAACATCACTCCACCACCTCCTTGTTGACATCGCAGCCTTGTTGGGATGTGGTGGCCATCCATTAATCATCCACTATTCCATCCATCTGGACCATTCATGGTTGCACAGCACTCCTCATTGAGCAAAACTATTTTAAAATTGGTCTTCATGTATGTCTGGGCCCATTGCAACTGTTTCTGCTTGTGAGCACCGTTTAGGGGTGGCCGAAGCATCTGGATCATCCTACACCTTGAACTTCCTGGGATTTCAGAGGCAACAACAGCTTCAAATACCTGTTTGCAGCTTTGCAATGATGTTTTATCTGCTGCTTTCTTAATCCGATGAATTTGAAGAAACCTTCCTGATTATGCCTTTATCTGCACAAACCCATCTATGGTCTGCATCAGCCACAAATCTCTTCACAGTTTTGATGATCACACAGTTTCTGTGAAATATCTAATGTTTTCATACCTTGTCCAAAGCATTGCACTATTATTGTAAGTTGTTTTCCTTTAATTGGACTCACCTGGCAAACTAATTATCATAGGTGTTTGAGACTGATTTCAGTGATCCAAAGAGCCCTAAGACACAATACCATTCATGAGTTTATTTGAAAAGCCAAAAATTACAACTTTATGACACTTAAATCCTATTTTCATATTAATTTGGAACGCGGTGTATATATATATATATGTATACATATATATATATATGCCAAAAGATTTTCTTTAGTCATCTAAAAAGTAGGTCTTGAACATTGCTTTTACTGAACTCTTAGAAAACATGAACAAAAAAGTAGTAATGCATTGAACATAAAAGAGTTTCCTGCATGTCAGCTGCATCTGAATGAGTGTGATGGAAAGATGTCACTTTTCAGTGCAGATCTGAGGACCAGCATGGCACGTAGCCAGCAGCTCACTGAATTGAGAGCATTAAGCGGGAGTCACATATAGCAATCTCGCTAGCGAGATCGCTGCTGAGTCACAACTTTTGTGACACAACAGCGATCTCACCAGCGAGATCGCTGTGTGTGACAGCGATCAGCGACCGGCCCCCCTGCCGGTATCGCTGATCGCTGCAAGAAACCTCTGGACATATTTTTCGTCGCTGGTATCCCGCTGGCCAGCACGCATCGCTGCGTGTGACAGGCGGGAGACCAGCGATCAGCTGTAAAAAATAATAAAAAAATAAAAAATATTGTTATTCTCACCTTCCGACATCCCGCGCAGCCATCCCGCCTCTCTCCACGCTCCCGATCCCAGTGATCCTGTGCACGAATGACCGCGAGACGTCGCGCTGCCGCGAGACCGTGATGTTCTCGCGGTCATTCTCGCAAAGGATTACTGGGACCGGAGTGTGGAGAGAGGCAGGATGGCTGCGCGGGACGTCGGAAGGTGAGAATAACAATATTTTTTATTTTAATTCTATTTTTTTACAGGGATGGCATCAGCGCTAACGAACACAGCGATGCCGGGCGCTTGGCATCGCTGTGCTGATCGCTGGTGAAGCTGTCTGTATGACAGCTCACCAGCGATCACATAGCGACTTACCAGCAATCCTGACACATTGATATCGTTGTCGGGATCGCTGGTAAGTCGCTATGTGTGACTCCAGCTTTAGACTAAAGCAATGAACTGAGCTGACGCATCACACATCAGTGAATCCTTTGGAAAAAAAAACAGGGTACAAGTAATCTAATTGCGTTTGGGACAAATGACTGTACAATTTGGTACTCAGCATTTGGAAGGTTAAAAAAAACTATCTCTAACCAGTATATCTTGACTCTTCTGCAGAGCCTGTTATCTAATGAAGGGAACAGTCAAAATCAGACATTTCCAATGCACTCAGCAGTGATAAATCTATTTCTATTGTCTCAGAAGTTCCACTAGACCACGGCCGTAAAAAGGTTTCATTATTTTACCCTGTGAAATGTAAGCACAGGTACATTTTTAATAAGAAAGGATAACCAAATTTTAAATATTTTTTTTATATGTTATAGGCCCCGTTTAAGTGTTAATAGGGGTCCAGACTCCAAGCTTCTCTCAAACTAATGGGTAGAAGTGCCCAGTGTATTACTGAGCACGAGAAGAGCAATGTACAAACCATTTACTTTCAAAAGAGCCTGAACACAAAGATGCTCACAACCGAGGATCAGTAGGGTTTCTACCCCTTGGTAGAGCAATCAGTGAGGTACAAGGACCAGGACCCCCATGAATCATTACTGCAATACAGCAAGAATGATTTACACTATTCAAATATTTAAAAACTATTAACATATTCAAAAGTACATTAGGAAGTTGTACAACATCTCATTTATAAATGTCACAAATCTGCCACTCACTGTCCTATGCAGACAGTGAAACCTCAGCTATCCAACAGATAGCAGGGGCTTACTGGGCTGTCAATATTGTGCATGTCAAAGCCCAGTCACCCAATCAGGGAATGGAATGTGCTGACTATCTTCATGCTAATTCGGGGTAATTCAGCTGCCCAGTCTGGCTGGGGCGTGCAGGGCTGTCCCCATGCAAATTTAGGATTGCTCAGCCGACCAATGATAACCTGGGCCTTCTGGGCTTCCACAAGGTGTCACCCTAGGTTGATCACCTGGCTTTTTAGCAGGCTGGCAATTGTCAGTCATAGCTTTGCTCTTTGGAGTACATTCTTTGTGCTTTAGTGTTCTTGTTAGGCATTGGGTTCCGGGCGCTGCACAGCGGGAATCCCGAGCCTTGCCATTGTCGGTCTCCCATTCCTCTCCGGCCGCAGTGGAGCCTACTCAGCAGACTCCAAGAACCCAGCGTTCAGCCCACGCCAGCATTGTGGGTTCAGTTGCTGCTGACACCTCTGGTCCAGTTATGGCAATGCAGCCTGGCCAGTAGCAAAATACTCCAGAGTCTAAGTCTTTCCCTCGGTCCATTGAGCATGCTCATGAGACGATCTCCCATTGGGGATCAGGAGTCACATGCTCAGGTCCTTCTCCAGTTCTGATTGGTCCATCTGGAGGATCAGGAAGGTCCATGAAGGGCACGGCCATGCGCTATGATAGACTCTGAGGCTATAGTACTTGGTGTATGTGTGACGGTGGATGAATGAGCCTGGTGACTGACGCATTGTAATCCCCCCTCCTTGGATATTACGCATATGTTAGTGTTAGGAATTGAGTCAGCACAGCAGCTCTGACACTGCATAGCGCCGCAGTGTTCCTCATCGTCTTCCTCTTGCGCCTTGGGCATTGGCCAGTACAGGCCTTCTGGACCACTGCTACTGCAGCGTCTGGCTAAGTAACGCCGTGTGCCTTAGGAGCGCTTTCCAGCTCAGTTGTTAGGCTGGTTAGTGGCGTCCGTCGGGGCGGACAGTGCACCCGTACTAAGCGGTGGTTCACACTACCGTGACCTGTGATGCTAACAGGTTGCGGTTGTTCGCCGGCTGGCATGTGCCTCGTGAAGTAATGGGGTTCGTGCCTGTACGCATCGGGTTAGTGTTTTCACACCGGTGTCTGGCTCTCTCCTACACACCTTTTCCCCATTGTTTTAGCTGTAGTTGGTCACCTCTGCACGGTGGGCCCTGGGCTGTGAACGCACCTTATATATTATTTCATCTTTATTATTTGGTGCGTTCCGCCAGCCCCTAACAGTTCTGCTGTTCTGATTGTTTGCTGCCTGACCTCGGACCTTGCCTTTGACTATTCATTTGCCTAGCCCCTTGGTCTCAATCCACACAGACTGCTGACTTTGGACTGTGACCTGTTTTTTCTTTTGAAAAAAAGAGAGGAGAGTTCCAGCTTCTGGTAAAATATCAAATGTCTTCACTCCATCAAAATGTAAAAAAAATCAAAGACAAGATGGTCAGCAAGCAATGCGCTTCGAACACGGTTGTTCTTTTTCTTACTCCTCTACCTTTGACGTGCAGTCGTGGTATTTTACCCCAGACTTCTTGACTCCTCTGCCTCACGGCTTGTCCGTGAGAAGTGATGATAGTCATCAACACAATATTGTGATTGAAGTTGGGCAAAACATTTAAGCTTTATTCCATACTCCGTGGTTATGATATTGATGGCTTACCCTTTGTATAGGTGATCAATATCAGATCCTTGGATGCTCGACACCTGGAGCCCTCACCAATCAACTGCTAGCACCCCCAGTGGTGGCCAGATGTAAACAGTTGCTTTCAACTTGTGACATCTTTCTCAAAACAGCAATGAGTTTATTTGACTTGAGTTGGGAGTTGGACTTAATCGTAGCGATAGGTCTTAATTATAATATGCCCAAATATCCCAATTAACTTTTAACAAGTTAGAAATGCTTGTATATTAGTTTTCATGGAATCTTAATTAGAAAGAAAAAGTTCCTTTCAGTCCAAAAGAAACATGGTCACATTGCCGACCTCCAAGTGGGATCATCTGTCAACATCTGCAACACTCATGTTCTCTAAATCTTTCTCAAATTTCTCAGAAGACAAACAAGTCTGTTCATATCTCAAGTCAGATAAGTTTCTTGCTGTTTTGAGAAAAAGATGTCGGAAGCTGGATTCACACTATGTGCATTTGGGAGAAAAACTATTGATGTGACTTAACTTGAGAAATTGAGAGCTTTCAGTGTGAAAGTCTCGGCTAGAAGGATAACATTAGACATCTAAGGAGAAGTTATTGCATGGCAGATTCTGCCTGTTTTCTCATAATCAACTTGTGATTTATTCATCACATTTTTCTCCTATGGCCAGTTGGATGCTAGAGAAGAGATAATGAAGAATTTCAGTTTATAAGGACAGACTGTCTAATATTCTCCAGGTAGAACATATCACTGAAGGCTTTGTAAAGAATACGCCTACGGGAAAGCAAAATGAAAACAAACAACTAAATTAGCTCCAACTTCTCGTACAGAACAGTTTGTGTATTATGATTGAAAAATGACTTGACTTAATGAGACTTTTTCTTAAATAACACTGGTCAACAGCATTTTTGGTGCCAAAGATATTTCATCGAATTTAGGGTATTTTTGGGGTGCTGATTCTGAATATGTCATCAGTTTTGCCAGATTGGCTCAAGTTTTTGAGATTTTTGGTATCTTATTTATAGCACTTGTTGGTAAATGCGACGCATCATCTCATTAATTTCTTTGGATTAGTACTTGAACTGAGCAGTTCTCAATATAGTTTTGTGTTAATTAGTGTTCTAAAAGTTTGTTCATAGCTTGATTTTTGCACTAACTTTATGTTGTTGTCTGTTTTCCAGTGAAAAGCATGAACTCATCAAGAAGAAGTTGTCTTAACGATCCAGACTCATTCTGTTACATTTGTGGTGAATACACACTGCCAAAACATAGAAGAAACATAACAGACTTCGTAAAAAAAGTGTATTTTGCCTATTTTGGGGTTATGCTTGGGGACCAAGACAAGTTTTGGGCACCACACATAGTGTGCAAAGCATGTATCGAATTATTACGAAAATGGAGCAAAGGACAAAGAAAAAGCTTCAAATTTGGTGTTCCAATGGTGTGGAGAGAGCCAAAAAATCATCATGATGACTGTTATTTATGGTAAACACAGGTACAGGCACATCTTCACAATGAGGGACAGGCCTTCTTGCAGATTCCATGTTACTCCCATTTTCGTTTCTTATGCTTATTGAATCCTTGCACTTGCACTGCACAGAAATAACAGTCATCATGATGATTTTTTGGCTCTCTCCACACCATTGGAACACCAAATTTGAAGCTTTTTCTTTGTCCTTTGCTCCATTTTCGTAATAATTCGATACATGCTTTGCACACTATGTGTGGTGCCCAAAACTTGTCTTGGTCCCCAAGCATAACCCCAAAATAGGCAAAATACACTTTTTTTACGAAGTGTGTTATGTTTCTTCTATGTTTTGGCAGTGTATATTCACCACAAATGTAACAGAATGAGTCTGGATCGTTAAGACAACTTCTTCATGATGAGTTCATGCTTTTCACTGGAAAACAGACAACAACATAAAGTTAGTGCAAAAATCAAGCTATGAACAAACTTTTAGAACACTAATTAACACAAAACTATATTGAGAACTGCTCAGTTCAAGTACTAATCCAAAGAAATTAATGAGATGATGCGTCGCATTTACCAACAAGTGCTATAAATAAGATACCAAAAATCTCAAAAACTTGAGCCAATCTGGCAAAACTGATGACATATTCAGAATCAGCACCCCAAAAATACCCCAAATTCATTAAAATATTTTGGACACCAGAAAAAAATTTTTTTTTCGTTGACCTGTGTAATGAAATAGGTAATCAAAGGTGCATTCTCTGATAGTCAGGGAACCATGGAAACTGAGGACATTCCAAAATAATTTGAGAAACTTTATAATAATTTGTAGGATAATGTTACCCTTAAATATGCCCATTGTGCACACTGTTCTGAAATGCCAAATGGTAATTCATGTTTCTTGTTTTAATTAAAGTAGTCCAAGACTTTTTCATATTATGTAGCTGGATTATATTCAACATTCAACATATATTCAATATATTCATGTTATATCAAAGAGGCTCAAAAGGCTACCTCAGACAGATTTGGCACATTGCTTCCACAGATTGTTTTTACAGCAGGGCTGCTAGCTAGAGGAACGAACTAGAGACAAGAAGGGTCACCACGTCAGGTCAATGCCAAAACTTCAAGTCAAAACAAGCAGATAGTCAAAATTCAAACCGAGGTTAGAAAACAGAAGAAATCAGAAAGCAAAAACTAGAGCTGCAAACCAGGTAAGCATAACTAATTGACCGGCAGTGGAAGTCAGAGATCCAAGGATTTAAATAGCAGACATCTCCCATCCCCAGGGTTCTCAGAAAGGAGTAATCAAAACCAAACATGGAACTTCATAGCTTCCAGATCTAAAGAAAGTCCCAGAAATAAAACTGGTTAAAACTGGAAAAAACAAAATCCACTACATTACACATTTTTTTTTGCTCAAGTAACACCTACTCCAAATACAGTGCCCATAATATTTTATAGGCCCATATTGTACCTATATGTTCATTCGATTTTACACACCGGTGCATTTGGGGCCATCATTTTTCATAAAACTTACTAGGCTAGGAGCCAAGCATTTTCTTTATTTAGGCACTGTTATCTGTGCTTTTGGGCTCCAAAAGTTGAAAGTTTCTTTTCCCTCAGCTCAACAGCAATACCCGTAAATAAATATTTTATCATAGTGGACATACGGAGCACTAGCGACAGGGTTGTGACATCATGCCACCTCATCCCTCATTATCCTTCTAGGAGCAGTATAGTCTTGTCATGACCTTAATTGCATGTGCTTGAATTTTTCCATGGGCTGTTGGGCCAAACCGAAGCAACTATTGTTTACAGGGCTATATAGTACCTACTACTAGTACCTACTGTTCCAGTGTCAGGCTATCAGCTGTAGTGAAAGCCTGATGTGCAAGAAAGGGCCGTAAATACTTGAAAGCCCTGGAACGTGTTTGTAGACTAATACAACTTGGGTAGCACTAAGTGTTTCTCAGTGGGTTACATCATAATTAGTGAGATTGTTTCCATTATATTCCTTGGATGCTCATTAGCATTTATTATCTTTAAAATGCTTTTTCAATGCTTTACCAGTCCCGATGAATTACCCATTTAGGGTTGCTATATCTTGCACAGCCATATGTGTCACTGGTGGCGTCTATTATCCTAGCAACACTTTATGCATCTCAGAGACTGGAGGCAGTCATATTCCTTTGCCTTTTTTCCAGAAGTGTTTCCTCAGTGGAACGCAGCATTCCACCTATTTGGACTTATACTGAGGTTATTTACACTTCAGGTTTAGCTGTCCGGAAATACCTCCCTCTTTTGAGCGCGGTGCGTGTGTTGCAGTGTGTTATGCTTGCTATATAAGTCCACCCCTCCAAGTGTCTTCTGCCTCCCATAAATATAGGATGAGCCCAGGAGTGTTCCCTTTTTTTCTGCACTAGCAGTTGCCTATGCCTGCTATAGGTCCCCTGAAGAATCGCATTTACTGAAACGCGTCAAGACTCACAGGGATAGTGCAGGGATACTATTGTAAGGGTCAGATGTGGGCTGCCCTTGTCAGGGCGGGAGTTTTGGGGTTCAGGTTAGTCCAGCTGTCTTAGAGCTTTTTCAGGGCCAGACTACATTCCCCATTTCTCCTGGAGGAATCCTACATAATCGTGATGACTTCCTGAACCTGACTTCTTATGGGTGAGATCACTCCATTTTAATATCCTTTGTTATATTTGGGTATATTTGGGTATATTTCATGCCCATTATACGTCTATAATATAATTATTTTATCTACCTTCATTTCACTTCCATGGGTAGCTCCATTTTCTTCATTATCTAATTAAAAATTATTTTGTATTACTTTCTCTATTGCTGTTACACTTCTTTGTGAGAGATATTACAGTGGGCCTTGACCCACTTTTTGCTGGCTTTATACTACCAGTGGGTTACATCATACCAAAAATCAGGAAATTCGTTTTTGCTTTTTAAGAATTGTACCATTCTTATTTTAAGGCCGGGGTCACACTTGCGGTGACTACAGAAGAATGGTATGCGATAAAACATTGATACTTTCAAGATAACAGTGGAGAAGTCCCTGGTGGACCTATCTAGGAATGCTCAAGATTGATCTTCCTACAGAATGCTCATTCATCAAGTTACTTACTATTGCTCAAGATCAAGCAGAAGGCCGTTAAAAAAATTGGACATAACAGAAAACCTTATAAATAGGTCCCTATTTGCTTATTTGGCTAAATCCGATTTTTTCTGGTACAGTGGGGAAAAAAAGTATTTAGTCAGCCACCACTTGTGCAAGTTCTCCCTCTTAAAAAGATGAGAGAGGCCTGTAATTGACATCATAGGTAGACCACAACTATGAGAGCCAAGATGAGAAAACAAATCCAGAAAATCACCTTGTCTGATTTGGCAAGATTTATTTTTCAAATTATGGTGGAAAATAAGTATTTGGTCATTAACAAAAGTTAATTTCAATATTTTGTTATACAGTATATCCTTGGTTGGTAATGACAGAGGTGAAATGAATTCTGTAAGTCTTCACAAGGTTGGCACACACTGTTGGTGGTATGTTGGCCCATTCCTCCATGCAGATCTCCTCTAGAGCAGTGATGTTTTGGGCCTGTTGCTGGGCAACTTTCAAATCCCTCCAAAGGTTTTCTATGGAGTTGAGATCTGGAGACTTGCTTGACCACTCCAGGACCTTCATATGCTTCCTACGAAGCCACTCCTTTGTTGCCCTGGTGGTGTGCTTGGGATCATTATCATGCTGAAAGACCCATCCACGGTTCATCTTCAATGCCCTTGCTGATGGAAGTAGTTTTACACTCACGATACATGGCCCCATTCATTCTTTCATGTATACAGATCAGTCGTCCTGGTCCCTTTGCAGAGAAACAGCCCCAAAGCATGATGTTGCCACCACCATGCTTCACAGTAGGTATGGTGTTCTTTGGATGCAACTCAGCATTCTGTCTCCTTCAAACACGATGAGTTATGTTTCTGCCAAAGAATTCTACTTTGGTTTCATCAGACCATATGACATTCTCCCAATACTCTTCTGGATAATCGAAACACTCTGTAGCAAACTTCAGACGGGCCCAGACATATACTGGCTTAAGCAGGGGGACACGTCTGGCACTGCAGGATCGGAGTCCCTGGCGGCGTAGTGTGTTACTGATGGTATCCTTTGTTACGGTGGTCCCAGCTCTATGCAGGTCATTCACTAGGTCCTCCCGTGTGGTTCTGGGATTTTTGCTCACTGCTCTTGTGATCATTTTGACCCCATGGGGTGAGCTCTTGCGTGGAACCCCAGATTGAGGGAGATTATCCTTGGTCCTGTATGTCTTCCATTTTCTTATTATTGCTCCCACAGTTGATTTCATCACACCAAGCTGCTTGCCTATTGCAGATTCAGTCTTCACAGCCTGGTGCAGGGCTATAATTTTGTTTCTGGTGTCTTTTGACAGCTCTTTGGTCTTCACCATAGTGGAGTTTGGAGTGTGACTGTTTGAGGTTGTGGACAGGTGTCTTTTATACTGATTACAAGTTCAAACAGGTGCCATTACTACAGGTAATGAGTGGAGGACAGAGGAGCCTCTTAAAGAAGAAGTTACAGGTCTGTGAGAGCCAGAGATCTTGCATGTTTTTAGGTGACCAAATACTTATTTTCCACCATAATTTGAAAAATAAATCTTGCCAAATCAGACAACGTGATTTTCTGGATTTGTTTTCTCATTTTGACTCTCGTAGTTGTGGTCTATCTATGGTGTCAATTACAGGCCTCTCTCATCTTTTTAAGTGGGAGAACTTGCACAATTGGTGGCTGACTAAATACTTTTTTCCCCCACTGTATACTGCTATGATTACTTAACTAAATATACCATCACCTTCTATATATTCAAAAATATTGTATTCAGGGCAAGCCATAGGCATATGCAACTTGTAGCACAGGGCAAAACATCTGCCACTGGTCCTGATGTCCTGGACCACTGAACCTTGCTCCCTGGGTCACACTCTTGGTGCCATTATCTATAAAAAGCGACATGCACAGATTACAACTACGCTCCCTGGTTTATTAATTAGGCAGTGAATGATTGTAATGTTTGGGTACAGCATGGGGCAACATAAGGGTACTGCACAACACACCAGGCAACATCAAGGATTGACTATTTATGGTCCGTTTGACATTATGTGCACAGAGAGAGATCTCAGACAAAATGACATCATCCTCCAACAGAAACCGTATTGAAATGACTGACACATCCAGCTTTGCAGAACACATAGATGTGTAAGATTTTACATGAATTCATGAAGATCGTTGATGTAACTAGAATAATATTTTCTGCATCAATGTAATGTTCTCCATTAGGCAAGGTGAGGACCTGGTCTTAGACATCAGCATCATTAGGCTGTTGAAGGCTTAATTCTCACCTTTCTTCTTTGTCTCCTGATTATTTCCCTACTTTCACCTTGACACTCCAGTCATTACGGCTTTGGTGACAGACAGATTTGTCAGCAATGGTAACGAAGGAAGCGATCTCTTTCCCGTGTCACTTTGGCTCAGGTCAACTGATCTAGAGGGACGGAGCTGTTCTCTGTCATTGTTCTCCCTGTGGAATATAATGAGAGCAGCAGAATTTTGACTCAGTTGCGAATGACATATTTTTTTATTCTGCTTTTACCCAAGAGTCAGACGTGACTATAGTCAGCTCTATGACATGGGAAAAGAAAGTAATTTTGTAGCTTTGCAGCGTTGGGGTCTTGGGTTAAAACTTTGATTGAGGACAATATCTGCTCGGAGTTTGTATGTTTCCCCCGTGGTTGCATGGGTCTCCTGTGGATACTCCAAAAGACATACTCATATGGAATTTATATTGTGAGCCCCCATGGGGACAGTGAGTGATGACAATGTCTACTGTGACTGCAATATTTTATTTTAAGCTGTTGATATCCATTTTGGTCTTGTGGCTGGTGAAGGAACTTCACTATAAATAGGTTTGTAATGACGACAGAGCAACAATTTACAACCCCCCAAATTATAATTGTAATAACTATTACATATATCAAAATATTGATATTTGGAATATTATTATTATATTTTTTTTATTTTTTCCTATAGTGACACTATATTCTGTACCTGACAACAGTGGGGCTCAAAATGTAATCATCTCAGAAATACTAAATTCGATTTCAGCCTAAAAAAGTAATAACTAGTAGAGATGAGCGACTTTGCCTTTTTTTGGGTCGAATCAGGTTTCATGAAACCCGACTTTCTCAAAAGTCGGGTCGAACGAAATCGGCCGGTTATCGTGAAAAGTCGAAGGCCGACTGAAACACGAAACCCAATGCAAGTCTATGGGGAACCAAGGTCGGCAGGGAGTGGAGGACTGGAAACACACCTACAGTGCCCATTTTAATGCCAAAAACATCAATTCTTATGGCTTAAGCTTGTCAACCTTAATTTACTTTATAATAATAATAGTTAGGCATTGAAAACTGGGGGTTATTTGGCTAAAGTTGTGGGGGGGGTAGGGCTGGCTCCAGATTTTCGTGGGTCCTGGGCCAAAGAGTGTCACTGGGCTCTTTTAACACATGCCACAATTCATGATCCTCTGATACGGCAGAGAAATAGCGGTATAGTACAATGAAAAATACTTCACTTCTTACATCACATGACTGATATCCATTTTAAATTCTCCAATAGCTCCAAAAACGGACAGTATATTACTCCATACAGTATTATGGCCACCGCATACTGCGCTATACAGAGTAATGAGGCCCATATATTTCTCCATACAGAATCATTGGTCCCATATAATGTTTGAAACACTATATGATGAGCTCCACATAATGCTGCAGTATATGTTGGTCCCCATGGATGAAGCTCCACTGTGTTATGGGCCCAAATAATGCTCCATATATAATTGGCCCCATTTCTAATGTTCCAGTGCATAATGGACCCTGTAAATGTTGTCTGTAAACTCGTAAAGAGCTGGATATTGACTTAAAGGGCCACTTAATAAGATGGTAATGGTGGTTTCCGAAAGGAGCCACTCCTTGACTGGGTCCTTCCCTGGAGGAAGATCTGGCTAGTCCCGTGTTTGAGACTCTTAAATGAGGCTCCACGGACTTTATTTGCATAGTCGTATTTCCCAGGGAGCAATGCACCTAGGATTTCACTGATTGAGCGCCTTTGCCGGCTGCCGCAGTGTTTTCTTTGACTGGTCTCCCTGAGGTCAGTGATTGGTTTGTGATGTTGGTCTACTAGGCATTGCTCCCACCTAGCCAGAATCCTACTCCACACTGATGAGGGGCAACACCACGAAACAGCTGTCTGTGGATGGATACCTGGCCTTGGTATTTCCCTTGTCATATCTGTAAACTCGTAAAGAGCTGGATATTGACTTAAAGGGCCACTTAATATGGTGGTAATGGTGGTTTCCGAAAGGAGCCACTCCTTGGCTGGGTCCTTCCCTGGAGGAAGATCTGGCTAGTCCCGTGTTTGAGACTCTTAAATGAGGCTCCACGGACTTTATTTGCATATTTGTATATGTTGGTCCCCATGGATGAAGCTCCACTGTGTCATGGGCCCAAATAATGCTCTGTTATGATTGAGTCACCGTAGGAGGCAAAAACAGAAATGCTAGCTAAGTCCAGAAAACCAGAGAAGTTGGCAGCTATCGGATTGCAGACCCCTGAACCTATCAACACAACTAGCAGTAGCCGTGGGGGGTTCCTACGATGCCCTAGACCCCTCGATCACAGCCGGAGAACTATATAGCCTAAAGACAGAAAGGGAAATCTAAACTGCCCCAGAGCAGACCCCAAAGCAAAAGGCAGCCCCCAACATATAATGACGGTGAAGCAAGAAGAAAGAACACTAACACAGACAGAAAGATAGACTGAGCAAAGACGGGGCCCAAGCTAACTAGATAGGAAAGGACAGGAAGGCTGCTGTCTGCCATCCGTGAAAAACCCTATGAAAATAAGAGCCAACAAACTGACAGTGAAAAAGGCCCTGAAGACGCTAGGCTTCAAAAAGGCTATGTCAGTACTCAGGAATATTCTGAAGACTGAGCAACAGGCAAAAGGAGATTCAACTCACCCCAGCAGGGAATGGCAGAATCCAGAAAAGCAAGGCAAACAAAAACAAAACACAAATGCTAACAGGCAAAGCAGAAAACTTAGCTTTAGAGGAGCAGGAATCAGACTGGTCTCCTAGGAGTCCACAGAGAAATCACCCGCAGGGCAGAAGGGCGTCGGCAGCCTTATATCCAGTCCATGACTCCACTCAGCCAGTCATCATCATTAGGCTCAGGTGCCTGATAATCAGGCTCATTACCTTCCTTTACCAGAATAGGGAGTTCACCAGACCTCAGTGACGAAGGGGAAAATGAACTCACAACAATGCTCCATATATAATGGGCCCCATTTCTAATGCTTCAGTGCATAATGGGCCCTGTAAATGTTGCTCCAGTGTCTGATGTCCACCTTTGGAATGCTCCAGTGTATGGTGGGCCTCATATATCATTCTCCAGAGCATAGTGTTCCCCAAAAATAGCTGTCCCAACATTGAAAACAATTAAATAAGTCTCCTCGCTAGGGAATCCCTGTACTAGTCTGGACTCCTCGTCGTCCCCATCTTCCATCTCACTGCACTTGGACTGTTTAGGCATCTCGCTCTCTGACCAGAATGTCACTGTCAGGAAACGCGGAAGACGTCTCAGCGGTGGAGCAGGGAGAGGTAAGTATTTCAACTTTGCAAGTGCTGTGATCCTGAGCAAGCGGGGGGGCCCACTCGTTGGCGACGGCACTGGCACAGGGCCCATCATAATACAGCGGTGTGTCTGACGGCGGGTGGGCACTCCCCTCCCAACGGCAGAGACACTATGAGGGGCCCTGTGCCAGTGCCGTCGCCCATGAGTATGCCCAAGGAACCTGCACTTTCATCTGCACCTTCCTCTTTGTCACCGTGTAAGGTGGTATAGTATGCGGGAAGGGGAACCTGAGTTTCATCAGGGTCAGATTCTGGCTGTGTAGAGTGCGAGGGGAATGTAGTGGTCTGGGTCAATGTACCAGCAGAATCATCTAGCAGTGGCTGGGCATCAGTGCACTTGTGGTGCCCCCAGGAGTACGGTCGCCACAGTGGCATTACCTTCCTCCTAGGGAGTGTGATGTCATGCTTGGGAGCAACAAAGGATCTCTCTAGCAGTTAAACCAACACACAACACAGTTCCCACTCCAGGCCAGCAGGGAGAGCTCTGAACCTGACTGCTGAGGAGCTGCTCTCTGTGGTCGGGAGGAGGTAAGTTAGGGCAGTCTGTGAAGGGAAGGGGAAGTGTGTGGACGTGAGAAGGGGAGCTGGAGGGTGAGCAGAGTTAATGCTCACTCCTAGCTGGAGCACATGGTCGGGATTCTGGTCTCCAAGTTTGTAGGGACACTGACGGTCCTGCAGCAGAAACCGGAGGAAGTAGCAGCTGTAAACTGTTCCCAACTAAGGCTCGGAGGCCCCAGCAGCGACGTGTGTGAGCCAGAAGGAAAAGGCTATGGCTGCCTGCCATACGAGAAAGTTCCAAAAGAGAGTCAACAGGGGGAACTTCAGTGAACTCAGTACTGCGAGTACCTCAGATAAGCGCTAGAACGGAGGCCACACTACCTATCTGCAGAGAGAGAATTCCAAATTTGCTTCCAGGCTGACCAACTCCTTCTCCATCTGTACTCTGGGTCCTAGACGGCTCTTACCAAGTACAGGTAAAGGAACTGCACGACTGTGTCTGTCATCTTTCTCCAGCGCCTGGCGCACGGCTCTGCTACATCCTGCACTACACACCATCTACCAACTCTTTCATCTGCCCTGCGACTACGGCCCTACCTGTGCAGGGCTTCTACATCTTAGCTGCACCACAACATCTGTCCCAGAGAAGCAACACTGCAGTGCAGGTTAGTCTGATCAGAAACCACAGGTGGCGTCACGTATCATTCACCTATAAACATTATTCACCCCTTTGCATGGACGCCCAGGGCCATGGAACGGGTCATCACCACCAACGTGACACATCCCTCTGAGACACCGGCCCGGTACCGATTAACCCCACTGCCCTGGCTGGCCACCCACACTCCATGTCAGATTCATCTTGGACTGGGGAATTCACGATTTGACTTGATAACCCAGGCATGGTATGATAGAAAGAGCTACATGGACTAATGTGAAGTGTGGCCTGCTGCATCATTCACTTTTGGTGGGGGTGAAGGACACAAGGAAAGGGGTTCTTCCTGACCAGGAGCCAGCACTTGACGACTCAGTGCTTGCATTTTTTGAAACTTCAGAAGAGGAGGGCATATTTGCTGGAGTCTGTTTCGGCAATGTAAGCCAAAACCAGTTCCTGATGCTCCGGCTTGAAAAGCGGTTAACCTACTCCCAGAAAAGGTAGCCTTCCAGGCCTTCCAGAGCCAGACCATGATGCAGGCTCAACACCTCCTGCCTTAGCTGCTATTGTGCTTTTTCCACTACCAGCAAATGCACCACCACCATCAGCACCATCTGGCCCCCCCCACGCTCACGTCCATGGCATCTTCCACCAAACTTCAAAATGTTGCAGAACATGAACCCAAAATAATATCAGATATATGGTACTGTATCAGAAGCGTACAGCTCTATACAGTCAAAGGATGATTGTCAATCTCTCTATATATACCATGAGTCACACAGAGACGCTCACAGGCTCAGTATGGATTAGACAAGAATATAAAAAGTAGAAAAAGTGTACAGTATCATCAGATAGCAGGTATATATAGTATAGTTTAAACATTCTAAATCTCCGTACATATTTCAGGAGGCAGACACAGACGCTCTCAGGCTCAGTATGGATTACAACACAATATAAAAAGCCATAAAACGGTAATGGATCTGAAGAGTACAGCTGTACACAGTGTAGGGGTCATTGTTGTCAATCTCAGTATTTATTTCCACAGTCAGAAAATAACTCTCACTTGGTCAGTTTGGATTAGAACACAATATAAAAAGCAGTAAATGAGTAATGTATCACAAGCATAGAGCTGTATACACTAGTGTTGGGGTAATTTTTAAATGTACATCTAAATTGTGGGAGTAACCCACAGACTGTCACACGCTCAGTATGGATCACACCACAATATAACAAGAAGATCCGAAAGAAATAATCACACATGTGGGACAATGTTCCAGGTGTCAATGATACAGTTAGAATGGTTCGTGGAGGAGGACTTCCTGGCAGAAAGGGTACAGTATCACCAGATACCAGGTATATATAGCATAGTTTAAACATTAAATATGTACGTCTATATATTCAGGAGTAGTGTTGAGCCACCCCGCTAGTGTTCCAGTTCGTTTTGGTTCGTCGAACACGAGGCAAGTTCGTCAAATGTTTGTCGAATGTTCGACGAACAACGTCGAACACCATTGAAAACAATGGCAGGCAAGCACAAACACATACAAACACATAGAAAACAATTACAAAACACCTTAAAAGGTGTCCCAAAGCAGACAAAATGCTCAGAATACAAAAATAACATATGGAAAACGGCAACTACATATAGAAAAGAGGTGGAGGAGTAAAAGGAGGAGGAGGAGACACAGATATAGGCATGTCATGCCCTTATGAAGTCAAGAAAGGCTGGAATAAAAATGTAAAATACCAAAAAACAGTAAAAATCTGAAATCGAAGACGATCATATACCGTCGGACTTCCCACCATAAATTAGGCCAACTGCTGATCGGGCGGCGTTATTCCCACGAACCTCCGAACAGCGTCCATGAAGTCAAAGTGTTTGGTTTCCGGGGGCAGTATGGTTGCAAAGCTGAACCTTAAAGGAATGTCCAGAAGGGCACCACCCGGAGTGGAGCCTGCGGCTTAATTCAACTCCACCCGGGAAACTTCAACCATGCCAGCTACAGAAAAGATTGACAGATTGCAAGCTTTGTTGATTCTGTGGGTGGTGGTGGATGTCCGTTTTTAGTTGTGCTAGCGATTTGTCAGCTTAATTCCATTAATGAACGAGACTCCGGCATGTCCCCGCGGTACGCGTCAAGCTTACTAGAGGGACACGTGAGGCTCTGGCACGCGAGATCGATCAATAACAGGTCTGTCATGCCCTTAAATGTCCGGGGCTGCATGCGCGCTACACTGAAAGGTCCAGCGTGTGTCACTTACAGGTGCAGATAAACCGCTGAACCCCGTTAGTGATGGGGATCTGTGATTCCAATTATTCCCCACGAACGAGGATTTCCCAGTAAGTGCAGGTCAACCGGAATTCCGGAATTAGGCCTAACCGGCATTCCAGAAAAAATGAAAAAATTAAGTGTCCAAACCACAGGTGCTGTAGCTTGCTTAACAGCTGGGCTCCTATGCTGAGTAGCATACAGTTCTTACATAAACAGGCTGCATAGCTTGGTTCACTGGTGGGCTCCTCTGCTGAGTAGTAGACAGTGCTACAAGGCCCAAAAGGATTTTCTGGACAAGATGCGGTAAAAAATAATTAGAAACACACACGGTGTACCTCCTTGACAGGTGTACTACACCGCTTGCTACCACACACCGCTACTATGCCATGAAACAGTCTATTCACATTGAAAACCATTATATTAATGTGAAAATGAAGTTACGCTTTTGGTGAACGAACCGTTCTCGAACGGAACTTCAAACAGCCGAATTTTAAGCAAAGTGTTCGAGTTCGACGAACGGCTCGAACACCGCCCAAAACAGCTGGAATTTGAACTTGGCAAACAGGTCGACTCGAACACCACTCATCTCTAATTAGGAGGCAGACTCAGACATTCTCAGGCCCAGTATGGATTCGACAAGATTGTAGAAAGTTGAGAACGGGTACAGTATCACCCAATAACAGGTATATATAGCATAGTTTAAACATTAAAAACCTATGTCTATATATCAGGAGGCAGACTCAGAGGGTCTCAGGCCCAGTATGGATTTGACGTGATTGTACAAAGTTGAGAAAGGGTACAGTATCACCAGATAACAGGTATATATGTAGCATAGTGTACACCTGAAAAATCTATGTCTATATATCAGGAGGGAGACTCAGAGGATCTCAGGCCCAGTATGGATTTGACGTGATTCTACAAAGTTGAGAAAGGGTACAGTATCACCGGATAACAGGTATATATAGCATAGTTTAAACATTAAAAACCTATGTCTATATATCAGGAGGCAGACTCAGATGGTCTCAGGCCCAGTATGGATTCGACATGATTGTAGAAAGTTGAGAAAGGGTACAGTATCACTGGATAGCAGGTATATATAGCATAGTTTAAACATTAAAAATCTGCGTGCATATTTCCGGAGTCCGACAAAGACACTCACAGCCTCTGTATGGATTAGACAAGAATCTCAAAAGTAGAAAATGGGTTATGTATCTGTCATGATCCCAGTGCAGGTTTTTGAGCTGCACACCGGGGGTTAATGTCTGGAGCTCTGTGCAGGTTTTGACCTGCACACTTGGGGTTAATGATTGTGGCCTCTTTCTGGTTCTGGGAGAGCTTCATAAACCCCTGGGTAGCTTCAATCCCAGCCAGTTATACTTTTGCCTTTGGCCTAGTGTGCTGACCCCCGTATGCCTGTTTGTTGCTATAGCTTGTTTATATGGTTCTGACCCGGCTCTGTTTCCCATTGTGAGTTTGCCTGTTGATTTTGTACTGCGTTATTATCTGTGTATGACTCATTGCCTGTGACCTGACTACTCTCTGCTCGCCCCCTTTGGTACCTTGCAGCTATCTCTGTGTGTGACTCATTGGCTACGTCCTGACTATTCTCACTGTCTATGCCCCTGGGTAACTTTGTCTCGCAGTTACTCTGATAGGAATTCTCTTGCAGCTCCTAGCTCTGTGGAGTGTAGGCCACGCCTCTAGCAGTCACGTGCTTCAGGTCCTGCGGTTCTGAAGTACGCATCTATTCGGTTGCTGCCCGCTCCACAGGTAGCTTTGAGCATGCTTTCGCTTTACTCAGGACATGCACACTGGCTCAGTGAGCAAGCTCAGTGCGGTGTCTCTGACATTATAACTGGCCTACAATTTTTTTTTCTCTCCTCACTTCTGCAGCATGGACCCAATGTGTGCTTTATCTGAGCAGGTGAAAAGCTTGACTCAGTCACTGCAGAAGCTTAGTTTGGAACACCAAGCTCTGGCCCAGTCCCAACGGCGGGTTGAGGACTCAGTTCAGGGGGTACTTTCCGCAGGCTTCCAGCAGGTGGGGAATAGAGATGTCATTTTAGTCCCACCTGAATCCCCGGTTAAATTGCCAGATATATTTTCTGGTAACAAGGATGATTTCAGGGCATTTAAGGAGGGCTGTAAGCTTTTTTTTCCTTTGAGACCCCGCTCCTTTGGGGATGAGAAACAGAGGGTGGGGGTGGTGATGTCCCTGCTTAGGGGGTCCCCACAAGCCTGGGCATTCTCTCTTTCCTCTTCTGCCCCTGAGAGAATGTCTGCGGATGCATTTTTTGAAGCCTTAGGGCTTATTTATGATGAGCCTGATAGAGTGCAGTTGGCTGAGGACAAAGTGATGAGTGTCTGTCAGGGGGAGCACTCGGCCGAATGGTTCTGTACTGAATTCAGACGTTGGGCAGCGGAGATTTCCTGGAGTGATGCCGCCCTTCGGGGGCTGTTCCATAGAGGCCTGTGTGAACGTCTGAAAGATGCTTTGGCACTTCATGCTCCGCCTGACTCCCTGGAGGATGCCATGGTCCAAGCGGTTCGCATGGATCGCAGGCTGCGGGCTAGAGGCATTATGCAATGGGAAACGCCCTTATTCTTCAGTGGAGATGAGACCCAGACTCTTCCTATGGCTATGGAGGTGAGCGCTGTCACCTGTGAGGGAAAGGAAAGAAGATGCCGCCGGGAAAAGCAGTTGTGCTTCTATTGTGGGAAATCTGGACATTGGAAGAAGGACTGCCACTCCTGTCCGTCATCTTCCAAGATGGCGGGAAACGACTAGGTCTGGGTAGTAATCGAGGAGGCTACCCAGACCTTCAGGTACAATTTTTCTCATGTGCAAAAATGGTGCTGCAGGTGGAAATGGAACTTGGTTATGGTCCTGTTCAGACTACTGCTTTTATTGACTGGGGTTCGGCTGTGAACCTGATTGATACCAAGGTTATGACTCTTAATAAGATAGGGACAGTCAGGCTTCATGATCCTGTTAAACTTGTGGCAATTGACTCATCTCCTCTTACCCAAGACGGTATCTGTTGCAGGTCTGAACTTTTTTCTCTAAAAGTGGGTTCCACTCATGTGGAGAAACTAAGTTGTCTGGTGCTAGATAACTTGCCTGCAGGACTGGTACTGGGGATGCCTTGGCTTCAACGCCATAATCCTACCATTGATTGGGTTACAGGGGAAATCACTCAATGGGGATGCAATAATAAATGTGGTAACCGGGGACATCTTGTTAACGCTGTTAAATTCGTGTCTGTGTCATCTGTCGATCTGGAAGGTATTCCGGAGTACCTGAAAGATTTCGAAGGCGTTTTTTCCGAAAGTGAGGCTGAGGTGCTGCCACCACATAGACCCTATGATTGTGCCATTGATTTAGTACCCGGAGCCAAGTTACCTAAGGCTCGATTGTTCAATTTGTCTGGGCCTGAGCGCCAAGCCATGAAGGAGTACATAGCTGAGAGTCTCCGCAAAGGGCATATCAGACCTTCTGTGTCACCTGTGGCAGCAGGGTTCTTCTTTGTGAAGAAAAAAGATGGTGGTTTGCGGCCGTGCCTCGACTTTCGGGAACTGAACAAGATAACGGTTAGGAACTCTTACCCGCTTCCCCTCATCCCAGACTTATGTAACCAGTTAGCTGGGGCCCAATGGTTCTCCAAGTTAGATCTGCGGGGGGCCTACAATCTGATAAGGGTTCGGGAAGGGGACGAGTTGAAAACGGCATTCCTCACATCAGAAGGACTCTTTGAGAACCTGGTAATGCCATTTGGGTTAACTAATGCACCCGCTATTTTCCAAAATTTCATCAATGTTGTGTTTTCTGATCTGATAGGCCGTTTTGTTATTATTTATTTGGATGATATTTTGGTGTATTCCCCAGACAGTCAATCTCACTTGCAACATCTAAAGACAGTTCTCCAGAGACTCAGGGAGAACCAATTGTTCGCCAAATTGGAAAAATGTTCGTTTTTTGTACAGGAGCTGTCTTTTTTGGGGTTGATTGTGTCCTGTGAGGGGTTTCGTATGGATCCTAAGAAGGTGCTGGCGATCGCTGACTGGAGATCTCAAGGGGCTCCAGCGCTTCTTAGGATTTGCGAACTATTACCGGAGATTCATTAAAGGTTTCTCACAAGTGGTTAAACCACTCACGGATCTTACCCAGAAGGGAGCTGATGTAAAAAATTGGTCTGTACTCGCTAAGGAATCTTCTCAGCGATTAAGAAATGTTTTATGTCTGCCCCGGTGTTGGTGCAACCTGACCTGTCCAAACCATTCATTGTGGAGGTGGATGCTTCTGAAGTGGAGGTGGGGGCTGTGCTGTCCCAGGGTCCAGCCACCCTTACCAATCTCAAACCCTGTGCCTTCTCCAAGAAGTTCTCTTCAGCTGAGAAAAACAATGATGTAGGCAATATAGAACTTCTTGCGGTCAAGCTGGCGTTTGAGGAATGGAGGCACTTTTTGGAAGGGGCGGCTCACCCTATCACGGTTGTCACGGATCACAAAAATTTGGCATACATTGAATCTGCTAAGAGGCTTACTCCTAGACAGGCCCGTCGGTCACTTTTTTTTTCACGATTTCAGTTCTCAATTACTTTTCGACCGGGGTCCAAAAATGTTAAAGCGGATGCCCTGTCCAGAAGTTTTGATCCAGTGTCTCCCCCTGAGCCGCCGTCCTCCATTCTTCCCCCAGGGGTGGTAGTGGCGGGGGTCTCAACTGAGTTGGAACAAGAAATCCTAAGGGCTCTAGCCCTAGCTCCGGCAACCAGGCCAAGCGATAAACTGTTTGTTCCAGATTCATTGCGGCCTAGACTCCTGCAGGAGTTTCATGATTCTAGGCTGAGTGCTCATCCAGGTATCACGGCCACTAGAGAGGCAGTAGCCAGGGGTTTTTGGTGGCCTTCATTAAGGTCCGATGTCAAGGAATTTGTTTCTGCTTGTGGCATATGTGCCCGTTCCAAAAGCTCGCATAACCGACCGGCTGGGGAACTCATACCTTTACCGGTTCCTGGTAGGCCATGGACTCATCTTTCCATGGATTTTATTACCGGCCTTCCACCTTCCAGGGGCAATATCGTGATCTGGGTGGTGGTGGATAGGTTTTCTAAACAGGCCCATTTCATTCTCTTGGCAGCATTACCTTCAGCAGAAACATTGTCAAGGTTGTTTGTGCAGCATGTGGTCCGATTGCATGGGGTACCCCTGAATGTTGTGTCTGACAGAGGTGTGCAGTTTGTGGCCAAATTTTGGAGGGCGTTCTGTATGAAATTGGGCATCTCACTCTCCTTCTCGTCGGCATATCACCCGGAGAGCAATGGTCAGACAGAACGCACCAATCAATCCCTTGAACAAATTCTCAGGTGTCTGACCTCCGCCAGACAGGAGGATTGGTGTGATGCGTTACCGTTGGCTGAATTCGCTTTTAACAACCGGGTGAGTCAGTCCACCAACATGTCCCCATTCCTGATTAACTATGGCTTTAATCCGCATTTTGAGGAGTTTTCTCGGGTGGATTCCGGTTGTCCAGGAGCAGAGGGGTCCGTTCAACGGTTAAAAAACCTCTGGGCTGAAGTTCGGCGTAATATCTCTCGGGCCCAGGGGAGATACAAATATTTTGCGGACAAAAAGAGAGCCTCGGGAGACATGTTTCAGGTGGGAGAGAAGGTTTGGCTCTCCACGCGTAACATCAACTTAAAGGTACCATCAGTTAAGTTGGGACCAAAGTTCATTGGTCCGTACGAGATTATGGAGATAGTCAACCCTGTGGCATATAGGTTGCGTCTCCCCGCCTCCTTAAAAATATCTAATGTGTTCCATAAGTCTCTGTTGAAACCAGCAGGATCTGTCAAAGAGAACTCTGAGACTGTTGTTCCTCCAGTGCTGGTGGAGGGTCAATTGGAGTATGAGGTCGGACATATTGTGGACTCTCGGCGGGTGCGCCGCTCTTTGCAGTACCTGGTCCACTGGAAGGTATATGGACCAGAAGAGCTCTCATGGGTCCCTGCTCGCTCGGTACATGCAGATCGCCTGGTTCAGGCGTTCCATGCCAAGTACCCGGGGAAGCCTGGGGGTCCAGAGGCCCCCCGTTGAGAGGGGGTACTGTCATTATCCCAGTGCAGGTTTTTGAGCTGCACACCGGGGGTTAATGTCTGGAGCTCTGTGCAGGTTTTGACCTGCACACTTGGGGTTAATGATTGTGGCCTCTTTCTGGTTCTGGGAGAGCTTCATAAACCCCTGGGTAGCTTCAATCCCTGCCAGTTATACTTTTGCCTTTGGCCTAGTGTGCTGACCCCCGTGTGCTTGTTTGTTGCTATAGCTTGTTTATATGGTTCTGACCCGGCTCTGTTTCCCGTTGTGAGTTTGCCTGTTGATTTTGTACTGCGTTATTATCTGTGTATGACTCATTGCCTGTGACCTGACTACTCTCTGCTCGCCCCCTTTGGTACCTTGCAGCTATCTCTGTGTGTGACTCATTGGCTACGTCCTGACTATTCTCACTGTCTATGCCCCTGGGTAACTTTGTCTCGCAGTTACTCTGCTAGGAATTGTCTTGCAGCTCCTAGCTCTGTGGAGTTTAGGCCACGCCTCTAGCAGTCACGTGCTTCAGGTCCTGCGGCTCTGAAGTAAGCATCTATTCGGTTGCTGCCCGCTCCACAGGTAGCTTTCAGCACGCTTTCGCTTTACTCAGGACACGCACACTGGCTCAGTGAGCCAGTTCAGTGCGGTGTCTCCTACAGTATCAAAGCATACACCAGTATACAATGTGGGTTATTTTTCTATCTTCATATATATTTCAGTCTCAGTAAGAAAGTCCAGACTCTCCACAAGAGGTAATGAGATGGACACAAGTACAGACGGAAAGTCGACTGATTGCAGAAATTTTGGAATTACTAATCACGGTAAAAACTCCCGGGAGAATTCTCAGAGGCGATGCTGACCCTCAATTACTTTGTCTGTGGAGACAGCGAAAACAGTTCTCGTGAAGAAAGGTTTGCTGGATCGCAGTACCATGGATCCCATCACTGTTACTCATCTCCATCAAATTGTGATCACAGGGACAGATGTAGACATTGTCCTCACTGCCTATCATGATCTGTCAGGTAACTTTGGAGTGCAAAACACAGAAGCCACAGGCCGTAGGCGATTCTACTGGATTGGCATGAAAGGACACATTTAAAAATGTGGGCAGGAATGTCACACGTCTGTGAGTCGGAAAACCGTGAAAGCTGATGATAAACCACCGCTGCATCTCATTGTGAGTCGACATCCATAACAAATGAAAGCCATTGATCATCTGAAGATAGAGCCCAGCAGGACAGGGCATAGCTACGTCTTAACCATCATCTATCATTTCACCAAATTTGTATTGGCAGTCCCAGTGAAGAATTTGACAGGCCAGACTACACAGTGGTGGAGCAGGGAGAGGTAAGTATTGCAAGTGCTGGTGCCCTGAGCAAGCAGGGGGGGGCCCACTCGTGGGCGGCGGTACTGGCACAGGGCCCCTCATAGTACGCCGGTGTGTCTGACGGCGGGTGTGCACCCCCACCATCAGAGACACTTGATTCTACTATGAGTGACCTTGTGCCAGTGCCATTGCCATAGAGTGTACCCACCCACCTGTCCAGGGCAACGGCACTCGCACGGGTGCGTGCGCCAGGTGGTGACCCCGGCCCTGTGGGGGGAGGCAGTCCAGTTAGGGAGGTGGAAAAAATGGCATATGTTGATGTTGAACATTCAGCAGCTGCAAGTGGAGTAATTGGAGAAGTCGCGGAAGAGGAGGACAAAAGCAAGCTATTTTTCTGGCAACCTACTGTACGTGTCAGCAGGGGTGGGTGGGACAAAATCCTTTGAAAGATGGTTCATTTTAATGAAGGTTAGATCATGTAAGGCATATTGTGCCAATTCAGGCCAGGTGTCAAGTTTACTGACCCAATAGTCAAAGGTGAATTATCGGTGAGGGAGAACATTGATATGGGAGGAGAAGTAGTTTGTTACCATAGTTGAGAACTGCTGTCTCCTGTTACTTTCGATCGATGCAGTATTACCAGTCGTGTGAGCGGTACTTGAAAAATCAGTCCACAACATGGTCATGAAACCCCTGTGCCCAACGCCACTTCGGCTGTGTGCACCACGAACATCTCTTCCATGTTGCCCCCTACGGCTCGTTGGAAAAACATCACCGCCGCTATGTGCTGGGAATGCCTCAAACAAACGGTTTACCAGAGTTGCTTGTTTGTTAGCCAATATTAGCTCTACGTTCTCCTGTGGCATGATGTTTTGGAATTTGCCTTTATAGCGTGGATGCAGGATGCTGGCCAACAAGTAGTCGTCATCGTTCATCATTTTGGCAATACGGGGGTCCCTTTTTAGGATCTGCAAGGCATAATCAGACATGTGGGCCAATGTTCCAGGTGTCAATGATGCACTGCGAGTGCTGGGTGGAGGAGCACTTTCTGGCAAATCAACATCCCTCCAGTCACGCACAAACCCTGTACCTGACCTTGCCATGCCAACATTATTTCTTGCCCCCTGAGAAGCATCCTCCTCCCCAATATAATCATCCCCATCATCCTCCTCCTCCTCGTCCTCTTCTTCCTCCACCTCGCCCAGGAGACTTCCCTAAGCAGACAATAGCTGACTGTCATCAAGGCTTCCCTCCTCCTCTTCCTCCTCGGCTGCAGATGCCTACTAGTATAATGTCCATCAAAGTTTGCATGAGCAGACGCATAAGTGGGATGCTCATGCTTATGATGGCGTTGTCTGCGCTTACCAGCCGTGTGCATTCCTCAAAACACTGAAGGACTTTACAGAGGTCTTTCAGCTTCGACCACTGCACACCAGACAACTCCATGTCTGCCTGCAAACTGCCTGCCCGTGTATCCTCCCACAAATGAATTACAGCCTGCCTCTGTTCGCACAGCCTCTGAACCATGTGCAGGGTGGAGTTCCACCTTGTTGCAACGTCGATAATTAGGCGGTGCTTGGGAAGGTGGAGCAATCGCTGCAGCTTCTGCATACGACTGGAGTGTACGGGTGACCGGCGGATGTGCGAGCACAGTCTTCGCACCTTATGGAGCAGGGGTGTTAACTCCGGATAATTATTGAGGAAGCACTGCACCACCAGGTTCAAGGTGTGAGCCAGGCAAGGTATGTGTCTGCGTTTTGAAAGGGCTATGGCTGCCACAAAATTGCAGCCGTTATCACTAACTACCTTGGCTGCCTCAAGATGTAGACTGCCCAGCCATGACTCAGTTTGTCGCTGCAAGTTTTCGGCCAGTACCTCCGCGGTGTATCTGTTGTCGCTCAAACACATCATCTTCAACACAGCCTGCTGACGCTTACCACTAGCTGTTCGATAGGGGGACACCTCGTGTGCAACACTGGCAGCTGCGGATGGAGTGCTCATGCGACGGCCCTCTGTGGACGAGCTTTCACTTCTGGAGGAGGAGGAGGGTTGAACGCCTACAGCCAACTGTTTCCTATGCCGTGGGCTAGGCAGCACTGTCCCACTGCCGCTGTCCCCTGTGGACCCTGCATCCACCACATTAACCCAGTGCGCAGTGATGGACACGTAACGGCCCTGGCCATGCCTACTGGACCATGCATCTGTTGTGAGGTGCACCTTTCCACTCACTCATTTCTTGAGTGCATGGACAATGCGGTCTTTCACATGCACATGGAGGGCTGGGATGGCATTTCGCGAAAAGAAGTGCCGACTGGGTACTTCATAGCGTGGTACTGGGTAGGCCATGAGCTCGCGGAAAGCTTTGCTTTCAACCAACTGGTAGGGCATCATCTCTAACGAGATTAGTTTGGCAATGTGGGCGTTCAAAGCCAGTGTACACAGATGAGAGGATGAGTACTTTCTTGTCCTATTCAGAGTCTCTGGTAGGGTGAGCTGGACTTGAGAGCTGCATATGGTCGAACTAGCGGTGGACATGGCGGACTGAGGCTGGTTTCACATTTGCGTTTTTTAGCGCTGGAAAAAAACGCATATGTGCGCATGCGTTTTTTCCCCTATATTTAACATGGGTGCGCATACCTGCGCGCTTGTAAGCGCATGTATGCGATTTTCATGCGCTGCGTTTTTTTGGGGTGTGCGTTTGTATTTTCCAGACGCAGCATGTTGCATTTTTTGGCCCTGCAAAAAAGCGCATGCGCACATATGCGCACGTTTTGAGCTAAAAATGGCCATTATAGCCTATGGATGCGCATATGTGCGCACTGGCATGCTCATGTATGCGTTTTTTTGCATATGCGTTTTTTTTTTTTAACCATGGAATTTAGGGGTTTGGGTTAGAGTTAGGGTTAGTTAAGGGGGTTTAGGGTTAGGGTTAGGGTCAGGGTCAGGGTTAGGGTTGGGGTTTGGGTCAGGGTTAGGGTTAAGTATGGTTTGGTTAAGGGTTAGGGTCAGGGTTAGGGTCAGGATTAGGGTTAAGTATGGTTTGGTTAAGGGTTAGGGTCAGGGTTAGGGTTAGGGTTAGGGTTAGGGTCAGGGTTAGGGTTAGGGTTAGGGTTAGGGTCAGGGTTAGGGTTAAGTATGGTTTTGTTAAGGGTTAGGGTCAGGGTTAGGGTCAGGATTAGGGTTAAGTATGGTTTGGTTAAGGGTTAGGGTCAGGGTTAGGGTTAGGGTTAGGGTTAGGGTTAGGGTTAGGGTTAGGGTCAGGGTTAGGGTTAAGTATGGTTTTGTTAAGGGTTAGGGTCAGGGTTAGGGTCAGGATTAGGGTTAAGTATGGTTTGGTTAAGGGTTAGGGTCAGGGTTAGGGTTAGGGTTAGGGTTAGGGTCAGGGTTAGGGTTAGGGTTAGGGTCAGGGTTAGGGTTAGGGTTAGGGTTAGTTAGGGTTTAGGGTTTGGGTTAGGGTTAAGTATGATTTGGTTAAGGGTTAGGGTCAGGGTTAGGGTTAGGGTCAGGGTTAGGGTTAGGGTTAGGGTCAGGGTTAGGGTTAGTAAAGTCATGGTTTGGGTTAGTGTGAGGGGCCACCTAATGTTGGAAAAAAACGCAAACGCGGTAAAAACGCACTAAAAACGCATACAAACGCATAAAAACGCTGCGTTTTTTTCATGCATGCTCATAAAAATGCTTGAAAAAAACGCAGCAGTTGTATGCTTTTGTATGCGTTTTTTCAATGCGTTTTTTTGCGGGAAAAACGCGCTGCAAAAAAAAGCAAGTGTGAAACTAGCCTGAGAGAGGGTTGGTGATGGTGATGGTGTTGGTGGTGTTGCTGATGGCCTAGATTCAGTCTTTCATAGCAAAAACATTGTGATTCCATGACTGCTTTGCCCTTGCGACAACACCTCGACATTTGCTGCTGGTGGTGTGCTAACCAGTGGGCTTACAGTGGAGGAAGCGATGTAGCGTTGCTGACTACCTTCATTTGGAGCAGGTGCACATGTGGTACGTGAGGTTTGGTAGTCCGTCCAGGCTTGCAAGTGCATGGTGGTTAAATGTCTAAGCATGCAACTGGTATTCAAATTTCTCAGATTTTTCCCTCAGCTAATGGTCTTTGCGCACTTCTTACAGAAAAATTTTGCCTGATCATTAGGATTTTTTTCAAAAAAGTGCCACACTGCACTCTTCCTACTATGGAAGACATTTTGAGACCTTGCACGCTGTGCTAATTTGACCGTCTGGCCAAGCTGTCCTGCAACTCTTTGGGTTTTTGTAACACGTTTTTGGGCTGCTACGGTCATGCCAGATAACAGCTGTTGCGATGTCGATGCCGCTGAGGATTCTCCTCCTCCTCTTCTGAGCTATTGGCAGCAGCACCCTCTTCCCCCAATGGATGCCAATCTGGGTCAACAACTGGGTCATCCATCACCTCCTCTTCAATTTCATGTACACCTTCCTCTGTGTCACCATGTAAGGTGGTATAGTATGCGGGAAGGGGCACCTGAGTTTCATCAGGGTCTGATTCTGCCTCAGTACACTGCGAGGACAATGTAGTGCTCTGAGTGAATGTACCAGCAGAAAAATCTAGCAGTGGCTGTGCATCAGTGCACTCCATGTCAGATTCATCTAGGACTGGGGAATTCACGATTTGACTTGCTAACCCAGGCATGGTATGTGAAAAGAGCTCCATGGAGTAATTGGTAGTGTGGCCTGTCACATACTTCACTTTTGGTAGGGGTGAAGGACACAAGGAAAGATGTTGTTCCTGACCAGGAGCCTTTATTTTTTGAAACTTCAGAAGAGGAGGCGAGAGAGCTGGAGGCTGTGTCAGCAATGTAAGCCAAAACTTGTTCCTGAAGCTCCGGCTTTAAAAGTGGTTTACCTACTCCCAGAAAAGAGAGAGCCTTCGAGGCCTTTTGGAGCCAGACGATGACACAGGCTCAACACCTCCTGCCTTAGGTGCTATTGTGCTTTTGCCACTACCAACAGATGCAACACCACCACCACCATCGGGACCAGCTGGCAACCCCCGCCCACTTCCATGGCATCTTCCACCATACTTCCTCATTTTTGTGAAAATGTACCCAAAATACCATCAGATATATGGTACTGTAAAACAAGGTAGATGGTGTATCTACTATTGGTGAGAATTTGAATCTCACTATAGATTTGAGGATGCAGAACTATTGTCTCAGGCCCAGTAGAGATTACACCTCAATGTAACAGGCTGAAATTGGATGGTGTATGACAAGGTGGAGGGTGTCAATAGGATTGGTGAGAATTTGAATCTCACTATAGATTTGAGGATGCAGAACTATTGTCTCAGGCCCAGTAGAGATTTCACCTCAATGTAACAGGCTGAAATTGGATGGTGTATGACAAGGTGGAGGGTGTCTATAAGATTGGTGAGAATTTGAATCTCACTATAGATTTGAGGCCGCAGAACTATTGTCTCAGGCCCAGGAGAGATTACACCTCAATGTAACAGGCTGAAATTGGATGGTGTATGACAAGGTGTAGGGTGTCTATAGGATTGGTGAGAATTTGAATCTCACTATAGATTTGAGGACGCAGAACTATTGTCTCAGGCCCAGGAGAGATTACACCTCAATGTAACAGGCTGAAATTGGATGGTGTATGACAAGGTGGAGGGTGTCTATAGGATTGGTGAGAATTTGAATCTCACTAGAGATTTTAGGAGGCTGATAATGATGCTCTCAGTCCAAGTATGGACGCAGGCAGCCTAATAAGCAGGACTGCTGCACACACAAAAGGGTGGAAAAATGAACGCTTGGTAACTGTGCAGAAAAGAGGAAGAAAAGTATTTTTGCTTTTAAAAATGCAGTTTGCACAGCAGTGTGCAAACAGCAATGCAGCTATCAGGGAGCCTTATATGGCAGCCAAATAACCAACAGAGCTGATGCACAAAAATAGAGCCTCCCCTGTCACTGCACACAAACTGTAGTGTTATAAGTGGAAATCGCTAACAGCAGAAGCAGTTTTTTTTTGGTTCTTCTTCCCTGCATAACGCTCTCCCTTATTCTGAATCAGCAGCAGCAACCTCTCCCTAATGCTAATATCAGCAGAAGTAAGATGGCGGTCGGCGTGCACGCCCTTTTATAGCCCCTGTGACACCACACAAAGCAAGCCAATCACTTGTATGCCCTTCTCAAAGATGGTGGTGACCGATGCCTATGTCATCGCGTTGCCCACAGTGTGCGACCTCCATCATTGGCTGAAAAAGGGCACTGGAAGCATCTTTTGAAACGTGACTTTGGCGCTCCGGTCGCCGACCTCACGCTATGGTCGGGTTTCGTTTCATGAAACCAGACTTCAGCGAAAGTCGCTGACTTTTGAATATGACCGACCCGTTTCGCTCAACTCTAATAACTACTGGATGACCAAAAACTATTGTTAGGTTAAAAAAAACTAGCTACCCTTAGCACATTCACAAAAAAATGACTACTCCTTCGATTGCATCCATCTCATGATTTTGCCATCCAGTCTGAGAATAGCATAATGTTCAAATAGAGACCCTAATACCAGCCATTTGTCACTTACTGGGCTGCTTGCTGTAGCTTTGATAAAATCACTTATCAGCTGATTATCACTAGAGGACTAGTAAACCTGCTGCCATGTAGTCCTCCATATTCATGAGCTCTGTATAACCCCGCCCACACCACTGATAGGCACACAGAGAGCACACAGAAAGCTGCCAATCAGTGTGTGGGTGGGGTTATACAGAGTTCAGCAGTCAGAGAACTGGGAGATTTGCAGCAGATTAAACAGTGATTTTATCAAAACTGTAGCAAGCAGCCCAGTAAGTGACACATCACTGGACTCAGAATATCTGTCCCTACATCATGCTGCTCTCAGATGGGTTAGCAAAAATCTGATGACAAATTCCCTTTAACAGCAAGCACATCAGAAGGCAACAATATCTATGATTAGCATGACTACTTGAAAAAAATTACAAATGGCCCAAGAGAGCGGCTGGAAAATGCGACCTTTGAATTTAGCATCCGGCAGCACCTTGTTGATCCAGATCATGTTTACAATATGCAATTGCCTCTAATTAGCCAATTAACACATTTCAGTCAGTGACATTTGGATAAACAACTTAAAATTCATGAAACCTCCAAATGTTTATTCCTAATGAGATTGCAGCTCGTTTGTTCTGCATATTTATTACATTATGGAAGAATGAAAACACAGAAGGAACTATACCGAAACACCACGCGGTGTCCTGACTGTCCAATAAGGAGGGTAAATTTTGCTGGTAAACAGCCACTAAATGTTCTCTATTTTCTGGAGAGCTTCGCATCACTTCAGATGTTTGCTGATTGTACTGAAGCCTATTTTAATAATTAGCTGTGCTTGTTCTGGCTTGATTACTTTTTCTTTAATCAGGACAGAGGATTATTAGTGCCTACTCATTGTTCACATTGTATTTCTTAAAGGGAATCCATCACTAGGCTTTTTTTACCCCATCTGAGTGCAGCATGATGTACTGTAGGGACAGAGACATTGAATCCAGTGATGTATCACTTAATGGGCTGCTTGCTGTGATTTTGATAAAATTACTGTTTTATCTGTTGCAAATATAGCTGCACTCTAAATGCAAAGTTCTGTATAACACCACTCACTGCACTGATTGGCAGCCTTCTGCTCATGTAAAGTGTACACAGAAAGCTGCCAATTAGTGGTGGTGGTGGGGAGTTGGACTATTTGACAGCAGGTTTACTAGCCCTGTAGTAATAATCTCCTGCTGATAAAACAAGTGATTTTATCAAAACTACAGCAAGCAGCCCAATAAGTGACACATTGCAGGAATCAGGGTCCTTGTCTCTAGATCAAGTTGGTCTCAGATTAAGTGGCAAAAACCTTTTAACTGATTTCCTTTTATAATAAAGTACCTAGAGATGAAAGTCTTTAAGAGTACTAATTCCTGAAGGTTAAAACAAAAATCAACTGGAAACCTAAAAATACAATGTAAGAATGTCTAACCCTTTCACGACCTTTGACGTATATTTACGCCAAAGGTCGTGTCCCTGACTTTGATGTGGGCTCGCTTACCAAGCCCACATCTTTCCCCACACATGATTACTGATTTAATCAGTCATCATGTGCCTTTAACAACCGCGGGTGGAGCAGTGCTCCGCCTGCGGCTGTTAATCAGTTCACTCCTTCTGTCAATCACTGATAGCGGGATTTAACACGCCATGGACGGAAGTGCTTCATTTATCCCACCCATCAGTGCCTTTGTTATGTTCTCATGGGGTGCCCATGGGTTTAAATGTCAGCCAGGGTTCTGCTGAAGGCCCACATGCCTGTCATTACGATCTTCCTGTAAATGTTGATGTTTATAGGAGATAGTGATTTTTGCTATACATAGCAGTATGGTGAAGCCTTGCTATGCCATAATCCATATCTGGGGGATAAGCAGTTTTCAACCTGAACGGTGCCAAGATGCGTCCGTCCAGGCTGAGAACCACTGGTGAATGAGCTGCTGCAAGCGCAGCCTCAGTGACTGGCGGTGACATCATCAAGGTTTCTGCTGGTCACTGAGGCTGTGCTCACAGCCAGGCTGAACTGTGGTGACCTTGGTGAGATTCCCGCTAGCACCGTGAGAAAGTTTTATGGTGCTGAGGCGAGTTCACCGCAGTTCAAATTCACCGCAGTGAAATTCTTCCAGTGAATTTGAAGGAAAGAAACTGTGTGGAAAATGTTTCGAATTGTAAAGGAAACGTTCATAAGACTGTGTACCTGCTATCTCCTGTATATGTTCATACCAAGTTCTCCTTCAGTGACAAGATTATTTTCAAATGGTGGTCTCCCTCATTGAACTGTCCAACATATGGGCCTGGAAAACAGCAACATTGGTTACATATGGCCTGCACGGGCGTAGCACCCTCACAGCACAAGTCCACATACCCAGCCAGGACCCCCATGGTCATGTAAAGTTCATAAGAGACGAGTACCTCACCAACGTCTACTGTCTCGCACTACGTTACAGGTCCACCACTAAGACTGCCACTGCTCCCAGTGTCTCATATAAGCAGCAGCCCAGATGTCATGTCAGCAGTGCGGCTGCCAATTAATAAGTTCAACAGCTCTGAGCTGGGTGTTACGTCTACAAAAGCAGAGCCGCTGAGTCGCTGAGCTCACTCATTGGCTGTAGCATTGTCAACATGACTCCAAGCACTGCAGCCAATATCAGTCACCAGAAGCAGATTCTGAGACGCATCGCTGAGCTCGGGACGGTGATTAAAGCACAAAAACAAACTGAGCCCCGCCAACGGAATTTTTTGAAAAGGGGCAACTTCTTTAAAATGACTATATCTGCAAAAAAATGACTGTTTCATTCCAGCAGGATATAGACTAAAATGTGCATAGGCTCATTCAGATGTCAGATCTGGCCTCTGGTCTCCCAACCTAAAAATTGCAGCCTCATAGAAATATATGAAGCTGTCACTCTCGGATTGGGAGAGCCGTGGTCAGTCCATGTAGCTGTCCGTGTTCTGACCGATTGGCACAGACTTCTGCATTGTCCCTATGGCTGTGTCGGCGTTATAATCGATCCTTAAACGATTATTCAAACAACATGCTTCAATCCAATGTGCAAGGGGCCTAACGATTGATGACTGACCTCTCGATATGAGCAAGTTCTTTGAAATAACTAATCTGGTTAATAGTATTGATCTGCGTGAGGTTCATTTAGGAGATGCTGAGATTCCATTTAACTGCTAAAATTTAAGCTTTGTTTGCATAAAAGTGTTTTGGGAGTTGATAAATTGTGAAATGTTACTTAAAAATTGTGTTTTGTCTCATTTGCTTCCCATACACTAAACGACCATTTTCTAAATGGCTTCTCATTTGGAAGTTGTCGTTCTGGAGAACAAAAACCTAGAAATTATCTTTGATCACAAATTCGAGCGGATATTTTATTAATGAGTGCGCATCTGTTGTTTTGTACAAAATATCTTACCAAGTAATGGCAAAAACTACAACTACACTCAATAGTGATCAAAAATTCCAACAATCCCAATATCTGAATTAGATAGATCACTGCCTTTGGTAAAAGTTTGACATGATCTTTTGTGTCGTAACAAAAAAGAGAAACCAATGCCAATAAATTGTTAAAATCTGTGATTCTGAAAGTAAAAAAATATACTATTTTATACCCCATATATCCAAACTTATATCACATGAGAACATGAGTTTTATTGTGAAGCAAACAACAAATAGGACAAAATTACAGAAATCTTCAATGTGCATAACTATTCACCCCCTAAAGTCAGTACTTTGTAGAGGCTCCTTTTGAGGCAATTACAGCTTTAAGTCACTTTGGATAAAGTCTCTATGAGCTTTCCACATCTTTCCACTGGGATGTTTGCACATTCCTCAAGGCAAAAATGCCCCAGCTTAAGTTAGATAGTATCTTCTGGTGAACATCAATCTTCAAGTCCAATCACAGATTCTTAACTGGATTAAGGTCCATACTTTGACTACGCCACTCCAAAACATTTAAACATTTCCCCTTAAACCACTTGAGTGTTGCTTTAACAGTATGCTTTGGGTCTTTGTCCTATTGGAAGGTGAGCCTCCGTCTCAGTCTCAAATCATTGACAGACTGAAACAAGTTTTGCTTAAATATATCCTGATATTTTGCACCATACATTGTCCCTTTGACTCAGACCATTTTCCCTGTGCCTGCTGCCAAAAAACATCCCCACAGCATGATACTGCCACCACCATGCTTCACTGTGGGGATGGTGTTTTGGAGTGATGAGCTGTGTTGATTTGACGCCAGACACAGCATTTTTACCTTGGTTCAAGTTCAATTTTGGTCTCATCTGACCACAGTACCTTCCTCCACACATCTGTGAAGTCTCCCACATTTCTTTTGGCAAACTCAAAAAGAGCCTTACAGTTTTTGTAAGTATAGCCTTTTTTTCTGCCTACTCTTCCGTAACGGCGACCTCTATAGAATGTACAGCTTTTTGTGGTCGTATGGACAGATACTCAAGTCTCTGCTTGGGAAATCTGCAGCTGCTGCAGGGTCCTCTGTGCTGCCTCTGAATATTTCCCTCCTTGCCTGGGCTGAGAGTTTTGGTGGGCGGCCCTCTGTTGGTAAGTTTGTTTTGATGCCATGTTCTTTCCATTGATAGTAATGGATTTGATGGTCCTCTGGGGGATCATCAGAGATTGGAATTTTTTTTATAACCCAACCCTGATTTGTTTGGAGATCTCCTTGGTCTTTATGGTGTTGTTTGGTTAGTGGAGCTTCTTGTTGATGGTCTTGCAGCCGCTATGGCTTTTCAGAAAAGGTATGTATATACTGATAGACATGTAACACTTAAAATGCACACAGGGGGACTTTCTGTCACTAAGCATGTGACTTATGAAGGTAATTGCTTGCACCAGAAATTTTTAGGTTTGTAATAGCAAAAGGGTATGCACGTGACAATTTTTATTTATTTTATCCCATAAATTTATTTATGCCTACATTTTACTTCACTTCACCAACTTAGACTATTTGTTGCTGATGCATCACACACAAATATTTAAACACAGGTTGTAATGTAACAAGACAGGTAAAAAGCCAAGGGGGAATACTTTTGCAAGCCACTGTAATATGACAGAAGGAGTTAACAGTAATACTGCACTTGCTGGCTCTGATTTGAATTTGCAAAGGTTATATTAGTCAGTAGGAAATTTTATAGAGGTGTAATATCTGCTGTCATAATAACATTAATTAAATATCAGCGTCTGCATGTAAACTCCACATAATAGCTGCTAGCTATTATACCTGCGGTCATAATGGTACAATGGATACCAATATTCCTGTCCTGGATTAAACCTTGACGCGCGTTTCATTGTAGCACACAACAAATTCGAGGTTTCATATCTCTGGCTGGTTCTAAATATTCTTTTAGGAGATGCTTTTTACTATAGATAGGGAATTTCTTTGGTTTCATGCGAGTATAAAATATTCATGTTTGTGAGACTATTTCTATATTCATGTGTTAATGAGATTTACACAAAAACCATAATGAGAATAAAAGAATAAATCCTTATTTCAAGCTGTAAACATCAGCTACCTGGGTATTGTAGGTGAAATCCGCAAAGAAGGTCAGAAACATGAATGATTAAAGTGACCCTATCACTTCTATCACATTCCGGCTTTAGTAAACACTTGTAATCTCCAGGTAAAAATCCTCAGAATCAGCGTTACTGAGAACTGTACGTTGTACTGTTCCTCTCTAATACCAATCTGAAATTTAAAGGACTTGTTCAAAACTTTTATGTAAAAGGACTATCCTTAGGATAGGTCATCGATATCAGATTGTGGGGGTGCGACACCCGGTATCCCTGCCAATCAGTTGTTCTTGAATGTGATCAGTTGCAGAGCTGCACAGTTCAGTGAACTGTATAGTGGCCACAGCTGGGTACTGCAGATCTGCCCCTATTTATTCTAATAGGGACGCATGTGCAATACCCGTCCGCTACTACTATACAGTTGACGGAGCTGTGCAGTTCTGCAACAGGTCACATTCCACTGCCACCCACACTAGGAGCAGCTGATCGGTAACGGTGATGGGTGTCACACCTCAATTCATCTGATATTGATGACCTATTGTAAGGGTAAGGCCTCTTTCACACATCAGGTTTTCGCCGTCAGGCGCGATCCGGCGCTTTTGACAGAAACCGGATCCGGCGAAATGCAATGCCGGATCCGGTTTCCCCCCCATTGACTTGCATTAGAGCCGGATCGAGCCGGATGGCCATGCGTTTCATCCGATTTTCGCCGGATCCGGCAATGTGACGCGATCCGGCGTCTGGAAAAAACGGCTACTGTAACGTTTTTTGTCTCCGGCGAAAAAGCCGGACACGCCGGATCCGGCGTGTCCAGCTTTTTCATACAATGAAAGCCTATGAGCGCCGCAATGCGCCTGATCCGGCGACAGCCGGATCCGGTGGCCGGATCCGTTTTTTTGGGTCTGAGCATGCTCAGTAGCTCTGCCCACAAGACATATATAAAAGCAAGACAGTGGGACCCTCAGCCACACCCAACATGCCACCCAAGCCAAGAACCAGGAGCAGGAGAAGGCAGCAGACATCTGCAGCAGTACCATCAGCACCACCCCAAATGGAGCAGCATGCTGAACAACGGGAGGGGAGTCCAGCAGCAGATGAGAGACGGTAATTATCAAATCCCCCATTCCTCCAAACTAGGGCTATGGAATATCAAGATATTCATTGGCCCTTTGTTTCTCTTTATTCAACAGCCGCCCAATAGATGCAGCAGCAGCAGCAGCAATGGCAGCAGCAGGAACACCACCCACAGCCATGGAGTCTGGCCATCAGGAAGACAGCACATCTTCTTCTGGGAGCCCTCCCTCGCATCGTCAGCGTTTGACGGTAAGTTTTTATTTCCAAAATCCATCATCTCTGTAATATATGTCTATTCATTGCCTTTTATTTCAAAACAGGAATCACAAGATGAAGAGGAGCTCCCAGAAGAAGAAGGAAGGGGTGGACAGACACTTGGAGTGGGCTCACAATTGGTAAGTTTTTTGCATCAAACGCAGAAACACAACATCACACTACACACAACACATAGAAAACAATGTTCTGCAGACCACACACAGCAAACAAATGCCTACATCCAAAGACATAACATTTTTTGTTTTCTTCTCTAGTCTTCCCAATCTGGTGCTCGGCCAAGAGGTCCTCGCAGTGCCTCCCAGGGTCGTCGGCGACAGCAACGCGGCGGTCACCAGCGTGTAAGTATAAATATTTTTGCTTTGTTTTTTTGCACTTTTTATTTCATTTCTTTTGTGGAGGCTAATTATGTTATTTTTGTCTTTTTCTTTAACAGTCTTCACAGCGTGCTCCCGACTCTGACGGTGAGGATGGAGGGATTGACGTGGACCACCTCATCGATCTTGTCAGAGAAAGGGAGCCGCTCTGGAATATGGCTGACCGCCGCCACGCTGACCTTATCGTTACCCGACGACTCTGGGAGGAAATCTGTTCGCTCCTTGTGGACCGCTGGGAGGACCTCGATGTTCGGGCCCAGATTAAAGAGCGTAAGTATATACAGTACCGGTTGCGTGATTTAAACCAGTGTTTCCCGAACTCCAGTCCTCGTGGTCCCCACGGATCATGTGTTCAGGATTTCTATTTACTTTGGAAATCCTGAAAACATGACCCCTGGGGACCATGAGGACTGGAGTTTGGGAAACACTGATGTTGTATACTAACCACTTTGTCCTTTCTCGTTTCAGGGGAGAGAATTGTGAAGCGGTGGCGGTCTGTGAGGGATCGTTTCAAGAAGAAGTTCAATAAAGAGATGCGGGCCCCGAGTGGATCTGGAGGACGCAAGAGCAAGTACAAGTACGCACGAGCCCTGTCGTTCCTCCGGGAAACAATGCTCACCAGAAGGTAAATATTACACACCACATGTGACAAAAAAATGTTTAGATGTAACTTTTTTTTTTCAGCCAGGGCCATGCCATGTCACTATTTTAATTGTTTTTTTTTTCTCTTTATTCCACAGCACGGTGAGCAGCACTCGGGAGCCTGCACGATTGGACCCTTCTGAGGCGATCCCTGAGGAGACCGGCACCGAGGGACACTTCGACCGCCCCGGTACATCTGCACCTTCCCAGCCTTCCCACACATTCGACCCATCTGTCCCATCCACCAGCACAGGAGCATCGTAGCCGCCTACATTACATGAAGCTGCTGGTGAGGAGATCGATTTCCCTTTACCCCACCCTTCTGCCCCTGCCACCTCTAGTACACCTGCGGGTACTGGGCGGCAGCGGCAGAGGGGTCAGGAAAAGACTTATGCGCCAGAGTTCTTGCATCTGAATGCATCTTTCCAGAACTGTCTAAAAGTCTTGTCAGAGCAAATCTCCGCAGGCTTTCAGCAGATCAACTCCAGCATTCTGGAGGTGAAAACACTTCTGCAAACCATGCATTCAGAAGCAAGATCTTCGCCAAACCACACCTTTTTCAGGTCTGTTGTGGAGCGCATGGAAACGCTATCTCCTACCCAGCAGATGCATGTAATGCATTTGTGCCACGGTGCTCTACAGCAGGTTACCTCCCAACCTCCACCTCCCACCACTGTAGTTCCTCCACCTGCACCCCCTCCAGCCACTTTCCATCCTCCCCCTCCTATTACATCTGCACCCCCTCCAGCCACTTTCCATCCTCCCCCTCCTATTACATACCAGCAACCTCCCCAGTACCAGCAACCTCCCCAGTACCAGACATCTCCCCACTTCCAGCAACCTGCCCCGTACCAAACTCCTTCCCCGTACCAAACTCCTTCCCCATACAACTTTCCATCAACATCATCTGCTCCTACAGTCCCTGCCCAACCCTCCACTCCACCGCCCACCACCTCTTCTGCCTCCCACATGTCCACCCATTCTGTAGCTTTTTCCACACCATCACCTCTAACTGTTCCTTCCCCACCACGATCCCAGTCCTCTCTCCACACTCCCATTGTCGAAGTGTCCCGCAGCCCCTCCAGCAGTATTTCCACCCCACACTACACAGATTTATGATGTGTTGGTTTCAAACCTTTATTAAAAAAGTTTTTTTAACTTTAAAAACAGTTTCCAAAAAAAAAATATTTTAAAAAATGTTAAATTATTGTTTACACTGGTTGTCTGTCATTTCTTTCTGCGGCGAAATATGTTTAAAAAAAAGGTTAAATACAGGGTATTTAAAAGGTAAAAAGGTATTCAAAACCAGGTATATAACTGTGGGTAAATTTTAGCTTTTTGCCACAGTTGTGTTCCTGGTTGTGTTTGAAGCAAAGTATTTCACCTGAAAAGTTGTGTTTATTGTTGGTGATTTCCTAACAATGTACACAACTTTTGTTAAAAGGTGAAATACTTTGCATAAAACACAACCAGGTACACACCTGTGCCCTAAAGCTAAAAATAGAGACCATGACAAGATAGCCAACTTTGGTTGGCAAAGGTATATACTGTTGGTACAGAAGGTACACAAGTTTGGTTAGGGCACAAATCTTTCACACTCTGTCATCCTGTCAGTGTACTCTGCCTTGAGGTGACATAAAGTATAGTGCAAAATTGTCCCTCATTACTGAAACCGTCACAGAACTTCTAGTGGTAATGTCATGGTAATCTTGCAAGGTGGTTTCTTCAGAGGTGTCCTCAATGGAAATGGGTTCCTTGCAGATAACAAAATTGTGGAGTACCACGCAAGCTTTGATCACCTCGTCAACAGTTTCTGTCTTGAGGTTGATCGCAGTCAATAGGACCCGCCATTTGGCTGTCAGAATACCAAAGGTACATTCAACCATTCTTCTTGCTCTTGTGAGGCGGTAATTAAAAATGCGTTTTGGTCTTGTCAATCCTCTGCTAGAGTACGGTTTCAAAAGGTGTTCTGACAGCTGGAAGGCTTCATCCCCTACACAGACAAATGGCATAGGTGGACCAGATGTTTGCGGCAGCGGTCTAGGTGGTGGGAACTGGAAGGTGTTTCCATACAGTTTACGCCCCATGGCAGACAGTTTGAAAACTTGAGAGTCATTGGAGCGGCCATAGGCCCCAATATCAACAGCAATAAATTTGTATTCCGCGTCAGCGATGGCCATGAGGACAATTGAAAAATATTTCTTGTAATTGAAATATTCCGATCCCGATCCGGCTGGCTTTACAATGCGGATATGTTTCCCGTCCACAGCGCCCAAGCAGTTGGGAAACTGACATATCTGTTGAAACTTGTCAGCAATTTCAATGCACCTCTCTGTTGTGGGCTCTGGTAAAAACTCTTCAGCTAAGGAGTCCCACAGTGCACGGCATGTGTACTTCACTATTCCAGATATGGTGGAAATCCCGAGTCTGTACTGGAAATGCAGTGACGAAAGGGATTCTCCAGTTGCAAGAAATCTGTGGGGAATTAAAAAACAATCAATTAGTTTTAAATCACAGCATTACATACCAAAACTCAGCTATAACACTTGGAGATACAAACTACCACCAACAAGATTGCAGTGAAAGTGTGCTCTGATGCGATCACATTCAATAAATGTGGCTTACCTTAAAGTCACCATCAGACGCTCTGCGGGTGAAACAGAGAAGCGGCAATAGGTGTCCGCTTTTCTTATGAGGTGTGCAATGCGCTCCACCAAGTAATCAAAATTCTCCATTTTCATCCGAACATATCCAAAAAATTTATCCGGGTTTCGTCGAAGGTCCATGCAGAGTGTAGAATAGACCCCACGCGTCATTCTCTTGGCTGTGATGGGGTGGATCCACAAACGTCGTCTACGATGCCTGATGCGCTGCTGTCTCGCTCTCTCCTTCTCCAGAACAATCACCCTCAAACGATTCGCCTCCGCTATAAAATCCGCCAAATTCTTCAAAATATTTCCAATCACAACATCCATCTTCGCCAGTAACTTGCTCTTCTCTCCAACCTGCACTTTCTCCTCTACAACCTGTCAAAGAAGGGCTGTAGGAACATGCTATATATAGTTTTCCAGTAGCCAATCCCGTTCGGAAGGCCACAAGGGTCAATTTTAAAAACCGGATCCGGCGTAATCCGTCGAAAAACGGATAGAAAAACGGATGAACCGGATGAGACGGATCCGGTTTTGTCTGTCAAGAACAAGACGGATCCGGCAGAAAACCAGATCCGGCACATCAGGTTTTACAAAACATTTGCCGGATCCGGCGTTCCGGCACGACGCCGGATCGCGCCTGACGCCGAAAACCTGATGTGTGAAAGTAGCCTATGCCAGCAATATAAAAATACTGTGATTTTATTCACGAGTCAAGTGGGCGGTCCCATCATGATTGACAGTCTTCACCAGATGACTGTACATGCAGAGATATCTATCAGTCATTGGTAGCACCTCCCACTGGACTCATTTACATACAAACATCAGTAATTTAGTGAATTTTAATGACTAAAATACAATTTATACTGAATATTTTCCAACAAACCTACATATCATTCTGCTCAGCTTGCTGTCCCTCATACATTGCCACGACCTTACCATGCACAGGGCCTAGTCAAAGCTGGAAGTCCCAGCCTAGACTACACATCATCATAACGCCATCGCCATGACCTTACAACATACATAGAGATATTGTGGTCCAAGTTCCACGTGAAAGTCCCAACCTAGGATGTGCACTAGGCCTGGGATGTCTCTGTGCATGAGGTGCACTCTAGTCAGAGATTTCCGGCTGCGACTAGGTCCAGCATGACCCTGAGCATTGTAAGGTAGTGGCAGCATATGGGGGTCAGTGAGAAGTAGAGATGAGCACTGATGAAAGCATTAGTTGTTTTTTTTTACATCTTATGTTTATTATGCCCTAGGGTGAGAGCATAATAAAGGGACATTCAATTGGTCAAGAATATATTTGCTGCAAATCAAATCTTCATTTAAAATCCATGTAATTTGGCAAATTTGAATCTCATCAGATCCGCTCATTTCTACGGTCCACAGATCAGACTGCATGTAAAATGTCACAGGTTTCTCTGAAATTCTCTACTGAGCCATTTAAGACCACATTGAGACCAAAGAAATTTCAGTCCATGTGCTGAACATTTGCACAACGGACCCCATGCGGACAGTACAATGGCCAATGTAAGGCAATATACTAGTTCACATTACCCATTTTCCGCATGGAAAGATGATCTGTATGGAAAAAGTCATACTTTAGTCTCCTCCGTTTCAATTGTGCCCGAATGGCACATAGCTCACGTAACCGTTGCAGATGAGTGCAGTGAGTTGCACACAGATGAAGTCACACGACTTGCCCACATATTAGCCCGGTGGATTGAATGTAGTCTGATATTACTTCAGTGGGACCAGTCTACCAGCTACAGAGTATTGTGGTGACCTGAGTTTCACCTGACAGCAGATTCTCCAAAATCTAACAAAAATTAAAAGAGTTGTCCACTGCTAGGAGAACCATTTCTTAATATGAGTGTTTGCCCCTGTTAAAATAAAAACACTTATATTCCACTCCTGTGCCAGTAGCCAATGTGCGACAGCTTCTCTCTCCCTGCCATCGGACGCTTAAAGGGAATCTGTCACCCTTTTTTTGGACTATCAGCTGCCGGCACCGATATCAGGGACTTATCTACAGCATTCTGTAATGCTGTAGATAAGCCCCCGATTGTCATGATCCAGGTAGGATCTGACAGAGTAAATGCACAAAGTAACCTTTTTTTTTCCCTTGGCTGTGTGCCAGGGGTGGTTTTGCCCCAGTGGCCATTGGGGTAATTGCACTGTGGTGATGTCAGTTGTAGTTTTCCCCCCGGTGGCCATTAGGGTCGTTGCACTTTGGTTACCTTAGTTTGTGCATGTAATTATGTATCAGGTGTGATAGCTCTATAAGAGAGTGTCAGGTGTGTTGATCATGGTTGGTGATAAAGTATTAATTTGCAAGCAAGCCTGGGTGAAGGATGGAGCTAAGGAAGAGTCACAGGCAGCTCAGTGAGATTCCTGGAGTGTCAGCTATGGTGTCAGCAAGGAGTTCGTGCATGGATTGGTGGAGTGCCAGCTGCGGTGTAGAGCCGCACTCAAAATGCTGGACTTGGTTGCTGAGAGCTGGACTCAAGCATGCTGGACTTTTTGGCAGAAAAGCTGGACTCGTTTGCGGCAAGGAGTGTTGGCATGGCGTGGTGGAGTCGCAGCTATGGTGTCAGCAACGAGTTCGTGCATGGATTGGTGGAGTGGCAGCTGCGGTGTAGAGCTGAGGGAGGCGATTAGGTGGTGCTGATCCAACAGGACTGGGGGGTGACCCACTTCGTGGTGCCGGCAGACATGAGACTCAGACAAGGGTTGTGTCCAACAGATCAGATTTTATTGGCCGCTTTTCGGATGACCACCGTACTTCATCATAGGAGTAGTCCACAATTCACTTTTACACACAGGCCAGGGTACCTTCTCTTAGTTTCACCATTCGTGGCGTCCTCTACGGCTCTTCCCCGCTGTGGCTGCGCTAAGCACTTTCACCACAGCGGTTCACCCTTTAGAGCACGCCGTCCACCTGACACTCACAGTCTGTCTCTCTCCGCAGCCACTGTTCTTTTTGGGTCACCCCCCGTGACCGTCTTCACTGTCAGTAGCTCTCTGTAGGCCTTTTCCGTCTTTCTACCTACAGCAAACTCTCCTCTCTAGTGAGCTCCCTTGGCTGACTGGAACTTCCAGAACCTTCCCTGACCTCATACTCCCAGTCCCAGTAGCTCCGCCCACTATCACCTGACAGTAACCCTTAACCAATGGCAGTGACCTTGACCCATGGCAGTTACATAACCACTCTCTCCTACGCTCCCCACTGCCCTCTAATGGTCAAACGGCCAAATGTCGCCCCTGGCTCTATATCTCAGCCTACACTGCACTGCTCCTCTGCCCCTCTTCTTAGGCAGATCCGCCCACAAAGGCGTTGTCCTAGCAGTGGACAAACCCTTTAATCTTTTACATTTTAACTGCAAATTAATTGAGCTTCCTTAGATATTCATTAACCCTAGGCCTGACAGGCAGAGCTCACACATTTTTGTTTTTCCCTCCTCTCCAAGGCAGCAGAATCCCTCCCCTTCCCGTACTTTCCTATCTTTAGATGCTGTGTGTAACCCCCCCCCCACTAAGTTTTACCATCGTCCTTGCGGAGAGCAGGGGTGTCCTCTGTCGCCTCTCAGGCTCATTGCGCCTGAAGGTTCTCATTTTTGAAGGTTCATACTTTTTCGTTTTATGAATGGAATAACTAATGCAAAGTTTGGGAATATTTCCTAGAAATAAGTAGAGTTTTCTTAGAAATAAGAGGGTTTTCTTAGAGACGGCCTCTCGGGCACATTGCTCCCGAACACATACGGTAATAATAATCTGATATGAGATGATGATTTGATCTGCTAACCTTGCTTTTCTCTCTGTCAATGTGTTTCTGCTGCTGAACTTTTAACTTCTGAATCTACTCCAGTAGCATCTAAGTGCCTTACAATTATTTTGTTTTTCCCTAATTTTAATGTTTAGTAATAGTTATGCCTCGAAAACTGGAGGCTATTTGGCAGTAGTTGGGTATTTTTTGTTTTATTACCTTTATGGTTATTAAATGTTTTGGTTTTTTTTGTAACTGATTTTGTATACTCTCTTTTAATACATCCCTATGATGGTCACTGATTTACTTTTAGAATTCAGAAATTGAGATAATTAGATATTACAGGTCTATTTTTTAACCTGTGCCTGTCAGATGCGCCTGAGCATCATTAGGCTGGCTGTCAGTCAGTGCCGGGTTGGGGGGCACTGTTACTGCCACAGCTTTCTAAGCACAAAGCGCTGTGATTGAAAGACCGAGTCTCCTGGGGGCAATAAAGTTAATTTACTCATGGCAGCGGGGCTCTCAGTGTCGGGCAACAGAATAATTAAACTTGTCCTGCGAAAGCAAGCCCTCAAGTAGCTTATGTATATTAACAACAAAACATGAAAAGTTATGGTCCAAAGGACAATTCGTTATAAGGGGATAATGCAAGCCGAATCTCTGTAATGGGGTATATGTTCCAAACTGGACAACCCCCTTCATCCCATGGTTTGTATGATATTTCATAAATACTGTATTATAAATTACAGTATCAAATGTAGTAACTAGAGTTGAGCGAAACGGGTCGAAAAAATTCAAAAGTCGCCGATTTTTGGCAAAGTCGGGTTTCATGAAACGAAACCCGACCCTAGGATGAGGTCGGCCACGAGGTCGGCGACTTACGCGCCAAAGTCGCGTTTAAAAGTTTGTTTTGCGCTCTTTTTCAGCCAATCAGGATCCACGGACACTGTGGGCAACGTGATGACATAGGCATGGGTCACCACCATCTTTCAGAAGGGCATGCAAGTGATTGGCTTGCTTTGGTGGGCGTCACAGGGGGTATAAAAGGGCGTGCACGCCGACCGCCATCTTACTTCTGCCGATCTCAGTATAGGGAGAGGTTGCTGCTGATTCTGTAGGGAGAGCGTTAGGCAGGGAAGAAGACCAAAAAACTGCTTCTGCTGCTAGCGATTTGGCCTGCACAACACACCAGTCACTGTGTGTGCAGTGCAAGGGGAGGCTATATAGTGGTGTATCAGTGGTGTTGGTTGTTGGGCTGCCTTCTAAGGCTTCCTGACAGGCTGGCATTGCTGTTTACCCACTGCTCCGCAAACTGCTTTTTTAAAAGCAATCCAATCTCCCTTATCCTCTAGTCACTTTGGTCACAGCTGTGCCATCGAGCCTGTCACATAGCGCTCAGATATTCATTGGGCCTCAAACTGCTTTTTTAAAAGCAATCCCAATTTTTTTTTTTTGTCCTGCTGAGAAGAAAAAAAAACTGCTTCTGCTGCTAGCGATTTGGCCTGCACAACACACCAGTCACTGTGTGTGCAGTGCAAGGGGAGGCTATATAGTGGTGTATCAGTGGTGTTGGTTGTTGGGCTGCCTTTTAAGGCTTCCTGACAGGCTGGCATTGATGTTTACCCACTGCTCCGCAAACTGCTTTTTTAAAAGCAATCCAATCTCCCTTATCCTCTAGTCACTTAGGTCACAGCTGTGCCATCGAGCCTGTCACATAGTGCTCAGATATTCATTGGGCCTCACACAATCCAAAAGTGTCCAGTGTCCAAAAGTGTGTGCAGAGATTCAAAATCTCACTTATCCTCTAGTCACTTAGGTCACAGCTGTGCCATCAAGCCTGTCACATAGTGCTCAGATATCAGTGGGCCTCACACAATCCAAAAGTGTCCAGTGTCCAAAAGTGTGTGCAGAGATTCAAAATCTCACTTATCCTCTAGTCACTTAGGTCACAGCTGTGCCATCGAGCCTGTCACATAGCGCTCAGATATTCATTGGGCCTCACACAATCCAAAAGTGTCCAGTGTCCAAAAGTGTGTGCAGAGATTCAAAATCTCACTTATCCTCTAGTCACTTAGGTCACAGCTGTGCCATCAAGCCTGTCACATAGCGCTCAGATATCAGTGGGCCTCACACAATCCAAAAGTGTCCAGTGTCCAAAAGTGTGTGCAGAGATTCAAAATCTCACTTATCCTCTAGTCACTTAGGTCACAGCTGTGCCATCGAGCCTGTCACATAGCGCTCAGATATTCATTGGGCCTCACACAATCCAAAAGTGTCCAGTGTCCAAAAGTGTGTGCAGAGATTCAAAATCTCACTTATCCTCTAGTCACTTAGGTCACAGCTGTGCCATCAAGCCTGTCACATAGCGCTCAGATATCAGTAGGCCTCACACAATCCAAAAGTGTCCAGTGTCCAAAAGTGTGTGCAGAGATTCAAAATCTCACTTATCCTCTAGTCACTTAGGTCACAGCTGTGCCATCGAGCCTGTCACATAGCGCTCAGATATCAGTGGGCCTCACACAATCCAAAAGTGTCCAGTGTCCAAAAGTGTGTGCAGAGATTCAAAATCTCACTTATCCTCTAGTCACTTAGGTCACAGCTGTGCCATCAAGCCTGTCACATAGCGCTCAGATATCAGTGGGCCTCACACAATCCAAAAGTGTCCAGTGTCCAAAAGTGTGTGCAGAGATTCAAAATCTCACTTATCCTCTAGTCACTTAGGTCACAGCTGTGCCATCGAGCCTGTCACATAGCGCTCAGATATCAGTGGGCCTCACACAATCCAAAAGTGTCCAGTGTCCAAAAGTGTGTGCAGAGATTCAAAATCTCACTTATCCTCTAGTCACTTAGGTCACAGCTGTGCCATCAAGCCTGTCACATAGCGCTCAGATATCAGTGGGCCTCACACAATCCAAAAGTGTCCAGTGTCCAAAAGTGTGTGCAGAGATTCAAAATCTCACGTATCCTCTAGTCACTTAGGTCACAGCTGTGCCATCGAGCCTGTCACATAGCGCTCAGATATCAGTGGGCCTCACACAATCCAAAAGTGTCCAGTGTCCAAAAGTGTGTGCAGAGATTCAAAATCTCACTTATCCTCTAGTCACTTAGGTCACAGCTGTGCCATCAAGCCTGTCACATAGCGCTCAGATATCAGTGGGCCTCACACAATCCAAAAGTGTCCAGTGTCCAAAAGTGTGTGCAGAAATTCAAAATCTCACTTATCCTCTAGTCACTTAGGTCACAGCTGTGCCATCGAGCCTGTCACATAGTGCTCAGATATTCATTGGGCCTCACACAATCCAAAAGTGTCCAGTGTCCAAAAGTGTGTGCAGAGATTCAAAATCTCACTTATCCTCTAGTCACTTAGGTCACAGCTGTGCCATCAAGCCTGTCACATAGCGCTCAGATATCAGTGGGCCTCACACAATCCAAAAGTGTCCAGTGTCCAAAAGTGTGTGCAGAGATTCAAAATCTCACTTATCCTCTAGTCACTTAGGTCACAGCTGTGCCATCGAGCCTGTCACATAGCGCTCAGATATCAGTGGGCCTCACACAATCCAAAAGTGTCCAGTGTCCAAAAGTGTGTGCAGAAATTCAAAATCTCCCCTGTCCTATAGACACCTTGTACCTTGTTTTACATACTATATAGTTTGTTGGATTTTGTCTACATTTCTACCAAAAATGAGGAAGGCTGGTGGAAGAGGCCGTGGAATTGGGCGGGGGTTGGCAGCTGGTAATGATGGTGTTGGTGGTGGATCTGATGGTAGTGGCAAGAGCAAAATAGGACCGAATGCAGGAGGTGCTGAGCCTGCGTCATCGTCTGGCTACATAAGGCCTCGAACGCTTAGTTTTCTAGGAGTTGGCAAACCGCTTTTAAAGCCAGAGCATCAGGAAAAAGTTTTGTCTTACATTGCTGACTCAGCCTCCAGCTCTATCGCCTCCTCTTCTTCAGTTGTAAAAAGTAAAAGCACTGAGTCGACATTGGAGGCTCATGTTCATGAACCACACCTTTCCTTGTGTCCTTCACCCCAACCAAGATTGAAGGATGACGCAGGCCATACTACTGATTACTCCATGGAGCTGTTTTCACATACCATGCCTGGATTATCAAGTGAAATGGTGAATTACCCAGGCCAAGATGAATCTGACATGGAGTGCACTGATGCACAGCCGCTGATGGATGATTCTGCTGGTACATTCACTCAGAGCACTACATTGTCCTCGCAGTGTACAGAGCCAGATTCTGACCCTGATGAGACTCAGGTGCCCCTTCCCGCACACTATACCACCATACACGGTGACACAGAGGAAGGTGCACATGACATAGAAGAGGAGGTGATGGATGACCCAGTTGTTGACCCAGATTGGCATCCATTGGGGGAAGAGGGTGCTGCTTCCAATAGCTCAGATGAGGAGCATCCACAGCAGACATCGACATCGCAACAGCTGTTATCTGGCAGGCCCGGAGCACTCCAAAGACAGGTTCCAAACATCAAAAGAGTTGCTGGACAGCTTGTCCAGAGGGTCAAAAGATCACAGCGTGCTAGGCCGCAAAATGTCTGCCAAAGTAGGAAGAGTGCAGTGTGGCACTTTTTTGAACAAAATCCTCATGATCAGGCCAAGGTTATCTGTAAGAAGTGCGCAAAGACCTTTAGCTGAGGGAAAAATCTGAAAAATTTGAATACCAGTTGCATGCTTAGACATTTAACCAGCATGCACTTGCAAGCGTGGACACAACACCAAACCTCAAGTGCCACATGTGCAACTGATCACAACGAAGGTAGTCATCAACGCTACATTGTTTCCCCCACTGTAAGCCCACCGGTTAGCACAGCAGCAAATGTTGAGGTGTCATTGCAAGGCCACAGCAGTCAGGGAATCCCACTGTTATATCAACAAAAGACTGATTCTAGGCCATCAGAAAGAACACCAACTCCATCACCATCATCAACCCTCTCTCAGTCCGCCCTGTCCACCGCTACTTCCACCATATGCAGCTCTCAAGTCCAGCTCACCCTCCCAGACACTATGAGTAGGTCAAGAAAGTACTCAGTCTCTCATCCGCGTACACTGGGTTTGAACGCCCACATTGCCAAACTAATCTCGTTTGAGATGATGCCCTTTCGGTTGGTGGAAAGCACAGCTTTCCGCGAACTCATGGCCTATGTAGTACCACGCTATGACCTACCCAGTCGCCACTTCTTCTCTCGCAAAGCCATCCCAGCCCTCCACCATCATGTGAAAGACCGCATTGTCCATGCACTCAAGCAGTCAGTGAGCGGAAAGGTGCACCTCACAACTGATGCATGGTCCAGTCGGCATGGCCAGGGCCGTTACGTGTCCATCACTGCGCACTGGGTTAATGTGGTGGATGCAGGGTCCACAGGGGACAGCGGTGGTGGGACAGTGCTGCCTAGCCCACGGTATAGGAAACAGTTGGCTGTAGGCGTTCCACCCTCCTCCTCCTCCTCCAGAAGCGAAAGCTCGTCCACAGAGCGCAGTCGTACGAGCACTGCATCTGCAGCTGCCACTGTTGCACACGATGTGTCCCCCTATCGAGCAGCTAGTGGAAAGCGTCAGCAGGCTGTGTTGCAGATGATGTGTTTGGGCGACAGACATACCGCCGAGGTGCTCGCCGAGTACTTGAAGCGACAAACTGAGTCATGGCTGGGCAGTGTACATCTTGAGGCAGGCAAGGTAGTTAGCGATAACGGCCGTAATTTTGTGGCAGCCATAGCCCTTTCAAAACTCAGCCACATACCTTGCTTGGCTCACACCTTGAACCTGGTGGTGCAGTGCTTCCTCAAAAATTATCCGGAGTTAACAGCCCTGCTCCAGAAGGTGCGAAGACTGTGCGCGCACATCCGCCGGTCGCCTGTACACTACGTTCGTATGCAGAAGCTGCAGCGATTGCTCCACCTTCCCAACCACCGCCTCATTATCGACATTGCAACAAGGTGGAACTCCACCCTGCACATGGTGGAGCGGCTGTGCGAGCAGAGGCAGGCCATAATGCATTTGTGGGAGGATACACGGCCAGGCACTTTGAGAGCAGACATGGAGTTGACAGGTGTGCAGTGGTCGAAGCTGAAAGGCTACTTTCACACTTGCTTTTTTTTGCAGCGCGTTTGATTATCTCTGCCCAGACTACAGCTCTTGTGCATTCTGGTCCAACTCCACCCCTACACTGATTAGCAGCTTACTGTCAATATACAATGTACCACTGGTGGACACAGTCAGAAAAGGGTCCCTTTGCAAGAACAATATGGGCCCTTTGTAGCCCAAGAGCTCTTAAAAATGCAAAATTGCATCTGCTTTCAAGGTAGAAATGAGCCCCCTTACCTCTTGAGTTGCCGTGCGGCCACACAGGTTGCACCAATAATAGCTGTAGTGTGGACGGGGTCAGCTTTCTGACCTCTGCTACATGGTACATCTAAAATCTCTGATTGTGCCACAACTGCTGCACTCAGTAAAGTAAGGGCCCCGTTACACGCTTCAATGTCCCAGCGATCCCACCAACGATCCGACGTGGATGGGATCGCTGGGACATAGTTAGCTGATCGCTGCTGAGCTGTCATATAGCATAGGAATTGTATGTAATTTTAGATTAATTTTCCAACGGCTCATATACAAAAAAATTAATCCTTAAAAGATACTTTATTAATCAATTATTTAAATGTTTTTTGAAAAGATCAGGCAAAAAAGATTTTTTGCTGATTTTTCCAAATTCAGCCACAAAAATGGAAATTAATTCCAATGTCAGGTGGAGGATCACAAATCTGTTTATCCCTAAAGGGCCCTATATCTCACTCCTACCTGACAGCGGAGGTTGGCACCCTCTTGATACGCAAATGGCGCCCCCTCTCCTCGGTGGCTCTCCCTAATCACCCTGTTGACTCCTATCTAAAAGACATCAAACTGGAGAACAACAGATGGCCGGGTATAACAATTTCACAAATAATAACCCCGTGCCACAAACCACCAAAAACAGAAAGAAAAGGTGTGGAAAATAGTAACCGGAAAAAGCATTATTTTTTGGCACATATATATATATTTGCTTTGGGAGGGAAACACCTATATTTCCCTATTTAACAGTCTCCCTGCCTAACAGCGGAGCTTTTTCACCCTACGTTACTCTGGTGCCCCCGCTCCACATAGGCTGAAACTTACTGACCCCTACACTTCTCACCTAAAACCAGGGAGAAGGGTGTCAGAACATACAGGGCCCAAATAAAGAGGATATGTGGCTGGGAGTTATCCCTAAAAAACTCCCCCCAAAAACAACAATGTATCAGCAAACCAATGTAGTATGCGGGGTTATAGTGATCAACAAAGGCAATTGCAAACAAGGGGGGTAGGAGGTATGTCAATCAATTCAGATACACAACCAATAATGTGTTCTAAGCCGCATTATTAAACATTTCTCAGATCACCAACAGCTGCTATTACCTCCATTCCCCAAACAATAAACAACACATTTTTCATATTGCATCATGCCCAAAAATAAGCCGTTGATCACTCGGCTCAAATTACACTATCCCCAATTAGTAAATCAGCAAAATTAGCAAATTAATAAAAACTTAGCTCATAGCCGATGAAATATCGCCTCGACGCGTTTCCCTCCTGTAAAAGGAGTTCATCAGGAGGCCTATGATGTGTTATGTATGCTCCCTCCGAGCATTAGATGTCATGCCTGGTTGCAGGTATCACATAGACAGACTCACCAGCGATTAGGACCAGCGAGCAAGCTGGTATCCAAGGTAAACAGCGGGTAACTAAGAGCCGCGCCGGAAGGACTTAAGGGCCTGTCACACTAAGCGATATCACTAGCAATATCGCTATAACGTCACTGGTTTTTGTGACGTTATAGCGATATTGCTAGCGATATCGCTATGTCTGATACTTACCTCCGACCGCTCCCCCGCTGGTTATCACTGATCGCGCGAGAACGTCCTGGGCCGTTTCTCGTCATCAGCTTCCTGCTGGGGCTTCCTGCTGTGGAGACGAGCGACGCGTGGACGCGGGCAGGGGGACGTCAGGATCGCCTCGTCTGACAGGTAAGTAGCGACCCCCGACCCCTGCGATGTCGCTGGTGAGATCTGCCTGTGTGGCACCTCACTAGCGACCACTTAGCGATGCACCAGCGATCCTGACCGCGTCAGGCCATGACAGACCGGGTAACGGACCAGAGGATCTGACCCATGCCCAGTGTACTGGAGTGTTTCACCCTGCGCTCCGATGTGTTACACCAAGACTAAAGAAAATACAAATACTAACAAGTATTTGGAAGCACATTGGGCGTGAAACGGCTGTCGTCCGTCTTTTCAGCCTTGTTCATGTGAAATAAAATAATCGTTTTTATTTGAACGGTGAGTGCCATCCTATTTTTTCCCTTCTTCTCATAACTAACAAGTTTATATTTAACTACCTGAAGAGCCCGGTGTTGCCTGGGCCTAGTAACCAACTGTGGTTAGTTATAACAAATTATAATGATTATATTGCACATAAAAACATTTCACATCATATATTCAACGCTACAGATTTGCAACACAAATTAACTAAACGATTACCCAAGTATCCTCTCCTGTGTGATACTTTCTGCTGAGCTGTGTATCTAATCCTATCATGTGTTACTGACTGCTCAGCTGTGTATCTAATCCTATCCTGTGTGATACTGTCAGCTGAGCTGTGTAACTAATCCTATCCTGTGTGATACTGACTGCTGAGCCGTGTATCTAATCCTATCCTGTGTGATGCTGGGGTCCCCCTGCAGTCTGTGTCAGAGGGTGGTCTGTGTTGGCACGGTAATAAATTGTGTTATTTTCAGCTTTACAGAAGGACGATAACACCATAAAAATAAGAATAATAGGCCTCAGTTACCAGAACTGTCTACAAAGAAAACTGTTGCTGATAGCAACCAATCACAGCGCATTTTTCATCTTTTAAACAGCTCTGGGACAGCGTGGTGAGTTTTGAGTGGCGACTTTTGTGTTTCGACTTTTATGTGGCGAGGTTGGTGTATGTGTGGTGAAATGTGTGCTGAGGGTGGTATATGTGTTGAAGCACGTGGTATTGTGTGGCGCATTTTGTGTGTGTGTTCATATCCCCGTGTGTGGTGAGTATCCCATGTCAGGGCCCCACCTTAGCAACTGTACGGTATATACTGTTTGGCGCCATCGCTCTCATTCTTTAAGTCCTCCTTGTTCACATCTGGCAGCTGTCAATTTGCCTCCAACACTTTTCCTTTCACTTTTTCCCGATTATGTAGATAGGGGCAAAACTGTTTTGTGAATTGGAACGGGCGGGGTTAAAATTTCACCTCACAACATAGCCTATGATGCTCTCGGGGTCCAGACGTGTGACTGTGCGAAAGTTTCTGGCTGTAGCTGCGACGGTGCGGATGCCAATTCATACATACACTTTTTCCCCATTATGTAGATAGGGGCAAAATTGTTTGATGAATTGGAACGCGCGAGGTTATAATTTTGTCTCACGACATAGTCTATGACGCTCTTGGGGTTCAGACGTGTGACTTTGCAAAATTTTGTGGCTGTAGCTGCGACGGTGCGGATGCCAATTCATACATACACTTTTTCCCCATTATGTAGATAGGGGCAAAATTGTTTGGTGAATTGGAACACACGGGGTTAAAAATTTCGCCTCACAACATAGCCTATGACACTTTCTGGGTCCAGACGTGTGACTGTGCCAAATTTTATGGCTGTAGCTGCGACGGTGCGGTTGCCAATCCCGGACATACACACACACATACATACATACATACATGCATACACACACACACACACGCATTGAGCTTTATATATTAGACTAGCTGAAGAGCCCGGCGTTGCCTGCGCATAGTAACCAACTGTGGTTAGTTATAACAAATTATAATGATTATATTGCACATAAAAACATTTCACATCATATATTCAACACTACAGATTTGCAACACAAATTAACTAAACGATTTCCCAAGTATCCTCTCCTGTGTGATACTTTCTGCTGAGCTGTGTATCTAATCCTATCGTGTGTGTTACTGACTGCTCAGTCGTGTATCTAATCCTGTGTGGTACTGACTGCTGAGCTGTGTATCTAATCCTATCCTGTGTGATACTGACTGCTGAGCAGTGTATCTAATCCTATCCTGTGTGATACTGACTGCTGAGCTGTGTATCTAATCCTTTCCTGTGTGATACTGACTGCTGAGCCGTTTATCTAATCCTATCCTGTGTGATACTGACTGCTGAGCCATGTGTCTAAACCCCTCCTGTGTGATACTGACTGCTGAGCTGTGTATCTAATCCTATCCTGTGTGATACTGACTGCTGAGCCATGTGTCTAAACCTCTCCTGTGTGATACTGACTGCTGAGCTGTGTATCTAATCCTATCCTGTGTGATACAGTCTGCTGAGCCGTGTATCTATTCCTATCCTGTGTGATACTGACTGCTGAGCTGTGTATCTAATCCTATCCTGTGTGATACTGTCAGCTGAGCTGTGTATCTAATCCTCTCCTGTGTGATACTGACTGCTGTGCCGTGTATCTAATCCTATCCTGTGTGATACTGACTGCTGAGCCGTGTATCTAATCCTATCCTGTGTGATACTGGGCTCCCCCTGCAGTCTGTGTCAGAGGGTGGTCTGTGTTGGCACGGTAATAAATTGTGTTATTTCCAGCTTTACAGAATGACGATAACACCATAGAAATGATAAGAATAATAGGCCTCAGTTACCACAACTGTCTACAAAGAAAACTGTTGCTGATAGCAACCAATCACAGCTCATTTTTCATCTTTTAAACAGCTCTGGGACAGCGTGGCGAGTTTTGAGTGGCGAGTTTTGTGATTCGACTTTTATGTGGCGAGGTTGGTGTCTGTGTGGTGAAATGTGTGCTGAGGGTGGTATATGTGTTGAAGCACGTGGTAGTGTATGGCGCATTTTGTGTGTGTGTTCATATCCCCGTGTGTGGTGAGTATCCCATGTCAGGGCCTCACTTTAGCAACTGTACGGTATATACTCTTTGGCGCCATCGCTCTCATTCTTTAAGTCCCCCTTGTTCACATCTGGCAGCTGTCAATTTGCCTCCAACACTTTTCCTTTCACTTTTTCGCCATTATGTAGATAGGGGCAAAATTGTTTGGTGAATTGGAACGCGTGGGGTTAAAATTTTGCCTCACAACATAGTCTATGACGCTCTCGGGGTCCAGACATGTGACTATGCCAAATTTTGTGGCTGTAGCTACGACGGTGCAGATGCCAATACATACACTTTTTCCTCCATTATGTAGATAGGGGCAAAATTGTTTGGTGAATTGGAACGCGCGGGGTTAAAATTTCGCCTCACAACATAGCCTATGACACTTTCTGGGTCCAGACGTGTGACTGTGCCAAATTTTGTGGCTGTAGCTGTGACGGTGCGGATGCCAATCCCGGACATACACAAATACACACATACATACACACACACACATACACACACACACACACACACAAATACACACACACACATACATAAATACACACACACATACATAAATACACACACACACACACACACACACACACAGAAATACACATACATACATACATAAATACACACACACATACATACATACATACATACACACACATACATACTTACATACATGCATACACACACATACATACTTTCGCTTTAGGGGGGCTGTTTGTACAGCCTTACCTTTTTGCTGACATCTAGATAATGTCACTGAGGTTTGCGTATTTACATACATGCATACACACACACTGTGTTCCAAATTATGCAAAAAGAGTTTAGGAGTGATAAGGTTAGAATTTTTTTGTTTGTCATTTAAACTCATTGATGGTGATCTGTGTCAGGGCTCTTTATATCACTGAAAGCAATTGCAGATACCTGTGCAAATTAGTTTGGCAGGTGTGTCCAAATAAAGGCAAGACTACTTAAGAAGGCTGTTCCACATTATTAAGCAGCCTACATTTTTTGCCAAAATGGGAAAGAAAAAGGATGTGTCGGCAGCTGAGAAGCAACAAATTGTGGAGTATTTAGGTCAAGGCATGACTACAATCAACATTGCCAAGACACTTCATCGTGATCATCGCACAATCAAGAAGTATGTAGCTGATTCCCAGCACACACGTGTGCGTGCTGATAAGGAAAAATTGAGGACTCTTTCCAACAGGCAATTGCGTCAGGTTAAAAGAGCAGCTGCAAAAATACCTTGTCATAGCAGTAGACAAGTTTTTGATGCTGCTGGTGCCTCCAACGTCCCTCGAACAACAAGATGCAGGGTCCTTCAGAGGTTTGCAGCTGTGCGTAAGCCATCCTGTCGACCACCTCTATCCACTGCACACAAGCAGAAACGGCTCCAGTGGGCCAAACAATACATGAAGACTGACTTCCAAACTGTTTTGTTCACCGATGAGTGCCGTGCAACGCTCGATGGTCCAGATCAGGGGTCCTCAAACTTTTTAAACAGGGGGCCAGATCACGGTCTCTCGGACCATTGGTGGGCCGGAATATAGTTTAAAAAAAAATTAGCACCAAATTCGTAGGCACTCTGCACATATCTTATTTAGAAATCATAAAACAAAATAGGAACAAATACAATATTAAAAATGAAGAAGTAAAGTTAAATCATCAAACTTACCGATTCTTTTGGGTTCTTCGAATATCCTACACTTCGAGTCAATTTTTTCTCTTTCTTGATATCATTGTTTCCTAGGGATTCAAAATTGCTATTAGTAAAATACCAACATATATACAGCGCTACAAAAACAATATACCAGCAATAAAATTGCCCATACAGAGACATACAGACTGCACTGCCCATCAATGCAGCCTGATCAGTGCCCATCAAAGCAGCCTGATCAGTGCCCATCAATGCAGCCTCACCAGTGCCCATATTGGTGGAACTCCACTTTTACCTCAGGCTCAGACTAGTGTGGTGCAAGAATCCCCAAGAGGCAGCATTGGTCCCTAAAAGGCAGGTAAATGTCCCCAGTAAGCAGCACAGGTCCCAAATAGGTAGCACAGGTCCCCAATAGGCAGCACAGGTCCCCAATAGGCAGGTAAATGTCCCCAATAGGCAGGTAAATGTCCCCAATAGGCAGCACAGGTCCCCAATAGGCAGGAACAGGTCCCCAATAGGCAGCACAGGTCCCCAATAGGCAGGAACAGGTCCCCAATAGGCAGATACAGGTCCCCAATAGGCAGATACAGGTCCCCAATAGTCAGATACAGGTCCCCAATAGGCAGGTACAGGTCCCCAATAGGCAGCACAGGTCCCCAATAGGCAGGTACAGGTCCCCAATAGGCAGCACAGGTCCCCAATAGGTAGCACAGGTCCCCAATAGGCAGGTAAATGTCCCCAATAGGCAGCACAGGTCCCCAATAGGCAGGTAAATGTCCCCAATAGGCAGCACAGGTCCCCAATAGGCAGGAACAGGTCCCCAATAGGTAGCACAGGTCCCCAATACGCAGCACAGGTCCCTACTAGGCATGTAAACGTCCCCATTTTGCAGCACAGGTCCCCAATAGGACCCGGAGTTAAAAATAAAAAAAAAAAAAACAGTACTCACCTATGTCCCCTGCTGTTCTGAAGAGGCGCCCGCTCGTCTCAGTCTTCTTCCGGCACAGGCGGCGTGACGTCATTAGGCCGAGCAGGCGGCGTGATGACAAACACGTCGTCTGTGTGGTCTCTGCTGCATACTGAGGGCTTCACAACGCCTTTCCTCGGCGCCTCGTCCCGCCCGCGAGTTTTCACTCTGCAGTCTAGTTCTTTAGTGGGCGTGTCAGGGGGGTGGCAGTGTTTGTGCGCTGCAGCGCTGATTGGTTCATCATGGCTGCAGCGCTGATTGGTTCACCACAGCAGTGAGGGCGGTGCAATCAGTGCGGTTAATGTCAGCCTGGCCAGGGCCGGATAAAAGTCCTTCGCGGGCCGCATGTGGCCCGCGGGCCGTAGTTTGAGGATCCCTGTTCCAGATGGATGGAGTGGAGGATGGCTGGTTGATGGACACCCCATGAAAACACAGCTAAGGCGCCAACAAGGAGGAGGTGGAGTAATGTTTTGGGCTGGAATCATGGGGAGAGAGATTGTCGGCCCCTTTCGGATCCCTGAAGGGGTAAAGATGAACTCCATAATCTATGTGGAGCTTCTAAAACAGCACTTCCTGCCATGGTTCAAGAGGAAGAACCGTGCTTTCCGCAGCAAGATCATTTTCATGCACGATAATGCACCATCTCATGCTGCAAATAACACATCTGCATCTCTGGCTGCTATGGGCATAAAAGAAGACAAACTTATGGTGTGGCCACCATCTTCCCCTGACCTCAACCCCATTGAGAACCTCTGGAGCATCATCAAAAGGAGTGTCTATGATGGCGGGAGGCAGTTCACATCTAAGCAACAGCGCTGGGAGGGTATTCTGTCCACATGCAAAACAATTGAAGCACAAACCATCCAAAAACTGACAAATCCAATGGACGAGAGAGTTCAGAAGCTTCTTTCCAGCAAGGGTCCTATGTGCAAATGTAACATCACCTAGAATAAAGTTTTGACTTGAAAACTGTTTGATTTCATTTTGTAATAAGCTGATAATGCTTATAATTTCACAATTGACCATTTTTTTGTTCAAAATAAAAAAAGGTTGAAAACTCTGCTGTGCATAATAATTTGGAACATGCATTTTGAGTGTTTCTTATTTTTAAAAATATACTGTTTTCATAGGCAGTTTATTCAAAAACATTGCAATTATACTAGAATAGTAGATGACTGGAAAATAACAATGACTGCAATTCACATAGGTAATGTAGAGAAAATATGAGGAAATATGTTTTGCATAATAATTTGGAACACAGTGTAGACATCCACATTGAGCTTTATATATTAGATAGACAAATTAAAAGACAAATATTTATCCAACATAAAAGACACAGAGATGGATGGTGGTAAAACTCCCGCCAAAAATAAGGATGCACCCCAAAGTAATGTCCACTCACTTAAGAAACTAATTTGTGCACAAATGGTAAATACATGAATGTATATCAAATGACTGATAAGTAAAAAAAAGTAACTTAAGCATAAAGGTAATATACATGCATCATAAGCATAAGGGTAATATCATGGAATAGATTGGTGTGCCCTATAAATTAGATCACATAAAGTGCAAATAGTCTATACAGAAATATAGACTTGATGAGGCTCACCCAACAATCATCCAACGAGTGGTTCACCTATGTTTCGCAACTAATGATGAGCAAACATGTTCGGATAAGGTGTGGATAAGGAGTCTCTTCGGAGTGCTTGAAAACTATGTTCCAGACCCCGCGGCTGCATGTCTCGCTGCGGTTCAACAGCTGCAACCCATACATGGATTGCCTGACAAACAGCCGCAAGACATGCAGCTGCAGGGGCTCGAACATAGTTTTTGAGCTCGCTGAAGACACTCCATTAGCACATGAGCATGCTCGGATAGCACCTTATCTAAGCACGCTCGCTCATCACTATTCGCAACCAATGCTTCATATTTACTTTAGATCTGGCACATATTTTCATATCGGATTTAAATAAAATAATTGGAAAACTTTTAAAGTAATTGAAATCAATCAATCATTTCATTCACTATGACCAGGAAGGAATTCAATTTACAGGAGACGCGTAATTCTCTGCACTGACTGATCAAATTTAATAAACAAAAAGAACTCCATGAATTCTGACTGTATCTGTTTTTCTCACATGTGGTTCATTATTGCTTATTGCCCTTGTGTGGGTGTGAGTATCTTGACGAACCTTATAATGAGCTCGCAAATGACTGAGATTTGTGACGGGGACGCGATCGCCATGGTAAAACCTCTCTGTCGTTAGAGACACAAAGATCGCATTCAATCAATGCTTGAATTAGCAAGAGGAGTTTGCAGAAAGATTCTGAACATCCTTATTAAGTATTTTTTTATTACCAATATGGATTTTGTTTTCTTTGAAGTAGCTTTAATGGTTTAAATTGAATTCTCTTCCTAGTACTTAGGATTTGAGATTTAAGATGATAATTTGAGCAAAGCTTCATTATCCAAAATGCATTTGTCCTTGGGATCAGTCTGTTAATTTCTTAATTCTCTGTCTGATCTTTTTCTCTGGTGTTACGACTGTTGAGTTGAGCGACTTTGGTCGGATCAGGTTTCATGAAACAATGCAAGTCAATGGGAAATAAAAGTCGGCATTGAGTGGGATGAATGTCATCCGCTCAATGCCGACTTTTATTCCCCATTGACTTGCATTGGGGTAGGGTTTCAGACGAAAATCCGACTTTTTTTTTTGCCCTAGTCGGACCAGTTTCATCCGACTCAAATTTTGTTTCATGAAACCCGATCCGACCAAAGTCGCTCAACTCTAGTTATGACCACTAGTCAGGAGTGATCGATCATGTGTTCACTACAGTGGTAGTGTGCATGTGTGGCCACTGCCACATTGACTATAATTATAGCCTGGCAAAAAATGAGTGAATTCTTAATTTAAAGGGGTTGACCACTACTTGGAAAACCTGGTCTCAATTAGCATTTTGGTCCCTAGTAAAATTACAACACTTTTACTCACCTCCAGTGTCAGCACTCGCTGTCCAGGAGCTCGCATCACATGGTTATCCACTTCGAAGAAAACATGCTGATTGAGACAGGCTTGTTCTAGCAGTGGTCTAAGCCTTTAAAGGAGGTTTACCATCTTACAAAGTGATTACATATTTCTAAGAAATTCCATCACATTTTAATCAATGAGTTCGATGACTAAGTGTGACGTATGCTGTGATAACAAAATGGGTTACGTCCGAAAGTGGAGCCTCTGGATCGCGGCACTGGAGCTCCCAGGGGTGAGCGCACCAGGTGGTGCTGACCCCTATACGGGGGCCGTTAGGGGCAGACCCTCAGAAGACAGATACCGCGACTGCTAGAACCAAGAGGGGCGGCTCGAAGGACTGAGTGGAGGGTGCCGGACTGAGAACTGGAGTATAGGACTGGGCACTGGAGTACAGGACGGAGACACGGAGTGCAGGACGGAGACACAAAGCACAGGACTGGGCAGTGGAGTGTAGGACTGGGCACTGGAGTACAGGATGGAGACACGGAGTGCGGGACGGAGACACGAAGCACAGGACTGGGCAGTGGAGTGTAGGACTGGGCACTGGAGCACAGGACGGAGGCACGGAGTACAGGACGGAGGCACGTAGTACAGGAGGGAGACACAGTACAGGACTGGGCAGTGGAGTGTAGGACTGGGCACTGGAGCACAGGACGGAGGCACGGAGTACAGGACGGAGGCACGGAGTACAGGACTGGGCAGAGGAGTGTAAGGAGTGAGAAGGGGAGAAACCCCTAAACACCCAGGCCAGGATACCTCACGGAAGTCCACACGATAATCAGGCGTCTCCACCATGTTGGAGACGCCTGATATACCCTGCAGAAGTCGGCTGATTGGGCGCTCAGACCGCTGGGCGGCGCTGCAGGGTTAAAGGATCTGCAGAGCGCGCGCCCGCGGCCTAAGGCGCCCGCAGGAAGCCGGCACATGCTGGACGGAGGAGAAGGAAGAGGAGGCGGGCACAGAGCGGAGCGGCGAGCGCAGGTAAGTAAAGGCGGCGGCGGGCCCCGCTGTTGCTGGGACGGCGGCGGCTACCGCCGCCAACATGACAGTACCCCCCCTTTACGTCTCCCCTTCTTGAGGTTAGACAAAAACCTCTTTAAAAGACGAGGAGCATTAATATTCTCTTTAGGCTCCCAGGACCTCTCCTCGGGACCAAAACCCTTCCAATCAACGAGGTAGAGGGTACGCCCCCGAACTTTTTTCACGGCAAGAATCTCTTTCACCTCAAAGACATCATCAGCCCCTACTGGCTGAGGAGAAGAAGGGGGAACTGAGCAGTACCGATTCAGCACAACAGGTTTAAGGAGCGAGACATGGAAGGCGTTAGGGACCCGAAATGAAGCCGGCAACTTCAATTTATAAGCCACGTTATTAATGCGTCCCAAGACCTGGAACGGGCCGATGTACCGAGGACCCAGTTTGTAAGAAGGCAACTTCAAACGGATATACTTAGTTGACAGCCAAACTTTGTTGCCAGGTTGGTAAGGTGGAAGGTCCCTGCGCCTCTTGTCTGCATGTCTTTTAATCCGGATACTGGATCTTTCAAGAGCTTCTCTGGTCTCCTTCCAGACTTGAGAAAATTCGGTGGTGAGGGCATCTGCTGCAGGAACACCAGAAGGTGTAGGGAAGGTAGTGGAACACCAGGGTTCTGGCCGGAAACCACGAAGAATGGCGTTTTGGTGGTGGACTCACTGGGGTGGTTGTTGTGGGCAAACTCTGCCCACGGCAGAAGAGACACCCAGTTGTCTTGATGGGCGTTCGAGAAGTGACGCAGGTAGGCTGTTAATACCTGATTGATTCGCTCAACTTGCCTATTGGACTGAGGGTGATAAGCAGAGGAGAAGTCCAGAGATGTACCCATGAGCTTGCTGAGTGCCCTCCAGAAACGGGAGGTAAATTGGACTCCGCGATCGGAGACAATTCGTTGAGGGAGTCCGTGAAGCCTAAAGATCTGGTGTATGAAGACCTTGGCCAGCTCAGATGCCGTGGGTAATCCGGGCAGAGGGACGAAATGGGCCATTTTGGAGAACCGATCGACCACTACTAAGATGGTAGTACATCCGGAAGAACGTGGAAGATCGGTGATGAAATCCATACCAATTTGTCGTCAAGGGGCTTCAGGAGGAGGCAAAGGGTGGAGCAGGCCGGACGGCAGACTTCTAGGTACCTTGTTCAGAGCACAAGCCCTACAGGAGGCTATAAAATCTGTCACATCTTGGCAAAGGGATGGCCACCAGTAGTAGCGCGAAAGAAGGCTGAGGGTTTTCTTGACCCTGACATGACCCGCAACCTTGGAAGAATGCCCCCAATCCAGGACCTCAGACCTTTTATTCTGTGGAACGAAGGTCTTGCCTGGCGGAATGGGAGAAAGCGTCACGGGCGCCACGGTGACAATTTTGGCAGGCTCAATGATGTGAGATGAACCTTCCTCAACCTCAGGTGATTGTAAGGACCTGGACAGAGCATCTGCCTTGATGTTTCTGTCCCCCGGTCGAAAATGGAGTTTGAAGTCAAACCGGGAGAAATATAGCGACCACCTGACTTGCCTGGAGTTGAGCCTTTGCGCGGACTGAAGATATGCCAAATTCTTGTGATCAGTGAAGATTATGAAAGGATGAACTGCCCCTTCCAAAAGATACCGCCACTCCTCCAGGGCCATCTTAATGGCCAGTAATTCCCGGTCCCCAATGGCATAATTGCATTCTGTGGGAGAGAACGACCTAGAGAAGAATCCACACGGTACCACTTGACCAGAAGTCGTCCGCTGAGAAAGCACCGCTCCCGCACCAGTAGAAGAGGCATCCACTTCTAGGATGAAGGGCCTATTGACCAACGGTCGATGTAGAATCGGGGCGGTAGCAAAGGACTGCTTCAAAGCAAGAAAGGCCTCTTCAGCCTCTGGAGTCCAGGCATTTGGTTTGGTCCCCTTCCTGGTCAGAGCAGAGATGGGCTTGGTTACCGAGGAGAAGAAGGGAACGAACTGTCTGTAATAGTTCGCAAAACCGAGGAACCGCTGGATTGCTTTTACTCCAACCGGATGTGGCCACTTGAGCACGGCAGCCAATTTTTCGGGATCCATCATTATTCCGGAGTCCGTGATGATATACCCTAGGAAAGGCAATGAGGACTGCTCGAACAGACACTTTTCTAGTTTGGCGTAGAGTCTGTTCTCCCGTAGACGTTGCAGAACCAGCCGAACACTTTTTCTGTGAGTGGATAAGTCGGGGGAAAAGATGTCATCTAAGTATACCACGACAGAAGAGTAGAGTTGGTCTTGGAAGATCTCATTAACGAACTCCTGAAAAACCGCCGGGGCATTACCGAGACCAAAGGGCATAACCAAATACTCGTAATGGCCGTCCCGAGTATTGAAGGCCGTCTTCCATTCATCCCCGGAGCGGATTCGGATCAAGTTATAGGCTCCCCGCAGATCCAATTTGGTGAAGATCCGGGCCCCTCTCAAGCGGTCAAAGAGTTCTGGGATCAGTCGCAGGAGATACCTATTCTTGACCGTGATACTGTTCAGGCCCCGGTAGTCAATACATGGCCGAAGGGATCCGTCTTTCTTCCAGACGAAAAAGAATCCTGCTCCAGCAGGAGAAGATGACTTCCGAATAAAACCCCGAGCCAAGTTCTCCTGGACATATTCAGACATGGCCGCGGTTTCTGCCGGCGACAGGGGATAAATTCTTCCCCTGGGAGGGATTGCTCCTGGCAACAGCTCAATAGGGCAGTCATAGGCACGATGCGGCGGTAGAATATCAGCCTCCTTCTTACTGAAGACGTCGGCAAACGAGTGGTAAGCCGTAGGAAGCCCAGGAAGATCGATAGGAGCTTGCTGCGGACTGGGGCGAGATACCGGCAATAGACAGCGTTTATGGCAGAAGTGTCCCCAACGGAGGATCTCCCCGGAATGCCAGCCTAGAACGGGCTCGTGTAGACGAAGCCAGGGTAAGCCGAGGAGCACGGCATGAGACAAACTGGGCAAAACATAAAAGGCGATTTTTTCTCGGTGAAGAGCTCCAACTTGTATCTCCACCTCAAGAGTGACCATGGTGATAGGTTCAGGTAGCGGTTTGCCATCCACGGAAGCGATGGAGCGTGGACTCTCTAACGTCACAACCGGAATTCGCAGCTGGTCCACTTCCTTGAGCCGGATGAAGTTACCAGCCGCACCCGAGTCCACATACACCTCCACAAATCTGCGCTCCCAACCTGAAACAACTAAAGCCGAAATAGTAAGGGGTAGAGAGGAATCGGTGTCACCTAGGGAGGCCTCTCTTACCTGGCCTAGGCGGAGGCGTTTCCCGGCTGCACTGGGCACATGCGCACAAAATGGTTAGCCCCGCCACAATAAAGGCAAAGGCCCTGTGTCCTTCTCTCCCTGCGTTCCTGCTCTGACAACCTCACACGGTCTACTTTCATGGGCTCAGGAGTGGAATTACTGGAAGACGCTGGTGAGCGGGGAATGGGCGCCTGGTATAACCGAAAAGATCTCTTCTCCCTAACTGACTCCCGGGAGCGTTCCTGGAACCGTAAATCAATACGGGTAGCTAGGGATATGAGATCCTCCAGAGTGGTAGGGGTGTCCCGGCCAGCCAGCTCATCCTTTATTTTACCCGAGAGTCCCCTCCAAAAGGCCACAACCAAAGCCTCGTTATTCCACCCCAGTTCAGAGGCCAGGGTCCGGAAGCGGATAGCATATTGACCGACGGTGAGGGAGCATTGGCGAAGATTGAAAAGAGCCTCCGTGGTGAAAGCCACACGGCCAGGCTCATCAAATACCCTGCGGAAAGTATCCAGGAAGTTGTGGATGCTAGATACCACCGGGTCATCTCTCTCCCAGAGGGGATTTACCCAGGCTAAGGCCTCTCCCTCTAAATGGGACACAATGAAAGCTACCTTGGCCCGATCCGAGGGGTATTGCTGAGGCAGGAGCTCGAAGTGCAAACGGCACTGGTTCAAAAACCCCCGACACAACTTGGGGTCACCGCTAAACCTGGGAGGTTTCCCCAAGCGTGGTGGAGGATGGGATAGGGGATCCCGAGGTAGGGCAGAAGCTGCAGCAGAGGACTGTAGCGATTGGAGTCGGTCATCCACGGACGCCATGTAGCTAAGAATGTGGGATTGGGCGTCACGCTGCTGCGCGAGCTCCTGCTGGAGTCCTGCTAGCAATGGGGCGTTCCCCGGGTCGGTGGTTTGTAAGGCGGAAAGGCGGGTGTCCATGGACTTCATAAAAGACATTATTCTAGTCTGATTTTCACGCAAAAAGAGCAATTCTTTTTGGGTGGCCGCTGAGGCGCTAGCAGGGTCCATGGCCTGATTATGCTGTGACGTATGCTGTGATAACAAAATAGATTACGTCCGAGAGTGGACCCTCTGGATCGCGGCACTGGAGCTCCCAGGGGTGAGCGCGCCAGGTGGTGCTGACCCCTATACAGGGGCCGTTAGGTGCAGACCCGCAGAAGACAGATACCGCGACTGCTAGAACCAAGAGGGGCGGCTCGAAGGACTGAGTGGAGGGTGCCGGACTGAGAACTGGAGTATAGGACTGGGCACTGGAGTACAGGATGGAGACACGGAGTGCAGGACGGAGACACAAAGCACAGGACTGGGCAGTGGAGTGTAGGACTGGGCACTGGAGTACAGGATGGAGACACGGAGTGCGGGACGGAGACACGAAGCACAGGACTGGGCAGTGGAGTGTAGGACTGGGCACTGGAGCACAGGACGGAGGCACGGAGTACAGGACGGAGGCACGGAGTACAGGAGGGAGACACGGAGTACAGGACTGGGCAGAGGAGTGTAGGACTGGGCACTGGAGTACAGGACGGAGGCACGGAGTACAGGACGGAGGCACGGAGTACAGGAGGGAGACACGGAGTACAGGACTGGGCAAAGGAGTGTAGGACTGGGCACTGGAGCACAGGATGGAGGCACGGAGTACAGGACGGAGCAGAGGCACGGAGTACAGGACTGGGCAGAGGAGTGTAAGGAGTGAGAAGGGGAGAAACCCCTAAACACCCAGGCCAGGATACCGCATGGAAGTCCACACGATAATCAGGCGTCTCCACCATGTTGGAGACGCCTGATATACCCTGCAGAAGTCGGCTGATTGGGCGCTCAGACCGCTGGGCGGCGCTGCAGGGTTAAAGGATCTGCAGAGCGCGTGCCCGCGGCCTAAGGCGCCCGCAGGAAGCCGGCACACGCTGGACGGAGGAGAAGGAAGAGGAGGCGGGCACAGAGCGGCGCGGCGAGCGCAGGTAAGTAAAGGCGGCGGCGGGCCCCGCTGTTGCTGGGACGGCGGCGGCGTGACACTAAGACTTACAATAATCAAAAGAATTAAAAAGCTGCTGAAATTCGATAGCCGTGTGTCTCCATTAAACTTTTGCCTGCACAGCGACACTTCCTGACAATTTCAGTTCCGGGTACAGGAGAAAAGCCTCTTCTACGTGAATTTACCTGTGTTTAACAGAGAAAGTATATTCTTTCCACTCTTAAAAACAAGTACTGATGTCACCAAAATATAGAACCAAATCTTGAAATTTGCAGGTGGTGCTCATTCATACAAGATACATAGTGAGAATCATCAAATTAACTTTTTAAAGGGAACCTGAAAGCTGATATTTGCTGACTGATTCACAATTTCAGCCAAATATGTTTGCCTCTAAAGGCCCCTTTACATTTAGCGATGCACCAGCGATCCTGACCACGATATGACCTGGTCAGGATCACTGGTGCATCGCTAAGTGGTCGCTAGTGAGCTGCCAAACAGGCAGATCTCAGCAGTGATGCAGCAGCGGTTGGCGGTCGCTCTTACCTTTCAGACGCGGTCAGGGTGTCCATCTTCCGCCTGCGTCTATGGCTCGCTCGTCGGCACTAGCAGGAAGCCGGCGACGAGAAATGGACCAGGCCGATCTCGCGTGATCAGCGATGACCAGCGGGGGAGCCGGTCGGAGGTGAGTATCACATGTAGCGATATCGCTAGCAATATCGCTGCTGCGTCACAAAATCGGTGACGCTTTAGCGATATTGCTAGCGATATCGCTATGTGTAAAATCCCCTTAAGGCTATGTGCCCACGCTCAGGAAAGAGCAGCACTTTGAATGCAGCGTGTTTTCTCTGCGTCAAAATCGCTGCCTTCTATTGAAATCCGCATGTGTTCACTGAACCGTGCGGATTTACCAGATTCAATACATTCTATCAATTTCATTTCTATTATAGAGACTAGCCTTCCCAAGAGAAATTGACATGATGCAGTCTTGAAAGACGCATCATATGTCTGTGTCGGCGGGTGATCCACAGGGGAGAGTAGTCGGACAGGCGAGTCCCCAGTGGCTTCTTCCCACCCCCTCCCCTGGAGTGATAGGTCCCTCTCCACACAGTCACCCAGGGAGAAACAGGTCACACCAGTGGAGCGGGTGGGGAGAAGTCGCTGGGGACCCGCCTGTCCGACTAATCTCTCATGTGGCTAGTTTCCCGGCGGCTTCCTCCCGCCCCCTCCCCACACAATCAGCCAGGAATAAACCTGTCACACCTGGGGAGCGGATGGGCAGAAGCTGTAGGGGACCTGCATGTCAGACTAGTCTCCTATGTGGCTAGGTCTCCGACAATTTCGTCGCACCCCCCTCCCCTGGAGTGATAGGTCCCACTCTACACAGTTAGCTAGCGAGAAACCAGTCAAACCAGTTGAGTGGGTCGTGAGAAGTCGCTGGGGACCTGTTAGTCCAACTAGTCTCCAAGCAGCTAGGTCCACGGAGGCTTTTAAACTATGTTTTTCTCTAAAACAACGCATCATTTCAAAGACAAAAATATCTGGCTGAAATTACGCAGTCAGTGACTGATACATGCTGCCAGTTAATCGGGCAGCATTTATCAGCTTCCAGGCTCCCTTTAATTATGGTGAGTTTCCTATTATGATGTGAGACAGTCAGAGAATCCCAAAAGCATATTCTCAAAAGTAATGACTTTCCACTGCTACAGTTTTCAATGGTCACTCTGTGGTTGGAGCTAGTAGGCTTGAATCGTAATTTTATAGAACCAAAGAAGCCTCAAAAATGGCAATGCTCTACATGGTGGATAATAAATATGTCACAGTTACACTACCCGGGCTCAGTCAGCACCCTTAATATCAGGTTATAGGTTCCATACTTGCCTAGATCAGGTGAGAACATTTCTTAAATGACACAAGATATTTAATGGGGTTTTCTGATATTAGCATATATAGCTGTTTTTTTTTCTGAAACAGCTCCAATGCAGTTAAAAGCTTTTGATTGATATTACAGCTCAGACCAATTCAGTTTAGCATAGTGGAACTTCACTACCAGGCAAAAGTATGGACAATGTAACCTTGTTTCTGGAAGAAAGCTACCATGTTTTTCTGGACAACACCTTCAGTCAGTGGCATGACTACCGCGGTCGCAGCGGTTGCAGCTGCAACCGGACCCGGAGTGCTTAGGGGCCCGATCGCGGAGCTGCAGCCACTCATTGGCTGTGCAGCTACGTGCTTTGATTGGCTACCAGGCTGCAATTGGCCTGACACGATGGCTGCTCTGTGTGCACAGGACCTGTGATGAGGTCAGAGGAGGAGAGGAATCAGGGGTCACATGATCAGGAGCCACCGTGTATGCAGGACTCTGCTGTGCTGGTTGTCATTCTGCTGGATGAGGGTAAGTTTATGTGTGGGGTCAGGAGGGGTTTACAGGGTGGATGTAGCGGAGCCGTGTGTGTACGAGGTGTATGGAGCACAGTCGTGTGTGTATGAGGTGTATGGAGTGCATCTGTGTGTGTATAAGGTGTACGGAGCGGAGCCGTGTATGTACGAAACGGAGCCGCATGTGTTCAAGGTGTACGGAGAGAAGCCGCTTGTGTATGAGATGGACGGAGCGGAGCCGCGTGTGTACAAGGTGTACGAAGTGTATGGAGTGGAGCTGTGTGTGTACGAGGTGTACGGAGCGGAGCCGCGTGTGTATGAGGTGAACGGAGAGGAGCCGTGTGTGTACGGAGTGGAGATGTGCTTGTACGAGGTGTGCGGAGCCACGTGTGTACAAGGTGTGTGGAGCCACGCGTGTTCGAGGTGTATGGAGCGGAGATGTGCGTGTATTTTGGCATGGGGGGGCCCCATTTGAAAGATTGCAGCAGGGCCCATAACTTTGTAGTTACGCAACTGCCTTCAGTATATTATTTCCTAAAGATATATATAAAATCCTGCCCAAGAAGCTCATGGATAGATTTCTGTCCTTTCACTGGCTGTGGTTCATGGGCTACAGAATTAGATACTATGCAGAACAATCAACTTTATTGGATTGTAAGAACTTCTCGAGAGAGAGATTCAAAGGTTGATCAGGGAACATACAATAAGAAGAAAGGATAAAGTTATGACTAGCCCAAGGTGGTGATAAACTTTTCATTAACTCAAGCGACTCCCTGTTTGAGGGACTTCATTGGGCACAAAGCTAGGAAATTAATCTCGATAACTTATCTTCTCTTGCAAACTTAAGGCCCCGTCTCACATAACGAGATCGCTAGTGAGATCGCTGAAATGTCACAGATTTTGTGGCGCAACAGCGATCTCGCTATGTGTGACACATATGGCGACTGCCCCCCCCTGCTAGATATCGCTGATCGTGCTCGAATGTCCTGGGCCATTTTTTGATTGTTGGTGCCCCGCTGGCCAGCATGCATCGCTGTGTTTGACGCCGACGAGCAACCTCGTTGGCGACGCAGAAATCAGGGAAGCAGGCGTGAGTCATTCAGAATAGCTGCTGTGTGACAATGTACCAACGACCGCCGAGGTCGCTATATGGATAGCTGTATCGTTGAAGAGATCTGCCTGTTTGACAGCTTACTAGCGACCATGTAACGACATACCAGAGATCATTACCAGGTCGTATCGTTGTCGGGATCGTTGGTGCGTCACTACTATGTGAAACGGGACCCTTAGTGCCACAGCTCAGTAACTTGAACCAACTCTCACATCCACTACCTATTGGTCACACCTAGAACTAGTTTAGGTAGAAACATGATCTTCTTCATCTCTCACTTGTGTATGTAGACAGTAAGTGGCCTTGTTGGTATAATTTGGCCACGCTGGCTACAATGAGAGATTGAGATTGATAGGAAATGACTCTCCCACCATGACTCCTGGGACTGACTTCTTCCTAGAGCCATGTTCAATTAGACATCACAGTATGCACAATATTGGATAAACGCAAACTTTTCATTACACTAAAATAAAACATAAAAGTGTACAAAAACCATAAAAACATTTCCAAACAAAAGTCCAGGCCAATTCCACGCCTTACAAGATTATAAAGAAACGTCAATACCTTGCTTTAATTTTATTCATAGTAGTGCTCCATATTAGTGAATATGGACATCCATATCTGATCTATAACAAGCATGGTGTCTCCTATTATCTGTGTGGCTTGTTAATCTGATACTTAATCTAATTCAGCATTTAATCAACAGTGGAGCTAAAATTCCATAAAATTGTTGTATTTGCTAGAAAATACACATAATTAAACAGACATAATTTGTTGAATGTAATTCTTTTTAATCGAAATAATTAGATAATGACTGGAAAGATGTTTTTCAATTGGCTAATTATTATATAAGATCAGAGCGATGTGCATTTAAAGGGAATCTGTCACCCCGTTTTTCGACTATCAGCTGCCGGCACCGCCATCAGGGGCTTATCTACAGCATTCTGCAATGCTGTAGATAAGCCCCCTATATAACCTGAAAGATAAGAAAAATGAGTTATATTATACTCACCCAGGGGCGGTCCGGTGTCCGGTTTTTCTCCACTGGTCAGGAACATACAATTTTCCCATAGGACAACGCTCAGGTTTATCCTCCTGAAATTCCTCCAGGGCGCGTCTCAAATTGGGCGAAATGGCAGAAAGAACTACCCCCTCACCTAGGATGGTAGTAGGCTCGGTCACATTAAGAGAATCGGCAAAGAAACTCCTAGAAAGGGCGTCTGCCATAACATTCTTAGTGCCCGGAAGAAAAGAGACCACAAAATTAAAACGCGTGAAAAACAAGGCCCATCTAGCCTGTCTAGGATTCAAGCAGGGGTGGGATTCAGCGGGTTCTCCCCGGTTCGGTGGAACCGGTTGTTAAAAAAGCAGCCGGTTCCCCGAACCGGGGAGATTTACAGCCGCAATCCGGTACTTTGATGTTTGTTCCTGCAGCCGGCAAGGAGCAGGAGCAGAGGAGGACTCTTGCTCTGCTTCCTAGTCCCGCCCGCCGCGCCGGATACCGCGCATTGATACGTGCTCTGCTCTGTCTCTGACTTCTGGACAGAGCACAGCACACCCCGGAGGCCCCCGCGCACTGATTCCTGCGCGCAGTGCGGCTATTGGCGGGTAATTGGAGGAGCTGAGCTCGCTGGAGGAGTCACCGCGTGCGCCACTGCCCAGACCTGTCAATGTGAGCTGAGCCCAGGCATGACAGTGATTTGCTTTCTGTGCACACCCGAAGGAGCAGGACGGGCGGTGTGGGGCCTGGCCATCCAGGAGGCCTCAACCGCGGCCGTGGGATTACTGCAGTCTTCTTCTTCAGAGTCAGACGCGTCGCAGCCTGTGTATCTGGTACACAGTCCAACGCCAACGCCGGGTCAGTTACTGTCTGTATGTGCTGTGTATTGGGGACCTGTGCTGTGTATTGAGGACCTGTGCTGTGTATTGGGGACCTCTGCTGTGTATTGAGGACCTGTGCTGTGTATTGGGGACCTGTGCTGCCTTTTGGGGACAATACTGCCTATTGGGAACCTGTGCCTGCCTATTGGGGAACAATGCTGCCTATTGTGGACCTGTGCTGTATATTGGGGACCTGTGCTGTGTATTGGGGACCTGTGCTGTGTATTGGGGACCTGTGCCTGCCTATTGGGGACCTGTGCCTGCCTATTGGGGACCTGTGCTGTGTATTGGGGACCTGTGCTGTGTATTGGGGACCTGCGCTGTGTATTGGGGACCTGCGCTGTGTATTGGGGACCTGTGCTGTGTATTGGGGACCTGTGCTGCCTATTAGGGAACAATGCTGCCTTTTGGGGACAATGCTGCCTATTGGGGACCTGTGCCTGCCTATTGGGGAACAATGCTGCCTATTGTGGACCTGTGCTGTGTATTGGGGACCTGTGCTGTATATTGGGGACCTGTGCTGTCTATTAGGGACCTGTGCTGTCTATTAGGGACCTGTGCCTGCCTATTGGGGACCTGTGCTGTGTATTGGGGACCTATGCTGTGTATTGGGGACCTGTGCTGTCTATTAGGGACCTGTGCTTGCCTATTGGTGACCTGTGCTGTGTATTGGGGACCTGTGCTGTGTATTGGGGACCTGTGCTGTCTATTAGGGACCTGTGCCTGCCTATTGGGGACCTGTGCTGCCTGTTTGGGAACAATGCTGCCTATTGGAGACCTGTGCTGCCTATTTGGGAACAATGCTGCCTATTAGGGACCTATGCTGCCTATAGGGACCTGGGCTGCCTATAGGAACCTGTGCCTGCCTATTGGGGACCTGTGCTGCCTATTTGGGAACAATGCTGCTTATTGGGGACCAATGCTGCCTATTGGGGACCTGTGCTGCCTATTTGGGAACAATGCTGCCTATTAGGGACCTATGCTGCCTATAGGGACCTGGGCTGCCTATAGGGACCTGTGCTGCCTATTGGGAACCTGTGCTGCCTTTTTGGGACCTGTGCAATGTTCTGATCTCATTCCAATTTTTTTTTTCAACTGTTTGACTGCGCCCCTACTTGTATATGTTTGAGGAAAAGATGTGTGTAAATGGGTGTGGCTTAAAATGGGTGTGGCTTTCATACACACAAACACAGAACCTGTTGTTAAAAATTTGAATCCCACCACTGGATTCAAGCGTTTGGCCGACTCCAGATAAATCAAATTCTTGTGATCGGTGAGGACCACAACTTGATGTCTAGCTCCCTCCAACCAATGTCTCCACTCCTCAAATGCCCATTTCATGGCCAACAATTCCGATTCCCCACGTCATAGTTGCGTTCAGATGGGGAGATCTTTCGAGAAAAGAAGGCACAAGGATTCATCTTAGAAGTCACAGGGTCTTTTTGGGACAAAACAGCTTCTGCACCAATCTCAGAAGCATCTACCTCCACCTGAAATGGAAGTGAGACATCAGGTTGCCGTAAAACCGGAGCTGAAGTAAATCTCCGCTTAAGCTCCTGAAATGCTGAGACAGCCTCAGGAGACCAATTCAGCACATCAGCGCCCTTCTTGGTCAGATCAGTCAGTGGTTTGACAATACCAGAAAAATTACCTATAAATTTACGATAGAAATTAGCAAAACCCAAAAACTTCTGGAGGGCCTTCAAAGAAGTAGGCTGAACCCAATCATAAATGGCCTGTACCTTGGCCAGGTCCATTTCAATAGTCGATGGAGACAAGATAAATCCCAAAAATTAAATCCTCTGTACACCAAAGAGGCATTTCGATCCCCTAACAAACAGGGAATTCTCCCTCAAAATCCGGAACACAGTCCGGACGTGTTCCACATGACAATCCCAATCACTAGAAAAGATCAAAATATCATCCAGATAGATGATCAAAAACTTATCCACAAAGTCACGGAAAATATCATTCATAAAGGACTGGAAGACAGAATGGCATTAGTGAGCCCAAAAGGCATCACCAGGTACTCAAAATGTCCCTCCGGAGTATTAAATGCCGTCTTCCATTCATCCCCGTGCTTGATGCGAATAAGATTATACGCCCCCCTGAGGTCAAGCTTAGTAAACCAGCAGGCACTCTTAACTCTGGAGAATAAATCAGACATCAGAGGTAACGGGTACTGATATTTAACCGTCAACTTGTTAAGGGAACGATAATCAATACACGGTCTTAATGAACCATCTTTCCTGGCCACAAAAAAAACCCAGCACCTAAAGGTGACGAGGATAGTCTAATATGACCCTTCTCCAACGACTTCTTAATATAGGATGGTATAGCATCATGTTCGGGTACTGATAAGTTGAAAAGCCGACCCTTGGGAAATTTACACCCAGGCATCAACTCAATTGCACAGTCATAACTCCTATGGGGAGGCAAAGACACAGACTTGCTCTCACTAAATACATCAGAAAAATCGGCTAGATAATCAGGAATATCATGAGACTGAGGAGAGGTGGAGAAAACAGGAACGTCCCTAAGAACACACTGACAACCCCAACTCACCACAGACCCAGATTTCCAATCCAAAACTGGATTATGAGTTTGCAACCAAGGAAAACCCAGAACAATAGTATCATGCAAATTATGCAGCACCAAAAACTTACAATTTTCTTGGTGTTCTGGGGCAACTCGCATTGTCACCTGGGTCCAAAACTGAAGTTTATTCTCCGCCAAAGGAGTAGCATCAATACCCCTCAAAGGAATAGGTGTCCGCAGAGGTGTCATGGAAAAACCACAACGCTTAGCAAAGTCCAAATCCATCAGATTCAACACTGCTCCTGAATCCACAAAAGCCTTCGTGGAAAACGTGGATAAGGAGCAGATCAGAGTAATTGCCAAAAGGAACTTAGGTTGTATACTGCCCAGTGCCCACAGCAAATGTGTGTGCAAAACGTTTCTCTCGTTTAGGGCAGACAGAAATAGTGTGAGAGGTATCTCCACAGAAAAAACACAGCTTATTACGCCTTCTAAACTCCTGACATTGCGCCCTAGACAAAACCCCATCACATTGCAAAGGTTCAGACGATTGTTCAAAAGGTGGCAGCGCCTCCCGTGTAGTTTTACGTTCACGTAAACGCTGATCAACTTGAATGGCTAATGACATGGAATCATCCAGATCAGAGGGAACAGGAAATCCCACCATAACATCCTTTACGGTCTCTGATAAACCCTTCTGAAAGAGAGCTGCCAAAGCACTATCATTCCATGAAGTAAGGACCGCCCACTTTCGGAATTTTTGACAGTATAACTCTGCAGTATCCTGACCCTGGTTTAATGCCAACAGGGTTCTCTCAGCTTGATCAACAGCATTAGGTTCATCATACAACAACCCCAAGGCTTGAAAAAATGCATCCACATTAGTCAGAATAGGATTTTCAGGTGTCAGAGAAAAAGCCCAATCCTGGGGATCGCCGTGCAGCAAGGAGAAGACAATTTTAACCTGCTGCGCAGAGCTCCCCGATGAGTTAGGCTTCAAGGCAAGAAATAATTTACAATTATTCTTAAAATTCAGAAATTTAGACCGATCCCCAGAAAACACATCAGGAGTAGGGATCTTAGGTTCAGCAGCATGTGACTGAATGAGGTAGGTGGAAATTCCCTGCACTTCAGCAGCAAGTTGCTCCACACGATCAGACAATTGCTTAATCTCCATTAGGGAAAAAAAATCCTCCTACGGCCCCAGAGAAAAAGAGGAAAAAATACATACAAAAAAAAAAATTCTGACACTTTTTTTTTTTTAAACAACTTTTTCCTGCTTTTGAGTACCCTAGAATCTGCGGTGGGGCTGGTGATTCTGTTATGAATGGGTCACCGAGGAGGAAAAAAACCTAAACATGCTAAGCCCAGAAAAACCAGAGAGGTTGGTAACTATGCAGATTGCAGATCCCTGATCCTAACCACACAACTAGCAGCAGCCGTGGAGCATACCTACGATGAACCTAGGTGGAGGAGTCGAGAAGAGGACGAGTATCGCGAGGAAAGAGGCGGATTAATCTGACAGTTAACATATTTTTACTTTAAGGCAAACAAAAAAAACCACAAACTCAGACAACAGTAGGGAAATTGTAGTTGTTTTTTCCAATTCTAGAATAAAAGATCTTTTTGTTGTTTTCGGTACATTATGTTGTAAATTAAATGGCGCTATTCAAAACTTCAGCTCGTCCTCCTAAAAACAAGCCCTCCTGTGATTTGGCTACGTCAATGGGAGAAAAAAAATGTATGGCTCTTGGATATGATGAAGCAAAGTGAAAAATCAAAAAATGTATGTGCTGTGGCATCAAGGGGTTAAAGATTTAACTTCATAATCGTCTGAGCATTGTCACAGTTGGCCCATGTGACTTGAATCATTTAATTGCTTTTGAACTGATATGCCTGACATAATAGATAAATCACTATGTGTGTGTGCAGACTCATTTCTTAACATTAATGGCTCAGAAGAAGCATGAAAATCAGCCGCGAAGGTTTAATATGGAAACAGTCATAATAAGCAAGTTATAGATGCTCATTGCATTAGTTATGGGCAAACTATTTAAAAGAGTATTATTAGCGGAGGTGTTTCAAAGATATGTTAGCGCAAAGAATCATTATTCTTAAAAGCTTTTTTGGAGCACCAGTCATATGAATACAGTGAGGAGTAATGATCATCTAATGCATCTAATGTGGTTTTGTTCCAGTCACCTGACCTCTGCAGGCAATCACTTGCCTCACTGATCAAATAACCAAAGAAAATGACTCCATGATCATCTCCTGTGCCACTTGAGAGGACCAAAGTGTCCCGTACTAATACCATGGTGTTTAGAGTAGATGAGTATACACCAGTGGTTCCCAAACTCCAGTCCTCTCGGACCCCAACAGGTCATGTTTTCAGGATTTCCATAGTGTTACACATGTGAGAGAATTCCTGATGCCTTGATGATACTTCCATCACCTGTGAAATACTAAGAAAATCCTGAAAACATGACCTGTTGGGGTCCGCGAGGACTGGAGTTTGGGAACCACTGGTATACACCATTTCATCATCTTTATACCTATTCCTTACTTCCTTTATTTTTTTTTTAAGTCAGACATCCCCTTTCAAGCCATCCTCTTTCAGTACAGTGATTCTGATTAACCTCATCTAAAGGTTAGCTGTACTAGTAGGATTTTTTGGATATTTTCTTAGTTGATTTTAGAGCAAAAGTTGTGATTCATAAACAGCTTACAACACAGCAAAAGGATCTCATTTTTGAAAGTTATGTGTGAGGAGAAGACAGCTATTTTTTTTTCCAAGGCATTAGATATACAATGGAACACTGAAGATGGTCATGAACTGGACTTCACTCAAAAATTGATGAAAAGGTTAGAAGAAAATTGTTTCAGGAGGCTGCCAAGAGGCAAACAGCAACATTAAAGGATCTGTAGGAATTCTGGCAAATTCTAGCTATGCACTGCATGTGACAACAATCCTCCATATTCTTCATATGCCTTGCCTGTGGGTCAGGATGGCAAGATGAAAGCTTTTTCTTGCAAAACACACACCCAAGCCAGGCTATGTTTCGTCAAAACCTACATCAAGTCTGCGAAAAGCAGGTGAGAAAACGTCGTATGATCTGATGAGACCATGGATGTCTTTTTTAACCATAATTCCAAAAGGTATGTTTGGCACAAAACTACCACTACGCATAACCAAAAGAACACCATACCCACAGTGAAACATGGTGGAGGAAACATTATGCTTTGGGCACGTTTTTCAGCAGTTGTAACTGGGGCTTTATTCAAAGTGGAGGAAATTATGAACAGTTCCATATATTATTTAGTTTTGCAACAAAATGTTCATGCCTCTGCTGCAAAATTGAAGAGGAATTTCATCTTTCAGCATATCAACAACCCTAAGCATGCCTCCAAATCAACAAAAGAATGGCTTCAAGAGAAGATCAAAGTTTTGGCATGACCTAGCCAGAGCACAGACCTGAATCAAATTAAAAATATGTGAGTGACCTGAAGAGGATGCTGTACACAGGAGATGACCTATTAATCTGAATGATTTGGAGATACTGCGAGGAAGAGTGGCCAAAGATTGTCAACTCTATATGTACCCTGCTGATAGATTCCAGCCCAAAAAGACTGAATGCTGTCAAAAATTCAAAGGGTCATTCAGCAAACTATTAGGTTAAGGTTTTGCATATTTATGCAACCACATTATTTTAGTTCTTTATTTTTTTTTTCTACCCCAAAAGATTTCAGTTTATTTTTAAACTGAATTGTATAGTTTACATGTGACATTATAGATGGAAAAAGTTCTGCAATTTTTCTTCTTGTTATAATTGATTTAAATTACAAAAAAACTGCAATTTTAAAATTGACATGTAGACTTTTTATATCCACCGTAAAGGCTTTAAATATTTGACTATCACATTTTTTAGACAAAATATTGCATAAAATAACCAACTTAGGCACCAAAACTTCAGGTAAACCCTACAAAAGACAATAAGAACAGAACTTGAGTTTACAGCTGGATATTATTTATTCTAATTTATGTTTTAAATTATAGTAAACATGTGGGGACATAGGTGGTCCTTCTCTGCTAAGCCCCATGGACATTTTCCCAAAAAATGTAAAACAAAATGCAGCCAGGAGATCTTTTCATCTTGATGTTCAAACCAGCTGAGCACGGTATATAAAAAAGTGGCTTACTTTTTCTGTAATATACCTTATAGGGATTTTTCATTTTCAGAAAACCTGCACCCAAGGCACAGGTTATTTTAAGTAGGCTAACGGCTTTACTTGGGTCGAGCTGCCTCAGTAGTTTTTATTCTGTTATTGTTTCACCGGCTCATGATGTGCACCCAAGCAGATTCGCTGATCTCACTGATTGGCTGCAGCGCTGTTGACACAAAGTCAACACTGCAGACAATAATCAGCGATGGAGACTCAGAACTGAACTTGGACAGAGTGAGTAAAGCACAGGGTGTAAAACCCATTAAAGGGGTTCTCCCCTACTATTTAACTCCTTTTCATAGGTCCTAACAGTTTTCTAATATGATTGTATTACCTGCATTGCTTCGAGGAATGCATCTCTGTGTGGGACCTATAACCCTTTGTTGTCATTAAGACACTAACTTCCTGTTCTGTAATTTCCGATTCGGTCAAATGATCAAATATGAAGAGCACGCCTGAGGTGGTGGCATGGCTATTTTTTCAAGGAGTCACAAAGGTTTGAGGATGCATGCTCAGATCATAGACTTTGCTCTTCTCTTTAGCTGACAATCACTGTGATATGCTTTCAAATGAATAGCAGAACATCACAGGGTTTCTGAGCTGAAAAGGCCAGCACTCCAAAGCATCGGCAGAGTCAGTATGCACCACTTAGCTCCAAGCTGAGATCAAGCTTCACTATACGCTGCTTGGATCCTGCTGATGCTTTGAAGTGAATTCCCCTCCAGCTGACAAGCACTGTAATATGCTGTGTAATGACAATGTATTGGAAAGCATGTCAGCTGAAGGGCCGGTTTTCCAGCATTGGCGCGATCTCAGAGGAGGTGATCTGAGTATGTGTGCCCAGACTCCTGTAAGTCTTTGAAAGGTAGCCTCACCCCACCAGCAACATGCTCATCTCTGACAGATTCAGGTGCCCAGATCATAAGTAAAGCCCCCGTTACACACTGCGATATGGCTAGCAATATCGCTGTAAAGTCACCGATTTCGTGACGTTGCAGCGATATTGCTAGCGATATCGCTGCATGTGATACTTACCTCCGACCCGCTCCCCCGCTGCTCATCGTTGGTCGCGCGAGAAGGTCCTGGACCATTTCTCGTCGGGCGCTTCCTGTTGCGCTTCCTGTGGCGCCGACGAGCGAGGCGTGCAAACCACGGGTAGGGGCACCACCATCAATGAATAATATAGTGGGATCCAACCCAGCCCATTCAAAGAGAATGTATGTGCAAGACCAAAGAAACAGGGATGGGCTATATACGGGGGGATCACCACAGACAATAATTCGGCTTTTAGATAGACAGTTTTATTGAACATGTATAGACCACACATAAGTTAAAAGCATAAAACAAAGACAACTGACTTGACAAAGACAAACTGGCTCACAATAGAACCCAAACCCTATAGGTACCCTCCACAAGAGACCTGTCTATATATAAACAGCATACCAGTTGGTGGATGGATATGGTGATTTGAGATGGAATAAGTGGGCTTACAATATTGCCCGTCTATCTGAAAAGAAGAAAATCACCGTTATACAGATAACAATGTACTCCCTAAAATAGGTTCCATATATATGACACATCACCGTAATCCACAATGCCCATCAAAGAAATATGTATGCATATGCCCATAAATGAATAAGTATATTCTAAACCCCATATAGGGGACGACAAGGCACAACACCAATGATGGGTGGAGACAAAAGCCCCATAGATGTTGATATATCAAATAGCATTAAAATACACAGCCCATGTGGAGTGACCTGGGGAGAGAAGATACCCGACGCGTGTCGCCACCCGCAGTGGCTTCGTCAGGGGTACTGAGTGCAGCTATAGCACGTCATTAAATACATGAAGTTTAATGATTAGTGACGCACAGCTGCGTCGCTTACCAGGCTAACATAGAAGAAGATAGGCATGTTGTGGACACAGGCGCCGGTGATCAGCCGTAGTCAAAAAGCCCTGCAAATGCGCCGGCATGTAGCAACCGGAAGTCCGTCACAACACCTGAGTGCCATGTGAGCCGGTATGTTTGATCACTGCGCATGCGCCGGCGTACGATAACAGGAAGTAAATCACTGATCCCAGTTGCCATGTCGACCTATACACAGGGACACTGCGCATGTCTCAAGACATATAATCGCATCAATAACCAAAGAGCGGCGGATGTGAGATAGTAAATTCCATTAATCTAAATTAGCAATTGTGCGCATACATAAACAACCAGCATAGTTTTATTTGAAAAAAACACACAATAACTATATGTATATATAATGCCTATCCAGACCCACAGGAAATGAGCAATAGTTCATTGCCGGTATGTTTGATCACTGCGCATGCGCCGGCGTACGATAACAGGAAGTAAATCACTGATCCCAGTTGCCATGTCGACCCATACACAGGGACACTGCGCATGTCTCAAGACATATAATCGCATCAATAACCAAAGAGCGGCGGATGTGAGATAGTAAATTCCATTAATCTAAATTAACAATTATGCGCATACATAAACCACCAGCATAGTTTTATTTGAAAAAAACACACAATAACTATATGTATATATAATGCCTATCCAGACCCACAGAAAATGAGCAATAGTTCATTGCTGGCATACAATAGCAGGAAGTGAGTCACAGATCACAGTTGCCGTGTCAACCCATACACAGGTTCACTGCGCATGTCTCAGGCCATACAATCACATAAATGGCCAAACAGCGGCGTATATAGAATAGCAGATTCCATTAATCTACATTGGCAATTATGCACCTATATAAGCAGCTAATAAAAAAACCAATAACTACACATGTATATAGCGCCAGCTCATATTAACAGGAAATGAACATCAGTTATCGAGCGAGGCGTGGACGCGGGCGGGAGGACGTCAGGATCGCCGCGCCTGACAGGTAAGTAGCGACCCCCAACCCCTGCGATGTCGCTGGTGATATCTGCCTGTGTGGCAGCTCACTAGCGACCACTTAGCGATGCACCAGCGATCCATATTGTTGTTGGGATCGCTGGTGCATCGCTAAGTGTAATGGTACCCTAACAGACAAAAAGCAGTGGCTGAATGACAGAGGGTTTTATGACTCTCACAGAGATGCACTCATGGAAGTGTTGCAGGTTATAAAAGTATATTAGTTAACTGACTAATAGGAAGAGTTAGGACATATGTTATGGAGTCAAATAGTAGTGGAAAACCCCTTTAAGGTTTTCTTCACATGTTTATTTTATTTCAATATATATATATATATATATATATATATATATATATATATTATATAAAGCTCAATATGTGTGTGTATGTGTGTATGTCCGGGATTGGCATCTGCACCGTCGCAGCTACAGCCACAAAATTTTGCACAGTCACACGTCTGGACCCCGAGAGCGTCATAGGCTATGTTGTGAGGCGAAATTTTAACCCTGCACGTTCCAATTCACCAAACAATTTTGCCTATTATTCTTATCATTTCTATGGTGTTATCGTCCTTCTGTAAAGCTGGAGATAACACAATTTATTACCGTGCCAACACAGACCACCCTCTGACACAGACTGCAGGAGGAGCCCAGTATCACATAGGATAGGATTAGATACACGGCTCAGCAGTCAGTATCACACAGGATAGGATTAGATACACAGCTCAGCAGTCCGTATCACACAGGAGAGGATTAGACACATGGCTCAGCAGCCAGTATAACACAGGCTAGGATTAGATACACAGCTCAGCAGTCAGTATCACACAAGATAGGATTAGATACACAGCTCAGCAGTCAGTATCACACAGGATAGGAATAGATACACGGCTTAGCAGTCAGTATCACACAGGATAGGAATAGATACATGGCTCAGCAGACAGTATCACACAGGATAGGATTAGATACACAGCTCAGCAGTCAGTATCACACAGGGGAGGATCAGACACACGGCTCAGCAGTCAGTATCACACAGGATAGGAATAGATACACGGCTCAGCAGACAGTATCACACAGGATAGGATTAGATACACGGCTCAGCAGACAGTATCACACAGGATAGGATTAGATACCCAGCTCAGCAGTCAGTGTCACACAGGAGAGGATTAGGCACATGGCTCAGCAGTCAGTATCACACAGGATAGGATTAGATACATGGCACAGCAGTCAGTATCACACAGGATAGGATTAGATACCCAGCTCAGCAGTCAGTGTCACACAGGAGAGGATTAGGCACACGGCTCAGCAGTCAGTATCACACAGGATAGGATTAGATACACGGCACAGCAGACAGTATCACACAGGATAGGATTAGATACACAGCTCAGCAGACAGTATAACACAGGATAGGATTAGATACACGGCTCTGCAGACGGTATCACACAGGATAGGATTAGATACACTGCTCAGCAGTCAGTATCACACAGGATAGGATTAGATACACGGCTGAGCAGTCAGTAACACACGATAGGATTAGATACGCAGCTCAGCAGAAAGTATCACACAGGAGAGGATTAGGTACATATCTCAGCAGACACTATCACACAGGATAGGGTTAGATACACAGATACATATATATATATACACTCACTGGCCACTTTATTAGGTACACCTGTCCAACTGTGTGTTAAGACTTAATTTCTAATCAGCCAATCACATGGCGGCAACTCAGTGCATTTAGGCATGTAGACATGGTCAAGACAATCTCCTGCAGTTCAAACCGAGCATCAGTATGGGGAAGAAAGGTGATTTGAGTGCCTTTGAACGTGGCATGATTGTTGGTGCCAGAAGGGCTGGTCTGAGTATTTCAGAAACTGCTGATCTACTGGGATTTTCACGCACAACCATCTCTAGGGTTTACAGAGAATGGTCCGAAAAAGCAAAAAAATCCAGTGAGCGGCAGTTCTGTGGCCGGAAATGCCTTGTTGATGCCAGAGGTCAGAGGAGAATGGGCAGACTGGTTCGAGCTGATAGAAAGGCAACAGTGACTCAAATTGCCCCCCGTTACAACCAAGGTAGGCAGAAGAGCATCTCTGAACGCACAGTGCGTCGAACTTTGAGGCAGATGGGCTACAGCAGCAGAAGACCACACTGGGTACCACTCCTCTCAGCTAAGAACAGGAAACTGAGGCTACAATTTGCACAAGCTCATCGAAATTGGCCAGTAGAAGATTGGAAAAACGTTGCCTGGTCTGATGAGTCTCGATTTCTGCTGCGACATTCGGATGGTAGGGTCAGAATTTGGCGTAAACAACATGAAAGCATGGATCCATCCTGCCTTGTATCAACGGTTCAGGCTGGTGGTGGTGGTGTCATGGTGTGGGGAATTTTTTCTTGGCACTCTTTGGGCCCCTTGGTACCAATTGAGCATCGTTGCAACGCCACAGCCTACCTGAGTATTGTTGCTGACCATGTCCATCCCTTTATGACCACAATGTACCCAACATCTGATGGCTACTTTCAGCAGGATAATGCGCCATGTCATAAAGCTCGAATCATCTCAGATTGGTTTCTTGAACATGACAATGAGTTTACTGTACTCAAATGGCCTCCTCAGTCACCAGATCTCAATCCAATAGAGCATCTTTGGGATGTGGTGGAACGGGAGATTCGCATCAGGGATGTGCAGCCGACAAATCTGCGCCAACTGTGTGATGCCATCATGTCAATATGGTCCAAAATCTCAGAGGAATGCTTCCAGCACCTTGTTGAATCTCTGCCACGAAGAATTGAGGCAGTTCTGAAGGCAAAAGGTGGTCCAACCCATTACTAGCATGGTGTACCTAATAAAGTGGCCAGTGAGTGTATATATTTATATGTATATACTGTGTATACATATATTTAAATGCCACAAAATTCATGCTTTTTTACAAGCAATTTTTTTAACAGTTTTTACTCTTCTTTATGTGTGGTTTTTTTCTCTCAGAAAAAAGTCATATTTGGAGTATGGTCATTTTGTAAAAACAGCCAAAGACACAAAAATGCACTAAGAAACGGGAAAAAGAAACAAAAAAAACTATGTGTTTCAGAGTGCATTATTTTCCTAGAGATTTCAAGCTAACATTTGGCTGCCACATTTTTGCAGCAAAAACAGACCAGAAACACTGCCACAATTTTCCAGAAACAAGAAAACAAACAAAACAAAAAACTGCTCATTACAACATTTCAACGGATAATTCTACAGGACAAATTCACATTCTTACTACAGACCTACAATTGTATTAACCAGAGCAAGAAAAGCCAGTTTCACACTCCCATGAATATAGATGCAAATTGGAAAATTTCTATTCAGTGCTTCCGCAAGAAAATTTCTCTGCAGTGCCTCGGCAGGAAGATTTCTCTGCAGTGCCTCGACAGGAAGATTTCTCTGCAGTGCCTCGACAGGAAGATTTCTCTGCAGTGCCTCGACAGGAAGATTTCTCTGCAGTACCTCGACAGGAAGATTTCTCTCCAGTGCCTCTGTAAAGGGAGAAAGGTTCGTTGGATGCAGTGGAGAGCCAGAGACAGAGAAGGGGTTAACAGGATTTACTGAACAGGCAATTGAACAAGAAATACTCCTCGCAGGGAGACAAGACTAGTAACAGCAATGACGGGAATCACGCACAATCACAATGCATAAGAAAAAGATATACAAAAAAAGGTAACTTATTGCTTGCAGTTCTTACAAGGGAAAGGCTGGAAAATCTCCCGATGGTGTCGCAGATCGTGAACAAAGTCTCTGGCTCTATTACGGAGGAATGAGAAGCACTGTTTCCTGACGGTGTTGATGTATCCAGTTTGGCTTGGCTTGAGTGCGCTGGCACATGGAATCTGTCCCTTGTGTAGATTCCTCTGGAATGGCGTCGGACAAGAACCATGGACATGCTCACAGACCATGGCAGCGGAGTAGTCTCTAACAATGGAGTAAGTTTATCTGCAACTGCAGGCAGGAAAGAGCTGTCCAGGAAAACAGGGTCAGGCAGTGACTCAGTAGTGTCACAGTCAGCCTTAGAGTCAGTACGCTGAGGGATGAATGGCGTGGAGTTGTCAGCCGGAGCAGTGGAGAGGGATTCAACCTTCTCCTGTCGTTTTCCCGCCAAGTCTGCACCGTTCCCATGCTCAGTCCTCTTTATATTCGTTGTGCCCCCTGCTGTCCAACATGAAGGTCCTTCCCCCCAGGAAAACCCTCACCTGGCAACAGTGGTGAAAGTCCCAATAGTTCGGGCCTTAAAGGGCACCGGAAACCACTGATTGTCTCTGCTCATCTTCTTACACCTCAACAGGAAAATTTCTCCCCAGTACCTTGACAGGAAAATTTCTGTGCATTGCCTTGACAGGAAAATGTTTCTGCTGTGCCTCAACAGGAAAATTTCTCTGCAGTGCCTCAACATTGTGTCAATTAAAAAGAAAGGGCTGTTGAAGTAATGCTAAGACATGTTGTGTTCTCCAGAGAGATAGACACACTTTTAACCTGTCCTATACTTTGGTTTATTGAAGGGGTTGTGAATTAGGACTCACTCCCCCACATTTATTAACTGAGAATTCCCTAATAAGATATATGGAAATGGAAATTGTAACCCAGACATCACCTTTTAGAAAATTCACACCTCTGCTTTCCTTTCCAAATATGCACAGGGTCTCCATATATTACTGGTGTTAAAATACGCATCAGAAACTCACTGTCACTATTCAGTTATTTACTCGTGTGATGGAGGAGGATACTCCAATTTTCCAACTCTGTAGGCTACAATCATGAATGTGTTCAGAATTGACAGAAGCTTTCAGGCAGTTCAGGCATCTTGCTGTACATGATTTATGGGCAATCACGCCTTGTTCAAGGATTCTTCTCTTCTAAGAAAGTAATTAAATGACTATAATACATTTTTATTTTAATGGGTTCATTATACAAAAGACCAGCATGAGCAGCTAAGAACATCATGGATGTATTTTGAAGTATCTATAGAAACATTACAGGCAATATAGGGTAGTATGAGGTCTCCAAAAGATAACTATTATCGTGTGCTATGGGAAAGAAAAACTAGCGGAGAACTTCACACAATAACATTGAACAATATAGGATTGTGAACCCATTAAGTTATATAAAAGCTAAATCAAAGCTCAATATAATACTGCAAAAGGACAAAAGTGCTGTTAAACCTGCCAATCTATTTGATTCTGAAAAACAACTGTCAATAATGGACTTAAGGAATTGGACTAGTTTATGCGGCTTAAATCACTGTAAAAACTTACTTGCAGGCTTGGACAGGCCAAAAGGGGAACCGGTGAATCCCTGGTGGACCCCTGTGCAGGAGTAACCCACTTACCCCCCAGTAGTTGAGCAGTTGTTGGCCTAAAACATCTGATTCACTATGTACAGAGTAAAACTACATCTCATCCTTCACTCAACAAACTACCCAGTTTATTATCATATGGAAGCAGAGGTAAATTTGTGAACAGGGCAGTGTAATATTTGCATGTAGCTAAACAGTGGACCCCGAGAATCAATGTTACTGGTGGGTTTTTACCCCAGTCCGACTTTGCTTACTTGTGCCATATTTGCTTATTTTGTAACCTAATAACATACAGAAACTTTACAGTGCTTTCACATGTGATGTTTTGATACAGTTTTTGAAGACAAAATACTATAATACCACATTACATGTTTTTTTTAACCCGTGCAACGTTGGGCGTAATAGTACGCCCACATCGGACTCCTTTCCAGGCACATATCAGCTGATCTATACAGCTGACATCTGCCCACAACAGCAGCGGGTGGAATCACGATCCACCCGCGGCTGTTAACTAGTTAAATGCCGCTGTCAATCTCTGACAGCGGCAACTAACTTGTGCTTACCGGACGCGCATCATAAATCCTGCCCATCCGTGACCCCGTCACATGATCACAGGTCATCGATGGGTCAGCATGACAACCAGAGGTCTGAAGCAGACATCTATGGTTGTCATTGCCAGATTGCTATGAGCGCCACCCGGTAGTCGGCGCTCATAGAAAGTGAGCATTTCTGCTACACACAGGCGATCTGATCATTGCCTGTGTGTAGTTAGAGCCAATCAGACAACTGCAGCTTCTAGTCTCTCATGGAGACTACTGAAGCATGCAAAAAGTAAAAAAAAAGTTTTAAAAAATATTAAAAAATATAAAAGTTCAAATCACCCCCCTTTTGCTCCATTCAAAATAAAACAATAATAAAAAAAATCAAATATACAGACATTTGGTCTCGTCGCGTTCAGAATCGCCTGATCTATCAACAGAAAAAAAAAATTAACCCGATCACTAATTGCTAAACAGCATCACGAGAAAACAAGTAAAAAAAGCCAGAATTATGCTTTTTTGCCGCAACATTGCATTAAAATGCAATAACGGATGATCAAAAGACCAAAATGGTGTCAATGAAAGTACCAGCTCAGCACACAAAAAATAAGCCCTCACCCAGCCCCAGATCACTAAAAAGGTAGATGCTGCGGGCATTGGAAAAAGGCGCAATTAATTTTTTTAAGCAAACTTTGGAATTTTTTTCACCACTTAAATAAAAAAAGAACCTATACATGTTTGGTATCTATAAACTCAAAATGCCCTGGCGAATCATAATGGCAGGTCGGTCAGTTTTAGCATTTGGTGAACATAGTAAAAAAAAAAAAACAACTGTGGAATTACACTTTTGTTTTGCAATTTTACCACACTTGGAATTCTTTTCCCTTACCATTTTCCAGGAACCAATATGTTAAAACCAATGGTGTCGTTCAAAAGTACAACTTGTTCTGCAGAAAACAAGCTCTCACATGGCCATATTGACTCAAAAATAAAAAAGTTATGGCTCTGGGAAGAAGGGGAGCAAAAAATGAAAACGCAAAGACTAAAATACACCTGGTCGTTAAGGGGTTAAAGTGGTTGCGTGGACACAGAATTTTTTGAGGAGATTTTAGATCAGAAACTGAGAGGAAACTTTTCAAATCTTTCTCAAAAATGCAGAACTCCTAAAAAAATTGGATGTTCTGTAAGGGAGGGACAGGACTGTAGTCGTGACCTGTATTCCGGTGGCTGCTGTGTCCAGTCCTTCCCCTACATGAAATAATACTCTTCTCCTCGGCATTCCTGCATCTCCAGATTCAGCTTCATCCGGGCATTTCCCAGGCCATAACGGTCCCTCTTCTAGGCGACCCCAATCAATGGAGACACAGGCTCAGACAACTTTTACACTTTCTTTACTTAGGATTTTGCACGTTACATCCACAGTTGGTACATCATAACATTTGCTTGCTTCCTCATCTTTCCTTTGCTTGTTGTCACTTCTGTGCAGTACACTCCCGGACCGGACCGTCTTAGACTGCTTCCCAGTTCCTTCCTGGCCTGACCTCACTATAATGACATTTCCTTCAGTCTGTTTCGCCCCAGACATGAATTCACCAGTCAGTACGTTTGGTGGCCCCTGGTGAAGCATCCGGGCCGTCTTTACCGATCTCGTCGAAGCTCCACCTCCCTTCATCTCTATTGGCCCAGGCAGTAAGACGCCACATATTCCTTTTCCTTTTCTGACCCACTGCTAAGATATGCAGTGGCCATGGGTAACGTGGGCAATAACGACTTAACGTTATGTGACTGCCAAGCTGTCCGGGCCTATTGCCCATGTGGACACATGGGCACCCTGGCCCCGTCTGACTAAACCACTCTTCATCACTAACCTTAACTCTCAGCAGCCCCTCCTACAATTAGCTCTCTAAGAACTTCCTATCAGACCCCACTAGTATACCCGCATCTAGTGGCCCTCAACATAATTACAACTACCCGGTCTATAGGGGAAACTATATACTAGGAGTGCTCTCCTCTAATGTCCCAAGAAAGGATGCTCTAATTTTCCCTAACTGTACATGTACAAAAGGCATATAATATCTGCAATACTATAATACAGGAATAGCAGGCAAAATATTACAGTTTTACATAAAATGGTAACACATTCAAGTGGCAATACCATAAGCAATGAGCTGTAATACATAGTTATTCATGTAGCAGTACCGCAGGCAATTACATAAAACACATCTGGAAACATTAAGAACTGGAAGACAATCAGAGGGAAGGGGAGCATGAAAGACATCATATCCTACCCCTTACAATTCTGCTTAGCTTCCTCTAAAAAAAAACACTCAGCAAAAAGACTCCATGTACACAGTCAGGAAACTAAGAACAAGCACCAGAATAGGCTGTTAATACGAATGTATCAACAATAATTTGTGAATTTATTTGAACCAGGACTTGACAATCTTTTATTTTTTCAATTAATTTTCTGACTGAAGATGGGTTTGTTCTATTTTCTGAACACGATATAGGGGAACCCAACTTTCCTGAGCTTTTGTTAAAGGGAGTATGTTATTGTCATGCCCGCCATGTCCGTTATGCCTGTCATGTCCGTCATGCCCGCCATGTCTGTTTTGCCGCATGACCCCTGGAGCAGTGTGCACGTGCACCAAAGTATCATGCCCGCCATGTCTGGTGTGCCGCATGACTCCTGGAGCGGCGTGCACGTGTACTGAATTCTCATGCCCGTTATGTCTCGTGCTTCAAGATGCCTGGAGCGGTGTGCACCCGCGCCTTACCTCATGACTGCACGCCGTTGCTAGGTAACCATCCGTCTCTGCTCTGATTCTGCAATCCTCTGTATTCCTGGAGCCCCTGATCATGTGACCTTTCCTATGTTCCAACTTTGTCTGATTCTGCAATCCTCTATGTATTCCTGGACCCCCTGATCATGTAACCTTCTCTATGGTTCTGCCCAGTCAGATGTAGCAACGCTCTCTATGATCCTGGAGGATCTGAACCGGAAGTCCTTCCCTGATCCTGACCCGGAACTGCAGGTGCTATGGTGCTATATCAGACCACCCCTTCCTATGGTCGGGGCCTGAGTATCGTGTTGTTTCCCTGCATGGCTGCTTGGTCTGCTCGGGCGCTCCCTGTATTCTGTGCCCCTGCACTCTGCTCTGTAGTGCGTCTCTGCACACGCTCTGTGCTTGTACTCTGTCTCTTGTCTCGTGCCATGTCTTGTGTTGTCTCTCGTGCCATGTTTGTCCTTGCCTTGCTTTGCCTTGTAGTACTTCTGCTGTTCTCTGCCTTAGCCTGTTTTGCTATGTCTCGCCTTAGCTATTCTTTGACTTGTAGTCCTTCCTCTGTTCTCTGCCTTGCCTGTGTCACCATGTCTGGCCTTTGCTATTCTGAGCCTTGTAGTATTTCCACGGTTCTCTGCCTTAGCCTGCTTCGCTATGTCTTGCCTAAGTTCTTCCTTGCTCTTACCTATGATGCTCTGTTGTGCCTCCTGGCACACGCACCATTCCGCCTCTCTTACCTATGGTGATCTGTAGTTCCTCCTGGCACACGCACCATTCCTCCTTTCTGACCTCTGGTGCTCTCTTGCACATTTCCACACTAGTCTCAAGGTTCTTCCTTGACCCCGCTCTGGGCTTCAGCCTACGATCCACTGCTAGCTCTGTTCCGTTCAGACCTGACTCTGTTTCTGCTTATGTTCCGCTCCATGTTCCGTACTCTGTCTAGCCTTGCCTTGTCTCTTGCTTTGCCTCGCCTTGTTTCTTCGTGTGCCCTTTGCATGCACCTGGCCTTCCTAGCCTCCTGCTTGTGCCTCAGCCGTGCCTGCCCTAGCCTTGCCCGCCTGCTTGTGCCTCAGCCGTACTCGTCGGTCAGTGACAGCTGTGTCGCCTGCTATGCCCCAGTCGGGTTCGCTGGAGTCTTACCCGCCTGTTTGTGCTGCAGCCCTTCCAGCTAGCCAGTGCCCCAGCCGTGCTCTCTGTGCTTCCTTGCACTCACGCTGTCTCTGCACTGTGCTCGCCGGGCTTCTCTTAGCATGCGCAGGCTCTTGCCTGCCCCATGGCATATCTCCCTGTGCTTCTGTAAAAGTACACGCAGGTCTTGCCATGTACCCAGTCGTGCCCTCTCGCACGCACAGGTCCTAGCCTGTACTCTGTCCCTGGCGTGCACTCTGCACGCGCAGGACTCTGCTTTGAACCTTGACCCTGGCGTTCCCCTCTGCACGTGCAGGACTCTGCCATGAACCTGACCCTGGCATGCCCTCTGCATGCGCAGGACTCTGTCTTGAACCCTGACCCTGGCGTGTCTCTCTGCATGCACAGGACTCTGCCTTGAACCCTGACCCTGGCGCGCCCCTCTGCATGCGCAGGACTCTGCCTTGAACCTGACCCTGTCATGTCTCTCTGCACGCGCAGGACTCTGCCTTGAATCCTGACCCTGGCGTGTCTCTCTGCACGTGCAGGACTCTGCCTTGAACCCTGACCCTGGCGTGCCCCTCTGCACGCGCAGGACTCTGCCTTGAACTATGACCCTGGCATGCCCTCTACACGCGCAGGACTCTGCCTTGTGCCTTGGCGCGTCTCTACACACGCATCCTGTCTTGTATGTTGAACTTTGAACCCTGGCGTGTCCCCTACACGCACACCCTGTCTTGTATGTTGAACTTTGAACCCTGGTGTGTCCCCTACACATGCACCTTGCCTTACACCTTGCTTTGAACCCTGGCGTGTCCCCTACACACGCACCTTGCCTTGCACCTTGCCCCTAGCACGCACCCTGCCTGGAATCCTGCCTTGGACCTCGGCGTGTTCCCTAACATGCACCATGCCTGGAGATCTGTTATGCCTCCTTGCCTGTACCCTGGTTTGCCTGCTGGATTCCCGGAACCTGCCATCACTGCCAGAGATCGTAAGCATGAAGGCTACAGCCTAATGCCCTGATCCCTGCCAGCTGTCCGGAGTCCGATGCCATCGTGTCCTTGCCGGTAACCATGCTTGCCTTCTAGCACGTACTATTCCATGGACTTTGGCGTGCCAAGCACGCACCTTGCCGTGTTTGCTTGTTATCACATTTCACACTGAATGTTATCCTGAACTTATCTTAATGAAGATACCTTGAACTTACGTCTTGTCTTGTCTTGTTTCCTGCACGTCCTTGTCTTCAGACACTCGTACCTAGTGTCTACCTGAGCCGGCCGTATGGTGCCAGCAGTCGTGGTGGCTCACCCCCTTGGTCTTGCCCCTGACACTCCCTGTGTAGGGGGTGGTTCCTCACAAGGTCAGCTCGCCCTAGGTGGGTGGGTGCCACGACACAGAGTGTCCACTCTAAAGAAAAAGTCGACTAAGCGTAAGCTGACCTCGTCACAGTTATCACAAAATGACTTCCTGTTTATGTCCGGCTTGTATGTAAACATTTTTTTTTTCAGTTATGGTAATGATTTTTCTTTTTTTTTTAAAAGGGACCTGTCACCAGGATTTCCCAATACAATCTTCGGCCACCATCTTTATTGCCTCTTTTACAGTAGTCTAGCAACCTAAATATAAGCCACCAACCGCCTCTGCATAACCTCCACAAAATTACCTTTTTATAGTCCCTCATATAGCACAGTCCAGTCTGATGGGCATGACTGGTGTTGCTCAGCGCTTCCTCTCTCCCCGCTTCCTCCTGCCCTGCTTCATGTGAATGATGCATCCTATGTCATCCTCATAGACGCTCTCAGTCTTGCTCCTGTGTAGGCGTACATTGCTCTGCCCTGCTGAGGATAGAGCAAAGTACTGTAGTGTGCATGCACATGCATGCTTTACTTCCGGGTCATGAATGCTTTTGACGCATATGTGCATTACAGTAGCTAAACAGTAATATAAAGCTTTAAAAATAAATCACCAAAAATTATTAAAAAAAAAAACTTGCTTGAAACAATAGGTCATCTTCTGATGACACATTCCATTTCAACTTCGTACAAGAAGTGATTTCTGAAAAAGAAGTGTTATCCTTTATTTGTCTTTGTGGCCAGAAAGAAAATTATCAGCGTTAAACATAGATATAGTTATTGATATGGATAATTAAAACTACATCACTAAAAAAGAAGAAGAAAAAACAACCAGAAAACTTGCTTGAAAGTATGTCATCTTTTTATGACACATTCCCTTTAGCACATCTTTATTTTATAGTTATGGTTATCTAGAATAAAAAATTACAGCTCTAAAAATAACTGAATAAAATGGACGGATGCCATATGTTAAGAAAGTAATTCATTGCAGTGGGATTTGTGAATTATGATCCCAAGAGAAGAGGTGAGGAATATGAATAGTCTCATTATTTAGCCATGTTGTGTCATTTCTACCATTAGATTTATTCTCGGGGACAGTAACTGCCTCCTGCTTGACAATGCTCCAATACACATTCATTTAGCTCAAATATCACACAGAGGGTAAAAAAGATAATCAGGAGACAAGACATGAACAGTCTCAGTTCTACCAAATTGCCAATAAAATGCTGTGACAAAAGAATAATCTGAGCGCCTTATCAGAGTATCTAGAGGGGCTGAATGAAAAGGTTACTCTAGAAGTTGCATCACTTCTTGATAAGTTTGGCACAGGTGGAACTGTCTGCGAGACAAAAATGAACTTTGACAATTTGTGCAGTACTGCCGATCATTAATATAAAGTAAATTAGCAGGTGCTGATACAAGCAGAAATCTGTCTTCGTAAGACTAAAGGGCCTTTTACACATAGCGATATCGCTAAAGCGTCACCGATTTTGTGACGCAACAGCGATATTGCTAGCGATCTCGCTACATGTGACACTTACCTCCGACCGGCTCCCCCGCTGGATATCGCTGATCGCGTGAGAACGTCCTGGGCCGTTTTCTTCTTGCTGGTGTCCCGCTGGCGCCGATGAGTGACGCATTGTTGCAGGCGGAAGACGTCATCATCACTGCCATCTGAAAGGTAAGTAACGACCGCCGAGCATCGCTGCGTCACTGGTGAGATCTGCCTCTTTGGCAGCTCACTAGCGACCATTTAGTGATGCACCAGCGATCCTGACCGGGTCGTATCGTTGTTGGGATCGCTGGTGCATCGCTAAATGTAACGGGACCTTAAGGCTTTGACCATGCCAGCTATCATGTGTCCAAGGTTTGCTCAGTGCTGCTGCTACATCCCATCATAGTAAAAATACAAGTGAGTGGGGTCACATCATGACCCTGAAGGTACTGCGACTGTGACAAGCCAGTGGCGAGAAGTCTATCCTTGTGTAATTTTTTTTGTGCAGTGGCAGAACCGAATTCACTAGTACTATGCTCTGATGTAGCAGCAGCACTGAGTTAACCATAAAGACGCGACAGGTGCCTCGGCCAACATTGCCGTGTAGCCCTAGGCTAAGGCCAGGCCTACACTGTTATGGTAAAACTACTAGAATTGAGTAAACTGGAGACTTCCACTTAAAAAGTAAAATCAATCAGAACTACAAAAAGTTGCAGTGCACCTGGGCCTTAATGAGGTTGCTCCTTTCAAAAGCTGTTTGCCTATAGACTCAGTTATACGTAAACCCCCCCACAAAAAAAACTGAGCCTTGCTTATTCTCCCAGAGTCTAGCGCAATGTCTCTGCCACCACAGTCTTTATTGATCAGCTGAATTGGAGATGCCAGGTCAGCGGTGCTGCAGCCAGTCACTGAGCTCTGCACAATTTGCTGAGCTCAGTGACTGACTGCTGCTCTGTCGACTTGATTTCACTGCTGTAGCCAAACAGCACAGACAGGGTTAGGGTAATTAAAGCTAAGCTTTGTTTTGTTTTGTTTTTTTGTCTTTTTTTACACATAATGTGGCCAGACGTTTGTTTTGAGGACGTCCACTTGGAATGTGTTGATGTACATCACTAATACCAATAGTTTAATTAGTTAGATCACTCTAGTAGATTACCTTTAAATCTAAGAATTATGTTAAAAAATACTATCTGTGTGTCTCAGGAGCTCAGCCATGTCTTCCATCCTCCTTCTCCTCACTGTCTTGTGTTTGGATGTAAGACAACTGGCTGCAGCAGAAACCTCCCTGCTGTGGGACCAAAATTTCTAAGCCTCGCCCCTGAGCTACCAAGATGGATCTGATTGGTGATGATGTCACCCTATAGAATGACTTCCTGTCTACACATTAAACCACGTCCTAGATTTATAGTCACACTGATGATCACATGACAGCTGTTCATAATGAAGAAAGGGAAATGCACGGATGCAACTGAGAAAGGATGAAATAAGTTACACAGGTGGAATATTACTGGTAAGGCACCATTATATGTACCAAAAAAAACAGCAGGAGTGTTACTTTAAATTTTGTGGTGGCCAATATGTACCTATTACATGTTTTTCAGACATTTGACAGATATTCTATATATCATAATTTATGGTAATTTGACAGATATTCTACCTTCTGTGTGACACTTATTCATATCTTTAACCAACATTTACTCTGACTGCAAACAAATCCAGACATCGGTGCATGATATCATTATTATATTAAATGTCAGCGCTGGTTCTTTTTTTTTTTTAGACCAGATCCACTGAAATGAATTCCAGTTAGCTGAAAAGATTGAAATGGTAAAAATCATCACCACTGTTACCCAGTTCGAAACTGGACTCATTTCTTATACTGGTCACAGCGGTTTGGACTGGTGACAGCATTCTTCTTTTTTTTTTATTTAGATTTAAATTTTTCTTATTTATTATTTATTTTCTTTTATTCGTTTTAAACCTTGTGCCCCAATTAGGGGGCAGTACAATATTCAAAAGACTAACCGTCGTTTTAATTTTTAGTTCACAAATCATTAGTATATTTCAAAATATCTTATCAAATAAAATTTGCTTCTTTCTCCTCCTGGAATAACTTTTTGTATTCAGTGAAGAATGATTTTCACATTACTGAGATAAGAGATGACAGTTTGTGCTTTTAAAAACCCATGGGGAGAGGGAGAGGGAGAAAGGGGAGAAAATAGAGACAGACATTCTGCTGCAAGTTCTTCCGAAACAATCCTGCACTGGGCGCGGAAGCTCGACTTCACTTCCATTAAAAGTCTGTTCACATTTGCCAATTATCAACATGATTCACGTGTTTCTGAGAAACTGTGACGACAGTCAGTGTTAACAAAGGGGAACATCAATGATTAAACTGATTGAGATGCCATGGAAATAATTGTTATCGGTGGCAGAATAGAAAAATGTAAATGCTATTCAGTGACATGTACACAAGATATTGCTGTGCGGTGCAAAACGAGGTCCTGGGGTTTAGTGGCGTGGACTGTGTTCCTCAAGACTCAGCTGCTTTTTTGGAAAATACAGAGTACAATATGGTAGAAACATTATACATAAGATATCCCTGCTTCTAAATAATAATAATTATAAAAAATACAGAAACTAAAAAATACCGCTATACACTGACTAACATATGCCTACAGCACACATATGGTAGCAGAGGTGTAGCTAGGGATTTGGTTCAGGGGGGCAACACTTCAGAGTCGGCCCCTAACCAGGTAATCTTGATTACAACTTGGTGACGCACCCTAATAGTGGCTGTAGGAGAACCTCAGCAGATGACCGCGCTGTTGGTCCCGTCACTGCAATCTCCACACTGTATGATGGCCCCCTAGATAACCTCCATACAGTATAATGCACCACATAGTCCTCAATATTGTACAATGCACTCCTCTTAGGTCTCCATACAGTATAATGCACCAGATAATCCTCAATAAGGTACAATGCATTCCCCATAGGCCTCCATATAGTATAATGAACTCCACATAGGCCTCCATATTGTATAATGCACTCCCCATAGGCATATTCTATACAGTATAATGCACTCCCCATAGGCATACTCTATATAGTATAATGCACTCCCCATAGGCAGACTATATAGTATAATGCAACCCCCATAGTCAAACTTTATATAGTATAATATAGTATAATGCACTCCCCATAGGCAGACTTTATATAGTACAATGCACCCCATAGGCAAATTCTATAGTATAATGCACTCCCCATAGGCAGACTCTATATAGTATAATGCGCCACCCATAGGCAGACTCTATATAGTATAATGCACTCCCTATAGGAAGACCCTATAGTATAATGCAACCCCTTCTAGGCAGACTCTAATATAAAGCAGCCCCCCATAGGCAGACTCTAATATAATGCAGCCCCCCATAGGCAGACTCTAATATAGTGCAACCCCCCCATAGGTAAAATGTAATATAATGCAACCCTCATAGGCAGACTCTAATATAATGCAGCCCCCCATAGGCAGACTAATTGTATATTTCAGCCCCCCTAGGCATACTGTAATATAATGCAGCCCCCCATAGGCAGACTCTATAGTATAATGCAGTCCCCCATAGGCAAACTGTAGTATAACGCAGCCCCCAAAGGCAGCCTCTATAGCATAATGCACCTCCATAAAAAAATAAACAAATACAATACTCACCTCTCCTCGTTCCTCCGCTACTCCGCACACTTGCACATCTGGGTAGTGACGTCATTGCGACCCCGCTCAGTGTCTGCATCAGTGACGTCAGATGCTGACAGGAGATGATGGGAGAGGGAGTGTAGCGCTCCTTCTCTCATCAATGTGGTCAGCCGATACAGTTGAACCTGCGATGATGGGCGGGGAGCCCACTGCTGGCACCGGGCCCCCCCGCCTGCTCAGGGGCCCCATAGCGGCTGGGTGGCAGAGCAGGGAGATCAATTCTCCCTGCTTTGCTGCAGATTATAACTGTATCGGTGCACTGCACACACAGATACAGCTACAGTAGCGTAGCACTGGGTGGGCCCCCTCAGAGCACGGGGCCTGGGGTGACCGCATCCTCTGCCCCCCCAGTAGCTACGCTACTGAAAGACACCCATAGTTTGTTTTGTAAAATAAATGGAAGGCGGAAAAAAAATCCAAGTTAGGTAAAATTGTAACTCCCTCATCTACGTAATTCCACCATCATTTTTTGGGTTTTGCTTTTATAGCATGTGGTAAAAATGACCTGGCAGCATGGTTCTACAGGTCAGTACCTGGAGGTACTGGATAGCTAGCTTTATAAGCAGGGTCTAACATGTCTCAGCGATCAAACAAGTGAAACTTGAAGTCCGATACTGAGATTACCTAAAAAAATAACAATTCTAATAAAATATGTAAAAATATCTGTCTGGATGACTTTAACTGGGGAAGGAGTCAGCTACAAGGAGTGCTCCCACTTCTTCCACCTTGTCTGCATTGGAAGATGGCTACTGAACAATAAAACCGGTCCTCTCTGCAGGCACATTAACAGCCAGCCAGTGTTTCTGCTCTGGGCACACGACGGGGAGATTCAGGTAATAACCAATGACCCCAATATGTGATTCCACCCACCAGTTACTGTATTTGCACTTGGTGCATGGAGAAGCCTCGTGTACTGTAAAGGGAATGCATTGTCAGCAGTGATACAGAGATAGTGAGCACCATATATACTCTACTCGAGTATAAGCCGAGTTTTTCCAGCAAATATTTTTGTGCTGAAAACGCCCCCCTCGGCTTATACTCAAGTAAGGGTCCAGGAAATGGAAGGGGAGTGGCAGCGGCAGAGCAGCGGGTCACAGGAGGCAGGAGCCGGCTGCTGCGGCTAAAGCCTGTGCCCGTTGCTAAAGATAAATGAATATTCACTGTGCTGGCAGTGAATATTCATTTCTCTATAATAGCGTGCACAGTGTCAGCCACAGGCTTCCTGGAGCGGCCGGGCAATCACGTGTGCCCGCTACTTAAGAGAAATAAATATTCACTTCTCTCTACTCACATGGGAGTGGAGAGAGGTGAATATTCATTTCTCTTAAGTAGCTGGCACACGTGATCGCTGGGCGGCTACCACTGTGCGCAATACTTATAGCAATAAATACTCACTGCCCTCCACGCACATAGTCCTGATGTGGGGAGCAATGAGTATTCTGGCAGCTGTGCTCTGCTTGTGAGCATGACGTCACTGCAATGTGCTGCTTTCAAGCATATCAGCTGCTTGCACCAGAACAAGACGATGAGAGGGAGCACAGGGACGGTAAGTATAATGGTTTATTTTTTATATGCTTTTTGATGGGGCCATGCATACAAGAATGGGGATGAGGATCTATACAGCCTAGGATAGGGATGAGAAGCTATGCAGACCAGGATAGGGATGAGGGGACAATGCATACCCGGATTATACTCGAGTCAAAAAGTTTTCCCAGTTTTCTTGTGGTAAAATTAGGTGCCTCAGCTTATATTCGGGTTGGCTTATACTCAAGTATATGCGGTATTTTACTTTATAGTCCAGTTGTAAATGATACTTATTGTGTATTATGCTGCCATGTGGTTTGGCAAATATATTGTCACATGTATTGTTTGCATATACCCTGGAATGTGGCAGAATTACAACAATTCTGTAGAGAGGAGTTGGCCAAAATTCTTCTAGACCGTTGTAAGAGACTCATTGACAGTTATCGCAAACATTTGATTGCGTTGTTGCAGCTAAGGGTGCCCACCCAGTTACTAGGTTTAGGAGGCAAACTTTTTTTCCACACAAGGCCCTGTAGGTTTGGATTTCTTTTTACCTTAATAATAAATACCTTCATTTAAAAACTGCATTTTGTGTTTACTTCTGTTATCTTTGAGAAATATTTAAATTAGTTAGGTGATCTGAACATTTAAGTGTGACAAACATGCAAAAGAATAGTAAATCAGGAAGGGCCAAACATACTAATACTACCCTCCAGATACTTATTCTACACTACAAAACTTTAAAGTTTGATCGCATTCAAAACGGATGTATGTAACAAGAAAACCAATAAATGATAAATCTTCATGAATACCTCTAAAGAGCTACAGAGTCAACTCTAGACTGAAAATCCATCTGGATTCGAAATGTAAAAGTTTGTTAGCATAATCAGCGCACCGAAAATTGGATAGGACTTTTGTAAGCCCACTGTCCTAAACCCTTTAGTTTTATCTTCCTGTGTTTATAAGAAATTATATGCTACTGTTGAAAGTGTTTCCCCATGTTGAGATCCTGTCTCGCTTAGGTTGACGTTGGAAGTATGCTGTTGAACGCTCCTACGTAACTCCTCAAAGGTTTCACCCAGAACAAGGGCAAGTTAAAACATAGATAGCATTACATGTTTTACAATTTATAAGGTCTCTAAGGATGTAATGCTGCTGATAATGGGGTTAATAAAGGTTCTTGTAGGTTCTAAGCAAGGAAAAAAATTACACTTACCACAGGGGAAAGAACCTCTAAACAGTAAACCCATGCGGGTCCTAAATGTCGCCGGTTTTTGACCAATTTGTCACGTAGGTTGGGTGTTCTTCGGGCAGTTAGTGAGGGTGTCTCGAGTATAAAAAAAGACGTGATCATCAATTTTAGGCCGGGGTCAGACTTGTGTAAGGAGGAGAATCGGACCGTGAGTACCTGTCGTGTGCCGGGTCCGGAACTCTCAGGGCTGTCTTCCCTGTTGTCCGGGGGAAAGAGTAAGGGATCGGACAGACCTTGGCACTTGGAAGCAAGGGGTGTGGCTAAGCGGCAACAGCCATAGTGCCCGCGGAAGCAGTCAGTATTTGCTAGAACAGGAGCAAAGCACAGAGAGAGGAGTGTTCCGTCCCTTGAGCACTGGGTGTTAGGAGTCAGATTTCTGCCTCTCCTTTGCTGAAATCTAGATCCTCACATTCTGCAGTCTCCTGCTCCTCATCTGCTGTAGAGGAGACTTCAGAGGAGATTGCCTTGCGGCAACTCTCTCCAGAGTCTATGTCTTCTACTCCTGCGTCTGAGCATGCTCATGGGACGAACTCCCATTGGAGTTCGGGAGTCAGGTGTTCAGGTCCTGTGTCGGATCCCATTGGCTCCGATTGGAGACCTGGAGATTTCTGGAAGGTCCCGTTCGCTATAAAAAGCGCGCATGGCTGTTCTGCCACGTGCTAGAATAGCCATACTGCTGCTGTATGTTTGTTGATGGATGCATGGACTGGTGAATGAATCATTGGAAACCTCTACCCTCTGATACTACGTTTGTGAGAGTGCCTGAGTTATTGCCAGTATCAGCGCCAACGCGCTATTGCCCCATTGCCTCAGCAGCCTAGCGTCAGCATTGCGCCTGCTAGTTAGCAGTGTCTTTACAGCGGCTCTGTATTTGCCGCGCTGCAGTTGCAGCTCTTCGTGCGTCTGCGGTTGCGACGCTCTACACCCGATCCTTGTCGGTAGGTCTAGACAGAGTAAGTACCGCCATCTAGTCCTACTCCTGTGACCAGATACCGCGGGTGCAGCGCTGTAGTTCTGTGTCCTACACAGACTCAGTGTTTTTTGTGTTTTGTTTCTGTGACTCTGTGAGTTCAACAGAGTCTGAGCAGTGCACATTGGGTGCCATTAACCCCTGTGCACATTGCCGCCAGATTACATCTTCTGCATGGTGGACCCCGAGTGGCGAAGGTACTTTATTTATATTTTTATTTAGTGCCTTCCGCCACTCCTAACACTGGGACTGCTCCAGCCCGTGTCCGTGTACTCCCGCCGTCACCAGCAGGGATTCCAGAGGGAGAAGTGCAGTGTGCCCAGTAAATGGCAGAGAGCGAGGTGCTGTGTGCTTCGTGACCGTGAGTACAGCGCACGTGCCGCATAGAGGAAACCAGGCACTAGACAGACGTTTGCGGCCCACCTTACCAGCATACACCTGCCCGCTCACGGTGGACACTGATAGTGCTGCGGTTTTGTGTGTTCCAGCCGCATATGTTTGTGGACTAGGGGCTCAGCGGAAGGTGCTTGAGACGGACCGCTGCCGCCAGAAGACGGATCACCGTAATCAGCAGAATCTTCTTGGACAAGCACCACGTCAGCAGATATTGGCGCTACTAACCCCCAAGTAGTATCTGCAGTTTGAGGAACTCCTTAAATGGTAAGTGTACAAAAGAAATGTCATTACCTTGCTCTTTTACTCTGCATATCCTTTGTAATTGGACTCTTTGTTCCCTCATTTAACCCTTTATCTCCCTGTGAGGAGTTAACCCCCTGTTCAATTAATGTGGTAAACATTGTTAAACATTGCTCTGCCTTCTGTCTGTCACTGCATCCCGTCCCTGCTCACACTTGCGTGTGCAATGCGAGAAACTTACGCAGTCTCTCAACTCAATACCCGGCACTGCCGCTGGCACTCGGGACTGGAGTGTGCGGCTGCATGTATTTCTATGCAGCTGCACTCTCCGGTACCGAGTGCTGGCGGCAGTGCCGGGTATTGATTTGAGAGACTCGCGCGGGTTTCTCGCATTGTACATGCAAGTCTGACCCCGGCCTTAAGCATGATCCAGGGCTTATGAAAGACTTTACTAATAAGACTCCATTGATTGTTGAATGTACTTCATAAACCTAATTTGATTATCTTTTGATCGGGAAGATGGATTGAGTAAAAAAATTCTGTGGTTTAACACCAATTTTCTCAAAAGCGTGAGAGATGACTGATTTGGGATATCAATTATCCTGGAAGTGCACAGTAAGAGATCTCGCCTCATATTTGTATTCATCCAATTCAGAGCAGTTTTGCTTGACCCAGGAAAATTGGCCAATGGGTATCCCGTCTTTGAATGAACTGGGATGAAAGCTTTGATAGTGAAGTAAGCAAGTAAGCTGTTAGTTTCCGTGGATTTTCTGTACAAATTAATGATGATATGATTGCCCAATTTGGTAATCTTCAGGTTTCGTGGACTATGTTTTTGAACAAGGAAAGAACTACTGCTGCGTTGGCCCTTGTTGAAAATATGGACATGGACACTCTACTTCCAGGGTCCGTATCAAGAAGCGCCGATGCTGCTGAAGGTTTTACAATTAAAAAAAAAAAAAAAAAGAAATATAATAGATGATGGACTGTTTCACTTGCTGTATCAGGGCTCTTAACCAAGAATGGATAGGTGTCCCCCAAGAACAAAGATGATATCAGGACAAGTTTCCAGCTTAATAGTTTTTAATGTTTTTATTCTTGCACCAACTCTTCCCTTAAGGTCTGGTACGGTTGAAGATGACCATAATTAAAGTATGGGTGAATGTAGTAGTGGAGGAGCTGATGGTCTGCTCCCTGACACTCTGAGGGGGTTAAATGTGTTTTATATTCATGCATGTTGTCAAAGGCAACACTCGCTGGGGCTGCAGGCTAGCCTAGGCAGGGTTAACTGTAATGGTCGGCCCAGTTTGGGGAGGGTGAACTGAGAGTTAGTGCCAAGTTCAAGAAGTGACAGTTTGGTGCAGGACAGTGGAGTGAAGTGACGGTAGCAGTCTCTGTCATTGGGCTGCTAGGGACCCCACTGCAGGGCAGTGGTTTGTCAAAGATACCCTTCCGTGTGATTCTGTCTGCCAATCTGGGGAACCTCGAGATGGACGTTGGGGCCCTTAGGCACCCTCAGTCTGTGAAGATCAGACTCTATGAGGCAGGTGTTGCAATCCGGGTGCTCTGCTAGTGGTGATGAAGACTTCCTAGTGCTAGTGAAAATAGCAATAGGGATACTCTACCTATACTGAGATTTAGGGCTGAAGTTGTGTCCGGTACCTGTGGGTAAAGACGACAACCCATTGGGCCATATCCTATATGCAAGTTTGATTGTTTTTATAAAACAAGTGTCCCCTGGATTGATTGCTGCCAAGGTTCCGGAGGAGGAAAACCTGGAGCCAAAAGAGGTCATGCAGGCCAGAAGTAAGTGTGATGCACCCCATTCACAGCAGCACACCGAGACAGGTAAGGTACATGTGTTGTCTGTAGATTGCTAGAGTGAGTGGGAGCAGCAACTTGCCCACGACTAAAGAGAAGTTGCCAGGAATCTACTTTGGACTAATGTCAGAGACGCAGAGACCGCAGTTGGCTGCTCGCAGTATGCTTTCTCTGAAATCCATGGGACAGTCCAGGGAGGCTAAGGAAGGAAAGCCATAGTCGTTAAAGAACCCTACCAGGGGAGAGAAGTAAAAAGAACTTGGCTGACATCACGTATCCACTTGGTCATCTGTTCATTGAACAAATCAGAACTTCGGGATAGTGACTCTGCATCCGCCTCCAAGCAGTATATGAGGATCCACATCAGCTCTCCCATGCAGAGCTATTCACAAAAGTCACCATTGGGAGACCTGCACCAAACTTGCAGACAGCTACAAGCCAAATGTGGCTTAGAAGTCACAGGTAAGGGACCCCTAATCTACATGGTATGGAGGCAGATTGTGAAGCTTTAAGTGTTGACCAGAAGGCAGAGAACCCTCACTACCTGCCACTTTATTCAATATGTACCATAACTTAAGGAACATTTTTTTTCTTATTTCTAACCATTAAAACCTTTATATGTTTGTCTAGAACAAAATCAGTGATAAAGACTAAATACATTTCATTGTTCTTTATATCACAACAAAGTGTTTCGATGTCATAAAGGATGGTTCCTTGCTCTGCCGCTGTGAACCAGTGAATGATTGCCATGGAATAGGTTTCACCCGCTTGACTCGCTGCATCTTCTCCGTGAGAGCAGTTGATCACTGAGAGCATTGAGCTGGAATATAGGGTGCTACCATGTGATGTGTCCAAACCCGAGCAGGTGGGATCTAACATCATACATTCTGTATGTGATCAGTCTGTAGACTTGATGTTGATGTTGCAGTTGGTTCTTATTTGCAGCCTTGATCTTCTATGTTTGCCTCATTTGGTTTCACTGGAGGCTTCATTTCTCCATAATAACGATTTCTCTTCAGTCTGGGGGATGGTTGGTGGAATGACCCAGCCTGTATATTTTAGGATGTCCCTGTGAGAAAATGATAAAAGATGTTATGAAAAACTCTGTGGACTCTTGCACACAATGCACTATGGCATTTACGATTTTTAATATCAATAAGTAATTCAATCTTTTAATTTGTCTGATGAAAATGTCATTTCCTGGTGGCAAAACATTTACTCCACAATAACTAGAGACTAGAGACTTCAGCTTTATGGCTCTATAATAATAAAAGTGAATGCTCCTGTGCTGGTGCTGTCAGGGAGTAGCACGCTTGCACACAACATTCGTCATATTTATGCTGCCCAGAATAACTCAATCAATTCCACAACACATAGAAATGAGTAGAATATTGTTACAAGGCTGAAGTAGGATAACTGTAATCCACATAAAAGGTAAAGGTCTGCTTTGTGCACTCACACCTGATAAATTAAGAAAATTACACAAGAATGGTGCTGTGTGCATGAATGGGCTGCAGACTGAAATGGCGGCTGACTCTGTGCCGCACTGGATGGACTGTGCCGCACCTCCCGCTTTGCCCGTCCAGGAGTGGTGCTTGTGTTCCTATGAAATATATATAGAGACGTTACATGTGACAATCTCTTGTGCCAAATCACATGGCAGCATAATACACAACAACTATCATTTATAATTGGACAATAAAGTAAAATACTCACTGTTTCTGCATCACTGCTGGCAATGAATTCCCTCAAAGGAACACAAGGGTTCTCCAGGCACCAAATGCAAATACAGTCATTGGTGGGTGGAATCGCATACTGGGGTCATTAACTACTACCTGAGTCTCCCCATAGTTTTCTAGATCTGCTCGGAGCAGAAACTCAGGCGCGCTGTTAATGTGCCTGCAGAGTGGACAGGTGTTATTATCCAGTAGCCATGTTCCAATGCAGGCCTTGTGGAAGAAGTGGGAGCACTCCATGTAGCTGACTTGATCCCCAGGTGCAAAGTCATCCAGACAGATGGCGCAGGTTGCAGGTGGGTCCTCAGCTGACCTTACGGAGGTGGGGAGTACCAACATGGACGAATTCACCACTTCAGGCTGGGTGGTAATGGGGGATGTGTTCCCATCTTCATCCCTCTCCTGTGTTGGTGGTGGTGGTCTTCTTTGTCTCCGCCTTCTACCTCTAGTATTAAAAGGAACTAGCGCCATCCTTCTTTGTCGGGCAATGTTGCCCCTTGTCCTGTGGGCTATAGGGGAATCCTCCCTGCTATGCCGCGATGTTCCTGTGTGAAAAAGACAAACAATATTATCCCCTATAAGGAATACATACTTTAGAGACCTGTATATGGACGCATTAGTGGATCTTTATGCCCTTCCCAATCTTACCTGTTGTAGAAGGTCTTGTGATCCCATTTGATGAAGGCTCTCCTTGAACATTGGATGGATTAGAATTGTCCCTTGAAGCCATGATCCTCTCAGTGGGGCAAGGTGGTGGAAATCTCTTAGCCCTGAAAACACTGAAGAACGCTGACCAAAAGAAATCTTCACGATAAACGCTCAAGAAATATTTTGTTGTCTTTGCCAAATAAACAGCAAAGTCAAAAAGGAGCACTCGCTAGAGATACTTCTCCTACGTTTGTGCACCGATCAACACAACAACAGCCCCTCTAATAGCAGAGGCCATTATTGTGTCATAATGTCATTATTACCTTACAGTCCATGGTCGGTGTTCCATGATGTATTGTGATGTCACTGCCTACCTCATCATGCAGCTCTGGGCCACAGACTGGATATGCCTGCTCCCTTATATAATGCTGTGTATTATTAGGATATACATGGAATTACTAATCATTTGTACAAAATAAAACAAAAAACTGATATTAATAACAAAATCATTTATAATTCAAGTGAATTAAAGTTATTTCACTTAATTTGTTTTAAATCACAAGGCAAATAGCATAAAATAAAAAGGTGAAATGGTTTTATTTTTGTATTACTCTATTTAAAAAAGAAATTCAAATCAACCCCTTAAGGACCTGGTGTTCGTTTCGAGATCCATAACTTGTTTTATTTTTCCCTCCACATAACCATATGAGGGTTTTGTTTTTTGTGGGATGAGTTGTAGGTTTGGATGACACCAGAGGCGCAGCTAGGGTTTTGGTTCGGGAAGGGGGGGGGACTTCTGAGTGGGCCCCTAACCAGGTAACCTTTATAATAACTGGGTGACGCACCCTAATAGTAGAGGAGAACCTCAGCAGATGACTGCGCTGTTACTGAAAATAATCTCTATATTAAGACCAACATGGATATTACCGACATATGGTCAGTGGTAGATACCAGTCCTACAGAACATATAAGTGATTACAACACAGTTATAGATGGTGACTTACAGCTGACGTTCTTTCTGATTCACTTTTCCATCTGACCCAGACTGACATGACAACTTCTTCCAGCCATGACTCAGCTGCAGAGATTACAACAAAGACTCATTTTACGTCTCATATCTTCAGTAATGCCCTCAATGGGACTATTCCCAACCTGCACAAACTCCTCATCCTGCTAATACCCCAATAATGAGCCACTGCTGTGGTATGTGCCCCTATTACTGCACCTGCTGTGTTGTAATATGTGACCTCTAGATGGTAGAACAAACCTCTAGAATATAGTAATGCTGGGGGCAAGTGCCCACATTATGTCCCCTAGAAAGTAATAGTGCCCTGTGTGCCCCTTTGACAGTCACAGTAACCTGAGTTTACCTATAATAAGTGCCCACTTTAATAATGTCCCTAGCCTTCCCACTGTTCATCTCTCCTATACACAGTATAATTCCCCCTCTTTGTATAGTACCACTCACACAGTATACTGACCTATTAGTATCCTCCAAACTGTTTGATGGCTTTAACGCTGAATGATGGCCCCCTCACTGTACTCTCCACACTGTATAATACCCCCGATAGTCCTCAATAAGGTATTGTTAGGCGTCAGATTTCTGTCGCTGCACAGCGAAAATCCTGAGCCCTACTTCCAGCGGTCTCCCATTCCTCTCCAGCCGCAGAGGAGGTTGCTCAGCAAACTCGTCGGTCCAGGCGCTCTGCCCAGACCAGCTCCGTGGTTTTGCTTGCTGCTGCCACCTCTGGCACATCTATGGCAATACATGCTGCTCAGCAGCAAGAATCTCCAGGGACTAAGTCCCCATGTCAGGCCACTGAGCATGCCCGTGGAGTGATCTCCCATTGGAGATCGAAGGTCACGTGCTCAGGTCCCGCTCGTGTTCGGATTGGCCCATCCGAGAAGCCAGGAAGGTCCTGGATGCTCGCGGCTATAAAAAGTTCACATGGCCGCTCGGCCATGCGCTAGGATAGACAGTATTTACTGACTATGTGGAGTGAGTGATGTATGCACGTATGAATGTCTCAGGTGAATGACTCATTAAGAAACCCCTACCATTGGTACGCATGTGTTGTGCAGCCTAGCCTGCTAGCGCCCAGGCTTAGGTGTAGGTAGGACAGAGGTTGAGTCAGGCATCAGTCCTCACCAGGGACTTGGCACGCCTCAGTGCACGTGCTCCACTTCATAGCCAGCGTCTATAGCGGCGCTCGCGGCAGCGACGCCGCGCGCTCAGTGGGCCTAGAAGGACTCTAACCCTGTGTCCTTGGGGTAGAGTTCTGTGGCCGTACACTGTGTGCTCTTTTGGCCGGGCTCTGTGAGCTAAACAGGCTTCGGCATCTACGTTCAGCGGTTGTGCGACTCTGTGCATTAACAGAGTTTGCACCTGTTCACATTGGGTGACGTAACCCACGTGTGACTGTTTTTACGCCGCTTTATTCTTCCGCCATTACTTAGCAGCAGTGTACCACCTCTGCACGGTGGACCCCGGGCTGCGAACGCACCTACTATTATTTTATAATTTGGTGCGTTCCGCCAGCCCTAACATTATCCTAGCGCCAGGGTCTGGCTAGTAATGGAGGATGAACAGTGACTGCTGCAGTACATCCGGCAGCCGCAGGGCAGGTTGGTGGCTCTCGAGGGTCCAGCCTCAGCTGCGGATGCTACTGTGGCCGCTGTTCAGGCAGCCACAGAGGCTGTCTCCCGTGTGACCACTGTCATCCCTGCCCCGACTTTGTCCCGCCTCCCACTGCCCGAGAAGTTCTCGGGTGATAGTGCCTCTTGTAGGGGTTCTGGACGCTGGCCTCGGAGTTAGAGTGGCCAGAAAAGGTCCTCATTCCGGCATTCTGGAGAGGTTTGGCTGGCCATGTGAAGGACGCTCTGGCCACCAGGGAGATTCCTGCTACACTGCAGGAGCTTATCACCGTCTCCACCCGTATAGACCTTCGCTTTGCCGAGCGAAGGTTGGAGTGGACCCAGTGTAGGCAGAGGTTTAGGTTGGCACTCAGTTTTACTAAACCTCTGGAATCTCCCGATCGGGCGTCCGAGCGTCAGGGGGCTTCCCGTGAGGGATCCAGTCCCCGGCCCGCTCGAGCCCCTGTGATCTGTCATGGTTTCTGGCAGTCCGGTCACTTTGCCAACCAGTGCCCACAGCGGCTGGGAAGACGCTCACCCCTAGTGGCCGTAGGAGGCAGCTCACTAGAATCCGCGGCGTTTTCCTCCAAGTTGTCCTTTAAGGGGACACTTGGGTTTGGTTCTTCCACTCTGGCGGTGGAGGTTTGCATAGATATAAGAGCGGAGGGCAATTTTATGTCATCTGCCTTTGCTCAACGGCACGCAATACCACTGCTTATGATGTCCAAGCCAGTCACCGTCAGAGTAGTGAATGGCACGACTCTGCCCTCACATATTACCCACCAAACCGCTCCACTGTTACTCTCGGTGTCTCCATCTCATCAGGAGACCATATCCCTCCTCGTCATGCCCGAGGATATCGACCAGGTCCTTCTAGGGGTCTCCTGGTTGCGGTATCACTCTCCCCATATAGAATGGTCCTTGGGGAGAATTCTTGGTTGGAGTAAGTCATGTGAGGGTAGATGTCTGAGGGAATGCATCCTGGTTGCCTCCACCAAAGAGGTCCCCGCAGATCTTTCCTTGCTTCCCAAAGACTATCGACAGTATGCGGATGTGTTCTCCAAAAAAGGCGGCGGAGACACTTCCACCGCATCGCCCCTATGACTGTCCTATTGACATCTTGCCTGGTGCTGAGCCTCCTCGGGGTCGAGTCTATCCCCTATCTCTCCTGGAGACAGAGGCCATGTCTCAATACATCAGGGAGAATCTGGCAAGAGGATTCATTAGGAAGTCAGTGTCACCAGCGGGGGCGGGATTCTTCTTCGTCCAGAAGAAGAGTGGGGAACTACGTCCTTGCATCGATTACAGGGGTCTTAACGCCATCACCGTTAAGAATAAGTATCCTCTACCCCTGATATCGGAGCTGTTTGATAGGCTACGGGGAGCGAGAGTGTTTACCAAACTTGATCTGCGGGGGGCTAACAACCTGATTCGCATCCGTGATGGGGACGAATGGAAGACGGCATTTAACACCTGAGACGGGTACTATGAATATCTGGTGATGTCCTTTGGGCTCTTTAATGCCCCAGCCATCTTCCAAGACTTTGTGAACGATATCTTCCGGGATATGCTCACCACCTTGGTAGTAGTCTATCTGGATGATATTCTCATCTACTCTCCAGATATTGACTCCCACCGGAGAGATGTTTGCAAAGTTTTCGACCTCCTGCGGGCAAACTCCCTCTATGCCAAGTTGGAGAAGTGTGTGTTTGAGCAGAAGTCCTTGCCTTTCTTGGGCTATATCATCTCAGCCCAGGGTTTGGCCATGGATCCTGCCAAGCTACAGGCGGTGATGGATTGGCAGGAACCCCATTCTCTCAAAGCGGTGCAGCGCTTTATGGGGTTCATAAATTACTATCGCCAATTCATTCCCCACTTCTCAACTTTGGTAGCACCCTTGGTAGCCCTCACCAAGAAGGGTGCAAACCCCAAGTTGTGGTCAGAACCTGTCTCCAAGGCTGTCTCCTCTATTAAATCCCATTTCGCTAGTGCTCCCATTCTACATCGCCCCGATGTGGATAAACCCTTCATTCTGGAGGTGGATGCCTCTTCCGTCGGTGCTGGAGCGGTCCTGTTCCAGGACTTGCAAGGTCAGAAGCACTCATGCTTCTTCTTCTCCAAGACCTTCACACCGGCGGAGAGGAATTATTCCATCGGGGACAGGGAGTTGCTAGCAATGAAGTTGGCCTTTTCAGAGTGGAGACACCTCCTGGAGGGGGCTCGCCACCCTTTCTAGGTGTTCACCAACCACAAGAATTTGGTCTATTTACAAACAGCCCAGCGGCTGAGTTCTCGCCAGGCCAGATGGTCCTTGTTCTTCTCCCGTTTCCACTTCACCCTGCATTTTCTCTCCAGGGAGAAGAACATCCGGGCCGATGCTCTCTCCCGCTTCGTGGTGTCATCAGAGGAGGAGGAGCCTCGGCTGATAGTCCCATCTGAGAGCCTGAGGACCGTGGCTCTGGTTGCCCTCGAGTCTGTACCTCCGGGCAAGACTTTTGTCCCTGCCCATCTGCGACTGGAGGTCCTCTCTTGGGCTCATTCGTCCAGGCTGGGTGGACATTTTGGGACCAAACGGACCTCTGAGCTTCTGGCGAGGACGTACTGGTGGCCGCATATGGCCCATGACGTCAGGGACTATATACGGGCGTGTGTCTCTTGCGCCCAGAATCGGCCCTCTTGGCAGCGGCCCGCTGGATTACTCTACCCTCTGCCAGTTGCTGACAGGCCCTGGGAGATGGTCGGTATGGACTTTGTGGTGGGTCTGCCCAAGTTTAGTGGCAGCACCGTCATTTGGGTGGTCACCGATCATTTCTCCAAGATGGTGCATCTAGTACCACTCTCTCGCCTACCTTCGGCACGGGGCCTGGCAGCATTGTTTATTAAACATGTTTTCCGCCTGCACGGCATGCCGGATAAGATTGTCAGTGACCGGGGTCCTCAGTTTGCGTCTCGGTTCTGGAGAGAGCTCTGTTCTCTGCTCAGCATAGAGCTAAATCTCTCCTCAGCCTATCATCCCGAGATGAACGGGTTGGTTGAGAGAGCCAACCAGACCCTGGTGACATATCTGCCACATTTTGTCTCGGCCAGGCAGGATGATTGGGCACCCTTTTTGCTGTGGGCGGAGTTCGTCTTGAACAACGCTGTGGCCGACTCCACCGGTCAGACCCCATTCCTCTTAAATTACGGCCAGCATCCGCGTGTCCCCGTGCCCATGTCGTCCACCGACTCTAGGGTGGCAGACTGGGCGGTGGAGGCACGTGACATTTGGGATCGCATGTAGGATGCTATCCGGGCCTCCAAGGAGAGAATGAGGTCCTCTGTAGACACTTGCCGGCACCCGGCTCTGAACTTCTGGCTCTCCGCTCGAAACATCAGGCTGCGGGTGGAATCCGCTAAGTTTGCACCACGCTATATTGGCCCTTTCAAGGTCCTCGAGCAGGTCAACCCTGTGGTCTACCGCCTGGCTCTTCCACCACACTTGGCTATCTCGGGCACATTTCATGTGTCTCTCCTTAAGCCGGTGCACATGTCCCAGTTTTCTGAGCCATCTGCCGGGACATCAGAGCTGTCGTCAGATGAGTTTGAGGTCAATGCCATCGTGGGATGCAAGATGATGCAGGGCAAAAAGTTTTACTTCCTGGATTGGAAGGGTCATGGTCCAGAGGCTCGGACCTGGGAGCCAGTGGAGAACATCCACGCTTCTCTTCTCATTGCGGAATTTGAGCACAGTGAGGCGTCGGATTTCTGTCACCGCACAGCGAGAATCCCAAGCCTTACTTCCAGCGGTCTCCCATTCCTCTCCAGCCGCAGAAGAGGTTGCTCAGCAAACTCGTCGATCCAGGCGCTAGGCCCAGACCAGCTCCGTGGGTTTGCTTGCTGCTGCCGCCTCTGGCACATCTATGGCAATACATGCTGCTCAGCAGCAAGATTCTCCAGGGACTAAGTCCCCATGTCAGGCCACTGAGCATGCCCGTGGAGTAATCTCCCATTGGAGATCGAAGGTCACGTGCTCAGGTCCTGCTCTTGTTCGGATTGGCCCATCCGAGAAGCCAGGAAGGTCCCGGATGCTCGCGGCTATAAAAGGTTCGCATGGCCGCTTGGCCATGCGCTAGGATAGACAGTATTTATTGACTATGTGGAGTGAGTGATGTATGCACGTATGAATGTCTCAGGTGAATGACTCATTAAGAAACCCCTACCCTTGGTACGCATGTGTTGTGCAGCCTAGCCTGCTAGTGCCCAGGCTTAGGTGTAGGTAGGACAGAGGTTGAGTCAGGCACCAGTCCTCACCAGGGACTCGGCACGCCTCAGTGCACGTGCTCCACTTCATAGCCAGCGTCTATAGCGGCTCTCGCAGCAGCGACGCTGCGCGCTCAGTGGGCCTAGAAGGACTAACCCCGCGTCCTTGGGTAGAGTTCTGTGGCCATACACTGTGCGCTCATTTGGCCGGGCTCTGTGAGATAAACAGGCTCCGGCGTCTACGTTCAGCGGTTGTGCGACTCTGTGCATTAACAGAGTTCGCACCTGTTCACATTGGGTGACGTAACCCACGTGTGACTGTTTTTACGCCGCTTTATTCTTCCGCCATTACTTAGCAGCAGTGTACCACCTCTGCATGGTGGACCCCGGGCTGCGAACGCACCTACTATTATTTTATAATTTGGTGCGTTCCGCCAGCTCTAACAAGGTATAATGTACTTCCCATAGGCCTCCATATAGTATAATGCACTCCCCATAGGCCTCCATATTGTATAATGAACTCCCCATAGGCAGACTTTATATAGTATAATGCACTCCCCATAGGCAGACTCTATAACATAATGCACACCCCATAGGCAGACTCTATAGTATAATGCATTCTCCATAGTCAAACTCTATATAGTATAATGGACCCCCTATAAGCTGACTTTATATAGTATAATGCACCCCCTATAGACAGAATATATAGTATAATGCACTCCCCATAGGCAGACTTGATATAGTATAATGCACTCTTTATAGGCAAACTCTATATAGTATATTGCACCCCCCATAGACAGAATCTATAGAGTGTAATGTACCCCCCATAGGTAGACTTTATATAGTATAATGCACTCCCCATAGGCAGGCTCTATAGTATAATGCACTCTCCATAGGCAGACTCTATATGGCCTAATGCTCCCCCATAGGCAGACTCTATAGCATAATGCATCCCCTCATAGGCAGACTCTAATATCATGCAGCTCCCCATAGGCAGACTCTAATATAATGCAGTCACCCATAGGCAGACTAATATAATGCAGGCCCCCCATAAACAGATGGTAATATAATGCCGCCCCCCCATAGGCAGACTGTAAAATAATGCAGCCCCCCCATAGGCAGACTGTAATATAATGCGGACCCCATAGGCAGACTGTAATATAGAGATGAGCGACTTAGCCTTTTTTAGGGTCGAGTCCGGGTTTCATGAAGTTGAATGAAATCGGTCGACTATAGGGAAAAGTCAGGGTCCGACTGAAACACGAAACCCAATGCAAGTCAATGGGGAAGCAAAGTCGGCAGGGAGTGGAGGACAGTAAACACACCTATAGTGCCCATTTCAATGCCAACAACATCAATTCTTATTACTTAAGCTTGTCAACCTTAATTTACTTCATAATAATAGTTACACATTGAAAACTGGGGGCTATTTGGCTAAAGTTGTGTGGGGGGGTAGGGCTGGCTCCAGGTTTTCGTGTGCCCCGGGCCAAAGAGTGTCAGTGCACCCCTTTAACACATACCACAATTCATGATGATCCGATACGGCACAGAAATATAGGTATAGTACAGTGAAAAATACTTCACTTCTTACATGACATGAATGATATCTATTTTAAATTCTGCAATAGCTCAAAAAAAATGGACAGTATATTACTCCATACAGTATTATGGCCACCACCTAGTGCACCATACAGAATAATGAGCCCCATATGTTTGTCTATACAGAATAATTTTTCCCATATAATTTTCCATACAGTATATGATGAGCTCCACATAATGCTACAGTATATGATGGTCTCCATGGATGATACTCCACTGTCTTATGGGCCCAAATAATGCTCCATATATAATGGGCCCCATTTAGAATGATCCAGTGTATAATAGGCCCCATAGATGCTGTTCCAGTGTCTGATCTACACCATTTAGAATGCGACAGTATATGATGGGCCCCATGGATGATGCTGCAGTGTCTTATGGGCCCAAATATTGCTCCATATATAATGAGCCCCATTTCTAATGCTCCAGTGTGTAATGGGCCCCTTAAATGCTGCTCCAGTGTCTGATGTCCCCCATTTGGAATGCTCCAGTATTTGATGGGCCTCATGGATGATGCTCCAGTGTATGATTGGCCCAAATAATGCTCCATATATAATGTTCCCATTTAGAATGCTCCAGTATATGATGGGCCCCATTTTGAATGAACCCAGGCATGGTATGTGAAAAGAGCTCCATGGAGTAATCTGAATTGTGGGCTGCCGCATCCTTCACTTTTGGTGTAGGTGAAGGACCCAAGGAAAGGGGTTGCTCCTGACCAGAAGCCTGCACTGATGACTCAGTGCTTGCCTGTTTTAAAACTTCAGAAGAGGAGGCAATAGAGCTGGAGGCTGTTTGAGCTATGTAAGCCAAAAACATTTCCTGATGCTCCGGCTTTAAAAGCAGTCTACCTACTCCCAGAGAAGGGAGCCTTACAGGCCTTCCAGAGTCAAACCATGATGCAGGTTCAACACCTCCTGCCTTAGCTGCTATTGTGCTTTTGGCACTACCAGCAGATGCATCACCACCACCATCTGTACCAGGTGGCCTCCCATGCCCACGTCCATGGCTTCTTCTACCATACTTCCTGTTTGGGAAAATGGACCCAAAATACCAGCAGATACAGTATATGGTACTGTATCAGAAGTGTACAGCTCTATACAGTCTAGGGATAATAGTACATCTCCGTATATATTTCATGAGTCATATACAGACGCTCGCAGGCTAAGTATGGATTACACGATAAAATAAAAAGTTGAAAAAGGGTACAGTATCACCAGATTACATGTATATATAGCATAGTGTAAACATTCTGAATCTCCGTATATATTTAAGGACGCAGACACAAACGCTCTCAGGCCCAGTATGGATTACACAAGAATATGAAAAGCTGTAAATGGGTAATGTAACACAAGCGTACAGTTGTATACAGTGTTGGTGTAATCTTAAATCTCAAAATATATTTCCGTAGTAACAGACAGACATTCACAGGCTCATTATGGATTACACCAGAATCTAAATAGAAGCGTAGATCTGTATACAGTGTTGGGCAAATTTTAAATCTTAGTATATATTTCTGGAGTCACCCTCACACGCTCTCTCAGTCTGTGTTTGACCATAATACAAAATGTTGAAAAAAAGGTACTGGATAACAAGATAGCAAGTATATAAATTATAGTGTACAATTGAAATCTCCGTATAGATAGTCCTGTCGTCACCCTCAGACGCTCACTCAGTATGGATTTGACCATAATACGAAATGTTGAAAAAAAGGTACTGGATAACAAGATAGCAAGTATATAGATTAAAGGGTACAATTTAAATGTCCGTATAGATAGTCCAGTAGTCACTCTTATACGCTAACTCAGTATGGATTTGACCGTAATAGTAAATGTCGAACAAAGGTACTGTATAGCAAGATACAAGCTGTATGTAGTATAGGGTAAAATTTGTTATCTCCTTAGATATAGAAGGAGTAAACCACACACGCTCGCTCAGTATGGATGAGACCGTAATAAAAAATTTATAACAAAGGTACTGTATCAGCAGATAACTGGTGTATCTATCCAGTCTAGGGGTAACTGTAAATTTCACTCTATGCTTCCGGAGTCAGACACAGACACTCACAGGCTCACTATGTATTACACCAAAATTTAAAAAGTAGAAAAAGGGAAATGTTTTCAAAGCGTACACCAGTATACAGTGTTGTGGTACTTTTAAGTCTTCGTATATATTTCATTCTCAGTAAGCCAGTCCAGACTCTCCGCTACTGGAAACTACATGGATACAAGTACAGACAGAAAGTTGATTGTTTGCAGAAATTTGGGAATTACTAATCACGGGAAAACCTCCCGGTAGATTTTGCAGAGGTGATGCAGATCCTCAAAAATTTTGTCTGTGGAGCCAGTGAAAACGGTTCTTTGTGAAGAAAGGATTGCTGTATCGCAGTAGCGTGGATCCCATCACCGTTACTCGTCTCCATCAAATTGTGATCACAGGGAGAGATGTAGACATGGTCCTCACTGCCTATCATGATCTGGTCACTTTGAAGGGCAAAAGACAGAAGCCACAGGCCGTAGGCGATTCAATTGGATTGGCATGAAAGGAGACATTGAAAAATGGTGGCAGGAATGTCATACGTCTGTGACTATGAAAACTGTGAAAGGTGATCATAAAGCACCACTGCATCAGATTGTGAGTTGACATCCATTAGAAATGATACCACAAATTTCCAAATGCAACTATGGGCAAAATAACACCTATATTCAGTCAATAATAAACCAAGTGAATATTAAAATAATACGTGCCCAAAAATAATCCCAATGGATAAAGTGAATGTAAACTCCAAACAGAATAAGCCAAAAGAAGAAAAAGGAGTGCAATACATATAATGAAGTGCACGACAATTAATAGAGTGAAAATAGTATTTATTAATTAATTACAAATAAATGTGTACAAAAATTGATTAAAATTGAGTATATCATGCAACCCTAGTTGGTATATGTACCCAGTGCAAACCAAGGCAACAAGACTCTTTAATGGCACATAATAAAATTATTTTACACAAAAGTATTTTACTACATATACTGTATATAGGAACCAACCCACAAAGTGCTGCCAATAAAGATGCCAAAAAGAGCCAAGTAAAATCACTGCTTCTTAACGCTTACCCATATAGTATGGTGCCTGGTTGCTCTGGAGCCACGTGTCACCCTTGGCTCTTTTTGGCATCTTTATTGGCAGCACTTTGTGGGTTGGTTCCTATATATATGTAGCATTACTGGTTTTTATGGTTACTAAAACACTTGGTGTAAAATAATTTTATTATGTGCCATTAAAGTTTTTTCTGCCTGTATACATGTAACAGTACCGCTTTTTTATGGTCTTTATAACACTTTTGTGTAAAATAATTTTATTATGTGCCATTAAAGAGTCTTGTTGCCTTGGTTTGCACTGGGTACATATACCAACTAGGGTTGTATGATATACTCAATTTTAATCAATTTTTGTACACATTTATTTGTAATTAATAAATACTATTTTCACTCTATTAATTGTCGTGCACTTCATTATATGTATTGCACTCCTTTTTCTTTTTTTGGCATATCCATTAGAAATGGTAGCCATTCATCATATGAAGGTAGAGGCCAGCAGGACAGGACATAGCTACATCTTAACCATCATCGATCAGTACACCAAATTTGTAGTGGCCGTCCCTGTGAAGGATTTAACTGCCCAGACTACACAGCAGTGGAGCAGGGAGAGGTAATTATTGCAACTTGAAAGTGCTGTGGCCATGAGCAAGCAGGGGGGGGCACACTCGTGGGCGATGGTACTGGCACAGGGTCCCTCATAGTACGGTGGTGTGTCTAACGGCGAGTGGGCCCCCCCACCGTCAGAGACACTGTCTTGTTCTATGAGGGGCCCTGTGCCAGTGCCCTTGGCCAAGAGTGTGCCCATCCACCTGTTCAGAGCAACGGCACTTGCCCGGGTGCGCCAGATGGTGACCCCAGCCCTTGGGGGGGTGGACAGCCCAGTTAGGGAGGTTTAAAAAATGGCCTATGCTGATGTGTAAGCTGGACCTTCAGCAGCTGCAAATGGCGGAATTGGGCAAGTCTGAGGAAGAGGAGGACAAAAGCGAGGCAATTTACTGGCAACCTATGTGTTCTCAGGGGAAGATGGGACAAAATCCTTTGAAACCCATGCATGGTTCATTTTAATGAAGGTTAGATCATCAACATTTTGGGTCAACAGACGGGTCCTTTTTTCTGTCAGGATTGATCCAGCAGCCCTGAAGACTCTTTCAGATAACACACTAGCAACAGGGCAAGCGAGTTCCTGTAAGGCATATTGTGCCAATTCAGGCCAGGTGTCCAGTTTATAGGCCCAATAGTCAAAGGGGAATGACCTGTGACTGAGAACCTCGATATGGGAGGAGAAGTAGTTTGCAACCATAGTTGACAACTGCTGCCTCCTGTCACTTGCAATCGATGCAGTATTACCAGTCGTGTGAGCGGTACTTGAGAAATCTGTCCACAACATGGTCATGAACCCCCTGTCTCCAACGCCACTTCGGCTGTGTGCACCACGAACACCTCTTCCATTGTGCCCACTACGGCTTGTGGGAGAACCAGCACCGCTGCTGTGTGCAGAGAAAGCCTCAAACAAACGGTTTACCAGAGTCGCTTGTTTGTTAGCCAATATTATCTATAAGTTCTCCTGTGGCATGATGTTGTGTAATTTGCCTTTGTAGCGTGGATCGAGGATGCTGGCCAACCAGTAGTCATCATCCTTCATCATTTTGGCAATGCGGGGGTCCCTTTTTAGGATCTGCAAGGCATAATCACACATGTGGGCCAATGTTCCAGGTGTCAATAATGTACTGCCACTGCTGGGTGGAGGAGCCCTTTCTGGCAAATCCACATCCCTCCTGTCACGCACAAAAACCTGTACCTGACCTTGGCACGCCAACATTTTCTCTTGCCCCCTGAGAAGCATCCTCCTCCCCAAAGTAATCATCTCCCTCATCCTCCTCTTCCTCCTCCACCTCGTCCAGGACAGTTCCCTGAGCAGACAATGGCTGACTGTCATCAAGGCTTCCCTCCTCCTCCTCCTGTTCCTCCTCTGCTGCAAACGCCTGATCCTTAATGTGCATCAAACTTTGCATGAGCAGACGCATAAGTGGGATGCTCATGCTTATGATGGCATCGTCTGCGCTTACCAGCCGTGTGCATGCCTCAAAACTCTGAAGGACTTTGCAGAGGTCTTTCAGCTTTGACCACTGCACACCTGACAATTCCATGTCTTCCCTCAAACTGCCTGCCCGTGTATCCTCCCACAAATGCATTACAGCCTGCCTCTGTTTGCACAGCCTCTCAACCATGTGCAGGGTGGAGTTCCACCTTGTTGCAACGTCTATGATTAGGCAGTGCTTGGGGAGGTGGAGCAATCGCTGCAGCTTCTGCATACGACTGGAGTGTACGGGCGAGCAACGGCACCTTATGGAGCAGGGCTGTTAACTCCAGATAATTATTTAGGAAGCACTGCACCACCAGGTTCAAAGTGTGAGCCAGGCAAGGTATGTGTGTGAGTTTTGCAAGGGCTATGGCTGCCACAAAATTCCAGCCATTATCACTGACTACCTTGCCTGGCTCAAGATGTTGACTGCCCAGCCATGACTCAGTTTGTCGCTGCAAGTAGTCGGCAGGACCTCTGCGGTGTGTCTGTTGTCGCCCAAAGACATCATCTTTAACACAGCCTGCTGCCGCTTACCACTAACTGTTCGATAGTGGGACACATTGTGTGCAACACTGCCAGCTGCGGATGGAGTGCTCGTGCAACTGCGCTCTGTGGACGAGCTTTCGCTTATTGAGGAGGAGGAGGAGGGTCGAACGCCTACAGCCAACTGTTTCCTATACCATGGGCTAGGCAGCACTGTTCCACTGCTGCTGTCCCCTGTGGAGCCTGCATCCACCACATTAACCCAGTGCGCAGTGATGGACACGTAATGGCCCTGGTCATGCCTACTGGACCATGCATCTGTTGTGAGGTGCACTTTTCCACTTACTGATTGTTTGAGTGCATGGACAATGCGGTCTTTCACATGCAGGTGGACGGCAGGGATCGCTTTTTGAGAAAAGAAGTGCCGACTGGGTAGGTGATAGCGTGGGATAGCGTAGGCCATGAGCTCCAGAAAGCTTCGCTTTCAACCAAATGGTAGGGCATCATCTCTAATGAGATCAGTTTGGCAATGTAGGTGTTCAAACACAGTGTACGCAGATGTGATGATGAGTACTTTCTTGTCCTACTCAGAGTGTCTGCTTGGGTGAGCTGGACTTCAGAGCTGCATATGGGGGAACTAGCGGTGGACCGGACAGAGTGAGAGGGGGTTGGTGATGGTGACGGTATTGGTGGTGATGGCCTAGATGCAGTTTTTCGTTGCAAAACCATTGTGATTCCCTGAGCGATTTGGCCTTGCGATGACACCTCAACATTTATTGCTGGTGGTGTGCTTAATGGTGGCGGTGGTCTTACAGTGGGTGAAGCGATGGAGCGTTGCTGGCTACCTTCAGTCGGAGCAGGTGCACATGTGCTACCTGACGTCTTGTAGTCCGTCCACGCTTGCAAGTGCATGGTGGTTAAATGTCTAAGCATGAAACTGGTATTCAAATTTCTGAGATTTTTCCCTCGGCTAAAGGTCCTTCCGCACTTCTTACAGGTAAACTTTGCGTCATCAGTAGGATTTTGGTCAATGAAGTGTCACGCTGCACTCTTCCTACTGTGGTATACATTTTCTGGGCTTGCACGCTGTGCTAATTTGACCGTCTGGCCAAGCTGTCCTGCAACTCTTTTGGTTTTTGGTCCACGTTTTTGGACAGCTACGGGCCTGCCAGATAACCGCTGCTGCGATGTCAATGCCTGCTGCGGATCCTTCTCCATATGTGAACTATTGCCAGCGCCACCCTCTTCCCCCAATGGATGCCAATCCGGGTCAACAACTGGGTCATCCATCACCTCCTCTTCAATTTCATCTGCACCTTCCTCTGTGTCACCATATAAGGTGGTATAGTATGCGGGAAGGGGCACCTGAGTTTCATCAGGGTCAGATTCTGGCTCAGTAGACTGCGAGGGCAATGTAGTGCTGTGGGTCAATGTACCAGCAGAATCATCTAGCAGTGGCTGTGCATCAGTGCACTCCATGTCCGTCTATTTTTTTCCGTAGTCACACACAGACGCTGTCTCTGTATAGATTTGAGCGCAATACAAACTGCAGATATACAATACTGTTTGATAAGCGGACAGCTCTAGACGGTGTATGTATAGAAAAATGAAAATATACATCTATCTATTTACAGAGTGACACACAGATAGCATATATTTGTCCGTGATACCAGCCGGTACAAGGTAGAGTGTGAGGAGTGTACACCTTTATACGGTGTGTGCAAAAATGAACGCTCGCTAACTGTGCAGAAAAAATGAATAAAAGTATTTTTGCTTTTAAAAAAGCAGTCTGCACAGCAATGTTCACACAGCAATGCAGCTATCAGGGAGCCTTATAAGGCAGCCTAATAACCACCAGAGCTGCTGCACAAATATATCCTCCCCTGTCACTGCACACTAACTGGTGTGTTGCACAGTGAAAATCGCTATCAGCAGAAGCACATATATATTTTTTTCCCTGCCTAAACACTCTCTCTATTGAGAACGACCAGCAGCAACCTCTCCCTATGCTAAGATCGGCAGAAGTAAGATGGCGGTCGGCGTTCAGGGCTTTTATAGCCACAGTGACGCCACACAAAGCCAGCCAATCACTGCAATGCCCTTCTCTAAGATGGTGTTGGCCACTGCCTATGTCATCACATTGCCGAAAGTATGCGTCCTTGATCATTGGCTGAGAAAATGCGCTGAAAGCATTATGGGAAACGCGACTTTGGCACTCGAGTCGGCGACCGCATGGCCGACCTCACGCTATGGTCGGGTTTCGATCGGCGAAACCCGACTTCAGTGAAAGTCAGCGACTTTTGAATTGACCGACTCGTTTCGCTCAACTCTACTGTAATATAATGCGGTCCCCATAGGCAGACTCTATAGTATAATGCACCGCCATAAAAAAATAAGTAAATACAACACTCACCTTTCTTCCTCCTGGTTCCTCCGCTGCTCTGAGCGCCTGCATATCTCCGGACAGCGGGTGCGGGTAGTGACGTCATCGCGACCACTGTCAGTGTCTGCATCATTGACGTCAGACGCTGACAGGGGATGATGGGAGAGGGAGCGTAGCTCTCCTCTCATCAATGCGGTCTGCTGTGTTGGCATCCAGCCGATACAGTTGAACCTGCGATGACGGGCGGGGGGCCTACTGCTGGCACCGGGCCCCCCTGCCTGCTCAGGGACCCCATAGCGGCCGGGCGGCAGAGCAGGGAGATCGATTCTCCCTGCCTTTCCACAGAATGTAACTGTATCGGCGCGCTGCGCACGCCGATACAGTTAGAGTAGCCTAGCTCTGGGTGGGCCCCCTCAGAGCGCGGGGCCCATGGCGACCGCACCCTCTGCCTCCCTGGTAGCTACGCTACTGGGTAAGAGTACACACCTAACAGTAAAATATAGGCTTTGCTCATATTTTTCATCACATGCAAGCCCATTATGTCTGATTCCAAACAAATAGGACTGCAACATGCAAGTTTACCAATGCCCTCCCCTTGCCTTGGGTTTCCAATACTAGTATACATATAGTGGGGGTCTCAATTTTGGGACCCCATTAATATTTCTGACCTTTCTCTGTATGCTAGATACATTTGGTTAGCATCCACCTTGCTATATATGCACATCATATATGTTAGAGTATTTTAGATGCCTTTTTCGATAGAAACATAAGCTTTTGTTTTCTACCTCTGAATGCCGCAGAGATGTCCTGTAACAAAAGACCAACAGATACAAGTGCTGTATAAATACATATGTGCTTCCTTTTCACACTGAGCTAGAATGTTAAAAGCTTTCTGCAATACAAGAGAACTGTATCATTTCTCTGTGTGTGCAGTTTTACAGTCTTGCATTTTGGTGTTAAGAAGCAACACAGTAAATTATTTTACCAACTTTTCTAAATGCTTCCTGACTTGAAAAGAGTCAAAATCAGAATTGAAGAGAATAATTTTGTGCCAACAACAACAACTTATAATGTATTTACAATTTTATATCATGTAGCACCTGTACTGCAGGACAACTTTATTTTGGTCGTAGAGGTGTAGGGGTGGCGGCGAGGGCGACAGGGCCCAGGCAAATTAGGTGTTGGTGTTGCTGCTGCTGATAGGCGGGGAAGGTGTGCTGTGCTTAGGTGGTGCTGATCCAACAGGCTGGGGGGGGGTGACCCACCTCTTGACGCAGACAGACTGGAGACTGAGACAGGAAAGCGTATTCAACAGGTCCGTATTTTATTCACCAACTCCTTTAACAACCTCCACAGACCATGACAGGACTTTTTGGTATTGCTTCTCACACAGACCCGGGTACCTTAACTTGTTCTGTGTGTCACCGTCGTGGTGTCCCCTGTGGTTCTCTTCACTGTGGCTGCCCTAGGCACCTTCACCACATCGCTTCACCACCCAGAGTACACCGTTGTCCTCACCCCGAGGGTGTCACTGTCTGCTGCCACTGTCTATTGGGTCACCCCCCGTGACTGTCTTCACTGTCAGGCTCTCTCTGAGGGCTCTTTGCTGCCTCTCTCCTAACAGCAGACCCTCCTTTCTTGTGAGCTCCCCTGGCTGACTGAAGCTTCTAGAAGCTTACCTCAGTCTTTATACTCAGAGCCTAGGTAGCCCCGCCCACTGTCACCTGACAGTCACCTCTGACCAATGAGAGTGACCTTGACCTCTGGCAGTTACATAACTTCTCTCATGGCAGTTATATAACTACCCTTTATAAGCTCCCCACTGCCCTCTAATGGTCACTGTCAATATGGCACCCTCTTTCTTAATCTGAGTGCCTCTGTCAGGTCAACCTCCCCACATTCTCCCTTCCTTTAACCATTGTAGTCCTTGACAATCTCATCCTGGGGTGAAAGTGGTGTCAGAGACCTGGCACTGTCATGGTCGGCGTCTGGGTCACACAGACCCTCTGTCACACAGACCCTCAGTCACACAGACACCTTTGTCACACAGACTCCTGGTCACACAGACCCTCGGTCACACAGACCCCATTGTCACACAGACTCCTGGTCACACAGACCCTTGGTCACACAGACCCCTTTGTCACACAGACCCCTTACACATGTACCCCGTCTGTCTGTCCCCTTCTTGTCTCATTGTCCTTTCAACCTGGAAAAGTCGTGGTCTTCATACTCTTTGTACCCAGGACCTGCTGCACATACATTTTCTTTTTACAATAAATAACACTTTAACATTTCAAATGCACTACACACTTTTCATATTTGTTGCAATATGTTTTTATCAAAACAGAGCTCTCTTTTTTTTTTTAACACAACTACACACTAGAAACATGTCAACCAGATGAGGCCAGGGGTGCCTGTTGTGAGTTCATTTTCCCCTTCGTCACTGAGGTCTGGTGAACTCCCTATTTTGATAAAGGAAGGTAATGAGCCTGATTATCAGGCAACTGAGCCTAATGAGGATGACTGGTTGAGTGGAGTCACGGACTGGATATAAGGCTGCCGACGCCCTTCTGCCCTGCGGGTGATTTCTCTGTGGACTTCTAGGACACCAGTCTGATTCCTGCTCCTCTAAAGCTAAGTTTTCTGCTTTGCCTGTTAGCATTGGTGTTTTGTTTTTGTTTTCCTTGCTTTTCTGGATTCTGCCATTCCCTGCTGGGGTGAGCTGAATCTCCTTTTGCTGGTTGCTCTGTCTTCAGAATATTCCTGAGTACTGACATAGCTTTTTTGGAGCCTAGCATCTTCAGGGCCTTTTTCACTGTCAGTCTGTTGGCTCTTATTTTCATAGGGTTTTTCACGGATTGCAGACAGCAGCCTTCCTGTCCTTTCCTATCTAGTTAGCTTGGGCCCCGTCTTTGCTCAGTCTATCTTTCTGTCTGTGTTTGTGTTTTCATCTTGCTTCACCGTCATTATATGTTGGGGGCTGCCTATTGCTTTGGGGTCTGCTCTGGGGCAGTTTAGATTTCCCCTTTCTTTCTTTAGGCCTATTTAATTCTCCGGCTGTGATCGAGGGGTCTAGGGCATCGTAGGAACCCCCCACGGCTACTGTTAGTTGTTGTGGATAGGATCAGGGGTCTGCAATCCGATAGCTGCCAACCTCTCTGGTTTTCTGGACTTAGCTAGCATTTCTGTTTTTGCCTCCTACGGTGACTCAATCATAACAGAATCACCCGCCATACCGCAGATCCTAGGGTACTCAATAGCAGGAAAGGATTGTGTTTAAAAAAAAAAAAAAAAAAGTGTGTGTACATTCTTTCCTCTATATCTCTGAGGCCGTAGGGGGAATTTTTTTTTTCTCTCAATGGAGATAAAGCAATTGTCTGATCGTGTGGAGCAGCTCGCTGCGGAAGTGCGGGGAATTTCCGCCTACCTTGCTCGTTCGCATGCTGTTGAACCAAAGATCCCTACACCTGATGTATTTTTGGGGGATCAATCTAAATTTTTGAGTTTCAAAAATAATTGTAAATTATTTTTTGTCTTGAAGCCTAACTCGTCAGGGAGCTCCGCGCAGCAGGTTAAAATTGTCATCTCTTTGCTGCGTGGCGATCCCCAGGATTGGGCGTTTTCTTTGAAACCAGATGATCCTATTCTGACTAATGTGAACGCATTCTTTCAAGCTTTGGGGTTGTTGTATGACGAACCTAATGCTATTGATCAGGCTGAAAAGACCCTGTTGGCATTGAACCAGGGTCGAGATTCTGCAGAGTTGTACTGTCAAAAGTTCCGAAAGTGGGCGGTCCTTACTACCTGGAATGATAATGCCTTGGCTGCTCTCTTTCGGAAGGGTTTGTCAGAAGCCGTAAAAGATACTATGGGTGGGATTTCCTGTTGCCTCTGGTCTGGACGATTCTATGTCATTAGCCATTCAGGTTGATCGGCGTTTACGTGAACGCAGGATTGCACGAGAGGTGTTGCCACCGGTTGAACAGACGTCTGAACCTATGCAATGTGATAGAGTTTTGTCTAGGGCGCAACGTCAGGAGTTCAGAAGGCTTAATAAGCTGTGTTTTTTCTGTGGAGATGCCTCGCATATTATTTCTGTTTGTCCTAAACGAGAGAAACGCTTTGCACACACGTTTTCTGTTGGTGGTGTTCAACCTAAGTTTCTTCTGGCAATTACTCTGATCTGCTCCCTGTCCACATTTTCCGCCAAGGCTTTTGTGGATTCGGGAGCAGCGCTAAACCTAATGGACTTGGATTTTGCTAAACGTTGTGGATTTCCGATGACACCTTTGCAGACGCCTATCCCTTTGAGGGGGATTGATGCTACTCCTTTGGCTAAAAATAAACCTCAGTTTTGGACCCAGGTGGTCATGCGGGTCGCCCCAGACCATCAAGAAAATTGCAGATTTTTGGTGTTGCATGGTCTGCATGATGCCGTTGTTCTGGGGTTTCCCTGGTTGCAAATTCATAATCCAGTTTTGGATTGGAAATCTGTGTCTGTGGTGAGTTGGGGTTGTCGGTGTGCCTTTAGTGAGGCTCCAGTTTTTTCCACCTCTCCTCAGTCGCATGATGTTCCTGACTATTTGGCGGACTTTTATGATGTATTTAGTGAGAATGAGTCTGCGTCCTTGCCTCCTCATAGGAGTTATGACTGTGCAATTGAACTAAGCCCGGGTGTAAATTTCCCAAGGGTCGGCTCTTCAATTTATCTGTACCCGAGCACGAGGCTATGCGGTCCTATATTAAGGAGGCGTTGGAGAAGGGTCATATTAGACCATCCTCTTCACCCTTAGGTGCCGTTTTTTTTTTTGTGGCCAAAAAGGATGGTTCTTTAAGGCCTTGTATTGATTATCGTGCCCTCAATAAAATTACTATTAAATATCAGTATCCGTTACCCCTGATTTCGGATCTATTCTCTAGAGTTAGAGGTGCTTGCTGATTTACCAAGCTTGACCTCAGGGGGGCGTATAATCTTATCCGCATTAAGCAGGGGGATGAATGGAAGACGGCGTTTAATACTCCGGAGGGACATTTTGAGTACCTGGTGATGCCTTTTGGGCTCACTAATGCCCCTTCTGTCTTCCAGTGCTTCATAAACGATATTTTCCGAGACTTTGTCGATAAATTTTTGATTATCTATCTGGATGATATTTTGATCTTCTCCAAGGATTGGGATTCTCATGTGGAACATATTCGGACTATGTTCCGGATCTTGAGGGAGAATTCCCTGTGTGTCAAAGGATCGAAATGCCTTTTTGGAGAACAGAGGATTTCATTTTTGGGATTTATTTTGTCTCCTTCAACTATTGAAATGGACCCGGCCAAGGTACAGGCCATTTATGATTGGGTTCAGCCCACTTCTTTGAAGGCCCTCCAGAAGTTTTTGGGTTTTGCTAATTTTTATCGGAAATTTATTGCAAAATTTTCTAGTATTGCTAAGCCATTGACTGATCTGACTAAGAAGGGTGCTGATGTGTTGAATTGGTCTCCGGAGGCTGTTGCTTCCTTTCAGGAGCTGAAGCGAAGATTTACCTCCGCCCCGGTTTTGCGGCAACCTGATGTCTCACTCCCGTTCCAGGTAGAGGTGGATGCTTCAGAGATTGGTGCAGGAGCTGTTTTGTCCCAAAAGGATCCTGTAACATCTAAAATGAATCCCTGTGCTTTCTTTTCCCGAAAGTTCTCTCCATCTGAACGTAACTATGATGTGGGGAATCGGGAACTGTTGGCCATGAAATGGGCATTTGAGGAGTGGAGACATTGGTTGGAGGGAGCTAAACATCAAGTTGTGGTCCTCACTGACCACAAGAATTTGATTTACCTAGAGTCGGCTAAACGCTTGAACCCTAGACAGGCTAGGTGGGCCTTGTTTTTTACACGTTTTGATTTTGTGGTCTCTTTTCTTCCTGGAACTAAGAATGTCAAGGCAGACGCCCTCTCTAGGAGTTTCTTTGCTGATTCTCCTGTGGTGACCAAGCCTGCTACCATCTAAGGCGAAGGGGTAGTTCTTTCTGCAATCGCGCCCGATTTGAGACTTGCTCTGCAAGAGTTCCAGGAGGACAAACCTGAGCGTTGTCCCAGTGGAAAGTTGTATGTTCCTGACCAGTGGAAGAAGAGAGTGATGTCTGAAGTTCATTGCTCTGCATTGGCTGGTCATCCAGGTATTTTTGGTACTAGAGATCTGGTGAGTCGCTCTTTTTGGTGGCCCACCTTGTCTCATGATGTCAGGAATTTTGTGCAGTCCTGTGGGACTTGCTCCCGGTCTAAATCTTGTTCTCGCTCTAGTGGGTTGTTGATGCCTTTGCCTGTCCCCAGGAGGCCATGGACCCATATTTCAATGGATTTCATCTCTGATATGCCGGTCTCTCAAAGAATGACTGTTATTTGGGTGATTTGTGATAGGTTCTCTAAGATGGTTCATCTTGTACCACTCCCTAAGTTGCCATCTTCCTCTGAGTTGGTGCCCCTGTTTTTGCAACAGGTGGTTCGCTTACACGGGATTCCTGAGAACATTGTATCTGACAGAGGAGTTCAGTTTGTGTCTAGATTTTGGAGGACCTTCTGTTCCAAGCTGGGAATTCAGTTGTCCTTCTCCTCTGCTTTTCACCCTCAGACCAATGGGCAGACAGAGAGAACAAACCAGACTTTGGAGTCGTATTTGAGATGTTTTATTTCCGCTGATCAGGATGATTGGGTTTCATTTTTGCCCTTGGCCGAATTTGCTTTAAATAATAGAGCTAGTTCTGCCACTTTGATGTCACCTATTTTTTGTAACTTTGGGTTTCATCCTCGATTTTCTTCAGGGCAGGTGGAGCCTTCTGCCTGCCCATGTGTTGACACTGTGGTGGAGAGAATGCACCAGATCTGGGACCAAGTGGTGGATAAGTTATCTCTCTCCCAGGAAAAGGCCCAGCGGTTTTCCAATCGACATAGGACCATTGGTCCCCAGTTTAAGATTGGTGATATGGTGTAGTTATCATAAAAAAATATTGTTATGAAGGTGGCTTCTCCTAAGTTTAAGCCTAGATTTATTGGACCTTACAAGATTTTGGAGATTATTAATCCGGTCTCTTTTCGTTTGGCTCTTCCTGTCACATTTAAAATCCATAATGTGTTCCATAAGTCCTTGTTGAAGAGGTTTGTTGAACCAGTTGTTCCTGGGGTGGCACCTCCAGACCCTGTATTGGTTGAAGGTAACATGGAATATGAGGTAGAGAAAATACTGGATTCCCGTCTGGCTAGACGGAGACTCCAGTATTTGGTTAAGTGGAAGGCTTATGGTCAGAAGGATAATTCCTGGGTCTCTGCCTCTGATATTCATGCCAAAAGATTGGTGCGTGCCTTTCATCGGGCTCACCCTGATCGCCCTGGTGGCGTGGTTGAGGGTTCGGTGACCCCTCCTCAAGGGGGAGGTACAGTTGTGAGTTAATTTTCCCCTTCGTCACTGAGGTCTGGTGAACTCCCTATTCTGATAAAGGAAGGTAATGAGCCTGATTATCAGGCACCTGAGCCTAATGAGGATGACTGGTTGAGTGGAGTCACGGACTGGATATAAGATGCCGACGCCCTTCTGCCCTGCGGGTGATTTCTCTGTGGACTTCTAGGACACCAGTCTGATTCCTGCTCCTCTAAAGCTAAGTTTTCTGCTTTGCCTGTTAGCATTAGTGTTTTGTTTTCCTTGCTTTTCTGGATTCTGCCATTCCCTGCTGGAGTGAGCTGAATCTCCTTTTGCCGGTTGCTCTGTCCAGAATATTCCTGAGTACTGACATAGCTTTTTTGAAGCCTAGCGTCTTCAGGGCCTTTTTCACTGTCAGTCTGTTGGCTCTTATTTTCATAGGGTTTTTCACGGATTGCAGACAGCAGCCTTCCTGTCCTTTCCTATCTAGTTAGCTTGGGCCCCATCTTTGCTCAGTCTATCTTTCTGTCTGTGTTTGTGTTTTCATCTTGCTTCACCGTCATTATATGTTGGGGGCTGCCTATTGCTTTGGGGTCTGCTCTGGGGCAGTTTAGATTTCCCCTTTCTTTCTTTAGGCCTATTTAATTCTCCGGCTGTGATAGAGGGGTCTAGGGCATCGTAGGAACCCCCCACGGCTACTGTTAGTTGTTGTGGATAGGATCAGGGGTCTGCAATCCGATAGCTGCCAACCTCTCTGGTTTTTTGGACTTAGCTAGCATTTCTGTTTTTGCCTCCTACGGTGAGTCAATCATAACAGGTGCCCCCCTTCCTTTAAATAGAACACTCTCATTAGGCATCCCTGATGCACCAGGAGGATATGATTCCTATGGGAACGCGGAACAGTCCCCTCATTGTGCAATGGTGCACTACAGTCCCGGCAGTTCAATGTAGTAGGTGCTCTGGGCCACCTCCTGGTGGCCGATGTCTCGCCAGAACAGGGGGACTCCACAGCCGCGGAGTCTCTGGGATGCAAAAAATACCTCTGGGCCTCGAGTGTCCCTGATGCCCGAGACCCAGGAGTCCTTGTCCTTTTATGAAGGCTTGTACCCCTCAGGGTAGGCGGTGACGGCTACCGCATAATAGGCGCGGGGGCAATACTCCTTGTAGTAGGAGACTAAACCTCCCGATTGAGGAACCCAGCCGTGTCTGATGGAGGCCACGTTTTGATAAACTTTGTAGCCGGTGTTGTCTCTAGTAAAGCCACAGCCCTTGTCAGTGTCCATATATACCAGCCACCCGCATGATCGTGGAACAGACATGCCAGCCTCTCCTTTCTCATGCAGCAGCCCCCAGATCTCACACTCTCTGGCCTTTTTCCTTCAATGACCTCCGGAACCCAGGCGGAGGGTCCAGTATAGGCCGCAGAGTCCGGTGGGCGGGTTGCGGTCGAGGTTGAGGGCGGAACAGAAGCCGCCGCAGGCTCCAATAGTGAGTAGGCCGCAGCCGGCTTTGACAGCGATGTCGGCGCAGCCACAGGGGAGGATGCAGCTGGTACCAAGGCTTCCACGGGCTCCGGCAAAGCAATCTCAGGTAGGGGCATAGATGAAGCAGCGGCGCACTTTCCGGTAAGTCAGATACTGCAGCTGATGGCCCGATTTCAGTAGTGGCCGGGAGTGGGACCGATGCGTTGGAAGTCAGCTTGACGGGGACTACGCCGTCGCTCAGAGCGGGAGGCACCACAGCGTAAAGAGATGGGCGGGGAGGCTGAGGATCGGTGTCAAGGCCCCGTGGTCTGTCTGCTGCATGGGGACAGGGTTGGCCTGGGGTGTCACCGGCGGGGCCGGGGGCCCACTCACTTGCCCAGCTGCCGCAGCTTCCAGCAGACTCTCCCACCGCTCCTTCATCGGCTGTAGATATTCATCTCGCCGTCCGACAGGGCCGGCCTCCAGGCCCAACAGCTCTGCGGTGAAGCTCCCTGAGCAGGTCTCCCGACGTGTCTCCAATTCTTGGCGCCATCGCCATTCCTGGCGTCCGATACCCCGACAGCTACAGCGTCTCATGCCGTCCGAGGTCCAGTAGCCGAATGGCGCCAAACAGCCACAGCAGGTCTCTCCACCCAGGCCACTCCAATTCTTGGGGGGGTGCGGCGGTGGGCTTCTCCACCCATTTTACAGGGTCCAACATGAGGGAACAGTTCTCTTCAGACGAACACCACTCCCCCAGGGGTGGATTTGATAATGCCCCGGGTCATCCAGTACAATCAGCAATGTCTGTTTCTCTTTATTTGGGCGCCAAATCACCACAGCCATTTTATTGGCAGCCAGCAATCCACAGTCCAGTTTTTTTTTTTATTTGTAATCCACAGGGTACAGCAACCAAACAATTCTTCACCCCACACAGCTTGGGGGCCCTTGCTACTTGGTGGCAGGCCAGCCGCTGAAGATGTTGTATTGCCGACTACGCCAAATGTAGGGGTGGTGGCGAGGGGGACAGGGCCCAGGCAAATTAGGTGGTGGTGCTGCTGCTGCTGAGAACATCTAGGTTGTATGGTCTCAGTCAGCATAGAAAGAGTTCTTAACCCTCTCAGTACTGAAGGAAAGGGAAATCCATTTAAATTAGGACATGACTCACATCAACTCTAAAGAGGACTGCGATTCATTACCTGACGTGACCATGGAACTTGAACTCAAAGCTCTCCAGGAGCAGGCAGAGGGAAGACAGCCCCTCTGACCTTGGATCGGAGACCCTGCAACGTCATTGTGGGGTCCCGATCATTGCCATTGTCACCCGATGTCGCCATGATGACATCCAGGTCACCAGGGGTAGCAAAGTTGCTAGATCATGCTCAGAGCATGATCAGCAACTTTATATGTTAGTGCAGCGCTGACAGTTTGCATAGCATAAGAATGCTGTTGCATCCCCATGCTATACAAGCGATCAGCCTGCAAAAAATGAAAGTCCCATAGAGGGACAAAGTAAAAAATTAAAAAATTTTTTTTTTTAAAAGATTGTAAAAATATATATAAAAATAAATAAAAAATCTAAATATATTGTGCACAAATATTTTTATGAAAAAAAGATATATATATATATATATATATATATATATATAAACAATAAAAGTACACATATTAGGTATCACCATGTCCAGAACAGCCTGACCTATAAAACTGTCCCATTAGATAACCCCTTTAATGAACACCATAAAAAAAACCAAGGCAAAAGATAACGCTTTATCATATATATATATATATATCTTATATAATAGAATATAAAAAAACATGGTACCGCTTAAAATGTAATCTTGTCCCGCAAAGAACAATCCATCATACAGCTCCATCAGCGGAAAAATAAAAACGTTATAACAGGTCATTCACTAGGTCCCCTAAGTCTATGCAGGTCATTCACTTGTTCCCCCCATGTGGTTCTGGGATTTTTGCTCACCGTTCTTGTGATCATTTTGACCCCAAGGGGTGAGATCTTCCGTGGAGCCCCAGATCGAGGGATATTATCAGTGGTCTTGTATGTCTTCCATTTTCTTATTATTGCTGCCACAGTTGATTTCATCACATCAAGCTGCTTGCCTATTGCAGATTCAGTCTTCCCAACCTGGTGCAGGGCTACAGTTTTGTTTCTGGTGTCCTTCGACATCTCTTTGGTCTTCACCATAGTGGAGTTTGGAGTGTGAGTGTTTGAGGTGGTGGACAGGTGTCTTTTATACTGATAACAAGTTCAAACAGGTGCCATTACTACAGGTAATGAGTGGAGGACAGAGGAGCCTCTTAAAGAAGAAGTTACAGGTCTGTGAGAGCCAGAAATCTTGCAAGTTTTTAGGTGACCAAATACTTATTTTCCACCATAATTTGCAAAAGAAATCTTGCCATATCAGACAAGGTGATTTTCTGGATTTGTTTTCTCATTTTGACTCTCATAGTTGTGCTCTACATATGATGTCAATTACAGGCCTCTCTCATCTTTTTAAGGGAGAGAACTTGCACAATTGGTGGCTGACTTAATATTTTTATACTCCACGGTAAATATAAATATAAATTAGTGGTCAAAAAAACATTTGTAAGAAAAAATATTTGGTCTTTGTCACAATATGTGCTGCACTATATCTGGTAATATAAAATTAACACCCAAACCCAATAGAAGTCAATGGGGACGCGGACTATGGTGCTATAGAATGGCTGTAAAATGGTCAAAGTAAGGGCTAGGGGTCTGCGAAAGGAAGCAAAATGGGGGTTAGAGCAGGACAATTGTCCTGCAAACAAATATTGTAGGAAAATTACTTAAAACCCTTAAATTAGTCAGTAAACATTGAGTTATAATTAGTTTACCCGCCAGACTGAATAGAATAATTAGAATGATGTGAAGCTAGACAACTCACAGTCCAAAATCAATGTAAGGGTACTGTTACACATAGCGATGCTCCAGCAATCCCGACAACTATACGACCTGGTAAGGATCGCTGGTAGGTCGCTAGTAAGCTGTCAAACAGGCAGATCTACTCAACGACGCAGCAACAATACGGTGATCCGTATAACGATCACGGCAGTCATTTGGACCTTGTCACACAGCAGCTATTCTGACGACTCAGATCTCGATAGCGTGAGTTCTGAGTTGCCAACGAGGTCGCTCGTCGTTGTTATGGTGTCAAACATAGCAATTCATGCTGGTCAGCGGGACACCAACGATCAAAAATGGCCCAGGACATTCGAGCATGATCAGCGATATTGCAGCGGGGGCCAGTCGCTGCGTCACACATAGCAAGATCACTGGCGAGGTCGCTGTTGCATCACAAAATCTTTGACATTTCAGTGATCTCGCTATGTGTAACGGGGCCTTAACCCTCCGTCAGGCGCAATATAGATTCTCCTCAGTTCATGCGCAATGTGCCTGACAAGCACAGGTCAGAAAACCACCTATAGTAGCTACATATTTCAATTTCAGGACTATAGAAGTAGTCAGTGACCTTCATAGGAATGTATTAAAAGAGATTACACCAAATCAGATGCAAAAAAAACCATTTATTAACCATAAACTTATTAAAACTAAAAGTACCACTTTTCGGTAGTACCGCCAAATAGGCTCCAGTTATCTTTACTTAACTATTGCTTAAATATAAAATTATGGAAAAAAACTTAAAGGATATTGCACTTAGATGTTACTTAATTATTTTCTACTCATCTTCAGTGGTTTCAATTGCAGCAGAAGCAGCACAGGTACACTTAGAAAAGCAAGGCTGGCAGACGAAAGTTGCATGGGAAAGGCAGATTGATTCTTTACATATTTTGCAGTCATATTTAGAAAGCCTTCTGAAACCAGATACAAATGAGCAGGTAGTACAACTGCGTCTTTTAGAAGGTGGTAGAGTCGGTGTTTGTTCTGGAACGTCCTTGGGACGTCCTTTGTATTTTTATCTTTGCCCAAATAATAAGCTAGATCTGTGTCTGTTTCCTCTGTATCAGTGTCATCACCATCCTGCTCTGTTCCAGAATCAGTGTTACATTCTGCTACCTCATCTTCAGATGAAATGTCACTAGATTCCTCTAAATCCTCAGTTACTGCTGGTTCTTCCTCATCATCTTCTAACAAAAAAATCTTCATTTCTTCTAAATGAAGGGGTTTAGATGAATCATACTGTTTTCTGGCCATTGCAGCAGAAAATCTGAAGCAAGAGAGAAAGAGTATGTGTTAGGGCGCAATGTGCCTTAGAAGCCACCCTCCTTTTGTCTAAGAAAACAGTACTTATGTACACTAACTTAGCATTAATCCTTCATAAAACAAGCTAAATACACAATCGTGATGAATAAAAAAAGAAAATACTAACCTTTCAATTTGTGTTGAAATCAGGCGCAATGTGCCTGAGAAGCCAAAGTGTTGATATCTGCTCACTAGAAGGTCTGCTGAGTCACTGTGATATCAGGTTTCACAGAGCCTGTAGAGTCAGGAGATAACTAGGAGGGGTGGGGTTTTCTGATAAGTGGGCAAGGAGAGAGAAGTGAAACTAATTACTGTGTGCCTGTCAGATCTATTGCGCCTGACGGAGGGTTAAGTCAATGTAGACTATTCTTATCAGTGTCATGTGTAAATATCCATCCATTCATTGAATCCCACCCAGAGTTAAATCACATTAGTAAGAAAAGCAGACAGCTGTGAGCTGGTATTATTATTCTGGGAAGAGGCCAATATCCATAAAGTTCCCAGCCTATTAATAACAGCTCACAGCTGTCTGTGTAGCCTTTACTGGTTATTACAAAGGGGCATAAAAAATGACGTGGAGTCCCTCCTATTTTTAATAACCAGCTGAGGTAAAGAAGACAGCTGGGGGCTGGTGTTATTATTCTGGGAACGGGACAATATCCATAATGTTTCACAGCCTATTAATATCATCTCACAGCTGTTTATCAAGCAAAAGCTAAACAAACAGCTGTGGGCTGATCTTACTAGGCTGGGAAGTGGTCATGTATATTGGCCCCCTCCCAGACTAATAACACTAGCCCTCATCTGCCCTAGAAATGGCTCATCCATTACATCCATTATGTATTTATTTATTTTAACTTACTGGGTTATTAATGAGGATGTCTAATAGACACCTCTCCATTGCTAACCTCTGGGCTTGATGTCAGCTGACTTTACAAAGCTGAGATAAAACCCATGAACTATTACCCCACTTGCCAACACAGCAGGGCAAGCGGGAAGATCTGAGGCTAAGGGCCAGAATTGGCAAATCTAATGGATGCAATATCCATGACCCCTTCCCAGCCTGTTATGATAAGCCCACAGCTGTCTGTTTAGCCTTTGCTGGTTATTAAAACTAGTTGTGACCCCAAGTGATTTTTTTTAGGGTTTCCCATTTTTAATCACCAATAAAGGCTAAACATACAGCTGTGAGCTGACATTAATAGGCTGGGATCCTTTATGGATACTAGCCCCTTCTCAGAATAATAACACCGGTCTCTAGCTGTCTGCTTTCCCTAAGCTGGTTATTAAAAATAGGGGGCACTCCATGTAATTTTTTTCAGTAATGTATTAATTTGTAAAGTAAAATATACACCCAAGGTAACCTTAGTGCACAGCCTTCCGGTGTTTCAGCAGCTGGAAACTCCAATTACCTTAAAGTGTCCCTCAAAGGTTCCCCGACCTCTCCGCTGCCGGGAGACCAGGTGTCAGAACTCTGGTAAAGGTTACCTGAGTTCACAGCCACTGAGTCTCAAAGAAGCTTGAGTTTCAGACTGTTGAGTGCTGGAGTATCAAGGGTCAGACTTGCAGTCGTTAATCAGTTTGGCACTGGAGCTGCACAGTGTGAGATCCAGCTGCTATGATCTCAGGTGACCTTACAGTAAGGTTACCAATTTTCACAGGCCGGCTCACACAGAGCTTATCATGAGAACTGATGGCTTTGACCTGCGGTAACCTTAATTACTTCACTGCTCATCACTGCAGCCGGGTTCTCACGATACTCTCAGTGTGTTCCGCCTGTCATGCTAAGCAATCACATTACTGATGTCACCATTTAGCACTGCATCCAGATTTGTCAGAGTCATGGATCATCTTGGGAACTCATCATTATGGATTAACGACAGACATATGTGGATTACTTTGATTTTTGTTTTTATTTTTATCTTAATAAATGGTTAAAAGAGGGCAATTGTCGGGGAGTGAGTTGTACAATTAAAGGAATTTTCTCTACCTGTGCATTTATTACTTTTGACTATGAGGTTAGAAATGTGGGTATCTTATAGACATCTTTCCACTGCTAACCTGTGGACTTGATGTCAGTGGACATTACACAGCTGATATCAACCTCATAAACTATCACCCCGCTTTCCAATACACCAGGGCAAGCAGGAAGAGCCAAGGCAAAGCTATTGGATGTGCCATTTCTGGGGCTGTTGAGGGTTGGTGTTATTAAGCTGGAAGGAGGCCAATATACATGACGCCTTACCATATTATTAATATCAGCCTGCATCTGTCTGCTTTGCCTTAGCTGGTTATTAAAAATAGGATGAGCCCCTTGTCATTTTTTTAGGTTCCCTCCTATTTTTAATAATCAGCTAATGCAAATCATACAACTGATGGCTGATAGTAATAGGATATTGACCTTTTCATAGTCTAAAAATACCAGCTATCTGTTCTCCCCTCAGCTGGTTTTAAAAAGGTCATTTTTTTATTATTTATTTATTTTGGCTGTCCGTTCAATCACAGCCATGCCATTACTTGGCATTACTGATGGAGCTGGAACTGACCACAGCCTTAAAGCTTGTTGACTGGCTGTGCTGCAGCCTTTCAACAAGCTTCATTAGACTTCTGGACCCGAAATAAGTAACCGGATATACAGTAAGAAGTCTGTGTTTGAGTTCAAGTTCACTAGAAGTCCGCTTCAAACCCCAGACTTTCCAGTTCTGGTTTGCTCATCCCTACCAATGACTTGTACAGAATTGGCTGTGAAGGATGGGGTGATTAAAGGCAGCTTACAAACCTCCATAAAGCATGTGTAGCTGTAACAGGATACCTGGCTCAGCAGGTGGTACAGCCAAACTAGCTAGGATTCAAAGTCCTGTGGAGCCCATGCAGCACAACTGCTTTGTTCAGACAGCTAGGATTTCATAAGGAGAATATGGACTTATTGTATGACCAAGTCACACACCGGTTACATTTTTGCGATCTCTGGAAAGGCTGAACGCCTTCCAACCCCAGGGTTGGGACTTACGTAGAATGTCTAGTAGGAGCCAGGTAGCAAAGTCATGTTTCGTCTCAATGTGTAGCAGGGGCCCGGATGGATCCGATGGCACCATAACCACCTCCCTAGTACCGTCCATTAAGGAGTTATGACCCATCTTTAGGTTTTGGAGTTTTTAGCTGCTAGATGTAAGGGGAAGGGATTTAAGCCCAGGCCAGGGGCCAGGAGGGGAGTGATCTCAAGGGGTTTAATGCTTATGTAAAGCATAGCTTATTGTTTTTTCTGGGGAGGTCATGACGACATATCATGTTGGGAGTAGTCAAGGGATACAGGGGATCATCAGCCTCCCATGTGGCAGCTCCTCCCCCACAAGCTAGGCCTTTCATATGACTGGTAACTGACTCTTATCTTCTGAATACTTTGTACTTCCACTATTTGAATTTGTGTATCTGACCACTGTATATGTATAACCATTATGTATGTACAGTTTAACTATTGTGTTTATAGTGTTTTGTCTAGTCTGCCCTTAAGACGATTAAATATATAATTTAACCTTGTACTGTTCTTTTATCTTGATCCATGAATCCACACGTCTGTTTACTCGTCTTAACTCTCCATGCTACCCGGGCTCGTTTCTGGCTTAATATAATCTAGTTAACAGACCGGGCTTATATCTAATAAGGAACTGGTGGTAGTCCTACCGGGCTGGCAGCACTGTTTCACTGGTGCTAGTGAAAAGAGTCTCTCATCCTCTCAGTGTCATGATCAAGTGTGGTGATACATCAGCGACTGCGTGGGCCACATCATCTCACTCCCTTTGCCTCCATGGGCCCATGTGGACAGGGAGTGTCTGTGTAAAACTGTGCCTAGCTGACTTTACATGTCCCCAGGGAGTGTGGAACCTCATGCTGGTGTAAGTGAGGAGACTATATCACCTGATCCCTCAGACGTAATAGCAACATCCGGCTGGTTAGCGAGATGCAAGTTCGTCACATGTGGTGGCAGCGGTGGGATTATGCATGATCTTCACATTGGCCATGATTTATCAAAACTGTCTTTAAGGCCCTACATTACGGTCTCCAATGCCGTCATTTAACAAAACTGTAGCAGACAGTGTTTCTTTCCTCTCGCAACCAATCAGGGCCCAGCTTTCATTCTTTAAATTGGTCTGGTAAAACAAAAGCTGTGATGTGATTGGTTGCCATTGGCAGCAATTTATATAGATAGTTCATATACATCTGCCTCGTGTCTTTATTTTTATAGAAAACTAGCTGAAGAGCCCGGCGCTGCCCGGGCATATTAACTAACTGTGGATAGTTATAGAAAATTATAATTATCCTCCATCCCATAGTCCCGTGCCCATATACCCATCATACATATCCACGATCCCATAGGCCCGTGCCCATATACCCATCATACATATCCTCCATCCCATAGTCGAGTGCTGATATACCCATCACACATCCTCCATCCCATAGTCCCATGCCCATATACCCATCATACATATCCTCCATCCCATAGTCCCGTGCCCTTATACCATCATACATATCCACCATCTCATAGTCCCGTGCCCATATACCCGTCATACATATCCTCCATCCCATAGTCCAGTGCCCATATACCCATAACACATCCTCCATCCCATAGTCCCGTGCCCATATACATATCCGCCATCCCATAGTCCAGTGCCCATATACCCGTCAAACATATCCTCCATCCCATAGTCAAGTGCCCATATACCCATCATACATATTCTCCATCCCATAGTCCCATGCCCATATACCCATCATACATATTCGCCATCCCATAGTCGAGTGCCCATATACCCATCACACATCCTTCATCTCATAGTCCCATGCCCATATACCCATCATACATATCCACGATCCCATAGGCCCGTGCCCATATACCCATCATACATATCCACGATCCCATAGGCCCGTGCCCATATACCCATCATACATATCCTCCATCCCATAGTCGAGTGCTCATATACCCATCACACATCCTCCATCCCATAGTCCCATACCCATATACCCATCATACATGTCCTCCATCCCATAGTCCCGTGCCCATATACCCATCATACATATCCGCCATCTCATAGTCCCGTGCCCATATACCCGTCATACATATCCTCCATCCCATAGTCCAGTGCCCATATACCCATCACACATTCACCATCCCATAGTCCAGTGCCCATATACATATCCGCCATTCCATAGTCCCGTGCCCATATACCCGTCAAACATATCCTCCATTCCATAGTCCAGTGCCCATATACCCATCACACATCTTCCATCCCATAGTCAACCATTATGACATCATAATGAGCTTGCAACCTATGATGACATCAGCGTCGCCATGGCAACCATTGTGACATCATAATGAGGGGCGGGGCTTGATACGCACACACTGCTTCCCCAGTATGCAAATAGGGGCATTATGACATCATAATGAGGGGCGGGGCTTGACGCGCACACACTTTTTCCCCCAGTATGTAGATAGGGGCAAAATTGTTTAGTGAATTGGAACGCGCGGAGTTAAAATTTCACCTCACAACATAGCTTAGGACGCTCTCGGGGTCCAGACGTGTGATTGTGCCAAATTTTGTGGCTGTAGCTGCGACGGTGCGGATGCCTATCCTGGACATACACACATACACACATACACACACACACACACACACACACACACACACACATACATACACACATACATACACACTTTGAGCTTTATATATTAGATTATTTTTTAGCTTTGGAGAGTCCATTATCCTTTTAGGATCATTAGATTCAATTATTTAATTCAATGATGCATCATTTAGCTACCTGTATGTGAGAGGTTTTATATTGATGAGGACTCCCATGGCTGTGTGTCCACTAGCTGGGCCCAGTCCTTCTCAGCCCATATACACATGCATGTCACTTGACAAACAGTAAGATTTTTAATATTAGAGTTAGGACAGTCTCAATTACGGTCACCGTGATGTGGTGGGATGGCTTTTGAATTTTTTTGATCAATAAACATGTTAACTAAGTACTGCATATTATTTTCATGCACTATGCTGTTTATTTACTGCACGGTATTTAATCATTATGTTTCTGTCTTTGGTTTCTTCTTTATGTAAGATATAATGTGTATAGACAGAGAGGACAACTAGGAAATATTATTAGTGATACCATCTACAGTTTATATATTTTTTTAAGTGTTTAGTAAGTCAGTACATAGACCAAAAATGTGCAAGTGGCCTTCTGACCTGTAGATGCAGTTGTCCCTGGGTCTGCAGCCCTGACATGGAGATAACACTGTGATCAAAGCCATCCCTGTTCTTACAAAAGTAATGGCAAAAGAGTCAAAAGTAATCATTTTTTTTCTACCCTGCTGAGCTATTATTTTGTTACATCTCAGTTTCTTTGACGCCTGTGGTTTCAAGGAGGTTAGTGAGAGACAGCTTAAATGCAGCCAATCCTGAATTTTTAGATTCATGTTGGATAAAGCTTTAAGTTTCCTTAAGGGGGCTATAACTAAAGGACTAGCTTGGCAATGAAGACGATAAATGTACAGAGAAAAATTGAAAAGTATGTGTGATATGTATATAGATATAGCTGTAGAGTTCTAAACCTCTCCTGGCATCAACATCAGCATGACTGTTGTGCAGCGGAAGCTGTATGACATTGGTTTCCATTGCTCAGTAGCTGAATGAATGCCTTACATCACCAATCACGATCCCAAGCATTTGATGGAGTACTTTAAAGCCGTGGCAACATATTCTGTGGAGAGGAAAATCATACTTCTCTTTCCTGACGGATGAGTCTGGATTTGTAGTATAAAAATAAAGATTTTTTTACTCTGTTTTCTTCTCTTTTCTTACTGGGTTAGTAACAGGTATGTCTAATAGACACCTCTCCATTACTAACCCGTGTGCTTGATGTTAGCAGACATTACACAACTGACATCAACCCCACTATCCCATTACCCCGATGGCAAACGCCCCAGGGTAATTGTGAAGACTAAGGCTAAGCACCATAATTGGCGCATCAAATGGATGCGCCATTTCTGGGATGGCTGAAGGCTGGTGTTATTAGGCTGGGAAGAGAGCAATATCCATGGCCATTCCTAGCCTGTTAATATCATCCCACAGCTGTCTGGTTTGCCTTAGCTAGTTCTTAAAAATAGGGGGACCCCACATCATTTTTTTAGGGTCCCCACATCTATAATAATGCACAAAGGCAAAGCAGATAGCTGAGGGCTGATATTAATAGGCTGGGAAGGTCCATGGATTTTGACCCCTTCTCAGCATAAGGCCAGCTCACAGCTGTCTGCTTTCCCTTGACTGATTATTAAAAATAGGGGGACTGTTGTTTTATTTATTAATATTTTTCATTTATTTATTTCTTTGTAATAAATAAATAAATAAAAACCTGTGGGCTGATATTAAAAGGATGGGAATATCCATGGTTTTTGGGCCATTCCCAACCTACAAATATCAACCTGCAGCTACCTCAGAAGTGGCACATTGTATTTGATGTGCGAAGTCTGGCTGTTAGTATCAGCTCTTCCCGATTGCCCTGGTGCTGTGGCAATCAGGGTAATTGTTTTTGGGGTTAGCAATGTAGAAGTATCAGTCAGTCATCCCGATTGCTAACACACTAGTATAAATAAAAAAACACACACACAGAAAAAGATTTCATTTGAATAAAGACTCTCCAACACTATCCCTCATTCACCAATTTATTAATCAAATGATCCCACGAAGTATTCCATGTTTATCTTCTTGATCTCAGGCGCCTGTGGATAGCAGTTAAAGCTACCTCTATGCACAGGCGCCGGCTGATGGCTACTCTCATCTGCCTTGCCTGTTCTCACTGCTATCAGAGAGACCAAGTGCACAATGATGAGAGTAGTAGTCATCAGCCGCCAGCTGAACATGGGTAACCTTGTCACTGCTTGTTCATATCTGCTGGTTCTCCTACTGTCCTCTGTGTAACAGTGTGGGAACTCGCAGAGATCTGCGATACTCAGCGGCTGTCAATGGCGGTGACTTCAGTAAGATTACCACCAGTCAGAGCCACTGTTTCCCACACTGTCACACAGAGGAACACATGGGAGCCCCCACTGACTTGAATGGAGTTTGTGTTCGGAAACAAGTTCGAGTACCATTCTGGTACCTAAACCAAAGTTTTTTCTAAAGTTCAGCCGAACTCGACCAATTGCTGTCTTCTATTGTTTCCAGCACCACTCTGGTCCCGGTTCACCATACTGTGACCATAGTTCTGACTGGCCAGATGTCACTGCCAACTGTTACTTTCGTTCTTATCGTAAGTCTATGAGAGCCATGCTTTAGCCTTGTTCTACATCTCATAGAGTTACATTGCAAAGTGACTTCCGGTCAGCCTAGCAAACACTAGAGTGATCTGGCTGGCCTCAGCTGGACGTCACATGGTCCCAAAAAGGAGCAAAGCCGGAAATGGCCGAAGACCACAACCGGTAAGTATTTGACCACACATATGGAACACACGTTACTGATAACTAACTGGTTGTGAAATAATCACTGAAGCCCTACATCTAAATACCTTAGTTAAGTCATGCTTATGAGCTGTCAGATTGCCAATCTACATCTATGCTATAAAGTGGTGATACTCAAAATTGAATTCACAAGAGAAAATGGAGGTCCAACTCAAAGTCCCAAAAGGCTGATAATGGCATGGTTCTGTTTTTGGTGGACTAATAGAAATCACTTAGCTACTTAGAGATACTTTGATGTCTAATGGATGATGGTATAGGCTGGTACATATAATTATATATATGGATATAGTATAGTAGAGTTATAATGCAGTGCATGTTTATTCGCACGTGTTATATGTAGGAGCAAGCAGAAGCCAAGAAGATGAGTCTGCCGCTATGTGAACAAGTTTGCAGAGTTCCCTAGTGCCTTTACTCCCTTGATTAAATTTTGATATAGGAAAACCTAACAGTTTGCAAGAGTACATCAAGTAGGTAATTCATTTTATTGATTTCTTTGAAGAAATTCCTACTTGACCTTAGATTCTTAAGCGAGCAAAGTCTACTTACAAAAAAAAACATGATCTTTTTTTTTTCACTGGTGTTTTCTAATAGATGTAACCCAACTAGTTTAAGGGTTTAGTAAACTTGATTTGAGGGCTGTGTAAACTAAGGAGCTGGAATGCGTCTTTCACTATATGTCTGGATTTACCTCGTCCCTTCAAGACGGAGTTCCGTGCTTCAGCGGATTCAGTTGGTGAGCTGGCTGTGGCTTTTTAACCAATTTCTTTTCTATTATCCCTTTAAGTATTACCTGTAATTTATTGGTCTAGAGACCCTTGCATATTGTGAGCTTAGTAGGGTGGTCCTACATTCATAGGGAGACAGCTGTCTGCTACTAAGTAAGACCACAAACTGGACTCTTAATTCTGTCATTTTAATTTTAATTTCATAAATCAATAGTAAACATAAAAATAAGCAAGTTTGTAACATGTATTATCAGAGAAATTTGCTTCTTTCTCCTCTTGGATTGATCTTACACCCACAATAAGTGGGTAAAATCTGTCTTCATTGAATACAGATATTCACATTATTAAGATAGGATATGTGAATTGCAGTTCATAAGATTCTATACAGAGGGGGACCGGAGGCAGGCACAGACATTCTACTGCTCGTTCTATAGAACTTTATAAACACCAACTTTCATTTCCTATCTCAGTAATGAAAGAATTGGCATTTACTGAAGACACATTTTACCTGTAAATTGAGCATTTTGAGAATTAATGATCATTTCTGTGTGAAAAAGAAGCAAGTTTTCATAATAACATATATTGAAAAGTTGCTTATTTTCATGTGCAGTATTGATTTAGGAAATAAAAATAAAACGACGGTCACTCTTTAAGCTCTGAATGAGTGGGAACCTAAACAATTCAATTTTATGTTATACTTAACCTTTTTTTACAAAGCCACCCATCAACCTGGTCAGTTCCCTTTCGTGCTGATTGCATATTGGGACTGAATTTGACAGGTTCCCTTTATAGACTTTGTGCTCTTTAGGGACACCCAAATTCACTGATTTCGGAAGACAGATAAGGGGAGAAAGGGATCAGGTATTTGGAGCTAAGCTGTTGCCAGAGACAGGAATGGTGATTGGGGTCAGAAAAGATAGCTGTCAACCCAACAACTTTGTACTTGTATGTAAGTTTTAGCTTAAAGTTACACCACGAATGGAGATAAGATAAAGTTTAGGATTAGTGTGATTGACCAGTCCCAGGGCTTCTAGGATCCACTTTCTTCCCCTGGGTCCGCTGCCCTCTGTTGTGCTCCACGTCGGCTTTTGCAAGTTGCCCTGCATGGATCAATGACATCCTTTCCCTAGGGCTATATAAGGCTCATTTAGACACACACCTGTCTTTGGATTGAGACTCTAGTTCTATGCATGGTGTGCTCCACCAGAAGTGCTTTTTGTGCTTGTATTGATGATTGTGCTTGCCTTCATCCCTGCTGGGTTTCACTTCATCCGTCCTGCTGCTCCTCAGATTCCTGTGTCTGCCAAGTCTTCGTTGCCCAGATTTTTTCCTGCTTGCTCATCAATGCTCGGGGTCCATGTACCCACCCATACCTGAGGCTTAGAGGATCCACCTCACCTGGTGAATCTAACAGCATTGCATATCAGATGATCTACAAGCAACCAATTTTGACTGTTGCCTCATTTACACCCACCTACATTACTCAATAACCTCTGTTAGGCTCTACTGTGCCTTCATATATGTAAGATTTCATGCTGAGATGTTTTCTCCAGATAGAATACAGCATTATTTTTTTTTGTGAAATTCCATATAACTTTATGGGAAAAAAAAATATTGCAATGATCCATTGGATGCCATATTCTCCCCTAAGAGCCTTATTGTAATACCATTTGCTATGCACCATATGGCAGCAAAAGCCTCTATAACAGGCGCCACTGAGACTCCATGTTGTCATACAATGCAGTCTATATAACGGTATTGACCTATGTTTTTATTGCTAAGTTGCATCAATTTGAAGATTACAAGTATTGACTACTTTGCAATTTATCAAATAATTTCAGCATCGTTATCACTGATATGATCGCAATGACCTGACCAAGAAACACACCCAATCTCTCTTTGTGCCATTTCAGAAGTCCAATTTTCTCGGTAAATCAGCATTACAGTCTTCTAGAAGATTGCTCCATTAAGGCGAATGGTCAATAGTATTCAGTTCTACTTAGAGCAGTGATTACTCCAATATTATGTGACATATTAGGGTTGCAAATTCCAGTTTCAAGAAATGCTTGGTTTGCCCTCAATATCAGCGTAAGGTCAAACTGAAATAAAACCCTACTCTTTTTTTTTTCTCGACACACATTCAGGTTTTTGAATAAGGTTCTAAGCTCATAAATATTGAACAGAGCGAGTATGTTTGGTTTCTTGAAAAAAAAGTTAGAAGTTAGGTTAGGATAAGACAATTATTCGCTCACGCGCTTGAAGCTTTCTTGCCAGGAAATCAATGATATCTTTTTTTCCTGTATTAATTGGAGACCTTTACGGCTTCTTAATAGCTATTGTTGAATTATTCTTTTGTGTTACCTGGGATTATTAGCAAGCACATATCACAAACTATTTTATTCCCCTGACAGAAGAACATTTGATATCATAAGGCTTTCAGTTCCATTATAAAAGAGCATATTTTTGACATGATGAAGCTTTGTAATGTGGCAGGATGTAAAATTTTATTTTTCTACTTTTCTAGTTTAAAGAGAACCTGTCGGCACAATTTTGAAATATAGAGTAAAGGCATGGCGGTAATGGTGATGTAATACTGGTGACATTGATACTTTTGGAGAAGAAATCTGCTTTGTTGTTCTTTAATCTCCATTTGACATTTTCTGCTCATTAGATTTCAATGCATAGCGGCTGGAGGTAAGGCTGTAAGGGTGGTGGTCAGTTGCTGTTGTGTTGTTTTACTGCCCCTGAAGGCACTAGTGATGAGCAAACGTGAACCGATGACGTCTTATCTGAGCATATTCAGGTGTTATCCGATTATTTTGGGCGTGCTTGTATATTATGTTTGAGTACCTGCGGATGCATGATTTGTGGCTGTTAGACAGCCTGAACACATGCAGGGATTCCCTAACAAACAGGCAATCCCTGAATGTGTTCAGGCTGTCTAACAGCCGCAAAGTATACAGCCACGGGGGCGTGAACATAATCTGTGAACATAATATACGAGCACGCTCAAGATCCTCTGACAACACCCGAGCATACTCGGATAAGACATTATCCGAGCACATTCACTCATCACTAGAAGACACCAATCGCATTGTTGTAGTGGTATGTGAATTGTGTCCTGCATTTGTAAATAATGTGCAATGTAAATTGTGTTGTAATATACCGTGTGGTGTAATGTGTACTGTGATACAGTGATGTAGTGAGAATAGTGTTATGCATTAGTATTTGTATAATGTTTTGTAAGTAAGATCTGCCCAGCAACAGACTGCAGGGACAAAGACAGTTAATAGTTAGGACTAGCCACAGTGGAAGGGTCTAGTGTTAGGGGTCTTCATGTGGTGCTCTGCTTACATATTTATCTGTATGGCTTATGACAGGTCACTGATGCGTCAGTGACCTGCCCCCTGTTTTACATACTGAATATAATATGTTTTGAAAAAAAAAAATCACATTCAGCAGGCAGGCGCCAACGTTGGCGCCTGCACTGTAGCACGATCGCATCTATAATATCCATTTAAAAATTTTATTTGATGATATAAATATATTCAGAAAAAAAAAATTAATTGTCTCTCAAAATGGCGCCGACCACTCCTGTGGAGTAGCATCTATCAACGATCCGATAGATCAGGGTTCCCCAACTCCAGGCCTCAAGGCCCACCAACAGATCATGTTTTCAGGATTTCCTTTGTATTGCACAGGTGATGCAATTATCACCTGAGCAATACTAAAGAAATCCTGAAAACATGGATCTGTTGGTGGGTCTTGAGGACTGGAGTTAGGGAACCCTGCGATAGATGCTCCTGCGCAGGCGCTGCTGGCACCATTTTGCTGGAGGAAAAAAAAAATAGTTTTCACTAAGATGGTGCCGGCGGTGCCTGTGAAGTAGCCTCATTCGGCGATGTAGCATCATCTCAACTGCATGGTCTTACAATACGATATGTGTGTCTTTACATATGCTTGCAAAATACAGTACATATGCATATTTGCTCCACTTAAAAAAATCTTTTTATGAAATACATGTGGAAGATGTCAGCTTTCGACAGAATAATTAGACACATTTATGGAGAATGAACTTTACTCTGATCATAATTTTTTTTAAACTGTTTTCGGCTTGATCTCGAGCCATGGCGACTTGATGGATGAACGCTCTGTAGGAAGATTGATCTTATGCAAACCTAGATACTAGGTCCACCAGGGTCTACTCTGCCATTACCTTGATAGTATAAACCCATCAGGTTGCTGATCTTCCACTTCACCTTGTTCCTTCTATTCTTCCGACCATGATGTCCTTCTCCAGTGATTGCTCTTTTCATATGATGTGTCAAAAGCAGACAAGTTGTAGCTTGGTGATCATCACTTTGAGTGTTTTTAAGTGACATGTCTGGCTTGATTTATTACAAAATTGATTTTTTTTGTTCATCTTGTCATCCATGAATTGGGTCTTACATCAACCATTATCTTCATCATCCACGATGGAGGATTAAAGGAGAAAACTGACATACACAATCCAAAGAGCTACGACAGTACAGTATTAGCAAAGTACTACAGCGCCAACTGCTCTCTGCTCAGCACAGTCGCACCCCCTCCACAGCACAAGCCTGCAGCTGCTCTATAATCCTACAGAATCAGTCTCTCAATTATTATTATTGTATGTCTTGTTAATGGCAAGTCTTCTACTGAAATATTCCAGAACACTGGTTGAATTGGATACAGATATTTCTATGGCCGCCAGCTTAAATGATTTCAAATTGTAAAGATTGTCAGATTGTTAATGGGAACAGCACCTGAAAAAAAGATACAGTCATAAATGGAAAAAGTAAACCTGTTTAATTTGTTTTTGAGGGCTATTTACTTTCTTGTTAAACTGTAGAAAAATATATGTGAATAGAGTTGATTGAAAAAGAGTAAATTTCTCCAAGACGTGAAGTACTCTCTCTCCAACACACAACTCATTGCAAGGAGATAAGCTCCTTAATGGGAGTCCAGTGGTTAGCTTACAATTAAAAAGCCCCAGTTATATTTTAAATGCTGAGAAAATAATAAAAAAGTATGAAATCATGTTGGCACAAAGAACCCATTAATCAGGCCAATGAATAGGCGAGAGAATGAAAATCCTTAAAAAATGTACATTGAAATTTCTAAAGCTAAAGTTTCAAAAATTAAAGTTCCTTACATAAAAAAATAATAAAAAATAATCCACAAATCTTCAAAGTATGTGAGATGCATCTATTAATTCATAAATTTGAATATGTTCTATGTACAGTATATATATGTAAACAGGAGGAAAAAAGTATTATTATTGCTCCCACAGTTGATTTCATGACACCAAGATGCTTGCCTATTGCAGATTTTGTTTCTGGTGTCCTTCGACAGCTCTTTGGTCTTCCCCATAGTGGAGTTTGGAGTGTGACTGTTTGAGGTTGTGGACAGGTGTCTTTTATACTGATAACAAGTTCAAACAGGTGCCATTACCACAGGTATTAAGTGGAGGACAGAGGAGCCTCTTAAAGAAGAAGTTACAAGTCTGTGAGAGCCAGAAATCTTGCATGTTTTTATGTGACCAAATATTTATTTTCCACCATAATTTGAAAAATAAATCTTGCCAAATCAGACAAGGTGATTTTCTGGGTTTATTTTCTCATTTTGACTCTCATAGTTGTGGTCTACCTATGATGTCAATTACAGGCCTCTCATCTTTTTAAGTGGGAGAACTTAACTTGAACAATTAGTGGCTGACTAAATCCTTTTTCTCCCCACTGTATATGTATATATTTGTATCTATATACTGTATCTATCTATCTATCTATCTATCTATCTATCTCTCTCTTTCTATATATATATATATATATATATATATATATACACACACTAGCTGAAGAGCCCAGCGCTGCCCGGGCATAGTAACTTTAGTTATAACAAATTATAATGATTATATCTGTATATATATATAAAGATGAGTATATAGCCCCGCCCACTCCGCATAGCCACATTTACTATAATATCCAACATCATCCCGTCAGCCAGAGCCACCAAACTACTACCCCTAATATCCCACATCATCCTGTCAGTCAGAGCCACCGGACAACTACCACTAATATCCCACATCATCCTGTCACAGCCGCTGGACTACTACCCCTAATATCCCACATCATCCCATCAGCCAGAGCCACAGGACTACTACCTGTAATATCCCACATCATCCCGTCAGCCAGAGCCACTGGAATACTACCCCTAATATCCCACATCATCCCATCAGCCAGAGCCACCGGACTACTACCCCTAATATCCCACATCATCCCATCAGCCAGAGCTACCGGACTACTACCTCTAATATCCCACATCATCCCGTCAGCCAGAGCCACCGGACTACTACCCCTAATATCCCGCATCATCCTGTCAGAATCACCAGACTACTACCCCTAATATCCCACATCATCCCGTCAGCCTGGGGTCAGAACCTGAGCGCTGAGTGGAGCGGTCCTAACTTCCTTACCGGGGATCCCTTTAAGAGAGGCCTGGTCTCAGAACCAGAGCGCTGAGTGGATTTGCCCTGACTTCCATACCAATGACCCCTTTAATAGAAGCCTGGGGTGAGAACCAGAGCACTGAGGGATTTACCCTAACTTCCATACCGGAGATCCTTTTAAGAGAGTCCTGTGGTCAGTACCAAAGTGCAGAGTGGATTTGCCCCAACTCCCATACCGGGGATCCCTTTAAGAAAGCCTGGGATCAGAACCACAGAACTGAGTGGATTTGCCCTGACTTCCATACCAATGATCCCTTTAATACAACCCTGGGGTCAGAATCAGAGCACTGAGGGATTTGCCCTAACTTCCGTACAGGAGATCCCTTTAAGAGAGTCTGAGGTCAGTACCAGAGCATTTGAAGGTAATTGCCCTGACTTCCATACCAGGGATCCCTTTAAGAGAGGCATGGTGTCAGAACCAAAGCACTGGATGGATTTGCCCTGATTTCCATGTCGGAGATCCCTTTAAGAAAGGCCTGGGGTCAGTACCAAAATGCAGAGTGGATTTGCCCTAACTTCCATACCAATGATCCCTTTAAGAGACCCTGGGGTCAGAACCACAGAGCTGAGTGGAATGGTCCTAACCTCCATACCGGGGATCCCTTTAAGAGAGGCCTGGGGTCAAGCACTGGATGGATTTGCCCTGACTTCCATACCCGAGATCCCTTTAAGAGGGAAGATGTGCCTATGGGATGGAGGATGTATGATGGGGATATGGCACGGGAGGGGGGATTCATTTCTGTCATGTCATCTCTGCTCCTTTCTGGGGGGGTAGACAATGGCTGGGAGCTTATGTTCCCGGGGATGCTAGATTTCTCCCACCATGTCAGTGTCTGCTGAGGTGTTGCCAAGTGGGAAAACTTGCTCATAGCATCCAATCACAACTCAGCTTATTTTAACCAGCTCTGGTGAAATGAGAGATGCTTCGTGATTGGGTGCAAGGAAAACTGTTGCTCATAGCAACCAATCACAGCTCAGCTTCTTTTGAACAGCTCTGGTAAAATGAAAGATGCTTGGTGATTGGTTGGTGATACACACATACACACATAGATTCAGTTTTATATAATAATAATAATAATATTTTTTATTTATATAGCGCCAACATATTCTGCAGCACTTTACAATTAAGTGGGGACATGTACAGACAATAAATTCAATACAAGTTAAGACAATTTAAACAGTGACATTAGGAGTGAGGTCCCTGCTCGCAAGCTTACAATCTACAATATATATACTATATATAGAGAGAGGTATATACACACAATCGTGGAATAAAGTGTTGGCATTCTTGAAATTGTTCCAGAATATGAAGTGTTTCTCCCATAAAATTATTGAAAATTATTGAAATTACACTTGTTTTGTTATACACATTTATTTCCTTCATGTGTGTTGGAACACAAAAAAAACAGAGAACAAAAGGCAAATTGGAATAATTTCACACAAAACCCCCAAAATGGGCCTGACAAAACTGTTTGCACCCTCAACTAAAAATTTGGTTGCACACGCTTTGGAATAAATAACTGCAATCAATCGCTTCCTATAACCATGAACAAGCTTCTTATATCTATCAACTGGAATTTAGGACCAATCTTCTTTTGCAAACTGCTCCAGGTCTCTCATATTTGAAGGGTGCATTCTCTAACAGCAATTTTAAGATCTCTCCACAGGTGATCAATGGGATTTAGAGCCGGACATATTGATGGCTACTTTAGAACTCTCCAGCACTTTATTTCCATCCATTTCTGGGTGCTTTTTAAAGTATGCTTGGGATTATTGTTCTGTAGCAAAACCCATGATCTAGGATGCAAACCCAGCTTTCTGACACTAGTAACTACATTGCGACCCAAAATCCTTTTGTAATCTTTAGATTTCATGATGTCTTATACACAGTTAAGGTAAACAGTGCCAGAGGCAGCAAAACAACTACAAAATATCGTTGAACCTCCACCATATATGACTGTAGGTACTGTGTTCTTTGTCTATTTTTGGTAAACATTAGAATAATGTGCTTTACCAAAAATCTATATTTGGTCTCATCTGTCCACAAGATGATTTCTCAGAAGGATTTTGGCTTACTCACCTACATCTTACTCAGACAGTACTGTTCTTACTTGCCACAGGAGGTGAGTTTGAACGAGTATCATGTGCTTGAAACTAAGCTGTTTACCTAAAATTTATGTTCCATTTGTCTTTTTATTCTTCTGTCTTTTTTGTGTTGTTCCAATGCACTTAAAGGAAATTACCGTATTTTTCGCTTTGTAAGACACTCTTTTTTCCTCCAATTTTTTTTTGGGAAATGGGGGTGTGTCTTACAATGTGGATATACCGCTTACCGGTACCGTTGCTGCAGGCTGGGATGAGGGGTTGTCGCTGCCGCTGCGCTGCTGCTGCCCGCCACCACTGCCCGGAAAGTCCGCTACTGCTACTCGGAGTGTCCGCATCCGCCACCACTGCTGCCCGGGATGTTCACCACTGCGGGGGGGCTCTGCTGACATTATGTGAAAGGCCAGAGCCCCCGGCAGTTCCGTGGTTTCCTCCTGTGCGGTGGACTCCAGTAAAATGACCGCCAGGAGGCGGTGCATGCGCAGATGGGATATCAGCATCAAGATTTCGAGAGATGAGATTTCAACGCTGAGATCTCATCTTCCGAGTTCTTGGTGCCGAGATCTCCATCTGCGCATGCTCCGCTTCCCGGTGGCCAATTTACTAAAGTCTACCGCACAGGAGGAAACTACGGAACTGCCGGGGGCCTCTGGCCTCTCACAAAATGTCAGCAGAGCCCCCCCCGCAGAAGTGGACATCCCGGGCAGCAGCAGCCGACATCCTGGGCATCGGCGGCCACGGACACCCTGGGCAGTGGTGGAAGGCAGCAGCAGTGGACACCCTGGGTAGCAGCAGCAGACACCCCGGGCAGCAGCACCGCCGAGGACACCTGCAGCACCAGACATCCACAGCAGTGCCCTGCACATCGGACACCCCCTCATTTCACCCTGCGGCCTGCAGCATCACCCACTCCTGCCTCCTCCAGCAGCGACCCTGGGACCCCGCTTCACCCCACCCACCACCCCAGGGAAGCAATAAGAAGTTGCATGGATTATAAGAAGCCCCACCATTTTATTAAAAAAATATATTTTTCCTATTTTTCACCTCAAAATTTGGGGTGCGTCTTATAATCCGAAAAATATGGTAACACGTGCAATTGCAATAATTTTTGTGGGAGAAATACTTCAATTTTAGGAACAATTTCAAGATATCCATCTATCTCTCTATCTCGCTATCTATCCATGTCAACAGATAGTGGCGGAACTCCAATAGAGTAAAATAGAAAACTATTTAATGGCCCCCTTATTGTGGTGATGGTGATGACCTTTCTTGAAACAAAATATTTGCGACTATGCATCATTGAATATTTTTCTATTTTCCTGTATTGGAGTGCTATTTTTTGGGGATATATTGGATTAAACAAACCTGGGAGGCTTTGTGTCATATTATGCATTTATTGCTGGTGCTACATTTATATTTTTATTCTATCTATCTATCTATCTATCTATCTATCTATCTATCTATCTATCTATCTATCTATCTATCCATCTCACTGTGATGGTATGAGACTCAACACAGCTTCGTGAATTGGTTCTTGCTCACTCCAAATATTTTCAGTAATAGTCTCAGTAATGCAGGGGACCTGTTTTGTAGAAGCCCTGGGAAGTCACAAGGTTCATTTATGAACATCATAAAAATGTATTTTGAAAGTGAATCAATCTCATAAATGGTGCACTGCAATTTGCCATAGCATAAAGCAGACTCAAGAGAGACCGTCATAAAATGGATAAAAGTATCCAAATAGAAAAAGAAAATGTCAGCTTCTTTGTAAAAGCTCTTGTCTTCTTCAAGTTTTTCATCTTGTCTCCCATTTACGATGTTCTGTAGTTTTATGTGTTTTCTCTGATGGCGTTTTACTTATCTATCTAAAATAACATCAGAAATAAAGACCTGGAAACATTGTTGCACATAAAGCAAGTATTTCTGCGAGTACGGAGTGTTCACCTTTGGAGACATTGGAAAGTTCCTAATGGACTCTGCAGTAAGTGACATGAAGCCATTAGATAAATTGACCATTAGGATTAAGATAATTGAAATGACCAAATTTAAAAATTGTAAGATTATGTGAAATAGCCTATAATTATGCTAATAGAGCAAAACAAATGAGTATAAAAAGATCAAATGCAATTTTTCTTTTTTTTAATGAAATTATATATTTTGTGAACGATGACGATACCATCCAGTGTGCTGACCCCACTTTGTCCTGCATTGTTATTAAAAGGGGGAGGACGAATCCAGAAAACAACTCATGGTCATGATAAAATTGCTTTATTGAAGTGGTCAGGCAAGGTACAAAGCAACATGCTGAAAAGCCATAAAAGAATGTAAAAACATAAACAGCAGGTAGGGACACAAAGACCCAAGTCACCACTACTGCACATTAGAATACTAATAAATACAGTACATGGTGAAATTATATTCCACTCAATGAGAGAGACACAGTGGATCCAGGCAACAATCAAAAGTATATATTCATGTGAATAATAAATTACCTGGACACAATGACAAATGGCAGATAGCAACCGGGGGGTCCCTGTGACCGCCCCAACGCACGTTTCGGAACACCTTCGTCAGGGGGCGCAGTGGATAGTGTAAAGAACGCTGTTTAAATAACGGGGAAGAACCGGACATGGGGCTGACGTTGAGACCGGAAGTGGTCATACGTGGCGCTTTCCTCAGTGCTCTCTCTGTGCCTGTGTGACTCTCACTGCACTTCCTGTGCTGACGTCAGGTACCATGGGCGTCTAGTCTCGCGGGGCCCCGCGTGTTCTGGGCATCACACCCCCTTGTCATCATGCCAGGGAGTGTGTGGGCTTCTCCTAGTCATCGGCTCATATTGCCGTTTAGTTTTGTTTACCATACACACGGTTGCGTGCGCGTCACCATAGCAACGTATGACCACTTCCGGTCTTGATGTCAGGTAATTATTCACATGAATATATACTTTTGATTGTTGCCTGGATCCACTGTGTCTCTCTCATTGAGTGGAATATAATTTCACCATGTACTGTATTTATTAGTATTCTAATGTGCAGTAGTGGTGACTTGGGTCTTTGTGTCCCTACCTGCTGTATATGTTTTTACATTCTTTTATGGCTTTTCAGCATGTTGTTTTGTACCTTGCCTGACCACTTCAATAAAGCAATTTTATCATGACCATGAGTTGTTTTCTGGATTCTCCCCCCCCCTTTTGCTATGAAATATAGTACAACTGGTCAATAATAGTCCGTGGGTGTACATGTTGGTGGCACACTCCTTAATACCATTATATAGATATCTTTGATTACATTTGATTGCTCCACATGTCGTATATACCGGGTTTCACTACCCTTGCTATTAACTGCATTGTTATTAGTAGAGTTGAGCGAAACAGGTCGGCCAGATTCATAAGTCGCCGACTCATGGCAAAGTCGGGTTTCCCCAACCGAAACCCGACCACAGCGTGAAGTTGGCCATGCGGTCGGCAAAACGAGCGCCAAAGTCGGATTTCCCAGAATGCTTGTGTGGCGCCCCTGAGGCTCAGTCGCCACAGAGGTACTGCACCTTCTCCTAAGGTGTAGTGCCCCAACGCCTAGGTAAGTTGGGAACTCCTTTCCACACTCCAACACTCGCATCCCACACAACAGGGTAGTTCTGCTCATCCCCAGTAAGGTGTCTCTCCCCTCCTAGACATTAGGAGTGCCTTGGTGGTTCCCTGCATGGAACACTGGATGTGCTGGGAGGTGGGTGGAGTTAGTATAAAAGAGTGGGAAGGTTTAGAGTTGGAGCTCAGTGAGACGGGGAGTCTGAGTCAGAGAGAAGGCTGACAGGAGGTCAGCCTGAGGGGAGCTCAAGGCGGAGGAAGGCAGTCAGTCAGGAGAAGCTGAGGACTGGTCTTAGTGGAACGAGCTCCCCAGAAGAGAGATAGAAGAGAGAGTGCTGCAGCTGCCTCAGTGATCTGAGCCAGCTGTCATGGGAAAGAGAAGAGAAGGAGAAAGACGTAGAACTGCAACCTAAGCTTCCATAAGAGAGAGAATGAACAGCGCGGAATGAAGGAGTAGGAGAACAGAGAGGAGTTGTGAGTTGGAAGAGGAACCCTGCCTATAGGTTCTCAGCACAAGGCTGGGGCCCGGTCCCCAAGGTTGTATGGACACTTATGGTTCTGCAGCCGACACCGGTGGAGTAGTTGGCTGTAAATGCACTACTCCCATCCGAGACTTGGGACACAACAGCAACCGATTCGCAAGCCAGGACTCTGAGAGGAGTCCCCGATAGAGGTTACAGCTGTCTGTCATACAAGTGAGGTTTTAGGAACATCTGACAGGAGGAATTCCAGAGAACTACAGTACTGGAGTTCTTCACACTAAAAGGCGCATTAGAGGAGTCGTTCAGGAAAGGCACATGTTGGCGGAGTGTTGGAGAGGAGAACCCTGACTTGCCCGGAAGGTTGATTGAGTCTCTACCCCGGAGGACATGGCACGGAGGCAGGCACCAGTGGGTACTACGAACTGTGAGTAAAGCTTTGAAACTGCAAGCCCTGGTGTCCTCCATTCATTCACCGCTAACACCATCAGCACTGCTACATCTGGGTACCAGCATCTATACCATTCTGCGCCTCTCCTCATCCATTGCACCTACACTGCCCTGGGACTACAGCTCCACCTGTGGGGAGCTATACCATCTTTGCTGCACCACACCACTGGTCCCAGCGGATCTGTATGCAGTGTTGGCCTAACCCCATATTTGCCAAACACCACGGGTGGCGTCACAAACTATTCTACCATTAACTACATCTCCCCATTGCTTGGACGCCCAGGGCCACGGATCGGGTCACCGCTGCTGTGACACATCCCCCTGACACCGGCCCGGTACCAAGTACCCCACAGCCCTGGGAGGGTGACCCACTTGCACGTGACTTTTTTCAGCCACTGAGCAAGGACGTACACTGTGGGCAACGAGATGACATGTGCAGCATCCGGGGAGAGAGAGAGAGAAAGAGAGATTTCGCTCACTTTAAAAAAGCGGTCCGGCATGTAGGTGTGTTTACTGTCCTCCACTCCCTGTCGACTTTGCTTCCCCATTGACTTGCATTGGGCTTCATGTTTCAGTCGGACCTTTGACCTTTCCCTATAGTCGGCCGATTTCGTTCGACTCGACTTTTGAGAAAGTCGGGTTTAATGAAACCCGTCTCGACTCTAAAAAAGGCAAAGCCGCTTATCTCTAGTTATTAGATGTTAGACTTTTCATCATGGTCTAATTTACAACAACAAGCCCCTAACAAAAATGTGGCAAAAAAAGTTTAGGGTGATATGAGTTATATTTAAGATCTATATAATATATGCATTTTTAAAAAATTTTTATTATGACAAATTCTCTTTAAAGGGGATCCATCAGTAGGATCAACCCTGCTAAGCCATCTGCATGGGCAGGTAGGAGATAGAAAGTTGAATAAAATTGAATAAAATGTGCTAGGCTATAGAAAGTTGAATAAAATGTCACCGTGATATTTGTGATCTGATGTCTTATTCCACAGAAATCCATTTTTTTATAAACCTGTAAATGAGCTATTAAGATCTATGGGCCAGATATAGATCTCCCTGAGAATCTGCCTCCAGAGCTTTTTTTTTTTTTAAAAGAAAGGGAGTGTTACCAGTGGGAGACATGAAACGACTGACAGTCTTCTTTCCTGGTGACCATTTTTTTTTGTTGATTTGCGCAATGTAGATATGAACAGATCTTTTGAAATTTGAGTTAGTTGACGTCACTTAATTTTGCACAATTTTTGCGAATCTCAACACTGGTAAAGTTTTGTAATTACTCAGAAGATAGAAGTGGGGGGAGAGGCAAGAGAATGAACCCCTCTAACCACAAGAGCTTACACTGTACAGGAGAAAGAGAGGACCCAGCTGACCAAAAAAACTTACCCTCTACAGGAGAAAGATAGAGAGGACCCTGCTGACCTCAAGAGCTTACACTTTACAGTAGAGAAAGAGAGAGAACCCTGCTGACCATAAAAGCTTACCCTCTACAGGAGAAAGAGAGTACCCTGCTGACCTTAAGTGCTTACATTCTACAGGACAAACAGAGAGAACCCTACTAACCATAAGAGCTTACAATCTACAAGTGAGATAGGACCCTGCTGATCACTAGCTCTTCCAATCTATAGGAGAGAAGGAGGACCTTGCTGACTATGAGCGAGAGACATACCCAGTGCTTCTGGAGATGGAAAATGACTGTTATGCAAACTGTGCTCCACTGGAAACTGCTGATCTGTGATGGCCACAGTAATGTCCACCACTGTACAAAGTATGATAATTTGTAAGATGTCATAGCAGCAGGACATTATAGGGAGTCTCGTACAGAAACACAAAAAGACATTAGCTTGCTCTTTAATGCTTCAGCAGTGTGGGAAATGGCATTGGGCAAGTTTTTTTTTGTGAACCAAGAATCGAATCTCAAAATGTTCCAATTTGTGTGAAAATGCAGACTTTAGGAAATTCGACTCAAACTCGATTCTCTGAAAATTGATCCACTCAACTCTAGTGATGTCAAGTTGCAAACTGTTTGAATTCACGGAGACCTGCGAATTCCATAAAATGTAATATGAATTGATGTAGCCTCAAATTGATCATGTCATGTCTACCAGATATACTGTATCTGTCATCGGTTATCTCCTCTGTAAGATTGCTAAAAAACCTGTCTGATCCCTCCTTACTCCAGCATCATCTGTTGTGTGACGGTTGAGGGGCCCTCATACACATCAGAAGGGTGGTTGGCTCATCTGATTTTCATCTAAAACCACAGCTTAAAACTTGGTAATAAGGATTCAGTTGGCATGTATATACTATACTGAATGTTTTGTGATTTATGTGTGCAATGTCATTGCAGTTGTCAACATGACATGAGAAGTAGACTGTGGAGTTGACACATATCGTACACTCATCCAATCATCCATTCAACGTGTAAGAAAATCATTACAGGGATAACATGTTCCTACAAAATGTGTTTCACATTGAATAGCAACTCTTGTCTGCAAAATTCCCCAGGTCCAAATGTCAGAATCGGCTAAGACAAAGAAAATGTGTTAGTGCTTATCAGGTATCAGATCTATACTGTAGTCTGATACATCAACTGTAAATCATGTTCACAGCTTAGCAGACTCAAACTTGGCATACATACGAAAAAAACCATTTCGTCTTCTGCTTAGTCTTAACAGCAAAGAATATAGAGAAGAGGAGATCAGCACAAATGCAACCTATTATTACCGAGGATTTGGAAATGCAGGAGCGTCAACAGGAGAGAAACAAGATGGTTACTGTGAATAAGAAGTAAAATGTTCAGAACTAGTTTCATACAATATGCCTTATTAAGACTGTATTCTGTCCAACAGAGATGGGCAAACCCGAACAGTAAAGTTCGGGGTTCGTATGGAACACCTAGTGTTCGGACATGGACCCCAAATACAGACTTCTTCAGGAAGTCCATGTTATTGTTTAGGTTCGGCACCCTGAACATCAGATCTTTCTCACGCTTCAATGATTTGCCCTATAGGAACAGAAAAGCGCAAATAGGGTCTTATCCGATGATAACATAATAGAAATATATGAATTCTACTCACCCGTTGTCGGAGAGAAAAGGCACATAGGATTGATAAGCTGCTGCACGTCCAAGGGTCAGACAAATGACCGCCGAAGTATAAAATCCAATGGAGTTTTTTTTGGACTTCGTGCGCTGCTTTAATAATACACAAGATTACAGTTGAGATGAAAGATCAATGTTTTTATTCCCAACGCGTTTCGAAGTATGAGCTACTTCTTCCTCAGGGGATGATATCCCAGAGCTCAGTGATGTATCACTGAGTGCATCAGAGTCCTAGCATGCAGAATGCAGTAGAGTTCAGAAAGCTTCCCCCACCCACACCAGGCTCTTTATTTACATTGTCTTTTGACAATGAGCTGCTTATCACAAGAGGGGGTCAGGTGATTTATCATGAGGCAGTTAAGGGCCTGTCACACTAAAGGTACTGGCACACTTAGCGATGCACCAGTGATCCTGACCAGTGATATGACGCGGTCAGGATCGCTGGTGCATCGCTAAGTGGTCGCTAGTGAGCTGCCACACAGGCAGATCTCACCAGCGACATCGCAGGGGTCGGGGGTCACTACTTACCTGTCAGACGAGGTGATGAAGACGTCCTCCCACCCGCGTCCACGCATCGCTGGTCTCCACAGCAGGAAGCCCCAGCAGGAAGCTGACGATGAGAAACGGTCCAGGATGTTCTCGCGCGATCAGCGATAACCAGCGGTGGAGCGGTCAGAGGTAAGTATCAGACATGGCGATATCGCTAGCAATATTGCTATAACGTCACAAAAACCAGTGACGTTATAGCGATATTGCTAGCGATATCGCTTAGTGTGACAGGCCCTTAAGCGATATCGCTAGCAATATCGCTATAACGTCACTGATTTTGAGACGCAGCAGCGATATTGCTAGCGATATCGCTTAGTGTGACAGGCCCTTAAGCGATATCGCTAGCAATATCGCTATAACGTCACTGATTTTGAGACGCAGCAGCGATATTGCTAGCAATATCGCTATGTCTGATACTTGCCTCCGACCGGCTCCCCCGCTGACTATCGCTGATTGCGCGAGAACGTCCTGGACTGTTTCTCATCGTCAGCTTCCTGCTGGGCTTCCTGTGGCGCCGACGAGCGTGGAGCCGGGCGGGAGGACGTCAGGATCGCCTCGTCTGACAGGTAAGTAGCGACCCCCCCGTCCCCAGCGATGTTGCTGGTGAGATCTGCCTGTTTGGCAGCTAACTAGCGACCACTTAGTGATGCACCAGCGATCCTGACCACGTCATATCGCTGGTCGGGATCGCTGGTGCATCGCTAAGTGTGACAGTACCTTTAGTCCAAGCAAGTAGTCAGTGTACCGCTTGTATAACAGTGTAAATTTGGCGTTTCTTCTAAATATCTCAACACACAGCCATTAATGTCTAAACTGCTGGCAATAAAAATGAGTACACCCCTAAGTGAAAATGACCAAATTGTGCCCAAAGTTTCAATATTTTGTGTGGCCGCCATTTTTTTCAAGTACTGCCTTAACTCTCCTGGCTTGGCATTCACTAGAGCGTCACAGGTTGCCCATAGAATCCTTGGATCCAGTGGATGTTAGAAACCTTGCGTTTTTCCACCTTCTCTTTGAGGATGACCCACAGATGCTCCATAGGGCAAAAATAAAATATTAATTTTAATAATATTGTCTATTAACACTTCTTGATCTATATATGACATGTGTCATGGGATCTGTGTGGTTTCTACTTTACATTGTATCAAAGTGTCCTATCTTCAGTGCTGTCCAATGAAAAGATATACGGTGATGAAATATTTGCAAAAATGTGAGGGATGTACTCACTTTTGTGAGATACTGTATATATAATATACTGTATATACCATAGAGATAAAGACGTTCTACAGGATTAAATATTTTTATTACTATGAGTCAAAAAACTAAAAGGCAGTTAGTTGCTAACCAATTACCAGTTACCCCTCTGTTCTATCCAGTAGCAGCTCAGAGCAGTCACTGACAGCTCCTGCCTGCAGTTCAGTTATTCCATGTCTATAGAGTAGCTCTTCTTCCAGGCTGTTCTGTCGACAGGGCATGACTGCTGACTAGAGATGAGCAAATTTGTTTGGATTCGGTTCTGAATACGATCAAATTATGATTTTGCAATACTTCAAACGCGTTGGGAATAAAAACATTGATCCTTCATCTCAACCGTAATCTTGTATATTATTAAAGCAGCGCATGAAGTCCAAAAAAAAGCTCCACTGAATTTTATGTTTCTCACGCTGTCATCTGCATGACAGCATGACAAACACCAGCGGCTCTGATCAGCAGTAAGATTATTACCGGTCACAGAGCTATAGTTCCCACGCTGATGCCTGCGCGAGCTAGCAGCTGTTATTGGCGGTGAAAAGTTTACTGCTGGTCACAGGCGTTGACTGATGAGAGACTACTACTGATGGGAGTATTGATCAGCCAGCGCTATAAATGAACAAATTAAAAAAAATGACGGGGTGTATCTTCTATTTTATGATAGCCAGTGCCGGCAAAACTGACAGCTGTGGGCTGAAACCTTAAGCTGTCAGCTTTAGAATGAATAGAGGCATCCCCACGCCATTTTTAAAAATTATTATTTATAATTTATAAAAACGGCATGGGGTTCCCCCCGATTTTGACAGCTAGCCAAGCTAAAGCAGACAACTGAGGGTTAGTATTCTCTGGCTGGTAGAGAGCCATGCATATTGCGTCCACCAGCCTATTCCTATGCCTATTCCATTGAAGCCTTTGTCCCCTGTAAAAAAAGAAAAATAATGAACAGCCATATCCCTCACTTGTCCAATGTGAAGATAATCCATACTGTCTCATGACAATTGGGATAATTTGGAGAGGAGTCACATCAGTACCCGCTTTCCCCGCCAGCTGGAACACACTGACAGGAGTGTAATTGCACATGTAGTGTCTAGTGCTGAGCTCCTGTGAGAAAGTTCATCGAAGTTCAAACCTGATGAACCCCTGTGAACTTACGGCACCGCTCACTGCGTGAAAAAGTTCAGCTATGAACAATGGGAGAATGAGGTGCTGCGAGAGCAACTTCAGTGACTAGCGGTGATGCCATCGAGGTTACCGCAGGTCACTGAGGCTGTGTTCCCACAAGCACTTCTCTGTGAGCCAAGATGATGAACTGTGGTGACCTCAATGAGATCACTGCGAGCACAGTGAGAATTTTTTAAAAATTTATTTACAGTACAGGCACCAGCTGATAAATACTCTCATCAGCGGTGCCTGCTCTAGTTGTTTTCAGCAAGAGCAGCTGTAGGCTGATGTGAGTAGTATTCTCTCATCAGCCAAAGCCTGAGACTGGAAGTAACCTTTTTACCCCCCAGTAACAACTGCTGGTTCATGCTGTCATCTGACATAATGGGAACCGCTGATCTCTGACCAGTGGTAATTATCTTACCGCTGATCAAAACCTGTGTTTGCTGTGCTGCCGTGCAGATAACCGCAGGGTAAACATCGGATAATTGGGCCCCTCATTCATCAGAATGTGGTCTGGGTTCGGGTATTGTTAGATATTTTTAGATATTCAACCTAACCCGCTGGACTTGAACATCCATGAGTTCGCCCATCACTTCTTTTCAAGGCTTTAATGGGGTTATCCAGTATTATATTATTTTTTTTACTGTGGGATGGCTACCTATCTCCTTTGCTGTGCAGCGCAGGTCTCTGTTGGCACAAAATGGTCAGGGACCTCTCTTGCTGGCAATTCTGCGTCTTCTGGGAGCTGGTTTCCAAGGTAAACAGTGGGTTTCTAAGAGCCGCGCAGCTCTTAGAAACCCGCTGTTTACCTTGGATACTAGCTTACTTGCTGGTCCTAATCGCTGGTGAGTCTGTCTATGTGACAAGTCAACAGCGATCAGCTAACTATGTCCCAGCGATCCCATCCACGTCGGATCGTTAGTGGGATCGCTGGGACATTGTTACATGTAACGGGGCCCTTAGTCATAAACAGAAGGAATAGACAAAAGCATAGTCAGGTAACGTTCCGAGGTCAGAGTACCAGGAGGATAACGGATCAGAACTTAAGGGGTTAAACAGGGGGATAGCCAGAACAAAGTCCAAGGTCAGGCAACAGATCAAGCATATAGAACTCAAGGCACAGGAGAGCATAAAGCACATTCCTCACAAGATGAATGTACATCTGGATGTGGTCTGGGAGAAGCTGTTCAGTAGTCATGGCATTTACCCAGGATAGTGAACACCTGGAGACTGCTGACGCCTCCCAGTCATAGATTGGCTAGTCGAACTGTCAATCAACACACTGACAGCTCAGCACGCCCCAAACCCGATTGGATGGCCATGCTGTCAATCAAAGTACTGACAGCTTCAGTACGCCCCTGTACCGGATTGGACGGCGAAGCAGTCAGTAACTGCATCCTGAGGGGTGGAACCAAAACAAGTATAAGGGATTTAGAAGTATGTTCATTTGCAGGATTAAACTAGAAGGTAAGACCTCTAATTAGATGTGAGCCTTTTTCCAAAAATTTGCAGTTACTCATGAAAGTAAGCCATGTGGTATCATAACACTCAATTAAACTTCATTAATTAAAACATAGTCTTAGTAACTTCAAAGTAAACTCTCTATATATGGCTGTGTCTAAACAGATGGCAACCGTTCTCCATTGCTGTTTTGCGCTGTGCCATCCCCTCAATGAACTGATTCACACCAAAATAGTTAGTGTGCTGCATTCCCTGCATTGGCTTTTATACAGGCTATGATTGTCTATGCTAGTTAATGTGATGAATATGTGATGTGATAGCTTTAAGGCATTATTTGTAAGCCCACCGAGACAAGGGTTATTGGAGCTTTCTCTAGTTGATGTAATATCATGCATTCTGTAAAATAGCAGTGGGCATTTTTGGCAATTTGTGGGGATAGAATCTCAAATTGTTTGAATTTGGTGGGTTTAGCAAGTTTCCTAAAATTTTATATGAATTCGATTTGCATCAAATCGATTCACTCATCTCTACTCGGAATATAAAGCTTGAGGCTAATAACACAGCATAATACCCACACATTAGTCAGATAAATTAAACTGATTTCGATTGGAATTAGTCTCCAGCTAATACATATGGGGGATCTCTCTTATATACATATAGGGGATCTAATAGAGGCTTACTCCTCACTCCTGATTGAAAACACATGCATTCTCCTCTGAACGGAGTGAGCATGTTTATAGGAAAGTCAGGAGCGATAGCGACTCCTATCTAAGCTGTATGGACAGCTTTAGAATAGGTGATGATAAAGGTTCAGTTTCTCCTGGTATCCGTCTACTTGTATTGTAATTTTTATAAATGACACAGAGCATGCCCACAACATTTTTCCGCGTATCTCTCAGATGCCTGCTGTACACCGATGGAACCGATTTTAAGCAGAACAGCTAAGGAAAGATGGCTGCCACCATAATCATGCCAAAAAATAGATACAAACTTTTGTGTTATAAAGTCTTTAATAAAAATAAGGCTAATTTCTCACCTATGATAGCGTACTATGCACTGCCATCAAAATGTTTATCCTCTTAATATATTGCAGTCATCATATTATATAGCACTGTGTACTTACAATTGCTCGTTTTGCCTTTCTACCCAGATAATTCTTCTCTTTTCCATTAGGTCTATGACATCACGTGATTAATAACTGACTAGCTGAATCCTTCTAAGTGGTATGTAGAAACAGGAGGTCAATTTTCCCTGTATGAATAATAACTCACTGCAAAAGTCTGTGGCAGGGTGAAAGGCAGTGAGGGGGATCATATGCGAGGGTTGATATGTATGCCCCAGGATGCAGACGGAGTCCTATTAGAGCAGCGAACGCCTGGCACCCTGCAATGGTGGTTAATAGCCTCTGTCACTCCAGCTCTATTTTCTGCCCAGTGCTGCATCCTCCTACTTGATTGACTGCTCCTTTGTCTGAAGTCACACAGAATAGAGGCCGTCGGTCAAGCAGGAGGAGGCAGAGTCATGGAGGAATGGACTGGTCAAGTAAAGGTATTGCTGGTCTTGTATTTGGAAGAGCCACAGACATATATAAATAGTTTGCTGTGTGAAATTCTGCTGACAGATTCCCTTTAAAAGCTCATTTTTTCCTGTCCTTGTGATTGACAGCTAAAATAATTCTATTTGTGGCTTCTAGGGATGAGTTCCATCAAATTATTGTATTATATAGCACACACAGAAAGAATGGAGGTAGCCCTATACAGTGGGAAGATAGGTATTTGATACACTGCCCATTTTGCAAGTTTTCCCACCTACAATGAATGGAGAGCTCTGTAATTTTTATCGTAGGTACACTTCAACTGTGAGAGACCGAATCTAAAAATCAAAAACAGAAAATCACATTGTATTAACTTTATATAATTAAATTGCATTGTATTGCATGAAATAAGTATTTGCTCACCTATGAACTAGCAAGAATTCTGACTCTCTCAGGCGTGTTAGTTTTTCTTCAACATGTCCTGCTGTTGCGCACTCATTATCTTTGAACTAGTTACTTGTATAAAAGATACGTGTCCACACACTCAATTAATCACACTCCAACCTCTCCACCATGGCCAAGACCAAACAGCTGTCTAAAGAAGTCAGGGAGAAAATTGTGGACCTGCCCAAGGCTAAGATGAGCTACAGGACAATAGGCAAGCAGCTTGGTGAAAAGACAACAACAGTTGGCACAATTATTAGAAAATGGAAGAAATGCAAGATGTCTGTCAATCTTCTTCGATCTGGGGCTCCATGCAAGATCTTGCCTCGTGGGATAAAGATGATTCTGAGAAAGGTCAGGAATCAGCCAGAACTACACTGGAGGACCTTGTCAATGACTTGAGGAGAGCTGGGACCACAGTCTCAAACATTATCGTTAGTAACACTGCACCGTCATGGATTAAAATCCTGCAGGGCACACAAGGTCCACCTGCTCATACCAGCACATGCCCAGGTCTGTTTGAAGTTCACCAAATACCATTTGGATGATCCACAGAAGGCTTCATAGAAGGTCATGTGGTCAGATGAGACCAAACTAGAATTTTTTGGTATCAACTTCACTCGTCGTGTTTTTGGAGGAAGAAAAGGGATGAGTGCACCAAAAACACTGTACCTACTGTGAAAACATAACGGATGAAACATTATACTTTGGGGGTGCTTTTCTGCAAAGGGGACAGGATGACCGCACTGAAGGGAGTACGGATGGGGTCATGCATTACGCGAGATTTTGGCCAACAACCTACTTCCTTCAGTAAGAGCATTGAAGATGGGTCATGGCTTGGTCTTCCAGCATAACAATGACCCGAAACACACAGCCAGGGCAACTAACGACTGGCTCCATAAGAAGCCTTTCAAGGTCCTGGAGTGGCCTAGCCAGTGTCCAGACCTGAGCCCAATAGAAAATCTTTGGAGGGAGCTGAAACTCAATGTTGCTTAGTGACAGCCCTGAAATGTGAAAGATCTGGAGAAGATCTGTATGGAGGAGTGGGCCAAAATCCCTGCTGCAGTGTGTGCAAACTTGGTCAAGAACTACAGGAAACGTCTGATCTCTGTAATTGCGAACAAAGGTTTTTGAACCAAATATTAAGTTCTGTTTTTCTATTGTATCAAATACTTATTTCATGCCATAAAATGCTAATTAATTACCGTATGTAGAATTCATACAATGTGATTTCCTGGATTTTTTTGAGATTCTGTCTCTCACAGATGAAATGCACCTATGATAAAAATTCCATACCTCTCCATTCTTAGTAGGTTGGAAAACTTGCAAAATTGGCAGTGTATCAAATACTTATTTTCCCCACTGCATATGTGCGTGAATGTACTGTATGTGTTATCTAGATGTAATGAGGATTTGGCTATTCTCGTTTGGATGATTTTGTATAAAGAAATGACGATTGACCGTCACGTTTACAATTCCTGTAGAATTGTGCATCTGGCAAACTCTACTTTCAGCACTACACTGGGCAATGATCCTGTTTTAGGACTGAATGACAGAATCAGATAACAATATGATTGTGCTTAATTTGAGATCTGATCTGTCACACAAAGCTGGCAGACAGGGAGAGGATGATCGGAGACTGTCTAGATAAGATTCAGGTCAGGGATGGAAGACATCTGAGAGAAGGAGAAGAAGGAGATGATATGCAGGTGGAGCGTAGACTTTTGCTTTTTTCTAATATACATTAATGAATGACAGAATGTGCTAGATTGGAAACGAACAGTATAGAGAAGACATCCACAGGCGAGTCCTCTGCACCCCACATCATTATTAATAAAGAGAAGTGATATGCCTCGAGGATGATAAAGTTGGATGCTGTCATGTTCTTAATAGAAAAGCTGACGCCAGGAAATCCATTTTTGATGTGTTTCATAATCTGATGGATTTGATATAGACTACATACACATACAGCTTTCTTCCTCCTAGTGTTCTTCAGATGCCTATACGATCAGAATATTAGGTACCGAAGTGATTTATTCGGCAGTAGATGAAAATCTTCAGAAATATCAAAGAAAAAATTACTAATATGGTAATCATGCCCATGGGGGAATGTTTGCTAAAGTTTAACGCACAGATGAAACTTTCTGACCTACTGTGGAAGGTCAAATGTACAACACAACAATTGGAAATCCTAAGCCATTGCCTGTAATACCGACAACTGACGTGAGGATTCTGCAGAATGATTGTTACAGTGTTAGGGCCCCGTCACACATAGGGATCTCGCTAGCGAGATCGCTGTGTGTGACAGCGATCAGCGACCGGCCCCCCTGCCGGTATCGCTGATCGCTGTAGGAAAGCCCTGGACATTTTTTTGGTCGCTGGTCTCCCGCTGGCCAGCATGCATCGCTGCGTGTGACAGGCAAGAGACCAGCGATCAGCTGGTAACTAACGTACACATCGGGTATCTAAGGGACGTGCATCCTTTAGATACCTGATGTGTACCTTAGTTGCCAGCTCCCTGTATCAGCGCGCTGGTAACTAATGTACACAGCGATGCCACGCGCTCCGCGTCGCTGTGCTGATCGCTGGTGAAGCTGTCTGTGTGGCAGCTCACCAGCGATCACATAGCGACTTACCAGCGATCCTGACACGTTGATATCGGTGTCGGGATCGCTGGTGAGTCGCTATGTGTGACTCCAGCTTTAGACTATTAAAGACAGTCATAATGTAGCACTGCCCAATTTGCCACTTCCAAACTTTTACTGTAGCATCAGAATTAAGATCCCTTTTTCTACCTTTCTATGACCATTACACAATTTACTGAGTATAATTCAATGAACAGTGGCATGTAAAAGTTTTGGCATCCCCAGTGAAAATGACTGGTATTGTGAATAGTTAAGCAAGTTAACGATAAAATGATCTCTAAAAGGTCTAAAGTTAAAAATGGCACATTTCCTTTGTATTTTAGGCAAATAAAATAGATATTTTCATCTTTTATATTTTAAAAATTTCAAAAAGGAAAATGGACCAATGCAAAAGTTTGGGCAGCTTCATTGGTTAGTACCTAGTAGCACCTTATTTTGCAAGTATCACAGATTATAGACACTTTTTGTAGCCAGCCAAGAGTATTTCCATTTTTGCTTGAGGGATTTCATCCATTATTCCTTGGAAAATTCTTCCAGATTTGTGAGATTCCTGGGTCATCTTGCATGCACTGCTATTTTGAGGTCTAGCAACAGATTTTCGATTTTGCTCAGATCAGGGGACTGTGAGGCCATTTTAAAACCTTCAGATTGCGCCTTTTGAGGTCGTCTATTGTGTATATTGACATGTGTTTAGGATCATTATCCATTTGAAGAAGCCATCCTCTTTTTACCTTCAGCTTTTTTACAGATGGTGTTATGTTTGCATCAAGAATGTGTTGAAATTTCATTGAATCCTTTCTTATCTCTACCTGTGAATTTTTCCCTGTGCCATTGGCTGCAACACAACCCCAAAGAATGATTGATCCACCCCCAAGCTTAATGGTTATCGAGATGTTTTTTTCCTAAAATTCTGTGCCCTTTTTTCTCCACACATACCTTTGATCATTATGGACAAAAAGTTATATTTTAACCTCATTGTTTTGGTGTTCTTTTGCATACTTCTGAAGCTAAATTTTATGATGAAGACCCTGGAGAGGTTTTCTTCTAATGACTCTAGCTATTCTATAAGCAGCTTTCACTGAAATTTTGCTTGGTCTTCCAGACCTTATCTTGACCTCCACTGTTCCTGATAACTGCCATTTCTTAATTGCATTTTGAAATTAAGCCATAACCCCAACAGTCTAATTAAGGTCTAAAACCTTGGTTAAAGTTATCTGAGCACACAAATATCTAAGGGTGTCCAAACTTTTGCAACAACCAATTTTCCTTTTTTTAATTTTTAAAATGTAAAAAATGACAATTTGTTCTGCCTAAAAATACCCAGGAAATGTTTCATCATAAACTTTAGCCCCTTTAGAGACCATTTTATCTTCAACCTGCTTAACTGTTCACAATAACAGTAATTTTGACCAGGGGTGCCCAAACTTTTACATGTCACCTTATGCAGACACTTAGACTTATAAATGAATCATAATCATTAGAAATGAATTAGTCGCTCTATGAATGAACACACTTTATATGCAAACTGTAAAATGGTGCTCAAAAGTGGACATTTGCTCTAAGATAATTTTTCCTGACATAGATCTGCTTTGATCACAGTTGTTCCCTGGCAGCTTCTCATTTTGTCACAGAAGATCAAAGCTTTTATAGATGCATTTAGTTATCAGAAGGACAGTGGCTAGGGATGGTTGTGACGGTAGAGGAGGCAGCAATAATCCAAGCTAAGGACTTACATTTGCATATCGCTATTTATATATTCAAGCTGTCCGTCATCTTCCAGCAAAATCGCATGTGGGTTCTCAGAGTGTGAGTGATGTAAATACTTGAACATTTGGTTTTGAAAGATTGACAGATGCACAACTGTTCTGAGTACCTGATGCGCAGTTTGTGAGACGATATAATAGTAGTGTAATGGGGAATACTAATATGGTAGCATGCATGCGCCCTTATAGCCCTGTTTAATATACTAGATAGCCACTCTTGTTTAACAAACTTTGCCTAATTAATTAGTATGGGAAAATATAAGAAACTTTCTAATATATCTTATAGGAGAAATAAGCTTGTTTTTCCACTTTTGGGCCATTTCTTTCTCCCTTGTCTTCTGAACTCATCATTCTCCCTGAAAAAAAAGTTCATATCTATCTAAGAAACTGTTCTTCTGATTGACTCTTCCATCATTTTTCTTCTATCTGGCCAGGTTATCCATTCACTAGGTCTCACACTATCACTTTTGTCATGACTACAGATGAGTGAATCGATTTGCAGTACCATGGTCCAGTGACCAAGTGAGCATGGATGGCAGTCCTGTGAACTCTCTCTTGTCAACATTCCTAGCTCCTCTTTTGATTAGATGACTTGGTTAAACACCATTATTGTGGCACACATTATGTTACGCTGCTTTAGCTCACCTGGTGAGGTAGGTTACTAGCAGGTGCGTAAGGATGCAGTGACAAGCAGGAGGCAGAGCAAGTGTAAACGGGTGTTTTTATATAACAAGAGAAAAAGATGACAACGCATTTGCCACGCAGGGAGTTGATATATACAATATGCACAGAAGTATTGCAAGGGCAGATATGTGAAAAAAAACACTGTAATACTGTAAGGGGGTGAAGCACAAGAAGAATCAGAAGGGGGTTACCTTCTCTGCTCCTTATCCGGAACCACTTAGTCAGACAGCAGGGTTGTCGGTGGAAAGACTTTCAAACCTGGATGTACTGGACCATGTGACTGCGAGAGGCAGAGAGGAATAGGAAGGGGGTGTGGACCGGAAGGTGTGCGAGCTGAGAGCACGAAAAAAAGAGCGCGCAGCTCAGAGCAGTGTGTGAAGGGGACAGAGCAGGACCCAGCCGTGCTCAGGGAAGTGAGAATTTCAGGGCAGAGAGATAAGGCCAAGAGGACGGGACATACTTACTGCTGTCTGTGAGTACGTCAACGCAGAGTCCCCTGTGATTAGAGGAAGATGTCCCCCTAGCTGTACAGAGATGGAAACCCGTGCGCATAGTCACGGTGGCCACGGTGACAGGTCAGAGCCCCTGATTCCGGCAGAGAGATAGAGTATTATTCCAGCAGAGAGACTTGACAGAATACTGATTATTGTTCCGGTGGAGAGACTGGTAGTTTGAAAGCAGAGACTCAGAGCAGGGGAGACCCAGTCTGTCCCAGTGTCCCCCTGCCTTCCACCTTAACCCTGAAAATCCTGGTTACCCTCTAACAGAGTCTACAGTGTGTGGTGCAGTGACCATTGTGACAGCTAGGGGGTGCTGTATGGTTCATGCACACAGGCATATCCATTGTGGTAATGGAGATAAGATGAAAGGCAGGATGGAAAATGACCGTTATGTGTTATGAACCAGGTCACCGAGGAGGATGGCAGGAATAGGCTAGGCCACCAGGAAACCAGAAAGGATGGTAACGTAGCAGATCGCAGACCCCTAATCCTAACAACACAACTAACAGTAGTCGTGGAGCGTACCTACGATGCCCTAGATGCCTCGACACAGCCGGAGAACTAACTAGGCCTAAAGCAAGAAAGGTGAAATCTAAACTGCCCCGGAGTAGAACCCCAAAGAAATAGATAGCCCCCAAACATATATTGTCAGTGAGACAAGATGAAGCACAAACCCAGGCAGAAAATAGACTGAGCAAATGATGGGGCCCGAACTGACTAGATAGGATAGGAAAGGAAAGACACTGTCTGCAATCACGCAAAAACCCTAAAAAATCCAACACGTCTGATGTACCAAAAAACACTGAGGTCTCACGACCTCGTCCCCACTATATCAGCATTCTGGTATGAACTGGCAGCAAAGCAAAAAAGACTAAAATAACAGGGGACTGAACAAACTGACAAGCTGTAACATATGGGGCGGTGTTGTGAGTTCATTTTTCCCTTCACCGTCGATGTCTGATGAACTCGCTCTTCTGGTGAAGGAAGGTAGTGAGGCTGATTACCAAACACCTGATCTGGTAGATGATGACTGGGTAACAGGAAATTCTGACTGGATATAAGGCAGCCGACGCCCTTCTGAGTCACTGGTGATTTCTCTGCTGGATTCTTGGAGACCAGTCTGATTCCTGCTTCCCAAAGATAAGTTTTGCTCTGCCATTGAACTTATTAGTTTTGTTTTGTTTACCTTGTTTTTTGGAGTTTAGCCATCCCCGGTCGGGGGTGTGCTGAGTTCCATTTTTGTCTCTGATCAGTTTGTCTCTTTGCTCTGTCTTCAGAATTTACCTGAGTGTTGATATAGTCTTTTTGAAGTCCTAGCGACTTCAGGGCCTGTTTTTCCTATCAGACAGTTGGGACATTTTTTGGTAGGGTTTTTTACGGATTGCAGACAGCAGCTTTTCTATCCTGTCCTTTTTAGTTAGCTTGGACCCCATCGTTTGCTCAACCTATCTTTCTGTCTGTGTTAGTGTTTTCATCTTGCTTCACCGTCATTATATGTTGGGGGCTGCCTATTGCTTTGGGGTCTGCTATGGGGCAGTTTAGTTTTCCCCTTTCTTCTTTAGGCCTATTTAGTTCTCCGGCTGTGATCGAGGGGTCTAGGGCATCGTAGGAACTCCCCACGGCTACTGTTAGTTGTTGTGGATAGGATCAGCGGTCTGCAATCCGATAGCTACCAACCTCTCCGGTTTTCTGGACTTAGCTTGTATTTTTGTTTTTTCCTCCTTCGGTGACTCATTCATAACAGGGCGGGGTCCAGCACTGCCCCCAGCGGGGAGCACGCTGAACCCTCACAACAAGCAGAAAGAGGCAAAACCAGATCAGATGCAAAGGATTAGCAAGTGAACTGAAGAAATGCAGGATCAGGGCAGGAGACATCAGACCTCAGAATGCACAGGAAAACTAATCACCAGCAGGGATTGAAGGAAGCCTGCTGTCCTAAATACTCTAATCAGTAACCCCAGATCTCCAATCATCATCATCATCATCATCAGGTGGCAGACCTCAGTCAATCTGGCCAGCTCCACTACCCACAGTAACCACCAGAGGGAGCCCTGACTCAGAAGTAAGAGAATTCATAACAGTTAAGCATCCCAGGGTGGGTGGCCCTGGGATGGAAGCTTGAACGTGTGCTAATCAGCAGAGGTACTGCTGAGGTTTTTTGTTACAGTGTATCAGGGAGAGCTTCCAGGTGGCTGGTGAGACGGGTGGGACCAGTCACCTACAAACCCATCCAGGAGTGTGTGTCTAAACGCCCATAGTAAGCCTGTATAGGTGTGTGTATGGCTGGGTGTCTGAAATAGGAACTGCGATGAGGTCATAGCCATGTGATCCGCATCTCACCGATGGGCGTGGCTACAGACTATATAAGGTGACCAGGGTAGGTCACATGAGAGTGAGTGCCTGGATCTGATTGATTCGTGTGGAAAGGTCCCGGAAGGCTGACGTGCTGGAAGAGGTGCTGCCCTCCTGAAGAGCATGTGCGGAGGCCGCTGACCCGGGGAGGCCTGTGTATAATGGCCTGCGGGTGTGTGACAGTTGCCAGGAAGGAATGGACATCAGGAGTGAGAAGCAACTAAGAGGTAACCCCGGACAGGGGGAAATAACTGTGAGGCTATAGAGCCTGGTTGCTGGAGAAAGCACAGCCTGTGTGACCACAGGGCTGAGAGAGCGGAGTTCTATCATGAACATTCTGTTGTTGAATATAAGACTGTTGCCGTATATGGTTTATGCTGATTAATAAACCGCACCGACTGATTTATGTGAAAAACCCATGCAGGACCTGGTTAATCGGCTGCCAAGCGAGTGTCCCCAACATGAATAACAAGCGCTACCTTAAAAGTGCTTACAGAGACCACAGAGACTACAAGTGCCGCTGCTGTTGGCGCCTACACTGGAGATGATGACCCTTCAAGTAAGATTTCTTCAGACTGATAAGTTTCACGACTACCCGTTAATCACCATTATATGTCTTGACTGTTTGATAACTTTGCCTAGTTTTCATAAACCGATATTTCATCTCTTGCCAGTTTAACCCCCACTGTTTTCTCCCTGCGAGGAGATTTAGACCCTTGTAAATAAACCCTTTAACTTTTGGTCTGTCTCTGTTCCATGGTGACATACCCAGCACCTTACAATACGGTGACAGCCTGACTTCAGCTGTCAGCAACCATAAAACAAAAAAGAAGAGTTGCAAACGGTAGGAAAGGGAAAAAACGTTAGGTTCAACTTATCAGACTCTGTCGCCCAGAGGGAGGCGGTTGAAACATCCCATGATGGCACGCAGATGGTGCGTCACTTTGAGGAAGCGGTCCTGGATGTGCCGGAGGCACTGTCTCTTGGTGGCGGCGAAGAGTCTGGGAACTTTTGGGGAAAGCTGTATGTCTGGGTACCAGTGGCTGTTTTAATGAATGAGGAGGAGGGATCCGGTCTCAAGTTGAAGTTTCTGATGGGGGCTGTGCACCCTAAGCTGTCAGTGGTCAAGTGTTGTGCAGTACGGTCAGCGTTTCCTGCCTGCGGTCGCGTAGGGTCGGCGTCCGGCAGCGGTAAGTGGTCACTGGCGCTGGATGCTGGGGAGTAAACACTCAAGCATAGTCTGGCATCTGTTGGATTACCCGCAGGGAGGGAGCTAACCTTCACCTGCCGCAGCTCCTGTCTTCCCGCCAAAGGCCCCGGGTTCCCATGCAAAGCCCTTTTTATAACAGACACTCCCTTGGTAGCAGGGGTCACAGGTCTGTCCCGGTCAGGTTCCCTATCCCCCTGCAACACTAGTGGCAGTCCCAATGGTTCCGAACCAGAGACACCGTTGCCTCTATTGTTCCGGTCCTTCCTCCCACAGTAGATCCTCCAAGCTCAAGGTGCATGTGAGCACATGGGCCATGAGCATCTATGCATCAGGTGGGTGAGGCATGCAGGAAACAGATTGCAGAAGTACTGGAGGCTGCAGGCAGGCAAAAAAATGGAAAACAGGTAGCTGATGTACTGGAGTCTGCAGGCGGACAGGATGCAGGAACATTAAAAGCCTTAATGCCAAGACACAGGTGTGTGTCTTGGTGGACCTTATACAGGCCCAAGCAGGTGATAACACCTGCCAGGCCACTTGCGAAAGCCTAATGGGAAGCACAACAGAGTTCAGCAGATCAGGGAGATGGGAGCAAAGCTTGGATCTGGGACAGGTGTGTAATGCATGCAATCATAAAAGGAGCTGTGGATAGCAGCAGGTAGAAGGTGGTTCTCAGAGCTTCCACCTAGAATAGTGACCACACACCAGACCCCATAAACATTTATAGATTAGACAAGAGAGTCTACAAAGTCAAATATATTCAAACTTAAGACTCACTCCCTACAGAGACACAGCTATTAAGGAACTACCAGAGCATGTGCACCTGGTACAAGGATGCTGGTGGTGGTCATTTTTCTTTGGCCAAAGTATTTACATGCTGGCCTAATGGAGTCAGAGATTTGATTAAGAAAATCTTAACTGTCTCCATTCTCCATATATAGATATAGGACTACATGTGAAGAGTCAATTTCTAACGTTAATGTGTTGAAAGCAGGAAAATTGGGCAAGCAATCCATAGAACAGAATATATTGGTTAGCACCTATCAAAAGTGGTCCAGGGATGGAACATGCGGTGAACCAACAAGAGGGACATGGCAAAGTCTAGCTCGTGTACTGTTGGCTATAACATAAAGGTGTCAGAATACAAAATGCATGGAAGCATGCTGTGAATGGGGTTGGGTGGCTTTATTGCACCTGCTGACTCCTGTCCATTGCCAAAATTGCATACAATGGACATGAAAGCTTGAGAATTGGACCATAGAGCAATAAAGAAAAGAGCTTGGGCCAGGTGGTTTACCTTCAACATAGTACATTAGAGTTATAGACAACCTGTTACTAATATTTTGTGGTCAGATGCCACAGGACAATTTTGGAGGTCTTGAAGAGTCCATGCCTCAGTGGGTATGAACTATTTTAGTGGTGCCAATGTGGCCTACACAAAATTAGTTAGGTTTTAATGTTATGGTTGATTTTTGGTATAAATTATATACAGTCATATGTAAAAGTTTGGGCACCCCTATTAATGTTAACCTTTTTTCTTTATAACAATTTTGGTTTTTGCAACAGCTATTTCAGTTTCATATATCTAATAACTGATGGACTCAGTTATATTTCTGGATTCAAATGAGGTCTATTGTACTAACAGAAAATGTGCAATCTGCATTTAAACAAAATTTGACCAGTGCAAAAGTATGGGCACCCTTATCATTTTCTTGATTTGAACACTCCCAACTATTTTTTACTGACTTCCTGAAGCACTAAATTGGTTTTGTAACCTCACTGAGCTTTGAACTTCATAGCCAGGTGTATCAAATCATGAGAAAAGGTATTTCAAGTGGCCACTTGCAAGTAGTTCTCCTATTTGATTCTCCTATGAAGAGTGGCATCATGGGCTCCTCAAAACAACTCTCAAATGATCTGAAAACAAAGATTATTCAACATAGCTTTTCAGGGGAAGGATACAAAAAGTTGTCTCAGAGATTTAACCTGTCAGTTTCCACTGTGAGGAACATAGTAAGGAAATGGAAGAACACAGGTACAGTTCTTGTTAAGCCCAGAAGTGGCAGGCCAAGAAAAATATCAGAAAGGCAGAGAAGAAGAATGGTGAGAACAGTCAAGGACAATCCACAGACCTCCTCCAAAGACCTGCAGCATCATCTTGCTGCAGATGGTGTCACTGTGCATCGGTCGACAATACAGCGCATGCATAACGCCTTTTTGTATGACCAAACAACTCAATCTTTGTTTCATCAGTCCACAGGACCTTCTTCCAAAATGTAACTGGTTTGTCCAAATGTGCTTTTGCATACCTCAGGCGACTCTGTTTGTGGCGTGCTTGCAGAAACGGCTTCTTTCACATCACTCTCCCATACAACTTCTCCTTGTGCAAAGTGCGCTGTATTGTTGACCGATGCACAGTGACACCATCTGCAGCAAGATGATGCTGCAGGTCTTTGGAGGTGGTCTGTGGATTGTCCTTGACTGTTCTCACCATTCTTCTTCTCTGCCTTTCTGATATTTTTCTTGGCCTGCCACTTCTGGGCTTAACAAGAACTGTACCTGTGTTCTTCCATTTCCTTACTATGTTCCTCACAGTGGAAACTGACAGGTTAAATCTCTGAGACAACTTTTTGTATCCTTCCCCTGAAAAGCTATGTTGTTTTCAGATCATTTGAGAGTTGTTTTGAGGAGCCCATGATGCCACTCTTCATAGGAGAATCAAATAGGAGAACTACTTGCAAGTGGCCACTTTAAATACCTTTTCTCATGATTTGATACACCTGGCTATGAAGTTCAAAGCTCAATGAGGTTACAAAACCAATTTAGTGCTTCAGGAAGTCAGTAAAAAGTAGTTAGGAGTGTTCAAATCAAGAAAATGATAAGGGTGCCCATACTTTTGCACTGGTCAAATTCTGTTTAAATGCAGATTGCACATTTTCTGTTAGTACAATAAACCTCATTTGAATCCAGAAATATAACTGAGTCCATCAGTTATTAGATATATGAAACTGAAATAGCTGTTGCAAAAACCAAAATTGTTATAAAGAAAAAAGGTTAACATTAATAGGGGTGCCCAAACTTTTACATATGACTGTATATTATGTAATATATTACTAACTGGATGGCAGTGCTATTATGGGCATTGTCAAATGGAAAAAATAAATAAATCTTCCCACAGTATGTAGCGGGTAATGATGAAATCTATTACTCTTCTGATATATTCTGCATGAATTGCACCAACACATTTACACATGCTGAGCATATTCTGCCACTTATACCGTGATGAATTAATTGCCATTTAATTACTAGTGGCATAATGTGCCTCGGGGGGAATGAACAGCACTTGTTCTGTACATCAATGAGAATGGTGAGTTTGGAGTGTAAGGAGGTCTCAAGTAGATGATTGGATTACAGATACATGTTGCGGAGATTAGTTTATGGCTTATACAGAATAATGTTCCATACTGTGTGCTTGTGAATTTCTATGCTTTTTTTAATGGATTTATATAAGTGTATTACAGAGCAATACTATTAGGAGAGTATGCCCCCCCCCCCCCCCGAAAGACCATCAGTAGCACAAGACACTGTAGGCATGTGAATGACTTGTTTTTTTGGAAATATGTGGAAAACATGGCAGACGCTATTGATATCACCATGGTTGTCCAGGGTGCTGTTGTGACTGTCACTGGTTGGATTCATCCCCTGCATAAATTATATTTATTAAATAATCTGCTGATCTATTCTGTAAAACTACTTCATATATATGTGCTAATCTACCCTGCCCAGCTGCAATTACATATACAATTAACAGGCTACAAAGGGATCCAGCCAGAATCAGAGATCAGAGATTGATTTATGTGATAAGGTAAAAGAAACTTTAGTTGCCATCCCTTTCCTCCTCCTCTGCTGGTCTCATTTTTGGGGATGGAAGCAGGTCCTTAAAAACTAATGACTGATTATATTTTACTTATGCGTTGTTTAAAGAGGTTGCCTACTACTTGGACAAACCCTTCTGAATCTCTATATTTCCCTCTCCATAAAATAATAACACTTATACTCACCTCCGGTGCTGGAGCCATTCCAGCAGTATCGGCACTGGCTCTCCCAGGGTTCTCAGGACATTGTTATGTCAGATGATCCCTGCAGCCAATCAATGCTGGCTTCACTCTTCTATCATATGAACGTACTTGACATTTAGAGGTAGTGAGAGAGCAGCCGCAACTCTCTCTACCTCTGTATATGTTGATTTGTTTGAAAGAGAGCAGAGTGAAGCTAGAGCTTTTCATATATTGCCAGATATTTTATGGTATTTCATTCCATCATCCATGTATGCTGTCTGACAAGTGTGAACTGCATCATATATTGCCAAATATTTTTATGGTATTTCATTCCATCACTCCTGTGGTGGGTCTTTCTTTTTTATCTATTTGGTTTCTGCTTTGAAGTATAGAAAGGTTTTTTTTTTTTCCCTTTCTCTGTTTGATGGCCTTGTCCAGCGTTAGTTATTTACCCTGCATAGTAATGCCTGCTCTGGCCTTGTGCTAATTGGTTAATTACTGATTGTGGCCTTTTGGTGGCTGAAGCTAGCAGACATTTCATTTCATATATATTTAAGCTCTGGCTGGGATAGCACGCGTGCGGGCTCACGCGTGCAACAGATATTAAGTGCAACAGGATCAAGTGCTTGGCAGTTAGACAATGCAGTTGTACGGGGCAGGAGACAGGTAAGGTGCATAAGCTTTTCATGCACGCATGCGTCTTGGTCAGTCGTACTACATTTGCATTGATCATATCAACCTGCTGCTTTTTTGTCTTCACCTCTGCTTTCTAACAACTCGCCTGCCCTTTTACACATTCTGTGCACTCTCTGCATATCCACCCCTCCCTTTTCCCCTCTCCCATGTATAACTCTGAGGCTCTATTGACATTTCTTACCCACACCAAACCATCCAAAACCACCATGCAGCACTCAAAACGTTCATACAAATCATCCCACCACCTGCTTTTTCTGTTTTTTCTCCTTTTAATAGTTGCAGGTGACATCTCCCCCAACCCTGGGCCTCCCTCCACCAGCATACGTTACTCTCCTCCAGCTGCATATAGAAACCCTGCTAATCTTATTAACATTCAGTGCATGCCTTCTCCTCTCACTTTCCAATGTGCTCTCTGGAATGCACGGTCTGTGTGTAACAAACTGACTTACATTCACGATCTTTTTCTCTCTAATTCCCTTAACCTTCTGGCTATTACAGAAACCTGGATCCAGCATTCAGACACCACCGCTGCTGCCGCTCTCTCGTTTGGTGGGCTGAAATTTTCACATACCCCCAGACCTGAGAACAGACAGGGTGGAGGTGTTGGTTTGCTCCTTTCATCACAATGTGCTTTCCAGGTCATCCCCCCGGTTCCCTCACTTACATTTCCTTCCTTTGAAGTCCACGCCGTCAGACTCTTTAAGCACTTCTCCTTACGAGAGGCGGTTGTTTATCGTCCTCCAGGCTCCTCCCGCCAGTCTCTAGACCACTTCACCACCTGGCTTACTCACTTTCTATCCTGTGACATCCCCACCCTCATCATGGGAGACTTTAACATCCCCATCAATGATCCGCTCTCCCAGTCTGCCTCTCATCTTCTTTCTCTAACTTCTTCATTCGGCCTCTCACAGTTCACTAATTCTCCTACACATGAGGACGGGAATACTCTGGACCTGGTTTTCTCCCGTCCCGGCTCGCTGCACGACTTTACTAACTCACCTCTCCCGCTCTCGGACCACAACCTTCTTTCCTTCTCTGTCAAGAATTGTCTCCTCACCCGGGACACCCCCACTTACCACACTTATCGGAATACACGTACCATTAATACCCAACAGCTTAGGGACAATCTCCACACATCTTTAGCCCCCATCTCCACCCTCTCCTGTCCAGACATAGCATTGTCACACTTCAATAATACACTGAAGAATGCCCTAGATGAAGCAGCACCTTCTATACGCAGAAAGACCCGACACAGACAACGGCAGCCCTGGCACACAACGCAAACACGCTTTCTTCAGCGCTGCTCGAGGTGTGCAGAGCGGCAGTGGAGAAAATCTCTCTTAGCAGAAGACTTCATCCACTATAAGTTCATGCTCAAAACCTATAACTCTGCCCTTCATCTGGCCAAACAATCCTACTTCACCACCCTCATCACCTCACTATCCAACAACCCAAGACGACTTTTTGAAACCTTAAACTCCCTCCTGAAACCAAAAGTACAGGCCCCCATCACCAACCTCAGCGGTGAGGATCTGGCCACTTATTTCCTAGAAAAAAATCAACCACATCCATCAGGATATCTCAGCCCTATCTCCTCAGTGCCTGGATCCCCTTCCCTGCCGCACCTCAAGCTCACTAGACATCTTTGAGCCTGTTTCAGAAGAAGTTTCCAAGCTCCTCGCTTCTACTCGGCCTACAACCTGCAACAGTGACCCTATTCCTTCACAGCTCCTGCAGTCTCTCTCCCAGTGGTCACCACTCACCTGACTAAAATATTTAACCTCTCTCTTTCTTCAGGTATATTTCCCTCCTCATTTAAACATGCCATCATAACCCCTTTACTTAAAAAGCCATCCCTGGACCAGAACTGCACTGCTAACTACAGACCTGTCTCTAACCTTCCCTTCATCTCTAAACTCCTGGAACGCCTGGTCCACTCCCGTCTAATCCGCTATCTCTCGGATAACTCTCTTCTCGACCCCTTACAATCTGGTTTCCGCTCTTTACACTCTACTGAAACTGCCCTCACTAAAGTCTCTAATGATTTAATAACAGCTAAATTGAAAGGTCATTGCTCCCTGCTGATTCTCCTGGATCTCTCTGCCGCATTTGACACTGTGGATCACCAGCTCCTCCTCACTATGCTCCGCTCTATAGGCCTCAAGGACACAGCCCTCTCCTGGTTCTCCTCCTACCTCTCTGACCGCTCCTTCACTGTATCTTTTTCCGGCTCCTCTTCCTCTTCTCGTCCCCTTACTATCGGGGTCCCGCAGGGCTCAGTTCTAGGCCCCCTCCTCTTCTCTTTATACACTGCCCCTATTGGACAAACAATCAGCAGATTTGGGTTCCAGTATCATCTCTATGCTGATGACACCCAATTATACACTTCTTCCCCTGACATCACCCCTACCCTAATTCAAAATACCAAGGATTGTCTGTCTGCTGTCTCTAGCATCATGTCCTCTCTCTATCTGAAACTAAATCTCTCTAAAACTGAACTTCTTGTGTTTCTCCCCTCTACTAACCTCACTCTACCTAACATCGAAATAACCCTGGAGGGTTCAACCATAACTCCCAAGCAGCATGCCCGCTGTCTTGGGGTCATATTCGACACTGAACTTTCCTTTACTCCGTACATCCGATCACTCAGTCGCTCTTGTCACCTGCATCTTAAAAACATCTCCAGAATCCGACCTTTTCTCACCTTTGAAACTGCAAAGACTCTTACTGTCTCTCTTATTCATTCTCGTCTGGACTACTGCAACTCTCTTCTGATCGGTCTCCCTCTTACCAAACTTTCTCCTCTCCAATCCATCTTGAATGCGGCAGCCAGGGTCATATTTCTGTCCAGCCGCTTCACCGATGCCTCCATCTTGTGCCAGTCATTACACTGGCTACCTATTCGCTACAGGGTCCAGTATAAACTCATCTCTCTCACCCACAAAGCTCTCCACTGTTCTGCACCGCCTTATACAGTGGGGAAAAAAAGTATTTAGTCAGTCAGCAATAGTGCAAGTTCCACCACTTAAAAAGATGAGAGGCGTCTGTAATTTACATCATAGGTAGACCTCAACTATGGGAGACAAACTGAGAAAAAAAAATCCAGAAAATCACATTGTCTGTTTTTTTTTCATTTTATTTGCATATTATGGTGGAAAATAAGTATTTGGTCAGAAACAAGCAATCAAGATTTCTGGCTCTCACAGACCTGTAACTTCTTCTTTAAGAGTCTCCTCTTTCCTCCACTCATTACCTGTAGTAATGGCACCTGTTTAAACTTGTTATCAGTATAAAAAGACACCTGTGCACACCCTCAAACAGTCTGACTCCAAACTCCACTATGGTGAAGACCAAAGAGCTGTCAAAGGACACCAGAAACAAAATTGTAGCCCTGCACCAGGCTGGGAAGACTGAATCTGCAATAGCCAACCAGCTTGGAGTGAAGAAATCAACTGTGGGAGCAATAATTAGAAAATGGAAGACATACAAGACCACTGATAATCTCCCTCGATCTGGTGCTCCACGCAAAATCCCACCCTGTGGGGTCAGAATGATCACAAGAACGGTGAGCAAAAATCCCAGAACCACGCGGGGGGACCTAGTGAATGAACTGCAGAGAGCTGGGACCAATGTAACAAGTCCTACCATAAGTAACACACTACGCCACCATGGACTCAGATCCTGCAGTGCCAGACGTGTCCCACTGCTTAAGCCTGTACATGTCCGGGCCCGTCTGAAGTTTGCTAGAGAGCATTTGGATGATCCAGAGGAGTTTTGGGAGAATGTCCTATGGTCTGATGAAACCAAACTGGAACTGTTTGGTAGAAACACAACTTGTCGTGTTTGGAGGAAAAAGAATACTGAGTTGCATCCATCAAACACCATACCTACTGTAAAGCATGGTGGTGGAAACATCATGCTTTGGGGCTGTTTCTCTGCACAGGGGCCAGGACGACTGATCCGGGTACATGAAAGAATGAATGGGGCCATGTATCGTGAGATTTTGAGTGCAAACCTCCTTCCATCAGCAAGGGCATTGAAGATGAAACGTGGCTGGGTCTTTCAACATGACAATGATCCAAAGCACACCGCCAGGGCAACGAAGGAGTGGCTTCGTAAGAAGCATTTCAAGGTCCTGGAGTGGCCTAGCCAGTCTCCAGATCTCAACCCTATAGAAAACCTTTGGAGGGAGATGAAAGTCCGTGTTGCCAATCGAAAAGCCAAAAACATCACTGCTCTAGAGGAGATCTGCATGGAGGAATGGGCCAACATACCAACAACAGTGTGTGGCAACCTTGTGAAGACTTACAGAAAACGTTTGACCTCTGTCATTGCCAACAAAGGATATATCACAAAGTATTGAGATGAAATTTTGTTTCTGACCAAATACTTATTTTCCACCATAATATGCAAATAAAATGAAAAAAAAAAAACAGACAATGTGATTTTCTGGATTTTTTTTTCTCAGTTTGTCTCCCATAGTTGAGGTCTACCTATGATGTAAATTACAGACGCCTCTCATCTTTTTAAGTGGTGGAACTTGCACTATTGCTGACTGACTAAATACTTTTTTTCCCCACTGTATCTCCTCTCTCATCTCTGTCTATCGCCCTACACGTGCCCTCCGTTCTACAAATGACCTAAGACTAACATCCCCCGTAATCCGAACCTCGCACCTCCGTCTCCAAGACTTCTCTCGTGCTGCTCCAGCTCTCTGGAATGCACTTCCCAAGACGATCAGACTGATACCTAGCCCTGACCTATTCAAGCGTGCTTTGAAAACCCATCTCTTCAAACAAGCCTACCACATCAACTACTCAGCAAGCTAACTTTGCCCTGTTCCCTCCTTCCAAATATTATTCTGAATCTGCACCCTACTATTCATCTGTCTCCACACCCTTCATGCACATAACTGCACTTGATACTTGTCTATTGCACTTAAACACACGGGCTGATGACCGGATCATGCAGCTTTATTTGAAAATCCCTATTATAATTGCCAGACCTGAATTAACAAGCATTTCTCACCTACTGTGTCCCCCCATTTCCTTGTAGATTGTAAGCTTGCGAGCAGGGACCTCACTCCTAATGTCACTGTTTGAATTGTCTTAACTTGTATTGAATTTATTGTCTGTACATGTCCCCGCTTAATTGTAAAGTGCTGCGGAATATGTTGGCGCTATATAAATAAAAATTATTATTATTATTATTATTAGAGCTGATTGGCCGCAGGGATCGCATCACGTACAATGTCACGTAAGCCCAAGGAGATCCAGTGCCGACATCACTGCAATGGCCTTGCACTGAAGGTGAGTATAAGGCCAGGATAACACATGCAAGAAACTCGGACAAGTCTCGCATCTTAATACCTGGCACTGCCGCTGGCACTCGGGAGCGGAACGTGTGGCTGCATGTTTTCCTATGCAGCCGCACACTCTGCTCCTGAGTGCCGGCGGCAGGGCCGGGTATTAAGATGTGAGACTCATCCGAGTTTCTCGCATGTGTGATCCCGGGCCTAAGAGTTATTATTTTACTTCAGGAAAACATACGAATTCAGAAGAGGTTGTCTGAGTAGTGGACAACCCCTTTAAACCCTTCACCCCAGCCCGTTTTCACCTTTCTAACCAGGCCAATATTTTCAATTCTGACCAGTGTCATTTTATGAGGTTATAACACTGGAATGCTTCCACATATCCAAGTGATTATGAGAATGTTTTTTTTCATGACACATTGTACTTCTTGTTAGTGGTAAATATTGGTTGAAATGATTTGTGTTTATAAAAATTTGACAAAAAAAAATTAGAAAAATTTTCAATTTTCAAACTTTTAATTTGTATGCTTTTAAACCAGATAGTTATATCATATAGAATAGTTAATAAATAATGTTTAGCACATGTTTTCTTCATATCAGCATCATTTTTAAAACATAACTTTCTATTGTAAGGAAGTTAGAAAGGTTAAAATATTATCAACAATTTATCATTTTTCCAACAACATTTACCAAACCTTTTTTTTTTTTTAGACTACACATCCCATTTGAAGTGACTTTGAAGGGCCTATGTGACAGAAAATACCCAAAAGTGACACCATTCTAAAAACTACATCCCTCAAAGTTCTCAAAACCACATTAAAAAAGTTTATTAACCATATGAGGTTTTTCACAGGAATTAAAGCAATGTGGAAAAAAAAATGAAAACTTTGCTCTTTTCCACAAAAATGTTAATTGAGCCCCAAATGTTTCATTTCCACAAGGGTAACAGGAGAAAATGGTCCTTTCAATTTGTTGTGCAATTTCTCTTGAGTACACTGATATCCCGTATGTGGTGGAAAACTACTGTTTGGGCGCACAACAGGGCTCGGAAGAGAAACAGCACCATTTGACATTTGGAGTGCAAAATTGGATGGAATAGATAGCAGACGCCATGTCGCATTTGCAGAGCCTCTGATGTGCCTAAACAGTAGAACCCCCCACAAGTGACCCAATATTGCAAACTACATACCTCAAGGAATTTATCTAGATCTGTGATCCTTGAAAATGGAAAAATACATTTTTGCCACAGAACCCCTCAATAAGTGACCCTATTGTATTTTACAAACTACATCTCTCAATTAATCTGGGGGTGCAGTGATCATTTTGACAGCACAGGTGTGTCACTGAATTTTATACCATTGGGCAGTGAAGAAAAAATAATCACATTTTTACCACAAAAATTTGATTTTAGCCCTATATTTTACATTTTCGCATGGGGAAATGGGTAAAAATGCCACCAAAATTTGTTGCACAATTTCTGCTGAAGGTGAAAATAACGCATATGTGGCTTACAGTACTGCTTAGACACACGGCGAGATTCGGGAGGCATAGAGAACAAATTATCGTAGACTGGTTTGCAGACTCCATATACAGAGCCAATAAGTGCAAGAAGAGAAGAATCCCCGCCCTCAAGTGATCCCATTATGGAAATTTCACTCCTCTGGGAATTTATCTACAGGTGTAGTGATGATATTGACGCAATTGGTGTTTTCCAGAAACAAGCAGCAGTGGTTGATGCTGAGTGAAAATTGCAAATCTGCCATTGTAGTGCCCGTACATACAGTAGCAGTTCCCAATTGTGTTTTAGTGTCCAGTACATTTTAGTACTCATACATTGTAGTATACATGCTCGTGCTTCTGGAGACATACACCCGTAAATTAAGCGGGCTCTCATCGCTACAAAAATGCCAAACATGTGGGCATGAAATGTGATTTAGAAACACTGTGGGGCTCAAAACGGAGAGGGGCATTGGGATTTGGGAGTGCAAAATTCACTGGATCTTTTGGGGAGGAGCTATAGCGCTTTTCCAGAGCCTTTGTGATACCAGTAACGTGGAAGCCCACTATATTTCCATTGACAGATGACAGATCTGAGTGAGGACTTGCTTTTTTGTGTGGATTGAGTTGTAGCTTTTATTGGGAACATTTTACATAACGTTTTGGATCGCATTTATCCTGTACTCTATGCTGAGCACTTACATCGGGATTTCCATCTAAATCTCTGAATAACACGATTCAGATGAAACTCCAGAGGGATCTTTTCACTATAATAAGGCATCAGAGTTACTCTGGACTCCATCTAGCCTTTGTTCAGCATTGTCCTTCTCTTCAGTGGTGCACAAAACTGTGGCCAACCGCACTTTTATGCACGCTTAAAAAGACAGACAATGCTGGATCATAGGCCAGACGGCATCTACAGTGTATCCATCTGTCTCATTATAGGGAATCTGTGAATCACATATATCAGAGATGTACACGGAAACCCCAGAGTAAGCACTCAGCATAGACCGCAGGATAAATGTGTGCCGAGCATTACTGCGATCTTTTGGAAGCAGGCTAAACAAATAAACAGCAGGTCAAGAATTGGTTTTATTGATTTCTTAAACCATTCCTCTTGTGGTATAAGTGATTAGATTACTTTATTCTTTGGGTTAGTGCAATTACAGAGATACCAGATTTATATAGAGGTCTAAGGGGTAAGGTTTATCCTTGTGGAGAGTGAAATACCAGCTCTGGCTGGTAAGGAGGTTTATTCGCCGTGCAATGCTCCTCTGGGAAAATATGCAAATTGCCTCTTCAGAGAAAGAGGACTTGAACTCTATAGCGCCACCTGTTGGTAGTAGCGATCCTACAAGTCACAATCAACCCTTTAACGAGTCTTGTAATATGACTTGGGATAAAAGCCAAGTCGGAATCTCAATTTGCAGGCACGGTGTTTCGAGCTATTGGCTCTCGTCAGTGCAAAGTAGGAGAACTGACGAGAGACAATAGCTCGAAACACCGTGTCTGCAAGTTGAGATTCTGACTTGGCTTTTATCCCAAGTCATATTACAAGACTCGTTAAAGGGTTGATTGTGACTTGTAGGATCGCTACTACCAGCAGGTGGCACTATAGAGTTCAAGTCCTCTTTCTCTGAAGAGGCAATTTGCAGATTTATATAGTTTTTTTCAAGTTTGGTTGCTGCCACACACTAAAAAACGCTTTTTTTGAAACTAGTTTTTGCATCACCATAGTTTGCGGGCTATAACTTTTTTATATTTCTGCAGAGTCATGCGAGGGCTTGACGAGCTGACGTTTTTATTGGTACCATTTTCGGGCACATGACATTTTATGACCGTTTTCTATTCAGATTTCTGGGAGGCATAATGATAAAAAAAACAGCAATTCTGAAACTTTTTTTTTTTTTTCATACTGTTCATCGCATAGTAAAATTGAAAAGGCAGTTTTATTCTTTGGGTCATTGCGATTACAGTTGATTCCACATTTATATAATTTTCTATGTTTTGCCGCTTTTACACAATAAAAACTATTTTACAGAAAAAAAGAATTGCTTTTTTCATTGCTTTATTGAGAGCTAGAGCTTTTTTTATTTCTCCACTGATGAAGCTTATAGTGGCTTGATTTTAGCAAGACAAGATGGCATTTTCATCTATACCATTTTTATATACATATGTCTTTTTAATTGTTTTTTATTCCATTTTTTGTTTGGCGGTATGATGAAAATGCATAGTGTTTTGGCACTTTTTTTTACTGTGTTCACCAAAAGGGATAACTGGTGTGACTTGTGTGACTCTCTTATACGTCGGGTCATTCCGGGCGCGTCTATACCAAATGTGTACTTTTTTTGTTTACGGTATTTCTGTTTTTACACGAATATACTATTGATTGGTATAATATTATTTTCATTTATTAATTTATGTTGTGATACTTTTTTTTATATTTTTTTAATATTTTTACAATTTTTTAAACCTTTTTACTTGTTCCCTTTATGGGACTTTAACTTTTAGCACTCTGATCGCTGGTATAATGCTCCAGCACTGCAATCCATTTTACCTGTCCATGCTGCACTTACAGAAGCCTCTTAGACCATGCTCCTGGCATGATCTAACAGGCTTGTCATAGCTGGCTCACCCAGAGGTCGACTTCAGGATTCCATGACATGAATCAGGTGTTGTGGGGGTGCCGATTGGAAGGAAGTCCCAATTGCTGCAATTGATATCGATTGAGGCATTTAGGGAGTTAAACTGCCCCTGGAGATGCAGGCACCACTCCTGGCAGTGACAGCCGAGTCTCCATCATTTAAGCCAAGCTCCCGGCGACAATATTGCAGGCCCAGCTCCTGTGCTGCACACAATCTCCATGACTTATGGGTACGTCAAAAGTCAGGAAGGGTTGGCCATTATTGATGTGCCATATTATTTTAGTTTCAGAGTGCACAGAAGACTAATGGTTGTGGGCCAAAATTTTTACTTAAATACTGAACCCATTGGGTGAGCGGAGAATTTTTATCACTTTGGCATTGAATCTAGATACATGTATTTCCATTACCTTTTATTTTTACCTATCCGTTCTTAAGGCCTCATTCATTCAACAGGTTTTTTCATGTAAAGAAAAACTGACCTAGTTTCATCAGTGATTTTGGTCAGAGTCTTTCATAAAAATTTTGTCAAAATGCGGCCTCAGTGTCATCCGTTTTCCTCGTACGTGAAAAAAAAAAGTTTCTCCGTGTTTCTCTAATCTAACAGTCCGAGAATTGCCGTCAAATTTTTTCACGTACCCATAGACTTGCATTAACGATTTTCATCTGACTCTCGGATCAATATCGGAAATGTCTCCTTGGTTTTGCGCATTCTGCTCAGTCTGCAAAAGATCACAGACATCATTGGCCACATTAACAATTCTAGGCATGAGTGAATAACATGGATAACACTTGTTCGCAAAAAGCTGATGTCTGAATGAGGCCTGATTGTAACTTTTTTTCTAGAAAATTTTTTTCTTTTTATTCAAGTCACCTCTGACGACCCAATCTTTTGCTATGAGCGCAAATTCCGAAATCATTCTCTTCCTATCATCCACGTGACAAAATTTACTCCATTGTTAATAAGTGGCAGTTAAACTGAAAATTTACAGCACAAATGCAAGGAATTGCCTCAAATATCTGCTGCATATTCTGGAACAAATATATCTTTTTTTTTAACATTGAACATACAAATGGTAATACTATTTTTTTATTTTGGATTTATTGTATTACTTGATGGTGGCCCGATTCTAACACATCGGGTATTCTAGAATATGTATGTAGCGCCAATTCGCGGCCAGACTGCGCCTGTCCCTGATTGGTCGCGGCCAGCCGGGCGCGAGAAATCAGCGACGCGGGATTTCTGTTACAGACAGAATTAGTTAGACGATTATATAGTAGATGAGAAGACACAAAGTAATGGAAAATATAATTATTATCAGAGCAAGACCTATTAGCTTGATGAATACCTTTAAGGGCTCCTTCTCCTGTAGTTTCGGTGGAAGTGTGATCCGTCAAAACATCAGATTGCCCTCTGACCTACGTTATTCCAAGGAGAAAAATTGTAGCATGCACGATTTGCCTCTGATGATCGGAACTGGCACTCGCACATGTACAGGTGCTTCTCACAAAATTAGATTATCATCAAAAAGTTAATTTATTTCAGTTCTTCAATACAAAAAGTGAAACTCATATTCTATAGAGTCATTACAGAGTGATCTATTTCACGTGTTTATTTCTGTTAATGTTGATGATTATGGCTTACAGCCAATGAAAACCCAAAAGTCATTATCTCAGTAAATTAGAATACTTTATAACACCAGCTTGAAAAATGATTTTAAAATCTGAAATGTTGGCCTACTGAAATATATGTTCAGTATATACACTCAATACTTGGTCGGGGCTTCTTTTGCATCAATTACTGCATCAATGCGGCGTGGCATGGAGGCGATCAGCCTGTGGCACTGCTGAGGGGTTATGGGAGCCCAGGTTGCTTTGATAGCAGCCTTCCGCTCGTCTGCATTGTGGGGTCTGGTGTCTCTCATCTTCCTCTTGACAATACTCCATAGATTCTCTATGAGGTTAAGGTCAGACGAGTTTTCTGGTCAATCAAAGTGATACTGTTGTTTGTAAACTAGGTATTGGTGGAAACTTCACACTAGACCTCAAGCAGCTTGGATTGTGGCCTCTCCACTCTTCCTCTAGACTCTGGGACCTTGATTTCCAAATGAAATGCAAAATTTACTTTCATCTGAAAGCAACACCTTGGACCACTGAGCAACAGTCCAGTTCTTTTTCTCCTTGGCCCAGGTAAGACGATTCTGGCGTTGTCTATTGGTCATGAGTGGCTTGACACAAGGAATGCGACACTTGTGCCCATGTCCTTGATACGTCTGTGTGTGGTGATCCTTGAAGCAATGACTCTAGCAGCAGTCCACTCCTAGTGAATCCTCCCCACATGTTTGAATGGCCTTTTCTTAACAATCTTTTCAAGGTTAAGGTTATCCCGGTTGCTTGTATACATTTTTCTACCACACTTTTTCCTTCCACTCAACTTCCCATTAATATGCTTGGATGCAGCACTCCGTGAACAGCCATCTTCTTTATCAATGACCTTATGTGGCTTACCCTCCTTGTGGAGTGTGTGAGTGACTGCCTTCTGGACATCTGCCAAGTCAGCAGTCTTCCCCATGATTGTGGAGCTTACTGAAACAGACTAAGGGACCTTTTTAAACACTTAGGAAGCCTTTGCAGGTGTTTTTTGTTAATTATTCTAATTTACTGAGATAATGACTTTTGGGTTTTCATTGGCTGTAAGCCATAATCATCAACATTAACAGAAATAAAAACATGAAATAGATCACTCTGTTTGTAATGACTCTATGTAATAGATACAGGAAAGATATATATCTTTGTACCGTGTTAGCAAGTAGATAGAAGCATATTTAGAATTGAGAGTCCTCAGTGGTTGATACCTTTTAATGGCTAACTGAAAAGATGGTAACACATTGCAAGCTTTCGAGACTACTCAGGTCTCATCATCAGGCTGGACTAATACCAAATCATAATACATAAATATGTGACTTCAGATTTTGTATTAGTCAATGCCTGATGAAGAGACCTGAGTAGTCTCGAAAGCTTGCAATGTGTTACCATCTTTTCAGTTAGCCATTAAAAGATATCAACCACTGAGGACTCTCAATTCTGAACATATTTCTATATAATAGATGAGTTTCACTTTTTGTAGTTAAGAACTGAAATAAATGTACTTTTTGATGGTATTCTAATTTTGTGAGAAGCACCTATATGTCTATGGCTTCTTGAAAACATAGGACAGCACTCGGATGACATCCGAGTGAGGAAAGCTTTTCATGGACAGACTGAATGGAGAGACGGAAAACTTTTTTTTTCTCCACCCTTGACAAAATTGGATCACACTAAGATCAAACTCTGCTTAGAGTCTGATAAGAGTGTGATTAGCATAATTGGACAGATTTTATTGGATGGAGAACAATTGGTCATCTGCACCTGCCCTAAATCTGACTATTTTATAAAAAAGTGAAAACCCCCAAAACCAGAGAGCAAAGTCATACCAATTCTTTTTCAGCTCGAGCAAAGTTACTACGTAGCCCTAAACTAAAGATTTAGCAGATCCTGTAAAAACATTGCCCTAATCCCCCTTTAACACATATAGGCCAGATCAGTTTCTGTATGCACATAGATACTTTAATATAGAATCCATGTGGCCCTTATACGACTGGTATTAAGAACATCATTGGAACTAATTCAGACACTTATTAACTACACACGGGACAACATTTAATTACAGTAACTGGAAATGAACAAATATACAAAAGATGTAAAAACCACCTGGACACATTTTGGTCTTGTACCTTCAAGTTTTCGCTTTTGCAATCCAAGGTTTTTAAAAAATTGGGAAACAGTAGCAAATGTGATCAAATAAAAAAACAAGTAAAACTCCCCAGAGTCAGTGCTCCGGTGCCCCCCACTGGTCTTGGGTAACTTCCCTGCTGTGAATAGTGTTGCAGCCAATCACTGTCTTCAGTGGTGATGCCAATGCCTATAGCACAAGCGCAGGATTTCGCACCTGCTTATGTAGCCCATTCAAATACAAGTCCAGCAATACTTCTGTGTGCACAGTGGGTTTCTCCATTCCTGAGAAATCAACATTTGAATTGATGTGCAAATAAGGCTGTAGATCTAAAGCCTCCGTCACTCCAGCTCTATTCCCTGATCAGCGCTTCCTCCTTCTGCTTTTCTTATGGCTCTTTTGCCTCAAAGCTTACGGCACAGGAGGCAGTGCTGGGCGGAGAATAGAGCTGGAGCGACAGAGGTTTCAGATCTACCATCCTCATTTGCATATCAATTCAAACCCTGATTTCTCAGTAATGGAGGAAAGGACTTGCCATGTAAAGGCATTGCTAGATTTGGCTTTCAAAGAGTTATATGCACATTAGAAATAATTTGGGGTGTAAAATCCTGTGGACAGATTGCCTTTAGGCATTCTTCCATGAGTGCCAGGTTGTATTAAGATTGAATTTATCAAGGGACATGCAAGAGTCAAACTGTGACCTTTTATTATAAAATGTAGAATTATCCAGAATTATTTAATGATCTACAAGTTATTGACATGTATTTAGTTTGCAGTAAGATTATTCTTTCCTTGGACGCAATCCTTTATGACGTAGCAACTGTATTAGCAAAATTAGTGTTTGTGCTACTAATGCGTGTGATCAGCCGGAGGTATGAGTGGGAGGATATACTTCTCATTCACTCCTATTAGCTGTATCAAAGAACTTCCAGAGTGTAAATATAGTAGTATACTGTATGTTATGTGCTCAGTACTGTGACAAGCGCCACTACTGTAATGAAACCGAAAGCTCCTAAAAACACATATAGGCAGTATTATCTGACAATGACTACGCTATCTAATAAGAATCCTGCAGAATTTGTTTCCAATTTGCCATGTACAGGCACCAGAGTCTTCCCTGATCAATCAACCTTTGGACGTTCAGTGCAAATCATCCATCATTTACTAGGTAGGTTATCTGCATGCAGGCCAATGACTTTGACGATGACATTAGGGTTTGATCAATGTTGGTGGCGGAATGTCTAAGAATCCCGATGGGTAAGGTTTCTCCTTGTGGAGATATCCAAGAAGTATCATTTCTCCTTGCGGAGAATGACATGCTAAGCATGTCGAGGTGAGGAGACTTAAAGCTGCAATGCTCCTCTGGGAAATATGCTAATTATGCAAATTGTCTCTTCAGAGAGGAAGAGGACTAGAACTCTAGTGCCACCTATTGGAGGTAGCAATCCTAAAAGTCAATGTTGACCCTTTAACGAGCCTAGTTACATGACTTAGGATAATTAGCATATTTCCTTGTGGAGAGTGACATCCAGCTCTGGCTTGTCAAGGTAAGGAGGCTTATTCGCCATGCAATGCTCCTCTGGGAAAATAATAAGCAAATTGCCTCTTCAGAGAAAAAGAGGACTTGAACTCTATAGCGCCATCTGTTGGTAGTAGCAATCCTACAAGTCACAATCAACCCTTTAACGAGTCTTGTAATATGACTTAGGATAAAAGCCAAATCAGAATCTCAATTTGCAGACACGGTGTTTCGAGCTATTGTCCCTCATCAGTGCAAAGTATGAGAACTGATTTGGCAAGGTGAGAGGCTCTGGACTGAGGTCTATGGGGTAAGGTTTCTCCTAGTGGAGAGTGACATGCCAGCCCTGGCTTGTCAAGGTAAGGAGGCTTATTCGCCGTGCAATTTCTCCTCTGGGAAAATAATATGCAAATTGCCTCTTCAGAGAAAAAGAGGACTTGAACTCTATAGCGCCACCTGTTGGTAGTAGCGAATAAACCTCCTTACCTTGACAAGCCTGGTATGTCACTCTCCACAAGGAGAAACCTTACCCCTTAGACCTAAGAATCCCGAGGCACCAGATGATGATTCTTAAAAAGTTATTCCATAATAATAAAAAAAAAATTACAACATTAGGAAGGCAAGTAGGTAGGGCCTCCCACTAGGTCCAAAAACAATAGAATATCCAAGCACCCCAGAGGCACCAAAGGATAATCCTGAATAAAAATTCAATTTTTATTCTCAAGCCTCAAAATAGAGATATTGTAAGGCTTTTGAAGGGCTTGATATGCCTTTCTAAAGGCTCGAAATATGGCTATTTTAAGGCTTGAGAATAAAAAATGAATTTTTTAAGGATTATCCTTTGGTGCCTCTGGGGTTCTTGGATATCCTACTGTTTTTGGACCTAGTGGAAGAGCCTACTGAGTAAGTGTAGCGTTTATCAAAGGTGCGTGGGACGTGGACACTGGATTAATGTTGGTGGTGGCAAAGGCTTCTATGAAAAATATTATATAGGGGTCCATCTCCATTTTATGTGCTTGGCTCAACATATTTTTTAAATTAAAAAAATCAAAAGAATATATATATGTGTCTCTAATAATTCTAATAAAAACTCTGCCGGACTGGAAGCAATGACGTCTTGTCCACCAGTCTCCTGACCCTGAAAACAGTCAGCGGTCGTAGTGATCAGATGGATGGTCGTGGTGTAGTCATTAAATGTGGCCAGGCAGAGACCATCAGAGCTGCAGCACTGGAGCAGGAAGCAAATTGACGGAGTGATTTTATATTTTTTATTCTTCTTTTTACCAACATGGCTTCCCAGTGCAATTTTTTTTAAAGGCCAGAAAACCCATGTGAACAACACTTACATGTTAAAGTGGACATTTAATAATAAGGAGATCACAATGTGTCATCCATTTGTGACCCCCCCCCAGTAATCAGATATAATCTATAGGGAAATCTCAAGGTAAGTGTTCAATTGTTCTACAGCTCCATCATAGGGGAATATAAAGGGAACCCGTCACCATGAAAATACAGCCCAATCGCCCCCCCCACTGGACTGGAAAATCCAGGACCACCCACTGGACTGGAAAATCTAGGAAGAGCAGAAGTTTAAATGATTGAATCACAAGTTGTGCTGCATCCTTTCTCAGAAAACTTTATAACAATCTGCTCAGCTTCTCCTTTTCTATAACATGGTACCTGTAGATTGAACTGTATTTTCTCGGTGACAGGTTCCCTTTAAGAATTTTACCATTCCCATGTAACCTGATGGGATATCTGTATATTATAGGGGATGGAATAATCCCTCCATAGTGAGATACTAACTCTTTATTCTGGTCAGATGCTAAGTATCCTGAACACAGGACCCCCACCCCCCCATATTAACTCAAAAATACACAGTTTCGGTCACTAGTGTCGCGGCATCGTAGAGCATCAGGCAGTATACACAATCGGCAAATAACTTAAATGAAAAATTTAACCCCTGAAATATCACTGTTGGTAACTTCACGTCTCTATTTTATCAGGCTTTCTGTCTTCAGATAGACAGATTTTCATTTTGGCGCAGAGTAATGATAGAAAGGATGGTCCCACACTTATAGTGCTGGAAGAATACTGATGACTAGAAACAGCACCCTGAAAAAGCGGATGGCAAGTTACTCAGACAATTCGTAGACTTAACAGTCTTGGTGCCCTAGAAGAAGCTTTACAATACAGTATTAATTGCAAAAATCAATAAGTGATAGAATTAAGATGTTGCAATGTGTCTCTTATTGTCAATATTTTCATGATAATATTCACATTATAAGACACTGTGATGTGAAAGCAAACAGGATACATTGGAGGAGTGGTCTGACTGTCCCCCGGAGCAGCATTTACCGTATTTTTGGAACAATATTTATACCAAAATGTGTGAACGAGATTTGCTCACGCTGTTTAATCAATTTCCAATCACTTTAATTCCCTGGAGCGGGAGATATAAAGGAATAGGAACAGTAAGGCGGAGAGGGAGTCCTGCTGCTTATAAAATTTGCCCCCTTTGTCTCCCTTTGCCTCTGTCGTGCTTCTCTGTACGTTTTAATTAGTTTAAATGTATGTATGAGCTTTTTTTTTAATTAAACCAAAATGCAAATGTGACCAACACAGGAGATCTTCTCACATAAACAAGCTGAATACAATAAAAGCTACACTTCCCGATTCGATTGCATGTGAAGGAATTCTATAACTACACAAACTGAAATCCAACATAATGCACTGCTTTGTTATTTATTAATATGTTTGGAGACCTCCTGACTAGGGTAGATGGTGGGAGAAACATGGAACGGGCTAATCGATTTCGAATGGTCTGTTTCCTTAAGTTCTCAGGAGAGATAAGTTGCTGCCAAAGTTTTCTGGCAGCAGCTTTCTCCCATCTCCATATTCATGACTCACGCTCACTTGGCAGAGACAGGAAGAATAGCTGTTGGGCAAACAAGCACTTAGCTGACAGCTATCTGAAGGTTATAGACAGCTTTAGGTCCCTTTCTGATCTTGTTTAGAAGATCTTCTTTGCAGATTTATTTACAATCAAAAGTAGGATTGCATCTCTATTTATGAGAAATGGGGAAAATTCACTAACATCTGTGCCGATTATGTCATGATTCCCATGTCTACGGCACAATGCAGTACAGAACATTCTCTTGGAAAAATCAATTCATCAGGGTGTTTATCAGATGATTAGTGCTAAGGGTTCACCTGGTGGGTGGATTATCTGAGCTGCAGGTCATGGGTGAGCATCATGGGTTGGGACTTGGGAGTAATGGTGCAGCGGCGGGGGTCTTGCCAAATGGCACATGGATCAGAAAGAACAGCAGGACATGCAAAATGATACAGTAGATAAATAACTGGAGCGATAAGCAATAAATAAAGCAGAGCTAGGTGTGCGGATAAACATAGGAACAGTAGATATATTGGCAACTGGAACTTGCAGCAGGGTTATAGTTAATAAAATATATGTTTGCAATCAGAAAAATGTAACAGGGAAATGGTTATCTGCACGACAGCAGTGAGACTTTGGAAAGCTTGCTTGCAGAGACGCAGTTAACATATAAATAGCAGAAAGGTATTAGAAAACTGGTTACTTTCTTGCAGAGATCCATTACCTTGATAACAGAGACTGAGGTGTGAACAGTTCCAAGAACAGTTTATAGAAGTTGATAATATGAAATCTTGATTGCAGAATGTTAGGTGTGGATTACTTTTAGGGTACTGTCACACTTAGCGATGTACCAGCAATCCCGACCAGCGATATGACGCGGTCAGGACATCGCTAAGTGGTCGCTAGTGAGCTGCCACATAGGCAGATCTCACCAGCGACATCGCTGGGGACGGGGGTCGCTACTTACCTGTCACACTAGGCGATCCTGCGTCCTCCCGCCCGGCTCCACTCGTCGTCACAGCAGGAAGCGCAGCAGGAAGCAGACGACGAGAAACAGTCCAGCCTGTTCTCGCGCGATCAGCGATAACCAGCGGGAGAGCGGGTTGTAGGTAAGTATCACACACAGCGATATCGCTAGCAATGTCGCTATAACGACACGGATTATGACCTTTAGGGCTCATACTCACTTGCGAGACACTCGTACGATTCTCTCGCATGAAAACCTGGCACTGCCACCGGCACTTGGACCGGAGCGTGCAGCTGCATAGAAATACATGTAGCCGCACGCTCTGGTTCCGAGTGCCGGTGGCAGTGCCAGGTTTTCATGTGAGAGACTCGCACGAGAATCGCAAGTGAGTGTGAGCCCTTAGGCTACGTTCCCAAAATAACCTTTTGGTGCATTTTTGTTGCTGCATGTTTTTGCTGTGTCAAAAATGAAGTGTCTTGGATTTCTAGTGAAGTGGATGGGATTTACAGAAATCTCTCGCCCACTATGCTTCTTTTTAATGCTGCCTAAACTGATAAAAGATGTGTGTCACCTTAAACGAGCAGAACCAATTAGAGGTCAGCAGTCCTCAATTAGTGCTCATTCAGACGTCTGTGCAAATGAGTCCGACCACGGACTATTAATGCACGGACTGGTTGCAGCTCTCCTGACCCGAGTGTGAGAACCTCAAAGAAATGCGTGAACATGCCATGATCCCGTTGGCAGACCCATGGTCTATGCATCCGAGATCGGATCGAAATACAAGGACCTCTGACTGAGGCCCTACAGAGTCTCCTGGACAGATTCCTTGTGCCTCTTCAAACTCTTCAACAGGACTGAACATACTGCACACCTTTGTAAAGCCAGTAATGAATCAGTCAAACACCTGGACTGACTGAGTGTTCAGATAACACACAACCAGGAGGGCAAGAACAGGCCCCAATAATACCAGGCTTGCATATCAATCTATAACAATCCAAGCCAAAAACAGGAATCACCAAAACCCTTTAGTACAATAAACTTTGCTATGGACATTTACCTTTTCTGGATTACCTATACCGTACCCAGCTCTTTTTGGATGAGATATACAGTGGGAACCGAAAGTATTCAGACCCCGTTACATTTTTCACTCTTTGTTTCATTGCAGCCATTTGGTAAAATCAAAAAACTTCATTTTTTTTCTCATTAATGTACACTCTGCACCCCATCTTGACTGAAAAAAGAGAAATGTAGAAATTTTTGCAAATTTATTAAAAAGAAAGACCAAAATATCACATGGCCATAAGTATTCAGACCCTTTGCTCAGACAGTCATATTTAAGTCACATGCTGTCCATTTCCTTGTGATCCGCCTTGAGATGGTTCTGCTCCTTCATTGGAGTTCAGCTGTGTTTAATTAAACTGATAGGACTTGATTTGGAAAGGCACACACCTGTCTATATAAGGCTGGAGTCACACAACGTATGAAAAATTGGTCCGTTTTACATGGATGAGAATCGCAGAAATGTTCCCTGAACAGTGATCCGTATGTCATCCATGTGCAATGCGAGGATGCGATTTTCTCTCCGGATTGCAAAATGGACATAATGGATCCATGGCCTCAAATATTCGTGCAAACATATATACTGTATATATACATACTGTATATATAATCTATATTTAAATATATAAATGTCAGTGAGCTATATACAGTATATATATAACATATGTCTTTATTTTTCATACAGAGCTAGATAGCAGAATAGCCGTTAAAATTAATTTGTTGGCTTCTGTAAAATCATTACAGAACCCGACAGGATATGAGACATAGTTTACATAAAGTAAACCATTGCATATCCGTAAGATTTATATATGTCCCTCACTAACAATGTTGTTAGTGTGTGTGTGTAAAATATTGGAGCTGTAAGTGTTAAATTAAAGAATTATTTTACAGAAAAAAATGGCATGGGTTTACGCGCAATTTTCTCCGCCAGAGAGGGAAAGCCAGTGACTGAGGGCAGATATTAATATCCTAGAGAGGGGCCCCTTGCTAAAAACATCTGCCCGCAGCCACACCAGAAAATGCGCATCTGTAAGATGCGCCAATTCCGGCACTTAGCCTGTCTCTTCCCAGTGCCCTGTTGCGGGTGGCATATGGGGTAATAAGGGGTTAATGTCACCTTTGTATTGTAAGGTGACATTAAGCCAGGTTAATAATGGAGAGGTGTCAATAAGACACCTATCCTTTATTAATTCAATAGTGACGCTACCACTGACATCACTGAGGCTGCACAAACTTCCCGCATGACCCGCTGTGAACTCTGCAGCGTGGGAAAATGTTCAGAAACTATTCCATGCTACTGAGTTCATGTCCAGTCAGGCGGGGAGGCTGCGCATGCAGCTTTTCATTAATTCTCTGTGGTTTACAGCCGGGCCGGTCGCATTAGCACCGCTCCAAGTTGTAAACTATTTAACCCCTTCAGATGGATTGCAGCTTGGGACTTGACTGTACAGCGGAAAGGCATGGGACATTGTTGCTTTTTGATTTTTTTTACAGGAGAACAAGGGCTTTGATTGGATTGGGAGTTTAATAAAGATGGCAAAAATGTGTGTTTAATTTTTTCATTAAAAGACTTCTTAATGTGTGGTTTTTTTAACCCTTTCATACTATTGGATTAATAATGGATAGGTGCCTTATTGATATCTCTTCATTATTAACCGGGTTTAATGTCACCTTACAATATAAAGGTGACAATAACCCCTTATTACCCCATATGCCACCTGCTACAGGGCAATGGGAAGAGAGAGGCCAAGTGCCGGAATTGGCGCATCTTACAGATGCGCCTTTTCTGGAGTGGCTGGGGGCAGATGTTTTTAGCCGGGGGGACCAATAACCATGGTCCCTCTCTAGGCTTTTAATATCTGCCCTCAGTCATTGGTTTTCCCTCTCTGATGGAGAAAATTGCTGGGGGCCCACTCGATTTTTCCGTGAATTAACACATACAGCTTCAGCTCCAATATTTTACACACACACACACACACACTAATAACATTACTAGTGAGGGACATATATAAAGCTTACAGATATGCAATGGTTTATTGTATGTAAAAAATGTTTCATATCCTGTCGGGTTCTGTAATGATTTTACAGAAGCCGACAATTGAATTATCACCTATTCTGCTGTCTATATCTCAATAATAATAATAATAAATTTTATTTCTATAGCGCTGACATATTCCGCAGCACTTTACATTTCAGAGGGGACTTGTACAGACGATAGACATTACAGCATAACAATAATCACATAGATCATAACAGATACCAAGAGGAATGAGGGCCCTGCTCGCAAGCTTACAATGTATGATTAAAAGGTAGACACGAAAGGTGGATGGTAACAATTACCCTGATTGTTTGGATTAGCAATAATGTTAAGTGTGTAACAGTACAGACACAGAGGGCTAATAGATGCATTAAGCGTGTGGGAACATGATACGGGGAACCTGGTTATGGTAAAACTTTTGACTGTGCCACACAGGGATAGTTAGGTTAATGTGTTGAGGCGGTAGGCCAATCTGAATAAATGCATATTTAGGGATTGGGGACTAATCGTATTGACCTGGGAAGTGCATTCCAAAGAATTGGCGCAGCAAGTCTTGGAGATGGGAGTGGGAGGTTCTGATTATTGAGGATGCTAACCTCAGGTCATCAGCAGAACGGAGGGCACGGGTAGGGTGGTAGACTAAAACGAGGGAGGAGATGGGTGGTGCTGAGCCATGAAGTGCTTTGTTGGTGAGGGTAATAAGTTTGTACTGGATGGGTAGCCAGTGTAAGGACTGGCACAAGGTAATAATAATCTTTATTATTATATAGCGCTAACATATTCCACAGTGCTTTACAGTTTTGCACACATTAGCATCACTGTCCCCGATTGGGCTCACAATCTAAATTCCCTATCAGTATGTCTTTTGAATGCAGGAGGAAACTGGAGTGCCCAGAGCAAACCCACACAAACACAGGGTGAACATATAAACTCCTTGCAGATATGGTCCTTGGTGGGATTTGAAACCACTGTGCTGCCCGGCAGAGGCAGAGGCAGAGGCAGAGGCATCAGTGTAACGATTGGCGAGGAATATGATCCTGGCTGCAGCATTCAAGACAGGGGGGAAAGTTTGGTAAGAGGGAGACCAGTTGGAAGAGAGTTACAATAGTCCAGACGAGAATGAATAAGAGAAACAGTAAGAGTTTTTGCGGAGTCAAAGGTAAGAAAAGGTCGAATTCTAGAAATGTTTTTGAGATGCAGATACAGTAACAAGAGCAATGATTTTTCAGAAGCCGACAATTGAATTATCACCTATTATCACCTATTCTGCTATCTATATCTCTATGAAATATAGGAAAAAGAGCACACATTGGGCGATAAAAGTGATTTTTTGGGTGACAATACACGGTTAGTGCACTCATCTTTACAGGTTGTGAGCAGTCACAACCCCTTACAGAATGTGAAAGGAACCAGTGGTCGCTGCAGACTCCCATAGATACCAATGTCACAAAGGAGGAAGAAAAAGACCGGGTTTTTCAATGTATCCGCGCTGACCACACAAGGACAGAAATATTCTTCATAGCTTTATTGTGCCGACACGTTTTGTGGCAGATCTGCCACTTCCTCTGGGCCAAAGAATTACAGTATCTGATTACAGCAGTGGTTTTATACAAAACCTTCATGACATCATAATTACATGCAAAAAGACATCACTTCCTGTGGAAACGCCCCCTCCAATGTCAAAATGTCATACACCAGTCACAATAACTTTACATCACGATCTAACCTCTGATAAAACACATTAAACATCTAAAAAAATCAATCTTTAATTTGAAAAAGTGTATGGAACCTATATTCACTACATATTAAAATTTTATAAAAATAGAGTTGACTAGAATCAAACCCACAGACTTTAGGCAAGCCAGAACACTTAAGGCTTCACATTACCATCATACTATCTCTCCACTTGTTAGGAATGGTTGTGGCTTTATATAAGACCTTCATGACATAAGACCTACATGACATCACAAACAGACAAAACATCACTTCCTGTGAAAAACGCCCCCTCCAATGTCAAAATGTCATACGCCAGTCACGATAACTTTATATCAAAATATAACCTCTGATAAAACACATCTAAACAATCAATCTTTCATTTAAAAAATGTATGAAACCTATAATAAATATATATTAAAATTTTATAAAGATAGAATCACTGGACTCAAACCCACCGGTTTCAGGCAAGCCAGAACCCTGTAGGCTCCCATTACCATTATGCTATCTCTCCACTTGCAAGGAATGGTAATGTAAATTGGAATTAACTGATTATTTGGTAAAATTCCCACTAGGTGTCCGACATCCAAAACGTGAGAACGCTGACCCGCCAGGTCAAGGAAGGAAATTCGTTGGGCCGCTAGGGACAAAAAACCGTGAGAGGCAGCTTATCAAAAAAGATCTACCAACTCATTGAAGCCTTTAGGATGAATGATATCTAGTTTGTATATCCAAAACACTCCTCTCTTATTTAGACACTGTATTCTGTTTGGGGTATCCACTGGTATATGATCTATGGGTGTAACTCATAGTGAGGCTTTATTTTTCAAAACAATGTCGAGACAAGCCATGTTTCAGATATCCTTTAGAGCAGGGTTCCACAACTCCAGTCCTCAAGGCCCACCAACAGATCATGTTTTCAGGATTTTCTTAGTATTGCTCAGGTGATAATTGCATCACCTGTGCAATACAAAGGAAATCCTGAAAACATGATCGGTTGTGGGCCTTGAGGACTGGAGTTAGGGAACCCTGCTTTAGAGATATAGTGTCTATGTGAGTTCATCCTTAGATGTAGAGGCTGTGTAGTGCGTCCCACATATTGTTTCCCACAGCAACAATCAATTAGATAAATCACAAAACTGGATTGACATGTTAGCTTAAAATTAATTTCATATACTCTATCATTATCACTATTTGAATGAAAGGTATTTACATTATCATTGATCCTTAAACACAAGCATTTTTTGCTTTTACATTTAAAGGAACCTCTTATGTGCTTCTGTAAGGTACTTTTTCCTGCATTCGGGGCTTTTTTGGCTCCCACATCCCTAATTCTACTGGGGACTAAAATGTTTTTTAGGGATGGCGCCATCCTAAAGGTAACCACTGGTCTAGTTGGTAATACTTTCTGACAGGCTGGGTCATTTAGTGGGACCTTCCAGTGCTTCTGTATTATGTTCCTGATAGTGCCATTTTGGGAAGAAAAGGTTGGGATGACATTAGTGGTATAGTATTCATCTTTAGATTTTTTATTTCCTGTCCCATGTATTAAACTACTTTGCCTCTGAGTATGCGTCGGCACAATGAAGCTATGAAGAATATTTGTGTCCTTGCGTGGTCAGCGCGGATACATTGAAAAACCCGGTCTTTTTCTTCCTCCTTTGTGTCTATGAAATATAAATATATATATGAGTCAATGATATATATATATATATATATATATATATATATATATATACTGCTAAAAGAAATAAAGGGAATACATCCTAGTACATTGTGTTGGTTAGGTGTTTCCTTTATTTTTTGAGCAGTATTTATATATATATATATATATATATAAAGTAAAAAAATAGTCAGCACTCAAATTAAATGTGAAAAAAAGTGGATACAACATTTAATTTGAGTGCTGCCTATTTTTTTACTTTTGTTAATTTGGCTGTTTGGACACTGCTGAATAGGTTTTGCACCAACTATTTAATTTTGGTAGTGCTGCCCTTTTTTTGATTTATATATATATATCTATACTATGTCTATACATGTGTTCTATCTATTCTATTTTAACCTGTCAGTGTGATTTTACAGTATAGCGTAGTGCACTGAATTGCCAGTTTTTCTAAAGGACACCTGTGCTTATTTCTTGCAAGTCACACGCATGGGCCGTGTGTAATCCGTTTTTTTTCTCGCACCCATAGACTTGCATTGGCGAGTCTTGGCCGTAATACAGTGCAAGTCGCAGCATGCTGTGATTTCTCTTGCACGTATAATACGGGCGAGAAAAAAAAACGGATGATGTGAGCTGCCCATAGATTAACATTGGTCCAAGTGCTATGCAATTTTTTTTTTCGCATAGCACTTGTCCGTATTCTACAGTAGTATGACTCCAACCTAGGACCTCGCAGCTCACAGTTCATGTCAGACCAAATGAGAATCATGAGGTCAAAGGAACTGGCCAGGGAGCTCAGAGACAGAATTGTGGCAATGCACAGATCTGGCCAAGGTTACAAAAGAAATTCTGCAGTACTCAAGGTTCCTAAGAGCACAGTGGCCTCCATAATCCTTAAATGGAAGAAGTTTGGGACCACCAGAAGTCTTCCTAGACCTGGCTGTCCAGCCAAACTGAATAATCGTAGGAGAAAAGCCTTGGTGCGAGAGGTAAAGAAGAACCACAAGATCAATGTGGCTGAGCTCCACAGATGCAGGAGGGAGATGGAAGAAAGTTCCACAAAGTTAACTATCACTGCAGCCCTCCACCAGCCGGGCCTTTATGGCAGAGTGGCCCGACGGAAGCCTCTGTTTAGTGCAAGACATATGAAAGCCCGCATAGAGTATGCTAAAAAACACATGAAGGACTCCCAGACTATGAGAAATAAGATTCTCTGGTCTGATGAGACAAAGATAGACCTTTTTGGTGATAATTCTAAGCGTTATGTGTGGATAAAACCAGGCATTGATCATCACCTGCCCAATACAATCCCAACAGTGAAACATGGTGGTGGAAGCATCATGTTATGGGGGTGTTTTTCAGCTGCAGGGACAGGACGACTGGTTGCCATTGAAGGAAACATGAATGCGGCCAAGTACACAGATATCCTGGATGAAAACGTCTTCCAGAGGGGTCTTGTCCTCAGACTTGGCTGAAGGTTCAGCTTCTAACAAAACAATGAACCTAAGTATACAGCTAAAATAACAAAGGAGTAAATTCAGAACAACTCTGTGACCATACTTGACTGGCACAGCCAGAGCCCTGAGCTAAACCCAATTGAGCATCTTTGGAGAGGCCTGAAAATGGCTGTCCACCAATGTTCACGATCCAACCTGACGGAACTGGAGATCCCCAAATCCAGGTGTGAAAAACTTGTATCCATTCCAAGAAGACTCATGGCTGTACTAGCTCAGAAGGGTGCTTCTACTCAATACTGAGCAAAGAGTCTGAGTACTTATGACTATGTGATATTTCAGTTTTTCTTTTTTAATAAATTTGCAAAACTGTCTACATTTCTGTTTTTTTTCAGTCAGGATGGGGTGCAGAGTGTACGTTAATGACAAAAAAATGAACTTTTTGAATTTACCACATGGATGCAATGAAACAATGAGTGAAAAATTTAAAGGGGTATGAATACTTTCCGTACCCACTTTATATTTCCTGGAGCCTAGTATGCATATGAAGGGAATCTTGCAGAATTATAGCAATCCCTGACCATTTGTCCTGTCCCTATCTCAAAAGGGTTATCAAGCCATCAGTAACACTCTGGAACTACATCAAACCAATCTGCTTCACAGACTTGAAAATGCTGAAACTTTAGAGATTACTCCAAGGACAAAACCAAAACTCTTGAAGGTGAGAACATCAGAAGATTTTGGGACCTTTCTAATCATACTTGGGGTCAATGGTAAAGCAAGACATCAGTCAAAAATGTGATTCATGTGTGAGCGGCAAGCTGTAAAGGATTACTTTACTTGAGTCACATCAAAGCGCATTTCCAGAATGAATACCTGAGTGACAGCTTGAAGACGTTTGGGATAATGTTTTATTGACAGATGAATAAAAAGCCTAATTATTTGGAAAGCCAAGGCTGGTGCAAAGTAAATCCATAATTCCTCAGCAAGAACATTATACCAATAATGGAACACAAATGGTTTTCTAACAGTGTGAGGATGCTTTGCAGTCATGGGACATGGACAGCTTTTAAATTGTTAAGGAATCAATGAGAATTTTTTATCAGTCTTCTTTAGCTTGAAGATACTTAATACTTTTTTTGAACCAGAAAGCTAATAAGCCACCTTTCCTTTTCAAGACACCCTATATGCAAGATAAAGCAACTCTCCATCGTGGAACTGAAAGGTGACTAAACATATCATATGAATGGTCACCCTACTCGCTGACCTCCCTTTGCCTGCAGCTGTCTCCTTCACTCAGATTGGTGTTTCCTCATGCCTCCAAGACAACTGTGGCATTGGCATGGAGAACCCAGTGGTAAGTCTAAACTTCACCTCACATGCCTTTGATATCCCTTGGCACAAGGAAGATGTGGTTCAGTCTTATCACTGGGCCCCCTGAGCCAATCTTGGAAACAGGAGGAATGGATCTCCGATGTATAACGTTTAGGCAGCAGGAGGCACTCAAAGGACATTAAGTTGGATGACTATACATGTGGAAAGTATAATTTTCAATATCGGGGTGGAGGGTCACTTTAAGAAGGGCCGTTTCAACCAAAGACAAAGCAATAATGGCTTACTTGACTGCCGAAGTGTTTATGGAAATGCAGAAGTGTAGAGAACAGGAAACTCCAAATCTCTTTAAAGCCAGAAAACCACAAAAGCATCCAGAAAGTCAGCTAAATCATGGCCAATAATAAAAACGACTACTGTGATTAGAAGTTCATCCACTTCGCAAGACTTATGGGTAAAATATCATATATAGTGCTCTTCGGTTTTATGATGTTGTGCTCTTCGATTTTATGACGTAGGAATGACATGACTTTGGTTAAGCGAGATACCGTATATCCCACCACCCTACTTACTTTACAAAGTTAGTGTAGTCTCTCAATTATCAAATCTACTTATGTGTCCTCCACAATATCAGGATACCACCTCGAAAGTGAGTCTCGAATGCAGGGGCCATTTATCGTGTGGGGAATTTTTGAAATCAGTTTGGATTCTGGTTGTCTTTATTTCCCTCAAATTATTTACAGTGCTGGATGACATTTGATAACCTTGGTTCACTGTCAAGAGCTGTTTTTCTCATTATGCTTCTCTTCCCGCTATTGGGGAATCGCAGGTTTTTGGAATCAGTCATCATAATCTTTTATAAATCTGACTTAAACTTTACTTTCATAGCTAACCATGCCAACTTTTTACAAGTTGATCTAGGCTCAAAAATGGCAAAAAATTAGCCTTTTTTTGCTGTTAGATAGCATGCAACAAAACTTCCAACTTTGATATGGGGAAAATAAAATGGCACATGAACCTAAAACACAATACTCCGTATGTCTTCTTTGACATGAATATGTTAATTTATTCTTGCCTTAATGTAAGGCTTCATTTACACATCTGTGTGACGCGTCTTCGTACTGTCCGATTTTTTCTCAGACAGCACACTAACCTATAGAGTTTCACTGAGTCACTTGCATATGCGTTTTAAATATCGGTCCATGTCTCCGGTCCGTGAGACTCAGAGCATGTCATATTCTGATAACTTTTTATGGATGAGTGTCAGCCATTAAAGTCTATTGGAATCCGTAGGACACAGAAAAAACTAGGAAACCAGACTTTGTACTTTGAGTTCCTTCCTAGTTTCATCACTTTTTAACTAATACGTTGTTAATAGCCAATACGTAAAAAAAGCTCAGTCTACACCTGCATCAGTGAAAGAAAGAAGGATGCAACTAGTATGAAGCCAAGTGTGTACCAAATATTAAGTTCTGTTTTTCTATTACATCACATACTTACAGTTGTGGCCAAAAGTATTGACACCCCTGCAATTCTGTCAGATAATACTCAGTTTCTTCCTGAAAATGATTGCAAACACAAATTCTTTGGTATTATTATCTTCATTTAATTTGTCTTAAATGAAAAAAACACAAAAGAGAATGAAGAAAAAAGCAAAACATTGATCATTTCACACAAAACTCCAAAAATGGGCAGACAAAAGTATTGGCACCCTCAGCCTAATACTTGGTTGCACAACCTTTAGCCAAAATAACTGCGACCAACCGCTTCCGGTAACCATCAATGAGTTTCTTACAATGCTCTGCTGGAATTTTAGACCATTCTTCTTTGGCAAACTGCTCCAGGTCCCTGATATTTGAAGGGTGCCTTCTCCAAACTGCCATTTTTAGATCTCTCCACAGGTGTTCTATGGGATTCAGGTCTGGACTCATTGCTGGCCACCTTAGAAGTCTCCAGTGCTTTCTCTCAAACCATTTTCTAGTGCTTTTTGAAGTGTGTTTTGGGTCATTGTCCTGCTGGAAGACCCATGACTAGAGTTGAGCGAAACGGGTCGAAAAAATTCAAAAGTCACCGACTTTTGGCAAAGACGGGTTTCATGAAACGAAACCCGACCCTAGGATGAGGTCGGCCACGAGGTCGGCGACTTACGTGCCAAAGTCGCGTTTCAAAAGTTTGTTTTGCGCTCTTTTTCAGCCAATCAGGATCCACGGACACTGTGGGCAACGTGATGACATAGGCACGGGTCACCACCATCTTTCAGAAGGGCATGCAAGTGATTGGCTTGCTTTGGGGGGCGTCACAGGGGGTATAAAAGGGCGTGCACGCCGACCGCCATGTTACTCATGCTGATCTCAGAATAGGGAGAGCTGCTGCTGCTGATGATTTTGTAGGGAGAGCGTTAGGCAGGGAAGAAGACACCAAAAACTGCTTCTGCTGCTAGCGATTTTGCCTGTACAACACACCAGTCACTGTGCAGTGCAAGGGGAGGCTATATAGTGGTGTATCAGTGGTGTTGGTTGTTGGGCTGCCTTCTAAGGCTTCCTGACATTCCTGCATTGCTGTTTACCCACTGCTCCGCAAACTGCTTTTTTAAAAGCAATCCCAATTTTTTTTTTTGTCCTGCTGAGAAGAAGAAAAAAAAACTGCTTCTGCTGCTAGCGATTTTGCCTGTACAACACACCAGTCACTGTGCAGTGCAAGGGGAGGCTATATAGTGGTGTATCAGTGGTGTTGGTTGTTGGGCTGCCTTCTAAGGCTTCCTGACATTCCTGCATTGCTGTTTACCCACTGCTCCGCAAACTGCTTTTTTAAAAGCAATCCCAATTTTTTTTTTGTCCTGCTGAGAAGAAGAAAAAAAAACTGCTTCTGCTGCTAGCAATTTTGCCTGTACAACACACCAGTCACTGTGCAGTGCAAGGGGAGGCTATATAGTGGTGTATCAGTGGTGTTGGTTGTTGGGCTGCCTTCTAAGGCTTCCTGACATTCCTGCATTGCTGTTTACCCACTGCTCCGCAAACTGCTTTTTTAAAAGCAATCACAATTTTTTTTTTTGTCCTGCTGAGGTACTGAGCGTGCATTTTTTCACACCATACAGCGGTGTACGCTCCTCACACAGTACCGTGTAACGACTGTTATCACAGCCACAGTGAAGCTATCAGTGAGTCACTCTGTGAGAATAAGTCGAGGACATGTTCCGTTCTTACAGACCTGCACTCTAGGCAGATTCCAATTCTGCCCAATTCTACATACACCTTGTAGTTTGTGATACACTAGCCAATTTCTGCCTGTGACAGAGCGCTCAGATACTCAGTGGGCCTCACACAATCCATAAGTGTCCAGTGTCCACAAGTGTGTGCAGAAATTCAAAATCTCCCTTATCCTCTAGTCACTTTGGTCACAGCTCTGCCATCGAGCCTGTGACAGAGCGCTCAGATACTCAGTGGGCCTCACACAATCCATAAGTGTCCAGTGTCCACAAGTGTCTGCAGAAATTCAAAATCTCCCTTATCCTCTAGTCACTTTGGTCACAGCTCTGCCATCGAGCCTGTGACAGAGCGCTCAGATACTCAGTGGGCCTCACACAATCCATAAGTGTCCAGTGTCCACAAGTGTCTGCAGAAATTCAAAATCTCCCTTATCCTCTAGTCACTTTGGTCACAGCTCTGCCATCGAGCCTGTGACAGAGCGCTCAGATACTCAGTGGGCCTCACACAATCCATAAGTGTCCAGTGTCCACAAGTGTGTGCAGAAATTCAAAATCTCCCTTATCCTCTAGTCACAGCTCTGCCATCGAGCCTGTGACAGAGTGCTCAGATACTCAGTGGGCCTCACACAATCCATAAGTGTCCAGTGTCCACAAGTGTGTGCAGAAATTCAAAATCTCCCTTATCCTCTAGTCACTTTGGTCACAGCTCTGCCATCGAGCCTGTGACAGAGCGCTCAGATACTCAGTGGGCCTCACACAATCCATAAGTGTCCAGTGTCCACAAGTGTCTGCAGAAATTCAAAATCTCCCTTATCCTCTAGTCACTTTGGTCACAGCTCTGCCATCGAGCCTGTGACAGAGCGCTCAGATACTCAGTGGGCCTCACACAATCCATAAGTGTCAAGTGTCCACAAGTGTGTGCAGAAATTCAAAATCTCCCTTATCCTCTTGTCACTTTGGTCACAGCTCTGCCATCGAGCCTGTGACAGAGCGCTCAGATACTCAGTGGGCCTCACACAATCCATAAGTGTCCAGTGTCCACAAGTGTCTGCAGAAATTCAAAATCTCCCCTGTCCTATAGACACCTTGTACCTTGTTTTACATTACTATATAGTTTGTTGGATTTTGTCTACATTTCTACCAAAAATGAGGAAGGCTGGTGGAAGAGGCCGTGGAATTGTGCGGGGGTTGACAGCTGGTAATGATGGTGTTGGTGGTGGATCTGATGGTAGTGGCAAGAGCAAAATAGGACCGAATGCAGGAGGTGTTGAGCCTGCATCATCGTCTGGCTACATAAGGCCTCGAACGCTTAGTTTTCTAGGAGTTGGCAAACCGCTTTTAAAGCCAGAGCATCAGGAAAAAGTTTTGTCTTACATTGCTGACTCAGCCTCCAGCTCTATCGCCTCCTCTTCTTCAGTTGTAAAAAGTAAAAGCACTGAGTCGTCATTGGAGGCTCATGTTCATGAACCACACCTTTCCTTGTGTCCTTCACCCCAACCAAGATTGAAGGATGACGCAGGCCATACTACTGATTACTCCATGGAGCTGTTTTCACATACCATGCCTGGATTATCAAGTGAAATGGTGAATTACCCAGGCCAAGATGAATCTGACATGGAGTGCACTGATGCACAGCCGCTGATGGATGATTCTGCTGGTACATTCACTCAGAGCACTACATTGTCCTCGCAGTGTACAGAGCCAGATTCTGACCCTGATGAGACTCAGGTGCCCCTTCCCGCACACTATACCACCATACACGGTGACACAGAGGAAGGTGCACATGACATAGAAGAGGAGGTGATGGATGACCCAGTTGTTGACCCAGATTGGCATCCATTGGGGGAAGAGGGTGCTGCTTCCAATAGCTCAGATGAGGAGCATCCACAGCAGACATCGACATCGCAACAGCTGTTATCTGGCAGGCCCGGAGCACTCCAAAGACAGGTTCCAAACATCAAAAGAGTTGCTGGACAGCTTGTCCAGAGGGTCAAAAGATCACAGCGTGATAGGCCGCAAAATGTCTGCCAAAGTAGGAAGAGTGCAGTGTGGCACTTTTTTGAACAAAATCCTCATGATCAGGCCAAGGTTATCTGTAAGAAGTGCGCAAAGACCTTTAGCCGAGGAAAAAATCTGAAAAATTTGAATACCAGTTGCATGCTTAGACATTTAACCAGCATGCACTTGCAAGCGTGGACACAACACCAAACCTCAAGTGCCACATGTGCAACTGATCACAACGAAGGTAGTCAGCAACGCTACATTGTTTCCCCCACTGTAAGCCCACCGGTTAGCACAGCAGAAAATGTTGAGGTGTTGTTGCAATGCCACAGCAGTCAGGGAATCCCACTGTTATATCAACGAAAGACTGATTCTAGGCCATCAGAAAGAACAACAACTCCATCACCATCATCAACCCTCTCTCAGTCCGCCCTGTCCACCGCTACTTCCACCATATGCAGCTCTCAAGTCCAGCTCACCCTCCCAGACACTATGAGTAGGTCAAGAAAGTACTCAGTCTCTCATCCGCGTACACTGGGTTTGAACGCCCACATTGCCAAACTAATCTAGTTTGAGATGATGCCCTTTCGGTTGGTGGAAAGCACAGCTTTCCGCGAACTCATGGCCTATGCAGTACCACGCTATGACCTACCCAGTCGCCACTTCTTCTCTCGCAAAGCCATCCCTGCCCTCCACCATCATGTGAAAGACCGCATTGTCCATGCACTCAAGCAGTCAGTGAGCGGAAAGGTGCACCTCACAACTGATGCATGGTCCAGTCGGCATGACCAGGGCCGTTACGTGTCCATCACTGCGCACTGGGTTAATGTGGTGGATGCAGGGTCCACAGGGGACAGCGGTGGTGGGACAGTGCTGCCTAGCCCACGGTATAGGAAACAGTTGGCTGTAGGCGTTCCACCCTCCTCCTCCTCCTCCTCCTCCTCCAGAAGCGAAATCTCGTCCACAGAGCGCAGTCGTACGAGCACTCCATCTGCAGCTGCCACTGTTGCACACGATGTGTCCCCCTATCGAGCAGCTAGTGGAAAGCGTCAGCAGGCTGTGTTGCAGATGATTTGTTTGGGCAACAGACACACCGCCGAGGTACTGGCCGAGTACTTGAAGCGACAAACTGAGTCATGGCTGGGCAGTGTACATCTTGAGGCAGGCAAGGTAGTTAGTGATAACGGCCGTAATTTTGTGGCAGCCATAGCCCTTTCAAAACTCAGCCACATACCTTGCTTGGCTCACACCTTGAACCTGGTGGTGCAGTGCTTCCTCAAAAATTATCCGGAGTTAACAGCCCTGCTCCAGAAGGTGCGAAGACTGTGCGCGCACATCTGCCGGTCGCCTGTACACTCCGTTCGTATGCAGAAGCTGCAGCGATTGCTCCACCTTCCCAACCACCGCCTCATTATCGACATTGCAACAAGGTGGAACTCCACCCTGCACATGGTGGAGCGGCTGTGCGAGCAGAGGCAGGCCATAATGCATTTGTGGGAGGATACACGGCCAGGCACTTTGAGAGCAGACATGGAGTTGACAGGTGTGCAGTGGTCGAAGCTGAAAGACCTCTGTAAAGTCCTTCAGTGTTTTGAGGAATGCACACGGCTGGTAAGCGCAGACGACGCCATCCTAAGCATGAGCATCCCACTTATGCGTCTGCTCATGCAAACTTTGACGCACCTTAAGGAGCAGGCGTCTGCAGCCAATGTTGATGAGGAGGAAGAGGAGGAGGGAATCCTTGATGACATTCAGCCATTGTCTGCTCAGGGACCTCTCCTGGACGAGGTGGAGGAAGAAGAGGAGGAGGAGGATGATGATGGGGATGATTACTTAGGGGAGGAGGATGCATCTCGTGGGGCAAGTGAAAATGTTGGCGTGGCAAGGTCTGGTACAGGGTTTGTGCGTGACTGGAGGGATGTGGATTTGCCAGAAAGTGCTCCTCCAACCAGCACTCGCAGTGCATCATTGACACCGGGAACATTGGCCCACATGTCAGATTATGCCTTGCAGATCCTAAAAATTGACCCCCGCATTGCCAAAATGATGAACGATGACGACTACTGGTTGGCCAGCATCCTGGATCCACGCTATAAAGGCAAATTACAAAACATCATGCCACAGGAGAACCTTGACCTAATATTGGCTAATAAACAAGCAACTCTGGTAAATCGGTTGCTTGAGGCATTCCCAGCACACAGCAGCGGTGATGGTTCTCACACGAGCCGTACGGGCCGGGGGCAGCTTGGCAGAGGTGTTCATGGTGCACACAGCAGAAGTGGCGTTGGAGACAGGGGTTTCATGACAATGTTGTGGACTGATTTTTCAAATACCGCTCACACAACTGGTAATACTGCATCGATGGAAAGTGACAGGAGACAGCAGTTGTCAACTATGGTTACAAACTACTTTTCCTCCCATATCGATGTTCTCCCACACAGGTCATTCCCCTTTGACTATTGGGCCGCTAAACTGGACACCTGGCCTGAATTGGCACAATATGCCTTACAGGAGCTCGCTTGCCCAGCTGCAAGTGTGCTATCGGAAAGAGTCTTCAGTGCAGCTGGATCAATCCTGACAGAAAAAAGGACCCGTCTGTCAACCCAAAATGTGGATGATCTAACCTTCATTAAAATGAACCATGCATGGGTTTCCAAGGATTTTGTCCCACCTTCCCCTGATGACACATAGGGTCACAGAAAAATGGCTTGCTTTGGTCCACCTCTTCCTGGGACTTCACCTATTTCGCCTTTTGCATCAGCTGAATGTCCAACATCAACATATGCCACTTTCTAAAACTCCCTAACTGTGCTGCCTCCCCCCCCCATGGCCGGGGTCACCACCTAGCGCACGACACCGTGCGAGTGCCGTTGCCCTGGACAGGTGAGTAGGCCGACTCTTGGGCGCGGGCACTGGCACAGGGTCCCTCATAGTGCAATCAAGTGTCTCTGACGGTGGTGGTGCACACCCGCCGTCAGACACACCGCTGTACTATGAGGGGCCCAGTGCCAGTACCGACGCCCACGAGTGGGCCCCCCTTGCTTAGGCAGGGCCCCAGCATTTGCAATCTTTACCTCTCCCTGCTCCTCCACTGTGTAATCTGGGCCGTCAAATCCATACTGTGCCTGACACCGTCTGAGCCTGCCTCCTGATGTATAGACATATATTTTGAATGTGTACGCTATCCATACATGTTATCTGGGGATACAGTAACCCTTTCTAACCTTTGTGCAATCACGTGCAATCCATACTGGGCCTAACACCGTCTGAGCCTGCCTCCTGATGTATAGACATATATTTTGAATGTGTACACTATGCTATCCATACATGTTATCCGGGGATACGGTACCCTTTCTAACCTTTGTGCAATCACGTGCAATCCATACTGGGCCTAACACCGTCTGAGCCTGCCTCCTGATGTATAGACATATATTTTGAATGTGTACACTATGCTATCCATACATGTTATCCGGGGATACGGTACCCTTTCTAACCTTTGTGCAATCACGTGCAATCCATACTGTGCCTGACACCGTCTGAGCCTGCCTCCTGATGTATAGACATATATTTTGAATGTGTACGCTATCCATACATGTTATCTAGGGATATGGTACCCTTTCTAACCTTTGTGCAATCACGTGCAATCCATACTGGGCCTAACACCATCTGAGCCTGCCTCCTGATGTATAGACATATATTTTGAATGTGTACACTATGCTATCCATACATGTTATCCGGGGATACGGTACCCTTTCTAACCTTTGTGCAATCACGTGCAATCCGTACTGGGCCTAACACCGTCTGAGCCTGCCTCCTGATGTATAGACATATATTTTGAATGTGTACGCTATCCATACATGTTATCTGGGGATACGGTACCCTTTCTAACCTTTGTGCAATCACGTGCAATCCATACTGGGCCTAACACCGTCTGAGCCTGCCTCCTGATGTATAGACATACATTTTGAATGTGTACGCTATCCATACATGTTATCTGGGGATACGGTACCCTTTCTCACCTTTGTGCAATCACGTGTAATCCATACTGGGCGTGAGAACGGCTGGCGAGCTGTTAAGCAAGCTACAGCACCTGTGGTTTGCACACGTAAGTTTTTCATTTTTTCAGGAATGACGGTTAGGCCTAATTCCGGAACTGCGGTTGACCTGCACTTACTGGGAAATCATCGTTCGCGGGTAATAATTGTAATCAGTGATCCCCATCACTTATGTTGTTCAGCGGGTTATCTGCACCTGTAAGCGACAAACGCTGGCCTTTTCAGTGTAGCGCACATGCAGCCACGGACATGTAAGGGCATGACACACCAGTTATTGGCCAATCTCATGTGCCAGAGCCTCAAGTGTCCCTCTAGTAAGCCGGACTCGGACCGCGGGGCATGACGGAGTCTCGTTCGTTAACGGAATTAAGCTTGCAATGTGTGCATCTGTTCTGTAGCTGGCATGGTTGAGGTTTCCCAGGTGGAGTCGAATTTAACCGTAGGCTCCACTCCTGGTGGTGCCCTTCTGGACATTCCTTTAAGGTTCAGCTTTGCAACCATACTGCCCACGTAAAACAAACACTTTGCCTTCATGAACGCTGTTTGGAGGGTCATGACTCGTGGGAATAACGCCACCCAATCAGTTAACCTGCTAGAGAGACCCTTCGTTGCTCCCAAGCATGACATCACACTCCCTAGGAGGAAGGTAATGCCACTGTGGCGACCGTACTCCTGGGGGCGACACAAGTGCACTGATGCCCAGCCACTGCTCAATGAATCTGCTGGTACATTGACGCAGACCACTACATTCCCCTCGCACGCTACACGGCCTGAATCTGACCCTGATGAAACTCAGGTTACCCTTCCCATATACAGTTCCATCTTACACGTGACAAAGAGGAAGCTGCAGATGAAAGTGCAGGTTCGGCCCACCCGCCATCAGACACACCACCGTACTATCAGGGGCCCTGTGCCAGTGCCGTCGCCAACGAGTGGGCCCCCCCTGCTTGCTCAGGATCACAGCACTTGCAAGGTTGAAATACTGTGCAGTGAGATGGAAGATGGGGACGACGAGGAGTCCAGACAAGTACAGGGATTCCCTAGCGAGGAGACTTATTTGATTGTTTTCAATGTTGGGACAGCAATTTTTGGGGAGCACTATACTCTGGAGAATGATAGATGGGGCCCACCATACACTGGAACATTCCAAAGGTGGACATCAGACACTGGAGCAGCATTTACAGGGCCCATTATACACTAGAGCATTAGAAATGGGGCCCATTATGTTTGGAGCATTATTTGGGCCCATAAGACAGTGGAGCTTCATCCATGGGGACCAACATATACTGTAGCATTATGTGGAGCTCATCATATACTGTTTCAAACATTATATGGGACCAATGATTCTGTATGGAGAAATAGATGGGCCTTGTCATGAGATGTAAAAAGTGAAGTATTTTTCATTGTATTATACCGCTATTTCTCTGCCGTATCGGAGCATGATGAGTTGTGGTATGTGTTAAAGGGGCGCTCTTTCGCCCAGGGCACATGAAAACCTGGAGCCAGCCCTCCCCCCCACAACTTTAGTCAAATAACCCCCATTTTTCAGTGCGTAACTTGTATTATGAAGTTAATTAAGGTTGACAAGCTTAAGTAAGAAGAATTGACGCTTTTGGCATTCAAATGGGCACTGTAGGTGTGTTTCCTGTCCTCCTCTCACTGCCGACTTTTATTCCCCATTGACTTACATTGGGTTTCGTGTTTCGGGACGACCCCGACTTTTCCCTATAATTGGACGATCTTGCTCGACCCGACTTATGGAAAAGTCGGGTTTCACGAAACGAAACTCGACCCTAAAAAACCAAAAGTCGCTCAACTCTACCCATGACCTCTGAGGGAGACCCAGCTTTCTCACACTGGGCCCTACATTATGCTGCAAAATTTGTTGGTAGTCTTCAGACTTCATAATGCCATGCACATCGTCAAGCAGTCCAGTGCCAGAGGCAGCAAAGCAACCCCAAAACATCAGGGAACCTCCACAATGTTTGACTGAAGGGACCGTGTTCTTTTCTTTGAATGCCTCTTTTTTCTCCTGTAAACTCTATGTTGATGCCTTTGCCCAAAAAGCTCTACGTTTGTCTCATCTGACCAGAGAACATTCCTCCAAAACGTTCTAGGTTTTTTCAGGTAAGTTTTCGCAAACTCCAGCCTGGCTTTTTTATGTCTCGGGGTAAGAAGTGGGGTCTTCCTGGGTCTCCTACCATACAGTCCTTTTTCATTCAGACGCCGACGGATAGTACGGGTTGACACTGTTGTACCCTCGGACTGCAGGGCAGCTTGAACTTGTTTGGATGTTAGTCGAGGTTCTTTATCCAACATCCGCACAATCTTGCGTTGAAATCTCTTGTCAATTTTTCGTTTCCGTCCACATCTAGGGAGGTTAGCCACAGTGCCATGGACTTCAAACTTCTTGATGACACTGTGCACGGTAGACACAGAAACATTCAGGTCTTTGGAGATGGACTTGTAGCCTTGAGATTGCTCATGCTTCCTCACAAGTTGGTTTCTCAAGTCCTCAGACAGTTCTTTGGTCTTCTTTCTTTTCTCCATACTTAATGTGGTACGCACAAGGACACAGGACAGAGGTTGAGTCAACTTTAATCCATGTCAACTGGCTGCAAGTGTGATTTAGTAATTGCCAACACCTGTTAGGTGCCACAGGTAAGTTACAGGTGCTGTTAATTACACAAATTAGAGAAGCATCACAAGATTTTTCGAACAGTGCCAATACTTTTGTCCACCCTCTTTTTTATGTTTGGTGTGGAATTATATCCAATTTGGCTTTAGGACAATTCTTTTTGTGTTTTTTCATTTAAGACAAATTAAATGAAGATAATAATACCAAAGAATTTTTGTTTGCAATCATTTTCAGGAAGAAACTGAGTATTATCTGACAGAATTGCAGGGGTGTCAATACTTTTGGCCACAACTGTATTTCATGCAATAAAATGCAAATGAATTATGGAAAAATCATAAAATGTGATTTTTATGGATTTTTTTTTACTATTCTGTCTCTCACAGCTGAATTGTACCTACCATAAAAATTACAGACCTCTCCATTCTTTTTAGGTGGGAAACTGGCAGAGTATCATAATTTTTTCCGTACTGTATGTTGTTACATTTTACATGGTAATTTTTTTAAATTTAAGAAAGTTAAACTTTGAAACAATCCATATTTTTTTAAAAAAAACTGCTTACTAGAAAGATGCTTCTTAATATTATCTATATATAAAACTGCCTTAAATTGTCCACCATCCACTTCCGTCTGGATGTCCTCGAATCCCACAATCCACCGCGCCGCACCGGAAGTAGGCCGACCGCCATTTTTGAACACCCAAGTGATGCCGCTCGGATCCAGGATGCAGATGCGATCCTGAACACCGCTGCGATCCCGACCGCCGCTTGGATCCATGCCGCCGCTCAGATCCAGGCCACCGCTGTGATCCCAACCCCTACTGGGATCCCGGCCGCTGCTCAGATCCCAGCCACCGCTGAGATCCCAGCTGCCGCTCGGATCCAGGCCGCCGCTGCGATCACGAGGCTGTGAAAGGGGTGAAACGAGGGGGTATAACGAGAGGGTTGTAATGAAGAGGGTATAATGACAGGGTGTAATGAGGGGGTGTAATGAGAGGGTGTAATGAGGCGGGAGTAATGAGAGGGATGCCGCCGGACCCCCGCCAGGACCCACCTCCTGACTACACGCACCGGATCCCGCTGCTGCCTGCCCACCCACCTCCGTGCAATCACAGCTGGCAGGAAAGACCGCGGCTTGAGGCCTGTGCTGAAGATTGGATGCGGCCACCCTCTTGTGTTGCCGCAACTGCATGATTTGTGGCTGCTAGACAGGCTGAATACATGTGGGGGTTGCCTGTTTGTTAGGAAGTCATGCAGCTGCGGCAACACAAACTAAATCTCTGAGCACGCCCAAATACTTGGAGAACACCCGAGCAATGAGTACTCGCTAGTCACTAATAATATTATAATAATACAAATATAATATTATATATAATATTATATATAATAATATATAATATTATATATTATATATGTTTCTTCAGCTGTTCATCTTTAGGATTTTCCAAAGTCCTATTATCTCACAGATTGCAAACATTATAGAAAACCAGTTTTCTCCGTCCCTAAGCTACTAGATTATATTTTTCATTATAGTCATAAGGGAATTAAATGAATCTGCACAATAGTGCATGTGGGAAGTCATTTAGCTCTAAGGAAAGTTTAAGAACATAAGGGCAAGATGAGAAATAAGAAAAGCTTATTAAATCAATATTCTTCAAATTCCTATTATTTTACCCATATTATTTCTTGATGCAATGACATGGAAAATTGAATTCATTGGTTCAACCAAAGGTCTGTCCAGTGATATAAAGGATAATATATTTTCTACTTGTAAATAATGTTGTATACCTTGTAAATTTAGCATTTGTATATTATATAAATTAAGTGTTGTATAAGACTATTTTCACATCTGTGTTAATAATAATAATAATAATAATGTCGTGTTGACAAGGGTGCAGTACCAAAGTCAACCACCAGAGGGCAAACGTAGCTCACCTCCAGGGGAGTAGAGGCTCGACAATACTATCCCCACTCCCACCTCTGAAGCGTCAACCTCCACGATAAATGGTTCAGACGGGTCTGGTTGAATTAATACTGGAGCGGACATGAAACATTTCTTCAACGTAGAAAATGCCGCTACAGCTGAAGCTGGCCAGTTCTTGGTATCCATGCCCTTTTAAGTCAAGTCAGTGAGAGGTTTAACAATCTGTGAAAACCCTTTTATAAATTTGCTATAATAGTTTGCGAGTCCCAAGAAGCGCTGAAGACCTTTTAGATCTCTGGGTTGCACCCAGTCCACAATGGCCTGAACCTTTCTGGGGTCCATAAGAAACCCTTCAGCTGACAAGATAAACACCAGAAAGGACAGTTCCTGGACCAAAAACAAATATTTCCCTGGTTTAGCAAAGAGACAATTCTCTCGTAGTCTCTGGAGAACCGCACGAATATGACCTATGTGGGCCTGCTTCTCCACAAAGTACACCAGAATATCATCAAGATACACTACCATGAAGCGCCTAATAAAGACAGCAAAGACATGATTAATGAAATTTTGGAAAACAGCTAGCACATGTCAGACTGAAAGGCATAACCAAATCTTCGAACAGCCCCTCAGAAGTGAGGAACACAGTTTTCCACTCATCCCCCTCCCATATGCGGTTAAGATTGTATGCCCCTTGGAGATCTAATTTAGATAACCACTTAGCCCTAGACAATTGATTGTATAAATCAGGGATAAGTGGGAGAGGGTACGTATTCCTCACAGTGATCGTATTTAACTCTCGGAAATCGAGGCATGGGCGCAAACCACCATTTTTCTTTGTTCCAAAAAGAACCCAGACACCACAGGGGACATAGAGGGGTGAATGTGCCCTTTACAAAAGCTCTCAGAGATGTATTCTTTCACGGCCGTTTGCTCAGGACCGGATAAATTGTATAAACGGGCCTTGGGCAATTTAGCATCAGGAACAACATAACATAGTGACTGTCACGTCGCCGTTGGACTCGGTGGCTGGTGCTCCAGCCTTGGCCGCTGGGAGGCGCCGGACTCCTTTGACTGGTGGTGCCAGTGATATGAGGGCTATATCCTCATATGGTCCTGCTCCTTTGACACATGCCTCTGTCATTGGGCATCGCCGTGTTTCTCCTGTAGGTGATGGTGGTGACAGAGAAGGGGTCCCTGCGCAGGCGTCTGGTGGGCGCAGGCTTCGCTCTTCTGTCAGAGGTGAAGTGGTTGGTGCCAGTCGTGCATCGCCATCTGGCCTGGTTCTGGGGGTGGTCCAGATTAGGTCATCAGGCTGTGAGCCTATGAGAGGTAGCCATGTCCTTCAAATAATTTGGAGCCTGTCCTGCAGGCCGCCAGATATAGTCTTGGTTTCCCCAGTGTGCTAGTGCTTAATTACTATTTTGTAACTCTGCTGCTCGCCCGGTTTTTGACTCTGATCTTAGCCTGGATTTCTGACCATTCTACAGCCTGCAGATTTTGTACCTCTGCTGCTCACCCGGTTTTTTACTTTGACCTTAGCCTGGATTTCTGACCATTCTACAGCCTGCCGATTTTGTACCTCTGCTGCTCGCCGGGTTTTTGACTCTGACCTTGGCCTGGATTTTTGACCCTTCTACAGCCTGCCGATTTTGTACCTCTGCTGTTCGCCCGGTTTTTGACTTTGACTCCTGACTACGCTTTTGGTCCCGTTTATTGCTCACTTCCTGGGGACCGTCCTGCTCCGGTCCGCTGCTCTCATAGGCAGCTATCCCTTGGGCTCCGCTGTAGTTCCAGATCCCTGCATGGGGGTAAAGGGTCTCGGGGTTTCTCGGGGTGCTGTCTTACTTGCAGCTCAGACTCGCAACAAACGGACGTTGTTGTGAGTTCATTTTCCCCTTCACCTTTGATGTCTGATGAACTCCCTCTGCTGGTGAAGAGATGTAGTGAAATTGATTGGGATGGGAAGAACCTGTTATCTGAACAGGCGGAGTGTGATTGGACATCTGGAATTTATGAGTGGATATAAGGCAGCCAACGCCCTGCAGGGTTTGCTGGTGATCCTTTCTGCTCTGAGCTCTGGCATCCAGTTTTAGTTCCTGTCTACTAAAAGCTAAGTTTTTACCCTACTATTATTCCATGAGATTTTGTCTGGTTTCCTTAGTGTTTGTATTCAGCCAGTCCTGGATGGGACTGGCTGAATTCCATTTTTGTCTCTGATCAGTTGATCTCTTTGCTCTGTTTTCAGAATATACCTGAGTGCTGATATAGTGATTTTGAAGTCTAGCGACTTCAGGGCCTTTTTTCCTATCAGACGGTTGGGACATTTTTGTAGGGTTTTTTGCGGATTGCAGCCAGCATCTTTTCTGTCCTGTCCTATCTAGTTAGTTGGGCCCCATCGTTTGCTCAGCCTGTCTTTCTGTCTGTGTTTGTGTTTTCATCTGTTTTTCACCGACAATACATGTTGGGGGCTGTCTATTGTTTTGGGGTCTGCTCTGGGGCAGTTTAGATTTCCCCTTTCTTTCTTTAGGCTTATGTAGTTCTCCGACTGTGACGAGGGGTCTAGGGCACTGTAGGAACCCCCCACGGCTACTGTTAGTTGTGGTGAATAGGATCAGGGGTCTGCAATCCGATAGCTACCAACCTCTCTGGTTTTCTGGACTTAGCTAGTATTTTTGTTTTCTCCTCCTCCGGTGACTCATTCATAACAGGACGTCACAGTAACATAGTTAGCAAGGCCAAAAAAAGTCATTTGACCATCCAGTTCAGCCTATATTCCGTCAAAATAAATCCCCAGATTTACGTCCTTCTAAAGAACCTAATCACTGTAAGATACAATATTGTTAAGCTGCAGGAAGACATCCAGGCTTCTCTTGAACCCCTCGACTGAGTTCGCCATCACCACCTCCTCAGGCAAGGAATTCCAGATTCTCAATGCCCTAACAGTAAAGATTCCTCTTCAATGTTGGTGGAAAAACCTTCTCTCCTCCAGACGCAGATAATGCCCCCTTGTGACCGTCACCTTCTTTGGTATAAACAGATCCTCAGAGAGATATTTGTATTGTCCCCTTATATACTTACACATGGCTATTAGATCGCCCCTCAGTCTTTTTTTTCTGGACTAAATAATCCGAATTTTTGTAATGTCTCTGGTTATTGCAGTTCTCCCATCCCCTTTATTAATTTTCTTGCCCTCCTTTGTCCTCGCTCTAGTTCCATTATATCCTTCCTGAGCACCGGTGCCCAAAACTGTACAGTTCTCCATGTGCGGTCTAACCAGGAATTTGTACAGAGGCAGTATAATGCTCTCATCATGTGTATGCAGACCTTATTTAATGCACCCCATGATCCTGTTTGCCTTGACAGCTGCTGCCTGGCACTGGCTGCTCCAGGTAAGTTTATAATTAACTAGGATCCCCAAGTCCTTCTCCATGTCAGATTTAACCAGTGGTTTCACGTTCAGTGTGTAATGGTGATATTGATTCCTTCTTCCCATGTGTATAACCTTACATTTATCATTGTTAAACTGCATCTGCCACCTTTCGGCCCAAGTTTCCAACTTATCCAGATCCATCTGTAGCAGAATACTATCTTCTCCTGTATTGACTGCTTTACAAAGCTTTGTATCATCTGCAAATATCGATATTTTACTGAGTAAACCTTCTACCAGATCTTAATAAATATGTTGAAGAGAATAGGTCCCAACACCGACCCCTGCGGTACTGGTCACAGTGACACAGTTAGAGAATATACCATTTATAACCACCCTCTGCTTTCTATCACTAAGGCTAGTTTCACACTAGCGTTTATGAGCGCAGCGACGGCCTGCGCACGGCCGCCGGTAGCTCCGCCCACCGGCGCATGACGCTGCATGCGCCCTGCGTCCCCTATCTTTATCACAGGGGGCGCAGGCCGTGCGCAGTATGCGTTTGGCGGCGCATGCGCCTTTTTGACGGTGCGCCGACGCAACCAAACTGCAGCAAGTTGCGTTTGGCGCAGGTCGGCGCACCGTCAAAAGGACGCATGCGCCGCCAAACGCATACTGCGCACGGCCTGCGCCCCCTGTGATAAAGATAGGGGACGCAGGGCGCATGCAGCGTCATGCGCCGGTGGGCGGAGCTACCGGCTGAGGCGCGGCAGGGGGCGGGGCTTAGCGGCGGCCGTGCGCAGGCCGTCGCTGCGCTCCAAAACGCTAGTGTGAAACTAGCCTAAGCCAGTTACTTACCCATTTACACACATTTTCCCCAGACCCAGCATTCTCATTTTGTGTACCAACCTCTTGTGTATCAAACGCTTTGGAAAGATCAAGATATACCATATACCACAGCACTACAAGCTCTAGTACCAAAAGCAATGTTTCAGATCATGTGTATTTAATTGCTGCAATACGAAAGAAGCACATAATGCAAGTCCAGAAAGGTGAGGGGAATTGCCCCTCATGGAGGAAGCCTATTTGGCGAAACGGCGCTGTAGGGGTGGCTGTGGGCGCTTATCTAAGAAGCATTGCACATGCAAGTGAAGGACTTTTTTTTTTTTTATAATGTGGTGGCTAGAAAGTGTATTGCAGTAATGGAAATTCCCCTCACCTATCTGGACTTGCATTATGTGCTTCTTTTGTATCGCAGCAATTAAATACACATGATCTGAAACATTGCTTTTGGTACTAGAGCTTGTAGTGCTGTGGATACAATTAATTCTCATTATGTGGAGATTGGACCAGTTGAAAAAAATGTTTTAGATCTAGTGTGGATTCACAGAAATAATCTCTTGATGATATGCATCTGATATTTTGTGGTGCTAATTTAATAGCTATGAAGTTTTTTGTTCAATTTTTCCAATCTCATTGAGAAATTATTGGTATTAGTCCTGTATACAATTTTGTCCTCACAGTGTTTCTTTATATGTACCCATGGCGCTAATTATGTGTACTTACCTTGTTGAATATGAATTTTGTGAAAACTGTTATGTAATAAACCTTGTTGTAATTTTATTCTATGCCTCTTTCTGCCATTTATTGGTGGTGGATATGGGATTTTCAGAATCATTATTGAGGTGGGGAAAAAAAATATTCAGGACATTTGCTTGACATCTCTCTTTGTATGCACAACTATACAAGCAGGGCTGCAATCACTGAGCAGGATTGTCTACTGAAAACACAGAATGAACAAGGTTTCAAATGTGTAAAATGCACATTTTCTATAAAATAAAACATCAATCTATTCAGCTTCTTCTGCTCAGTATCACGCTATTTGTAGATTGGATTGCATGTTCAATGTGACGGGTTTCCTTGAAATGATGGAAACAAAAAATCAATGAGTTCCATTTGGTACCTTGGGTGTCCTGGGTTGTGGTCATGTGACCCTGCTGTTATTTTCAATTTCCAGTTTCTCGACTGGGAAAAAAAAGGGCAACTCACCAAATTATCATCTGAAGACATATCAGAAAAACCTACTTGCTGAGTAAAGCGATTCTGTTAGTTGGCCATTCTAATGAGCTGTGGCCCTACGTAAAGATGTAGAAAAAAGATAGCTGAACTGCAGTATAGGTTCAAGCTCTTATCTGGGACCTCCAGATGAAGTGGTGAATGTGAAACACCCATTGGTGAAGGTGGCTGCTTGCATAGTTGGGATCTAATGTGGTAATATTTATACCTTTTTTTCTCTTGCTGTGCGATAATTGTTGGACAAACGCTCTTTCTCAGAAACTAAAACATCCCATTAAAGTACTAAAAATGTAAACTTTAAAGGGAATCTGTCACCTCGTTTTGCCGCTATAAGATGTGGCCACCGCCTTAGGGGCTTATCTTCAGCATTCTGTAATGCTGTAGACAAACCCCCAGTCCGACCTGAAAGAGAAGAAAAACAAATTTTATTATACTCATCCGGGGGCGGTCCGGTCTGATGGGTGTCGCAGGTCCCGGGTCTGGTGCCTCCCATCTTCATGTGATGTTGTCATCCTGCTTGCTTCGTGCCGTGCTCCTGCGCAGGCGTACTGATCTGCCCTGTTGAGGGCAGAGCAAAGTACTGCAGTGTGCAGGCGCCGGGAAAGGTTTTTCTTCTCTTTCAGGTCGGACCAGGGGCTTATCTACAGCATTACAGAATGCTGTAGATAAGCCCTGAAAGGCAGTGGCTGCATCTTATAGCGGCTGTCAGGATCCTGTCAATGCCGGCATGCAGCCTCCGCTGAGCAGGGACTCACCCACACTGTAGTGGGGACCGGGGTCAGGTACAGCCGGAAAGTACAGATACACAGGACCTGTGGACGCTGAAGTTTAGCAAGCAGTCAAAGGACCTATGGTCATGTGACTGAAAGGGGCGGGGCTTAGCGTCCTGCTTTCAGAGATGGCAGGACACTATATAGAAATACTTAGAGTCAGGCAAAACGGAGGCCATACACAGAGATATCAGTAAAGTACCAGGGATGAGACAAAACGGATAGTCAGGGCCAAAAAGAAGTCAAAACCAAACAGACATAGAAGGTACAGAGCAGAATCCAAAGCAATATCCAGAGAACAGACCTAGTCGTACACAGAGAATAAAGCAACCAGAACACAGCACAAACACACTCAGGGGTCACCACACAATGCCAAGGGCGAAAGTATAACTGACGGGGATGGGAGCATCCTGTGGCTATAAGAAGCTATCCCAGAACCAGGGAGAGGCCACAATCATAGCCCCAGGTGTGCAGGTAAGCCTTCACTGGGATCACAACCTTTAACCCCAGAAATGCCAGTCATCAGCACTGCATAAAATGATTGCCTACTTTTTACTCTTAAGTGCTAGTTACATTCACCTACCTGTGTGATCTTTCCTGCAATTTTTGCTCTTCAAAACACTCTATTCCTCTTATTTCACAAAGCAGGACTGTGTTAATGGTCAACATTTCTGTATTTTCTAGAATGTCTGTGGAATTACACCTTCCCGTGGTGTGCCCAAAATACACCAAACTGATCAATTCATTGACTTATTCCTTTCATATCTTTGAGTCTGTGTGCTCCCTGCTGTTTTGCTCATGACCGTGATGGAACCATATGTTCAAAGCCAAGGAAAGAATTAGACATTCTTCAGAGATCAGGAGAGGTTAGTAGGAGATTTTCAATTATAAAGCTGGCTTGACATCTGCATCAGATGCCTCTTTAGAAGCCTCTGCTAGAGATTCCATAAAAAAAGCTAGCAAAAATAGTTGTCATTTTTGTTTTGTGAAATAGCTGACACTATGATAGAAACCAGATGGACTCCAATATAGTCAATGGGGATCATCTGGTATCATGTGATGATCTAGATTTTATCTCACCGGACACCACCATAGGTGCCTGTATTGAAGCTAAGGAAGTTAGAGCAGGAAAGTATACATATTGCAAACTGTGAAAATGCGTTCCCACAGTAAAAATTCATCACATACAATTATTTGCGAAAACATTGGACATCTACTGATTACACTACAGGAGCTATTATATGACAGCCGACTCTAAATCTCTAAATATTAATATGGAGTTTGACTTCATGTTGTAGCTATATCAACTTCTACTCTTCTGGAAGGATTTCTACAAGATGTTGGCAATGTCTCTGGATATTTTTGTTCATTCATACTAAAGAGCTCTTGTGAGGTCAGACACTGATGTGGGTGGAGGAGGTTGGGCTCATAATCTCTGTTCTAGTTCACCCAAAAGGGCCTTTCTCAAAGAAGCATACAAATCAAAAAAGTTTTGGTATTCAGAAGTATAAAGATTTGACTTCATTGGAACTAAGGTGCCTAAGCCACACCCTGAAATCCAACCCTATAGCAATAATAATAATCTTTATTTTTATATAGCGCTAACATATTCTGCAGCGCTTTACAGTTTGCATACATTTTCAACACTGTCCCCGGTGGGGCTCACAATCTAAATTCCCTATCAGTATGTCTTTGGAGTGTAGGAGGAAACCAGAGTGCCCGGAGGAAACCCACGCAAACACGGGGAGAACATACAAACTCCTTGCAGATGTTGTCCATGGTGGGATTCGAACCAAGGACTCCAGCGCTAACCACTGAGCCACCGTGCTGGTGGCTTAGTAGGGATATTGCTGTAGTAATATCCCTACTAAGCCAAACTTTACGATTTGCACAATGGCAGATAAAGTTCTCCTAGTATTTACCAAGACCATGCTCGCCCACAGACTACCAGATAAAGAACTTTGATCTTTCACTCCACATAACACATTTACACTGCTTCAGAGACCAATGGTGGTGGCTTCACACCACTCCATCCGATGCTTGATAATGCAAGGCTTGCACGCAGCTTCTCGGCCATGGAAATCCATGACATGAAGCAGTTTTTGTGTTGATATTGATGACAAAGTTTGGACAGTTATTAAATCAACCAAATGTTAGTAATAAATTTCATGAACTGACTTGCTACAATGGTGACATCCTATTACAACATCAGCCTTAAATTTATTGCGCTCTTTAGAATGAGCCATTCTTTCATAAATGTTAGTAAAGGCAGACTGCATGCCTAGGGGATGGATTTTATGCCTGGGCACTGGTGATAAGATTATATATGAACTAAATGTATCTATCTGTATATGTAGTAAAAAAAATAATTTAGCTTCTGGTGTTGTAGTCTCTGAAAGTTAAAGAGGACCTGTCACTTGCTAAAAAAAAAATTGGTTACATGCCTAATAAATATCTTTGACCTCCCCAGATTCTGCTACTTTTTTCTGTTTTGCTCTGCGTCACTCCACTGCACAGATATCCACATTTACTTATTTTTGAGCTCAGTATCTGAAATCTCTGCTTGTACTGTAACTAGGAGTTTCTTCAGAGCTTACTCTGGGGGCGTGCGCTTTCACCCCTCCCTTTCATATGTTGCAAATTACAGCTTGGCAGGTAATCTAATTGTCTCGCCGTCTCAGATGCTGCGAGCTGTTATTGGTAGCTTCTGGGGCGAAGGGTTTAAATTGCACTCCCCAGAGAAAACTCTGAAGAAACGCCCAGTTTCAGTACAAGCAGAGATTTCACATACTGGTCTCAAGAAGAAACAAATGTGAATATCTCTACAATGGAGAGACGCAACGCAAATCAGAAAAAAGCGACAGAATCGAGGAAGCACAGAGATTTTTTTTACAAGTTATTCAACTCAATTTTTTGAGCAAGTGACATGACCTCCTGAAATTTGTGACTTCTGAGGACATAGTCGACATATCATTCATAAGAACTAATAAGTTAATTATCATTTAACTGAGAAGCAAAACCTGAGTGTGGAGACACGAGGGTCAGTCAATGGGTCTTGTATGCTGGCCTGGCTGTCTTAATAAATATGGCATGGACCAGGGCTCATCCAACTGAACACCCACACCTTTCCCGTGGGCAGAATAATACTCAAACCACACAGGGTGAGGGTAACAGTGCGGTAATAATTTATTGGATCAAAAACAGTCAATAACATATAGTACAGTCCCAATAAGTACATAAGATGGTGCAAATGGCAGAGTCTCACACTTCCCATGGTTTGCCGGGAAATAGAACATATTCAACTTTGGGGCTTCTAAGGCCAACTACCCCTATCATTAGCATCCCGCTTTTGGAGGGCACCCACAGAGAGGAGGTAGAGGAAAGCTTGGAAAGCTGACATAGTTTATTGAGGTATGTGACCAGGTAATCTGATTATCCCAACATGGGTTCTCCAAACGTCTCCATGGGTTCAGTGATGGGCAGTGGATCAGATCTGCATTCCTCCTGTTGGAGCCATGGTGCCTTGGCTGCTGTCCTTTCGCATCTTTCTGTAGATAGAGACAGGTCGCTTTTTATACCCACAGCTGTCCTTCAGGTCATTATTCACAGGTTTGGAGGCAGTGGGAGGACGTCATCTCTCATTGTTTGAGGGTTCAATTAGCATGCATATTTCGTCCTTCAATGTTTGAAGAACAATAAGCCTGCTAAGACTGATACAATAGGTAGTCAACAACCATTCAACAAAATCATCAAACATCAATTCAGCCTACAACAAGAGTCAATTTTCAGGCTCGTATGAACAATAGTTCATATACCTGGGCCCAATACGTGTGGCATAATTAAGAATAACCTCGGTGTCGTCATGACTAGCGACAAATGATTGTCTTCAAAATCTATTCCAACTGGGGATGGAAGGAAGGATTCTGCTTTACCTTTGGTTTCTTCTTTTATTAGAGTCCTATTGTATCAGAACCTGAGACTATTAGATAATACTCTGGTACTCTAATGGACCAGACAAAATTATTATGTGGACTATTATTTTAAAGTAATAAACCATATCCACCACCACTGGATGATAGAAAAAGAGGTATAAGTAAATAAAGGTAAAATGTCAACAAAGTTTATTGTACACCGATATTTATCAAGGTTAAAAAATAAACAAGGGATATACACAAAAATGTGCCATGGGTATATACCAAGAAACAACTGAGGATGAAAATATAAAACCAGCACAAATGCCCTCACAATAGGTACCAATGTTTAGTAAACAAAGTATAATTAAGGTACTCAATGTGATGCCTTATTCAATATGTACCTATTTGCTGCAAATCACAGTATACACTAAGTGCTTAATATAAAGGTGTTAAAATTAACTTACTGCAAATAACTGCTAGCCACCTAGTTGTAAAAGATCTAACCAAAGTGCCTACATAATAGGGACCAATGTCTTGTGAACAAAGTGCACTAAGTGCTTAATACAAAAAGGCTTTAAGATTAGCTTGCTGCAAATCACATGCTAGCCACCTAATTGTAAAGAATCATCCTTCACTTACATGTGTATAGCTCCTTGTATAAACGCCCACAGCCACCCCAACAGCTCCATTTCGCCTCACAGGCTTCCTCAATCAGGGGCATGTGTGTATCATAAAATGCACGGCTATAAATACCCCTCCATACAGCTGAAAGCAATGTCGGCGTCATCGGCTTAATACTGCGCATGCGCTAGTCCGCAGACTTCCTCCATGAAAAGTGACTTCCTGCTCATCGCGCATCATGGGAGTGGTGTGGTTTCCATGATTCCTACTATGATAGAAAAGGAAGCTCTACGTGATCTGGAGGAACTTATGGAGGAAGGCGAGGATAGTAAAGAGGGTAAGTTCCCTATTCATTTGACTGGTAAATCCAGTAGATTTCCAAGTTTGAACACCTGTTCTGTGGTGGAAATTTTCATCAAAATGGTGAAAAAGGAGGTAGAGAGTCTGCCCTCAATTCCTATTTGGAATTCTAACTTGAATTATGAGGAAAGAAAGGCATTGAAAGAGTTACAGGCCTTAGAAGGTATAGTAATTAAACAGGCCAATAAAGGTGGAAACACGGTTTTATGACCTAGTGTACTATATGAGAGGCAAGCAGCAAAGATTCTGGGGAATGTAAATTGCTATAAAAAAACTGCAATATAATCCCCTAACAGAATTCCAGCATGAATTAGTATGTATCTTAGAAACTGCATATGAGGAAGGGATTATCCCAAAAAAGATGGTAGAAGTGGTCAGCAAATTACAACCTAAATTGGCCACTTTTTATTTGCTGCCAAAGCTACATAAAAATCCATTAGATCCACCAGGGAGACCGATAGTTTATGGTCTGGGTAGCTTATGTGAAACGGTGTGCACGGTGATTGACTATTATTTGCAGCCCTTAGTTTAAACATTGCCCTCATACATTAGAGATACAACTATGATGTTGCAGAGACTTGATTCACTATAGATGGAGGGGGGAGTGTTGTGAGTTCATTTTTCCCTTCACCATTGAGGTCTGATGAACTCCCTCCTCTGGTGAAGGAAGGTAGTGAGGCTGATTACCAAACACATGGGCAGCTAGATGATGACTGGGTGGCTGGAATTGAGGACTGGATATAAGGCTGCCGACGCCCTTCTTCCTGGCTGGTGATTTTCCTGCTGGATTCTTGGAGACCAGTCTGATTCCTGCATCTCAAAGCTAAGTTTTTCTGCTCTGCTTTGTACTCTTCAGCTTTGTTTTTGTTTTGCCTTGTTTTTTGGGAGTTCTGCCATCCCCGGCCGGGGGTGAGCTGAATTCCATTTTTGTCTCTGATCTGTTGATCTTTTGCTCTTTTTTCAGAATATACCTGAGTGCTGATATAGTCTTTTGAAGCCTAGTGACTTCAGGGCCTGTTTTTCCTATCAGTCGTTTGGCTCATTTTCATATGTTTTTTGCGGATGGCAGACAGCAGCTTTCCTATCCTGTCCTATGTAGTTAGCTTGGGCCCCATCATTTGCTCAACTGTTATGATTGAGTCACCGTAGGAGGCAAAAATAGAAATGCTAGCTAAGTCCAGAAAACCAGAGAAGTTGGCAGCTATCGGATTGCAGACCCCTGAACCTATCAACACAACTAGCAGTAGCTGTGGGGGGCTCCTACGATGCCCTAGGCCCCTCAATCACAGCCGGAGGACTACATAGCCTAAAGACAGAAAGGGAAATCTAAACTGCCCCAGAGCAGACCCCAAAGCAAAAGGCAGCCCCCCACATATAATGACGGTGAAGCAAGAAAGAAAGAACAAAACACAGACAGAAAGATAGACTGAGCAAAGATGGGGCCCAAGCTAGCTTAGATAGGAAAGGACAGGAAGGCTGCTGTCTGCAATCCGTGAAAAAACCCTATGAAAATAAGAGCCAACAAACTGACAGTAAAAAGGCCCTGAAGACGCTAGGCTTCAAAAAAGGCTATGTCAGTACTCAGGAATATTCTGAAGACAGAGCAACAGGCAAAAGGAGATTCAGCTCACCCCAGGAGGGAATGACAGAATCCAGAAAAGCAAGGAAAACAAAACACTAATGCAAAAAGGCAAAGCAGAAATCTTAGCTTTAGATGAGCAGGAATCAGGCTGGTTTCCTAGAAGTCCACAGAGAAATCACCCGCAGGCCAGAAGGGCGTCGGCAGCCTTATATCCAGTCATTAACTCCACTCAGCCAGTCATCATCATCAGCCCCAGGTGTTTGACAATCAGGCTCACTACCTTTCTTCACCAGAAGAGGGAGTTCCTCGGGCCTCAGTAGTGAAGGGGAAAATGAACTCACAACAGTACCTCCTCCTTGAGGAGGGGTCACCGAACCCTCAACCACGCCACCAGGGCGATCAGGGTGAGCCCGATGAAAGGCACGCACCAATCTTTTGGCATGAATATCAGAGGCAGAGACCCAGGAATTATCCTCCTGACCATAACCCTTCCACTTAACCAAATACTGGAGTCTCCGTCTAGCCAGACGGGAATCCAGTACTTTCTCTACCTCATATTCCATGTTACCTTCAACCAATAAAGGGTCTGGAGGTGCCACCCCCAGAACAACAGGTTCAACAAACCTCTTCAACAAAGATTTATGGAACACATTATGGATTTTAAATGTGACAGGAAGAGCCAAATGAAAAGAGACCGGATTAATAATCTCCAAAATCTTGTAAGGTCCAATAAATCTAGGCTTAAACTTAGGAGAAGCCACCTTCATAGCAATATTTTTTGATGATAACCACACCATATCACCAACCTTAAACTGGGGACCAATGGTCCTATGTCGGTTGGAAAACCGCTGGGCCTTTTCCTGGGAGAGAGATAACTTATCCACCACTTGGTCCCAGATCTGGTGCATTCTCTCCACCACAGTATCAACACCTGGGCAGGCAGAGGGCTCCACCTGCCCTGAAGAAAATCGAGGATGAAACCCAAAGTTACAAAAAAAAGGTGACATCAAAGTGGCAGAACTAGCTCTATTATTTAAAGCAAATTTGGCCAAGGGCAAAAATGAAACCCAATTATCCTGATCAGCAGAAATAAAACATCTCAAATATGACTCCAAGGTCTGGTTTGTTCTCTCTGTCTGCCCATTGGTCTGAGGGTGAAAAGCAGAGGAGAAGGACAACTGAATTCCCAGCTTGGAACAGAAAGTTCTCCAAAATCTAGACACAAACTGGACTCCTCTGTCAGATACAATGTTCTCAGGAATCCCGTGCAAGCGAACCACCTGTTGTAAAAACAGGGGCACCAATTCAGAGGAAGACGGCAACTTAGGGAGTGGTACAAGATGAACCATCTTAGAGAACCTATCACAAATCGCCCAAATAACAGTCATCCTTTGAGAGACAGGCATATCAGAGATCAAATCCATTGAAATATGGGTCCATGGCCTCTTGGGGACAGGCAAAGGCATCCACAACCCACTAGAGCGAGAACACGATTTAGACCGGGAGCACGTCCCACAGGACTGCACAAAATTCCTGACATCACGAGACAAGGAGGGCCACCAAAAAGACCGACTCACCAGATCTCTAGTACCAAAAATACCTGGATGACCAGCCAAAGCAGAGCAATGAACTTCAGACATCACTCTCTTCTTCCACTGGTCAGGAACATACAACTTTCCACTGGGACAACGCTCAGGTTTGTCCTCCTGGAACTCTTGCAGAGCAAGTCTCAAATCGGGCGAGATGGCAGAAAGAACTACCCCTTCGCCTAAGATGGTAGCAGGCTTGGTCACCACAGGAGAATCAGCAAAGAAGCTCCTAGAGAGGGCGTCAGCCTTGACATTCTTAGTTCCAGGAAGAAAAGAAACCACAAAATCAAAACGTGTAAAAAACAAGGCCCACCTAGCCTGTCTAGGGTTCAAGCGCTTAGCCGACTCTAGGTAAATCAAATTCTTGTGGTCAGTGAGGACCACGACTTGATGCTTAGCTCCCTCCAACCAATATCTCCACTCCTCAAATTCCCATTTCATGGCTAACAGTTCCCGATTCCCCACATCATAGTTACGTTCTGATGGAGAGAACTTTCGGGAAAAGAAAGCACAGGGATTCATTTTAGATGTTACAGGATCCTTTTGGGACAAAACAGCTCCTGCACCAATCTCAGAAGCATCCACCTCTACATGGAACGGAAGTGAGACATCAGGTTGCCGCAAAACCGGGGCGGAGGTGAATCTTTGCTTCAGCTCCTGAAAGGAAGAAACAGCCTCCGGAGACCAATTTAACACATCAGCACCCTTCTTAGTCAAATCAGTCAATGGCTTGGCAATACTAGAAAATTTTGCTATAAATTTCGGATAAAAATTAGCAAAACCCAAAAACTTCTGGAGGGCCTTCAAAGAAGTGGGCTGAACCCAATCGTAAATGGCCTGTACCTTGGCCGGGTCCATTTCGATAGTTGACGGGGACAAAATAAATCCCAAAAAAGAAATCCTCTGTACTCTAAAAAGGCATTTAGATCCTTTGACATACAGGGAATTCTCCCTCAAGATCCGGAACACAGTCCGAATATGTTCCACATGAGAATCCCAATCCTTGGAGAAGATCAAAATATCATCCAGATAGATAATCAAAAATTTATCGACAAAATCTCAGAAAATATCGTTCATGAAGCACTGGAAGACAGAAGGGGCATTAGTGAGCCCAAAAGGCATCACCAGGTACTCAAAATGTCCCTCCGGAGTATTAAACGCCGTCTTCCATTCATCCCCATGCTTAATGCGAATAAGATTATACGCCCCCCTGAGGTCAAGCTTGGTAAACCAGCAAGCACCTTTAACTCTGGAGAATAGATCAGAAATCAGGGGTAACGGATACTGATATTTAACAGTAATTTTGTTGAGAGCACGATAATCAATACAAGGTCTTAATGATACATCCTTTTTGGCTACAAAAAAAAAAAACGGCACCTAAGGGTGACGAGGATGGTCTAATATGACCCTTCTCCAACGCCTCCTTAATATAGGATCGCATAGCCTTGTGCTCGGGTACAGATAAATTGAAGAGCCGACCCTTGGGAAATTTACACCCTGGGCTCAGTTCAATTGCACAGTCATAACTCCTATGAGGAGGCAGAGACGCAGACTCATTCTCACTAAATACATCATAAAAGTCCGCCAAATAGTCAGGAACATCATGCGACTGAGGAGAGGTGGAAAACACCGGAGCCTCACTAAAGGCACACCGACAACCCCAACTCACCACAGACACAGATTTCCAATCCAAAACTGGATTATGAATTTGTAACCAGGGAAACCCCAGAACAATAGTATCATGCAGATTATGTAACACCAAAAACCTGCAATTTTCTTGATTGTCTGGGGCGACCCGCATTACCACCTGGGTCCAAAACTGAGGTTTATTTTTAGCAAAAGGAGTAGCATCAATCCCCCTCAAAGGGATAGGCGTCTGCAGAGGTGTCATCGGAAATCCACAACGTTTAGCAAAAGCCAAGTCCATTAGGTTTAGAGCTGCTCCCGAATCCACAAAAGCCTTGGCGGAAAATGTGGACAGGGAGCAGATCAGACTAATAGCCAGAAGAAACTTAGGTTGAACACCACCAACAGAAAACGTGTGTGCAAGGCGTTTCTCGCGTTTAGGACAGACAGAAATAACATGCGAGGCATCTCCACAGAAAAAACACAACCTATTACGCCTTCTGAACTCCTGACGCTGCTCTCTGGAAAAAACTCTATCACATTGCATAGGTTCAGACATCTGTTCAACAGGTGGCAACACCTCTCGTGCAGCTCTGCGTTCGCGCAAACGCCGATCAACCTGAATGGCTATAGACATAGAATCGTCAAGACCAGAGGGAACAGGAAATCCCACCATAGTATCTTTTACGGCTTCTGACAACCCCTTCCGAAAGAGAGCAGCCAAGGCATTATCATTCCAGGTAGTAAGTACTGCCCACTTTTGGAATTTTTGACAGTACAATTCTGCAGAATCACGACCCTGGTTCAATGCCAGCAGGGTCTTTTCAGCCTGATCAATGGCATTAGGTTCGTCATACAACAACCCCAAGGCCTGAAAAAATGCGTTCACATTAGTCAGAATAGGATCATCTGGTTTCAAAGAAAACGCCCAATCCTGGGGATCGCCACGCAGCAAAGAGATGACAATTTTAACCTGCTGCGCGGAGCTCCCTGACGAGTTAGGCTTCAAGGCAAAAAATAATTTACAATTATTTTTGAAATTCAAAAATTTAGACCGATCCCCAAAATATACATCAGGTGTAGGAATCTTTGGTTCAGCAGCATGTGAATGAGCAAGGTAGGCGGAAATTCCCCGCACTTCCACAGCGAGCTGCTCCACACGATCAGACAATTGCTCCATCTCCATTGAGAGAAAAAAAAATTCCCCCTACGGCCTCAGAGATAAAGAGGAAAAAATATACACACCTTTTTTTTTTTTTTTATACAATTCTTTCCTGCAATTGAGTACCCTAGGATCTGCGGTATGGCGGGTGATTCTGTTATGATTGAGTCACCGTAGGAGGCAAAAATATAAATGCTAGCTAAGTCCAGAAAACCAGAGAAGTTGGCAGCTATCGGATTGCAGACCCCTGAACCTATCAACACAACTAGCAGTAGCTGTGGGGGGCTCCTACGATGCCCTAGGCCCCTCGATCACAGCCGGAGGACTACATAGCCTAAAGACAGAAAGGGAAATCTAAACTGCCCCAGAGCAGACCCCAAAGCAAAAGGCAGCCCCCCACATATAATGACGGTGAAGCAAGAAAGAAAGAACAAAACACAGACAGAAAGATAGACTGAGCAAAGATGGGGCCCAAGCTAGCTTAGATAGGAAAGGACAGGAAGGCTGCTGTCTGCAATCCGTGAAAAAACCCTATGAAAATAAGAGCCAACAAACTGACAGTAAAAAGGCCCTGAAGACGCTAGGCTTCAAAAAAGGCTATGTCAGTACTCAGGAATATTCTGAAGACAGAGCAACAGGCAAAAGGAGATTCAGCTCACCCCAGCAGGGAATGGCAGAATCCAGAAAAGCAAGGAAAACAAAACACTAATGCAAAAAGGCAAAGCAGAAATCTTAGCTTTAGATGAGCAGGAATCAGACTGGTTTCCTAGAAGTCCACAGAGAAATCACCCGCAGGCCAGAAGGGCGTCGGCAGCCTTAGATCCAGTCATTAACTCCACTCAGCCAGTCATCATCATCAGCTCCAGGTGTTTGACAATCAGGCTCACTACCTTTCTTCACCAGAAGAGGGAGTTCCTCGGGCCTCAGTAGTGAAGGGGAAAATGAACTCACAACACTCAACCTATCTTTCTATCTGTGTTAGTGTTTTCATCTTGCTTCACCGTCATTATATGTTGGGGGCTGCCTATTGCTTTGGGGTCTGCTCTGAGGCAGTTTAGTTTTTCCCCTTTCTGTCTTTAGGCTACATAGTTCTCCGGCTGTGATCGAGGGGTCTAGGGCACCGTAGGAACCCCCCACGGCTACTGCTAGTTGTTGTGGATAGGTTCAGTGGTCTGCAATTCGATAGCTGCCAACCCCTCTGGTTTTTCTGGACTTAGCTTGTATTTTGTTTTTTCCTCCTTCGGTGACTCATCATAACAGGGGAGCAATTCTTGTTACAGCAGATGTAGAAGCGTTGTATTCTTCAATTAAACATGAGGATGGTTTGGCTGCTGTCTCCCACTACCTATATGAGAGCAATTTGGATCCATCAATGAATGAGTTAATTCTGACCATATTGAAATTTGTCCTCGAACATAATGTATTCATATTTAATAAGGACATATATTTGCAACAGCAGGGGACTGCGATGGGGGCCACTTGTGCCCCTGCGTATTCAAATTTATTTATGGGGTATTGGGAAAGAAAGATCTTTCAGGTTGATGGAATCCCCAGTGTTGAAGCCATACATGGCTGGAGTCGTTATATTGACGACGTAATCTTTATCTGGGAGAATACCACGATGAATCTATTATCTCTAATGGAGAGATTGAATCATAACAATTACAAAATTAAGTTGACTTATAATTTTGGCAGAAAATTTGAGTTCCTGGATTTGAGCATTGAAGCTCTACCGGATGGTTAATTAGTTACTAATGTATTTAGAAAGCCAACAGCAACAAACACCTTGTTGCATGCTACTTCTGCCCATTATAGGCCAACTATAAATGGGATTCCAACGGGTCAATTTATGCGGGTCAAGAGAATTTGTACTCTAAACAAAGATTATGAAGATCAAACATCGGAATTGGTTCGTAGATTCAGTGACAGAGGATATAGCAAGAGACAGATTAAAAGAGGATTTAAGAAAGCACAAAGTAAAAGCAGAGATGAGTTGCTCTATGGTGGTGGTAGGAAAGATAAAAAACCCAGAGTCAATCAGATTAGATTTATCACCGGTTACAACAAACAGTGGTCTGAATTGACCAATATTGTGCACAAGCACTGGGGGATTTTGTTATCTGACCCAGTTCTTAAAATGTTTTTTCCAGAATATCCATCATTAGTACCAAGAAGGTCTAGAAACCTTAAAGATTTGTTGGTGCACAGCCATTATTCTGCTACTTCGTCAGGATCCTGTAATTCAGAGTTGAATTGCTTTTTTCCCTGCAATTCATGTAAGGCGTGTGGCAACCATATAAAGAGTAAGGTATTTGAAAATCATGATGGATCAAGGACATTTTATATTCGTAAGATGCTGACTTGTGCGGCCAAAGGGATAATTTACCACGCTTGTTGTCCTTGTGGAAAAATTTACATAGGGTTAACCACACGCGAATTAAGACTCAGAACCAGGGAGCCTATACGGGATATCGAAAAGGCAGCGGCTATTGACGATCTTGAAGGGTTGAAAACTCTCCCTAGGCACTTCAAACACTTCAAACGGTACCATAAATGTGACTCTTCAGGCCTAAAGATTAAAGCTATTGACCAGATATGTTTAGGTAGTAAGGGAAGGAACCTTGGTAAAATTCTTGCGCAGAAGGAGAGCCGGTGGATTTACATGTTGGGTACCATGGCCCCACAAGGCCTTAATGAAACCATGGGTTTCAGTGCATTTTTGTAAGGAAATTGATCCATTTTCCACCTTCCTTTTAATGGTTTTTATCCTGTTTTTCTTCTGTTGTGTGCTTTGTGTCTGTTGATTTTAATGTACTCTCCTTTTCCATCCAAGCCTAGATGATGCCGTTGCTAGTTTTCTACATTCCCATGGCAAGATGTCTTGAGGAGAATAGGTCGATTACATATTGAAGTCTCCCACAGTTTCATCAAGCTTTCTTCATGTTGGACCTTATTTTTATTTGTATATCAATTTATGTGTTGTGTGGTCTATGGAAATATATAATTATTGGTTCATATTTGGGTGTTTATATGGATTGCAATATTTGTAGCACTTTAATATAATATGTAATTTTTAATAAGTATATGCACTATATTAACATGGATGTTAATTATGTGGTATTATTTGTAGCACATTATGTATATATTCAGTAATTATGATACACTGCATTTATATTTTACTATTTATTCATATATGTCATTATGTATATTATATGGTTAATATCGTTGTATAGAAATGACAAGATGCACTGGAATCACTTTATGTACTCTGTAATTTTGTATTTAGTATTGTATTTACCTATGTATCTAATATTGCACTATATATACATTTGATTATTGTATGTTTAGTATTATTGTTACCCTATTTTTTATATTTTTTCATGAGCCAGTATGTATGGTTTCCCCCGTTCATATATTGTGGTTACTACTGCAGTCTCGGCGCTCAGCTATAGCGCATGCGCTGGTCATGACAACCTTGTGGTTTCCTGCCTTGCTCCCCACAGTGACGTGTAGTGTTTCATGTTTGTGTTCCAAGCGCGATGAGCAGGAAGTCACTTTTCATGGAGGAAGTCTGTGGACTGGCGCATGGTAGGAGTAAGTAAGAAGTTAACCTTGATAATATTGATGTACAATAAACTTTGTTGAAATTTTACCTTTATTTACTTATACCTCTTTTTCTATCATCCAATGGTGGTGGATATGGTTTATTATAATTGTATTTGAGGTGGTTTATATCACTATTGAGGACATTTTTTATATGTATTTATTATTTTAAAGGTATTATTCACTACTGAGTTAATTCTGTTGATATGTTTGTACCGTAAATGTGAGAAATCCATATTCAAATGTTAGACCAATATCCCACATAACCGCTTATGACAGTGAAGAATTTAATTTTCCTTTTCCATAGAGCTGTTGTCTCGATCAATCTCGTGTGTAATTACACATCCCAGAGGTCAGAGTCCGTCGGATAATGAGGACCAGAGCATAATGCTGGACTTGACTAAAGCTTTTCTGCAGTAAATAATTTCAGTAAAGCGATCGGTGGGAAAGGCTCAAATCGTTTCTGTAGTTCAGGGACTGATGTAGGAGAAAAACAAACACATTTACTGTATTATGACAGATATTGCAGAGTTCAGAGTTTTCATCGATTTATTAAACCATGTATTCTCCGGAGAGAAGACCTTTCAGAGCAATTGTTTAGAAATTTGATATGTAATCCTATAGAGGACATTATAGTTTGCTCTTTTCTGGGATTTCGAGTCATCTTCAAGTATCAAAGATCGAAGCTTTAATCGATAGATCAAATGAAAAATGGATTATCTGACATTAGCATAGAGTTGACAGAGGTATTTTAAAGTTTTTGGATGTGTCAAGTAGCAATGTACATAAAGTAGGAAAGTCTTAAAGGGAGTCTGACACCCTTTTTTTTCGACTAGGAGCTGTCGGCACCAACATCAGGGGTTTATCTACAGCATTCTGTAATGTTGTAGATAAGGCGCCCGATGTAACCTGAAAGATAAGAAAAAAAGAGTTAGATTATATTCACCCCGGCGTTCGGTCCGGTCCGATGGGTGTCGCCATCCGGTCCAACGCCTCCCATCTTCATACGATGCCATCCTCTTCTTTCCCTCCTGTCGTGGCTCCTGCGCAGGCGCACTTCTCTGCCCTGTTGAGGGCAGAGCAGAGTCCTGCAATGCGCAGGCGCCGGGAGAGGTCCGGCGCCTGCGCACTGCAGTATTCTGCTCTGCCCTCAACAGGACAGAGCAGTGCGCCTGCACCAGAGCCACAACAGGAAGGAAAGAAGAGGATGCCGTCATATGAAGATGGGAGGCGCCGGACCACAACATCCATCGGACCAAGACCGGACCGCCCCTCCGTTGAGTATAATCTAACTTCTTTTTATTATCTTTCAGGTTACATCAGGGGCTTATCTACAGCATTACAGAATGCTGTAGATAAGCCCCTGATGTCGGTGCCGGCAGCTCCTAGTTGAAAAAAAGGGTGATAGATTCCCTTTAAGGGGATTCTTCCATCTTCAAGAGTGCACAGCCCATCTTCCTCCCAGCTTCCCAATTGTTAGGTTAACCTAGTGAGGTGGATTCTCCAAGTCTCAGGCCCAGGTTGGCAAACAATCCCAGAGAGGTGATGCATCAACCATGAAGACATTTGGGTAGTGAGGAGCTGACACACTCAGGAATCTCAGGATCAGTGGGACGAATGAAGTGGAAACCATCACGGATGAAATGCAAGAAAACACAAAATGCACAGATGGTGGACCACAATAAACGTAGGACGAGAGTCTCAATCTCAAGGCACGTGTCTGTCCATGCTCTGGTGGCCAACGCTGGACCTATAGGGCTAAAGTCACGGTAATCATTCACTTGACTGCTGCAGCCAATCATGCTTGTATCTGTGACACCTAACCAATGAGGTCAATGATTGGCTGAAATGATTATGAGGGGATTACATTTTTGCTCACTGCTCATTTTCTAAATATCATGAAAAATACACTTTATGGCGAGTGGGGAAGAGATATTTGTTGTTTGGTGCCACACAGGTTATCCATGACCACACGGAAGTGGAAGAAATTGAAGGAAGTTTTTTAATATTATGGTCTCGTGAGCTATATTGCAGTTTTTGGGCCAGTGAGATAACAGGAAATATAACAGTGAAAAGCTGAAACGGGGGCAATATAAGTTGCCTTATAGCCTTTTTAGTCTGAGGAATGTTCGAGGTCTCGGCAACAGAGCCCCAACTGATGGGTTAGTGATGGCATAACCAAGGGATATGTCATCAATTTTAATATTGAGAACAACCCTATAAAATGACTTTCATTTTAGGCTTTGTGATCTCGGTCGCAGAGTGGTTTCCACACTGGTACGTCCTGTGGCTGCTTTCTCGATATTACAGTTCTCCCCATCAGGAACTGTCAGTCACATGTTAAAAGGAATCTGTCAACAAGCTTTGCCACCTAATCTGAAAGCAGCAAGGTGTAGAAAAAGAAACCCCGATTCCAGTGATGTGTCACTTATTAGGTTGCTTGTGATAGTTTCTATAAAATCACTGTTTTATCAGCAGGAGATTATCACTAGATGACTAGTAAACCTGTTGCCAGGTAGTCCAGCCCCTCCCCCACCACTGATTTGCAGTTTTTTATGCATATGCACAGTGTAAACATAAAACTGCCAATCAGTGGTGTGGGTGGAGTTATACAGAGCTCAGCATCCATAGAACTGGTAGATCGACAGCAGATAAAACACTGATTTTATCAAAACTGCAAGAACCACTAAATTTAGCTATACATTGTTGGTATCAGTGGCTCTGCCCCTGCATCATGCTGCTTTCAGATGATAGATTCATTTTAAGTGCTGGAATGTAAAGGTTTTATCAATGTTTTATAATGAATAAAGTTGTCTTTTAAGCCTTAAATCACTTCTGTGACTCAATAGGAATGTATCATACATCCAAAGGGATTATTCTGTCTGAAGTCAAATGAGTCCGCAATGGTCTGATGGTCTGATTATCATTGTCTGTATAACATAGGAATTCAGAACTGAGTCATCCTCCTGATTACCTATTCTTCTCAAAAGTCACACCTGTTAGGGGCTGGCGGAACTCACCAAATAATAAGAAGATGGTAGTAAGGTGCGTTCGCAGCCCGGGGTCCACCATGCTGAGATGTAAACAGCTACAGCTGCTTGGTAATGGCGAACACAAAAATGGCGGTATCGCACTGAACACACATGGGTTAAACGCCGCCCAGTGTGTAGTAGCGACAGGCTCTGTTGCTTCACAGAGCCACGGAACTGCATAACACAGATGCCGTACCCTGTTGACTGTCACAGGGCACAGCTGAGTCAGCGCTAGTGTACGGTCACAAGACTCTGCCCCAAGGTCGTGGGGTAAGAGCCTCTCTATAATAATAATAATAATATAATACATTTTATTTCTATAGCGCCGACATATTCCGCAGCACTTTACATTTCAGAGGGGACTTGTACAGACGATAGACATTACAGCATAACAGTAATCACATAGATCATAACAGATACCAAGAGGAATGAGGGCCTTGCTCGCAAGCTTACAGTCTATGAGGAAAATGGGGAGACATAAAGGTGGGTGGTAACAATTGCCCTGATTGTTTGGACCAGTCATAATGTTAAGTGTGTAACAGTACAGACACAGAGGGCTAATGGATGCATAAAGCATGTGGGAACATGATGCGGGGAACCTGGTTATGGTAAAACTTTTGGCTGTGCCACACAGGGATATATTAGGTTAATGTGCTGAGGCGGTAGGCCAGTCTGAATAAATGCGTTTTCAGGGCACGCTCTCTAGACCCACTAGGCGCACGGCGTCGCACCTGCGAATGCCACTAATAGACGCTGGCTACTGTGGAGTGCAGACCAAGTGCACAGTGGCGTACAGGCAAAGCCACTACTAGGCGCTGAAGCTAGGCCCTGACTCTGCCTCCTACCTGCACTATCAGCCTAGGTACTACCTGGAAAGGCTAAACGACACATGCGTACCAAGGGTAGGGATTTCATAATGTGTCATTCACCAGAGACATTCATACATGCATACAACACTCACTCCACATGGTTTATACTAGCGCACGGCCGTGCGATCCTTTTATAGCGGCAGCCTTCCAGGAGCTTGCTGATGGCCCAATCTGAGCTGCTTGAGGACCTGAGCATGTGACCTCCGACCACCAATGAGCGGTCGTCTCACGGGCATGCTCAGATGGAGAAAAGCAGGACTTAGTCCCAGGAGCGTCTGCTCACCGCTGACTAATGCTGAATGCTATAGCTGAACCTGGGGCGGCAGCAGCAGCAGCAGCAGCAGCAGCAACCAGATGCATAGCATTATCCTGAGCAAAACACTGGGACCAACGTCTCTGCTGAGTAGGAACCTCTGTGGCTGAAGGAGAATGAGAGACCACAGAGGATGTGACCTGAGATTCCTCCTGTGTAGTGGTGGGAACTGATGCCTAAAACACACCTGATCAAGTCAAGATCTTAGCAAACAGAGATCCAAAATGCAACCTGTTAGGGAATGTTCACACTGCATTTTTTTATATATATTTTTGCACGGAAAATGCCGCAGAAACTGCTGCTAAAATTTCTCAAAAGAATGGAACTATTTATTTCAATAATGTAAAAACAACCTGAGGCTTTTGAAAAAGACGAATCTTTTAAAAGACATAAAATATATATTCTTCAGCTGTTTTGCAGTAGTAAAACACACAATATTTTATAATAGAAGTCAATGAGAAGGCAAAAAAACCCCCTTTAATAAGCGTTTCCACTGCAAAAGTGCTAACGTTTTCTCTATTGCTTAAATAGATGTAAAAAAACGGCGGAAAATGCTGAAAAAAAATTCCAGTGGAGAACAAACTCTAAAAAAATTCAGGAAACAACAAGAAGATGGCAAAAAAAGACAGGTTTATAAAACTGCTGAAAATACGGATGTTTTTCATTGCCTAAAAAATGAATTATGGATGAATGAGGAGCATCTGACAAATGGGGTGACCATCCATGCGCCTGGCCACAAATCTTACTCAAGTCCCTGACCGGAGAAGGATTTTGTGGAGTAAGGAGCGCCACAGCTCGTCATGAGAACGCTAAAACACGCAAAAATAAATTTAAAGAGCTTATAAAGCAATTTTTAAGGAGGATTTTGGTACAGAACCATGTAAAAAAAAAACCCTCAGACTGAATATAGCTTTATAGCCAGGGGCATAATGATTGCAGTCGCAAAGGGTGTGACTGCGACCGGTCAAGTTTAGGAGAGGGGCCCATCAACGCCAGCGACTATTTCTGCTGGATGTGCGTCCAAGGACACACATTCAGCTGGACTATATAGAGACCCTCCAGGTCTCAGCACTGGAATACATGGTACTAATCAGTGGCTGGCAGCTTACACCAGCATGCCAGTCGCATGCCGCACACATCAGTGACATCATGCCCATAGCATGCACTCCAAAATCAGCTACTGTGTTCTGCGCTGGCTATAGAAGAGGTCACCGTGCGTCGTGGTAGTAGGGGAAGGTGAGAAGAATTGTTTTATTTTTTTTACATGTGTTAGGCCTCTTTCACACTTCAGTTTTTTACAATCAGTCACAATCCGCCAGGTTTTTCTCCATTGACTTTCATTAATGGCGGATTGTGACGGATTGCTGTCCGTTGCATCCGTTTTTTTTTGAGGATCCGCCAAAAGTTGCTGTCCGCCTCCATCCTCAAAGATTTGAAAACGGAGCTTGCAACGTTTTTTTCTCTGGCGGATCCTCCAGACACTCAGTTAACCCTGGGTGCCGGAGAAAAAAAATAATCTCTCTCTCTCTCTCTCTCTCTCTCTCTCTCCTTTTCCAGGCTGCGACTCTCTCTCTCTCTCTCCTTTTCCAGGCTGCGATTCCTTTAAAATTTTACATTTGTCGGATCCGTCAAAAAAGCGGACAGGTGGCATCCGTTGTCATCAGTACTAAAACGGATCCGCCATCCGTCCTTTTGGCGGATTTTGACTGATGCAAAAAACTGAAGTGTGAAAGAGGCCTTAGAGAACAGCAGCAGAACATTATTACAATGTTATTACATAACATTATTACAGAACATTATTACAAGAATACATTATTACAGGATGGGCGCAGGAACTGGGACATTATACTAGGAAGGGGCTCAGGATGGGGGAAATATATTACTGGAAGGGGTGTAGGAAGGGGAACATGTATTATTGGAAAGGACACAGGATGGGGGACATCATACTAACAAGGCGTCAAGAATGTAGAACTTTATTAAAGGAAGGGGTCCAGGATGGGAGCATTATATCAGGAAGGAACTCAGGATGGGGGACGTTATATCAGGAAGGGAACCAAGAAGGGGGTCATATATTACTGGAAGGGGTGTAGGAAGGGGAATGAACATGTATTATTGGAAGTTACACAGGATGGGGGACATCATACCAAGAAGGGGTCCAGGGTTGGGAACTTTTGTACAGGAAGAGGTTCAGGATGGTGGACATTATATCAGGAGGGAACTCAAGATGGGGGACATTATATCAGGAAGAGGCCCAGGATGGGGGACATATATTACTGGAAGGGGCACAGGAAGGGGAACATGTATTATTGGAAGGGACACAGAATCGGGGACATCATACCAAGAAGGGGTCCAAGATGGGGAACTTTATTACAGGTAGGGGCACAGAATGGGGAACATTATATCAGGAAGGAACTCAGGATGGGGGACATTATATCAGGAAGGGGCCCAGAATGGGGGACTCATATTACTAGAACGGACGCAAGAAGGGGAACATGTATTACTGGAAGGGACACAGGATGGGGGACATCATACCAAGAAGGATCCCAGGATGGAGAAATTTATTACAGGAAGGGGGACATTATATCAGGAAGGGGCTCAGAATGGGGACATTATATCAGGAAGGGGCTCAGGTTGAGGGGAATTATGTCAGTAATGAGCCAAGGATGTTGGACATTATTACTTCAAGGGGCCCAGGATGGGGGACATTATTACTAAAAGAGGCACAGGATGGGGGACATTATTACCGGAAGGGGCTCAGGATGAGGACATTATACTAGGAAGGCGCCCAAGATGGGTGAGATTAGTACAGTATGGGGACATTATTACATTATGGGTGCAAGTAACACATATATCTTTATAGAACTTAGAATTCTCCAAGGGCTAGTGCATCTGACCAACATGTAGGTTGGGGCCCAGGTCCAAATTTTGCACTGGAGTCATATGACTCTATTTATGCTACTGCTAATAGCCATTGGAGTAATGTTGTGATATACCATTCAAATCTATGGTGGATAAGAACCAGAAGTTGGCAACTGCAAATTTACGCAAGTTGTTAGACACCTCGGAACTTTATATATTATGCAGAAGTCGTTATAAATCACCAAACAATTGCAACCATTCTGAAATATCCTACCACATTGTCTTAAAAGTAATGATGCCAATTTTTACGTAATTAGTAAAGCGGCATGCATAAAATATTCGCCTTCCCATTGCTCTCGATCACACCAGCAAAGCTTTGTTCATCTGCCACATAGTGCACAGGTTCTACTCCTGCACTACAATGTTAGGATTGCTGCAGACAGATCTCATATAGCAGTAGTAGTATATTATATAAGGTGTGCAGCATTGCTTATGATAATATCTTTTTTTGTGAAAACAAGTGATAGTTTGACTCATTCCTCCATGAGGGCCACTCCTGGGTTTTTAGTAAAATCTTTTACGTATGAATGAGCTTACGGTCAAATAACCCTCCAGCGGCTGATTTATCACACACTCCTGTTTTCAGACATCAACACAATGATTGCATGTTAAAACCTCCTCTCAAGGCGAGATCCGCACACTAGACTATCGAACCCTACGTCAACATTCAGCATGTGCACAGATATCACTGAGAGCAACAAGTACATAATTTCATCAATGGCAGCATTTAAAGGGGCTATGACAAATTTAACATATATCTTCTTCGGCTCTTTTTCTTATATATTTATTTTTAAATAAATCACATATTGGTGTTCAGAAATTCAGAAACCAGTTACCGGAGGTTATTGACTACAGGGACTGCAACGATGCAATCTAAAGCTCCTTATGTGTAGGAGAGGTTGTCAGACATTAGAATAAAAGGCTATGCTTCTTCTTATTCATGATCATGGCTATACCTGGCTGATGAACCATGTAAAGGAGAAATAGGGCATCTCTTCCTCCACCATAGGAGGAAGAGGTGCTAATGATGTTATTGGGTTCATCCAGGACTATTTTTTTTTTACTATGGACCTAAAAACTGACAGGCTTGTAATTCCTACCTGCTCATTGTGCCCGGTGGCGATCTCTGTTGGCACAGAGCGCTCTTGCTGGCGATTCAGCTGCTTCAGTTAATGTCACATCAACATCTGTATAGCTTCCATCTATATTGGTTCCCATCGATGGGTGTCTCAATTTTTCTCTGTCTTGCTCTTTCCTTATTCATATTGACATCGTTTGACACATGCTAGAGACAGGTTGAGACCGTCCCGATGGGTACACCTTGACGTGGTGTTATCACTTTTATGCTTTTCTGATCAAAATAGCGTTAACGAAGTACCCTGTTATTTTCATGTATTATTACAATTTACTTGTTTATTTGCTGTAGGGTATATGCTCATTTTTGTTTTTTTTTCTTGGGTTTTCATGTCACATTGACAGATCAGCGCCTTCTATTCTGCTTTGTTCTGTTGACTGGTGTGACTGCCGATGTTATGTTGATTGACAACCGGCTCCTGGTGCCTAACTGCTGTAATAATAATATAATAATCTTTATTTTTATATAGCCCTAACATATTCCGCAGCACTTTACAGTTTGCACACATTATTATGTTATTGGGAACCCGATGGGGTTCCCAATCTAAGTTTCCTATCAGTATGTTTTTGGAATGTGGAAGAAAACCGGAGAACCCGGAGGAAACCTACCCAAACACGGGGAGAACATACAAACTCCTTGCAGATGCCTGCTGTCAATCACCATAACATCAGCAGTCACATTCCATCAGCATAGCAGCCTGGAAGAGGAAGAGCTGCGCTGTTGACATGGAGCAGCTGAATCGCTGGCAGGAACGGTCAATGACCACTCTGTGCCGGCGCAGGGTGGAACAGGCAGGCAGTTAGTTATCAATTACCTTCCTGTTAGGTTTTAACCCCATAGTAAAAAAAAGTCCATGATATACCCTTTAAGACCCTGCACACCTACCAAGATGTGTGCACGATTGGCAGGTATTTAGCACATGTGTTGGCAGGTGCGCAGGTCAGGAAATCATTGGCACTGCTCAAGACGGAAGTGAGCGCCTGTGGGCAAAGCCGTATAGCCCCTTTACGTAAATGAGGATGAGCTGTCATACCAGGCACAACCCATAGGCAAAAGTAGAGTCCTTCCTGCGCTTATATTTTATTCCAAACAACCTCTTTAATGATTTTCATGCATACTTTGTAAAAATCATTTCTCCATTTAAAATTCAGGTGTCAGTGTTTGAATGCCCATTTTTTATACCCCCAAGTCAAACTATAATTCTTGGATTCATTTCACCGTTTCCCCAATCTGGAGAGCTGCTTTAACTGCCCCTGGGACTGACATGGAAAGAAAAGGTAGTTACCTCTTCATATTGATCCCATCATAATACGGGCTCTGAGGAGTGAAGAATTTGGTCAAGGAGTAATAAGGATCTTAACCGGCGGCTTGGTAAGTTACGAAGAAGCAATATTAACTTTGGTGTCATTAAGCCGCAGATCTCTAGAATCAGTGGAGCCAAGTTAGTCCAGGACTTGGCTCTTTAGATCCCTAAGATTTAGATGTGAAGGAGGTGGAGATATTGGGCTTAAGAGCAGCAAAAGCTAAATTCATCATCCAGGGATTATCTACCAAGGAATAGTATTTTAGATGACCAATTCGCGGACCCAAGATCAGACATTGTAAATCTCTGTGTTATAAATATGTTCATTGGAGAACATGTACTAAAAGATACAGTACAGAAGCTGTTGGAAAAACTCCAACAAAGGGACACAGGTACAACATGTCACAACAACCGGTGGTCTTCCTCAATATTCATGAGGCATCTACTCAATTATTTAATACATTTTCCAAATATTTTCAAGTCACATCTTGGCACTAAAATAAAAAATGTCTTATGTTCTCTTGCACGCGTCTCATCACACGGCTAATTGGCAAGTTTTACCTGCAGTCCAATGCAAAAATCATACGAGACCACCACAAACGGTGCCAAATCTATCAACAGCTGCAGTTTTCTTTAGAATCAAAACTTTTAGGAATTACAATGTGCAACATCTGCAAAAGTATCCAGCAAAATCCTCCCAGATAAAGACTGAAACATTTTTCCTCCACAGTTATTTTCTATTTTTTCTGTACATGTAAAGTTTAATTACTCACCAGGTATTTTTTTTTTCTTTAATGTTGTTGAAATTCCTTTTTTGGGATCCAATTGTTTTCTTCTTTTTTTTTGCATCCACTAAAATATCTTCTTGATGGATGGTCGTTAATTCAACGTCTGCAGATTTCCAAAAGAAAAGATTGGAAAAATTCTAAAAAATAAAAAATGAGCTGCGTGGAGAGATGGAAAAGTGGGTTTATACATGTTCTCCTTCTCTGTATCCTCATGTCTGGTCCATCATTCTCTTCTCCCTTTGTGTGCGTTTGTGAATGATGCAGCTACCTCTGAGCCTCCTCTCCCTCCCGCCCAGAACCGTAGCCTTTTCTTGACAACTGTTGAAACCCTCAGTGATAGAAAAATCATTCTACACAGTCCTCAGAAGAAATCCGCCACCCAGCGAAATACTCTTTCCACTGATTCTCGAGAATCTCCCTCCCACTTCTCGCACTCCCTTCATCCCACTATTTACTTTACATATCATTTGCCACCTCATCTTCTTTTTGTGTTCCCTTATTAGGCTGAAATCACTGGGCTTTCCTGAAAATAGTCTTCCATCATGCTTGTTACAGCTATTATGTAGGCGCCTGATTAATCATTACATGTTCAACATTTAGCAAGGTAACGTGCTTCAGATTACTGTAAGAAAACATGCTCAGATTCAGAATATATTACAAAATCACTTAACAGGGTGGCCCAACATGCAAAGTAATTTTCATACTAAATCCCTATGTATTTAATGCCATAATCTAAACTATTTTCTAATATGCTTGAATTAAAAATTCGCTATCCTTCCCTAACTACACTATCTAACTTTTTTTCATACTTCCTCTTTTGATGACGCCTCCTTTGAGAACCACAGTGCATACTGGGATACTCATATGAAGTGTCATCGGGGGGAGAAGATGCGGTTTCCCTGAAACCCTGCACCCACCCTGAAATAAAGCGTTGTCAGTGAAGCTCGTTTCAGAGGCTGCGCAATGTGCACTGCGTGATTTGCACAATGACAGTGCGCTCTCTGTGGCCAAATCAGATCAGCAATAATGAGCCAACACAAGAGCGCACTGTTAGTGTGCTTTCTAAAGGCTCCGTCTCACATAGCAAGATCACTAGCGAGATCGCTGAAGCGTCACCGATTTTGTGATGCAACAGCAATCTCGCTACATGTGACACAGCAGCGACCGGCCCCCCTTCGGATATCGCTGATCGTGCACGAATGTCCTGGGCCATTTTTTCATCGTCGGCGTCCCACTGACCAATGTGCATCGCTGTGTTTAATGCCGATGAGCGACGTCGTTGGCGACGCAGAACTCAGGGATGCAAGCAGGCATCGTCAGAAAAGCTGCTGTGTGACAAGTTACCAACGACCACCGAAGTCGTTATACGGATCGCCGTTGGAGTGCTGCATCATTGAAGAGATCTGCCTGTTTGGCAGCTTATTAGCGACCATGTAGCGACGTACCAGCGATTCTTACCAGGTCGTATTGTTGTCGGGATCGCTGGTGCGTCGCTATGTGAAACGGGACCCTAAGACTAAATAAAACAGCTTTGCCCTCGCAAGTCTCTGCATGCCGGGTAGTCTTAGAGCATACACCAACAGAGTGCTCATTATTGCTTATCTAAGCCAATAACAGAGAGTGCACTGTCATTGTGCACATCACACAGTGGAAAAAATAAAGACGCGCACTCGTGCTGTAGTAGGAGGTGCTGACTGAACGTGGATATACCACAGGTAAAAGTCAATGGGTAGACAATTGCACTCAAAATTGAATGTCACTTGCATCAGAGTCATTAAAGGAATTATTATGAATTTTATTTATTTTTTCAATTAATCAAAAAAAGTGAAAAAACACCGCAAACAGAGATCAGATTCACTGATGATGCTTTGTTTCAGAGAGGGGGTGGTGGCTGTCTCAGTGATCGCAGTCTCTGCCCACAGATGACGTCTCATTTGAGTATCACAGCCAGTGGCGTGCTGCCAATGGCGGGAGGCCACACGGCTGCTATGGGGCTCTGAGGGATGAGGGGGCTCACCCGCAGGGCCGCCATCAGGGCATTACTACCCTGACTGGCGTATGGGGCCTGATGATCAGAGGGGGCCCAAATCGGGCCCTGTCTCTTCTGGTCATTGTACCCTAGCGACAGGCTTCTACCGGTGCAGAAACTGAACCTGTGTCCGAGATGCAGGTTCAGTTAAACTCTATTGCCGTGCGGGCCCGCACAGCAATAGTTAAAAGCCGCCAACTAACTTGAGCGAAACGGGTCGAAAAATTTCAAAAGTCGCCGACTTTTGGCAAAGTCAGGTTTCATGAAACGAAACCCGACCCTAGGATGAGGTCGGCCACGAGGTCGGCGACTTACGCGCCAAAGTCGCGTTTCAAAAGTTTGTTTTGCGCTCTTTTTCAGCCAATCAGGATCCACGGACACTGTGGGCAACGTGATGACATAGGCAGGGGTCACCACCATCTTTCAGAAGGGCATGCAAGTGATTGGCTTGCTTTGGTGGGCGTCACAGGGGGTATAAAAGGGCGTGCACGCCGACCGCCATCTTACTTCTGCCGATCTCAGTATAGGGAGAGGTTGCTGCTGATTCTGTAGGGAGAGCGTTAGGCAGGGAAGAAGACAAAAAAACTGCTAGCGATTTGGCCTGCACAACACACCAGTCACTGTGTGTGCAGTGCAAGGGGAGGCTATATAGTGGTGTATCATTGGTGTTGGTTGTTGGGCTGCCTTCTAAGGCTTCCTGACATTCCTGCATTGCTGTTTACCCACTGCTCCGCAAACTGCTTTTTTAAAAGCAATCCCAATTTTTTTTTTTGTCCTGCTGAGAAGAAAAAAAAACTGCTTCTGCTGCTAGCAATTTGGCCTGCACAACACACCAGTCACTGTGTGTGCAGTGCAAGGGGAGGCTATATTGTGGTGTATCAGTGGTGTTGGTTGTTGGGCTGCCTTTTAAGGCTTCCTGACAGGCTGGCATTGCTGTTTACCCACTGCTCTGCAAACTGCTTTTTTAAAAGCAATCCAATCTCCCTTATCCTCTAGTCACTTTGGTCACAGTTGTGCCATCGAGCCTGTCACATAGCGCTCAGATATTCATTGGGCCTCACACAATCCAAAAGTGTCCAGTGTCCAAAAGTGTGTGCAGAGATTCAAAATCTCCCTTATCCTCTAGTCACTTTGGTCACAGCTGTGCCATCGAGCCTGTCACATAGCGCTCAGATATTCATTATGCCTCACACAATCCAAAAGTGTCCAGTGTCCAAAAGTGTGTGCAGAGATTCAAAATCTCCCTTACCCTCTAGTCACTTTGGTCACAGCTGTGCCATCGAGCCTGTCACATAGCGCTCAGATATTCATTGGGCCTCACACAATCCAAAAGTGTCCAGTGTCCAAAAGTGTGTGCAGAGATTCAAAATCTCCCTTATCCTCTAGTCACTTTGGTCACAGCTGTGCCATCGAGCCTGTCACATAGCGCTCAGATATCAGTGGGCCTCATACAATCCAAAAGTGTCCAGTGTCCACAAGTGTCTGCAGAAATTCAAAATCTCCCCTGTCCTATAGACGCCTTGTACCTTGTTTTACATTACTATATAGTTTGTTGGATTTTGTCTACATTTCTACCAAAAATGAGGAAGGCTGGTGGAAGAGGCCGTGGAATTGGGCGGGGGTTGGCAGCTGGTAATGATGGTGTTGGTGGTGGATCTGATGGTAGTGGCAAGAGCAAGATAGGACCGAATGCAGGAGGTGTTGAGCCTGCGTCATCGTCTGGCTACATAAGGCCTTGAACGCTTAGGCCTCTTTCACACATCAGGTTTTCGCCGTCAGGCGCGATCCGGCGCTTTTGACAGAAACCGGATCCGGCGAAATGCAATGCTGGATCCGGTTTCCCCCCCATTGACTTGCATTTGCGCCGGATCGCGCCGGATGGCCATGCGTTTCATCCGGTTTTTGCCGGATCCGGCAATGTGTCGCGATCCGGCGTCTGGAAAAAATGGCTACTGTAACGTTTTTTGTCTCCGGCGAAAAAGCCGGACACGCCGGATCCGGCGCGTCCGTCTTTTTCACACAATGAAAGCCTATGAGCGCCGCAATGCGCCTGATCCGGCGAAAGCCGGATCCGGTGGCCAGATCCGTTTTTTTTGGTCTGAGCATGCTCAGTAGCTCTGCCCACAAGACATATATAAAAGCAAGACAGTGGGACCCACAGCCACACCCAACATGCCACCCAAGAAAGCAACCAAGCGCAGCAGGAGAAGGCAGGAGACCACTGCAGCACCATCAGCACCACCACCACCCCAAATGGAGCAGCAAATGGAACATGCTGAGGAGGGGAGGCCAGCAGCAGATGAGAGACGGTAATTATCAAATCCCCCATTCCTCCAAACTAGGGCTATTGAATATCAAGATATTCATTGGCCCTTTGTTTCTCTTTATTCAACAGCCGCCCAATAGATGCAGCAGCAGCAGCAGCAATGGCAGCAGGTGGAACACCACCCACAGGCATGGAGTGTGGCCACCAGGAAGACAGCACATCATCTTCTGGGAGCCCTCCCTCGCATCGTCAGCGTTTGACGGTAAGTTTTTATTTCCAAAATCCATCATCTCTGTAATATATGTCTATTCATTGCCTTTTATTTCAAAACAGGATTCACAAGATGAAGAGGAGCTCCCAGAAGAAGAAGGAAGGGGTGGACAGACACCTGGAGTGGGCTCACAATTGGTAAGTTTTTTGCATCAAACGCAGAAACACAACATCACACTACACACAACACATAGAAAACAATGTTCTGCAGACCACACACAGCAAACAAATGCCTACATCCAAAGACATAACATTTTTTGTTTTCTTCTCTAGTCTTCCCAATCTGGTGCTCGGCCAAGAGGTCCTTGCAGTGCCTCCCAGGGTCGTCGGCGACAGCAACGCGGCGGTCACCAGCGTGTAAGTATAAATATTTTTGCTTTGTTTTTTTGCATTTTTTATTTCATTTCTTTTGTGGAGGCTAATTATGTTATTTTTGTCTTTTTCTTTAACAGCCTTCACAGCGTGCTCCCGACTCTGACGGTGAGGATGGAGGACTCGATGTGGACCACCTCATCGATCTCGTCAGAGAAAGGGAGCCGCTCTGGAATATGGCTGACCGCCGCCACGCTGACCTGATCGTTACCCGACGACTCTGGGAGGAAATCTGTTCGCTCCTTGTGGGCCGCTGGGAGGACCTCGATGTTCGGGCCCAGATTAAAGAGCGTAAGTATATACAGTACCGGTTGCTTGATGTAAACCAGTGTTTCCCGAACTCCAGTCCTCGTGGTCCCCACGGATCATGTGTTCAGGATTTCTATTTACTATGGAAATCCTGAAAACATGACCCCTGGGGACCATGAGGACTGGAGTTTGGGAAACACTGATGTTGTATACTAACCACTCCTTTCTCGTTTCAGGGAACAGAATTGTGAATCGGTGGCGGTCTGTGAGGGATCGTTTCAAGAAGGAGTTCAATAAAGAGATGCGGGCCCCGAGTGGATCTGGAGGACGCAGGAGCAAGTACAAGTACGCACAAGCCCTGTCGTTCCTCCGGGAAACAATGGTCACTAGAAGGTAAATATTACACACCACATGTGACAAAAAAATGTTAGATGTAACTTTTTTTTTTCAGCCAGGGCCATACCATGTCAGTATTTTAATTGTTTTTTTTTCTCTTTATTCCACAGCACGGTGAGCAGCACTTGGGAGCCTGCACGATTGGACCCTTCTGAGGCGATCCCTGAGGAGACCGGCACCGAGGGACACTTCGACCGCCCCGGTACATCTGCACCTTCCCAGCCTTCCCACACATTCGACCCATCTGTCCCATCCACCAGCACAGGAGCATCGTGGCCGCCTACATTACATGAAGCTGCTGGTGAGGAGATCGCTTTCCCTTTACCCCACCCTTCTGCCCCTGCCACCTCTAGTACACCTGCGGGTACTGGGCGGCAGCGGCAGAGGGGTCAGGAAAAGAGTTATGCGCCAGAGTTCTTGCATCTGAATGCATCTTTCCAGAACTGTCTAAAAGTCTTGTCAGAGCAAATCTCCGCAGGCTTTCAGCAGATCAACTCCAGCATTCTGGAGGTGAAGACACTTCTGCAAACCATGCATTCAGAAGCAAGATCTTCGCCAAACCACACCTTTTTCAGGTCTGTTGTGGAGCGCATGGCAACACTATCTCCTACCCAGCAGATGCATGTAATGCATTCGTGCCACGGTGCTCTACAGCAGGTTACCTCCCAACCTCCACCTCCCACCACTGTAGTTCCTCCACCTGCACCCCCTCCAGCCACTTTCCATCCTCCCCCTCCTATTACATCTGCACCCCCTCCAGCCACTTTCCATCCTCCCCCTCCTATTACATCTGCACCCCCTCCAGCCACTTTCCATCCTCCCCCTCCTATTGCATACCAGCAACCTCACCAGTACCAGCAACCTTCCCAGTACCAGCAACCTCCCCAGTACCAGACATCTCCCCACTTCCAGCAACCTGCCCCGTACCAAACTCCTTCCCCGTACCAAACTCCTTCCCCGTACCAAACTCCTTCCCCGTACCAAACTCCTTCCCCGTACAACTTTCCATCAACATCATCTGCTCCTACAGTCCCTGCCCAACCCTCCACTCCACCGCCCACCACCTCTTCTGCCTCCCACATGTCCACCCATTCTGTAGCTTTTTCCACACCATCACCTCTAACTGTTCCTTCCCCACCACGATCCCAATCCTCTCTCCACACTCCCATTGTCGAAGTGTCCCGCAGCCCCTCCAGCAGTATTTCCACCCCACACTACACCGAATTATAATGTTTTTTTTGTAATAAAAATGCCCATTTGGTTGGTTTCAAACCTTTATTAAAAAAGTTTTTTAACTTTAAAAACAGTTTACACAAAAAAAAATATTTTAAATAAAAGTTAAATTATTGTTTACACTGGTTGTCTGTCATTTCTTTCTGCGGCGAAATATGTTTAAAAAAAAGGTTAAATACAGGGTATTTAAAAGGTAAAAAGGTATTCAAAACCAGGTATATAACTGTGGGTAAATTTTAGCTTTTTGCCACAGTTGTGTTCCTGGTTGTGTTTGAAGCAAAGTATTTCACCTGAAAAGTTGTGTTTATTGTTGGTGATTTCCTAACAATGTACACAACTTTTGTTAAAAGGTGAAATACTTTGCATAAAACACAACCAGGTACACACCTGTGGCCTAAAGCTAAAAATAGTAAGACCATGACAAGATAGCCAACTTTGGTTGGCAAAGGTATATACTGTTGGTCCAGAAGGTACACAAGTTTGGTTAGGGCACAAATCTTTCACACTCTGTCATCCTGCCAGTGTACTCTGCCTTGAGGTGACATAAAGTATAATGCAAAATTGTCCCTCATTACTGAAACCGTCACAGAACTTCTAGTGGTAATATTTCCAATGACAACATCTATCTTCGCCAGTAACTTGCTCTTCTCTCCAACCTGCACTTTCTCCTCTACAACCTGTCAAAGAAGGGCTGTAGGAACATGCTATATATAGTTTTCCAGTAGCCAATCCCGTTCGGAAGGCCACAAGGGTCAATTTTAAAAACCAGATCCGGCGTAATCCGTCGAAAAACGGATAGAAAAACGGATGAACCGGATGAGACGGATCCGGTTTTGTCTGTCAAGAACAAGACGGATCCGGCAGAAAACCGGATCCGGCACATCAGGTTTTACAAAACATTTGCCGGATCCGGCATTCCGGCACGACGTTGGATCGCGCCTGACGCCGAAAACCTGATGTGTGAAAGTAGCCTTAGTTTTCTAGGAGTTGGCAAACCGCTTTTAAAGCCAGAGCATCAGGAAAAAGTTTTGTCTTACATTGCTGACTCAGCCTCCAGCTCTATCGCCTCCTCTTCTTCAGTTGTAAAAAGTAAAAGCACTGAGTCGTCATTGGAGGCTCATGTTCATGAACCACACCTTTCCTTGTGTCCTTCACCCCAACCAAGATTGAAGGATAACGCAGGCCATACTACTGATTACTCCATGGAGCTGTTTTCACATACCATGCCTGGATTATCAAGTGAAATGGTGAATTACCCAGGCCAAGATGAATCTGACATGGAGTGCACTGATGCACAGCCGCTGATGGTTGATTCTGCTGGTACATTCACTCAGAGCACTACATTGTCCTCGCAGTGTACAGAGCCAGATTCTGACCCTGATGAGACTCAGGTGCCCCTTCCCGCACACTATACCACCATACACGGTGACACAGAGGAAGGTGCACATGACATAGAAGAGGAGGTGATGGATGACCCAGTTGTTGACCCAGATTGGCATCCATTGGGGGAAGAGGGTGCTGCTTCCAATAGCTCAGATGAGGAGCATCCACAGCAGACATCGACATCGCAACAGCTGTTATCTGGCAGGCCCGGAGCACTCCAAAGACAGGTTCCAAACATCAAAAGAGTTGCTGGACAGCTTGTCCAGAGGGTCAAAAGATCACAGCGTGCTAGGCCGCAAAATGTCTGCCAAAGTAGGAAGAGTGCAGTGTGGCACTTTTTTGAACAAAATCCTCATGATCAGGCCAAGGTTATCTGTAAGAAGTGCGCAAAGACCTTTAGCCGACGGAAAAATCTGAAAAATTTGAATACCAGTTGCATGCTTAGACATTTAACCAGCATGCACTTGCAAGCGTGGACACAACACCAAACCTCAAGTGCCACATGTGCAACTGATCACAACGAAGGTAGTCAGCAACGCTACATTGTTTCCCCCACTGTAAGCCCACCGGTTAGCACAGCAGCAAATGTTGAGGTGTCGTTGCAAGACCACAGCAGTCAGGGAATCCCACTGTTATATCAACGAAAGACTGATTCTAGGCCATCAGAAAGAACAACAACTCCATCACCATCATCAACCCTCTCTCAGTCCGCCCTGTCCACCGCTACTTCCACCATATGCAGCTCTCAAGTCCAGCTCACCCTCCCAGACACTATGAGTAGGTCAAGAAAGTACTCAGTCTCTCATCTGCGTACACTGGGTTTGAACGCCCACATTGCAAAACTAATCTCGTTTGAGATGATGCCCTTTCGGTTGGTGGAAAGCGCAGCTTTCCGCGAACTCATGGCCTATGCAGTACCACGCTATGACCTACCCAGTCGCCACTTCTTCTCTCGCAAAGCCATCCCAGCCCTCCACCATCATGTGAAAGACCGCATTGTCCATGCACTCAAGCAGTCAGTGAGCGGAAAGGTGCACCTCACAACTGATGCATGGTCCAGTCGGCTTGGCCAGGGCCGTTACGTGTCCATCACTGCGCACTGGGTTAATGTGGTGGATGCAGGGTCCACAGGGGACAGCGGTGGTGGGACAGTGCTGCCTAGCCCACGGTATAGGAAACAGTTGGCTGTAGGCGTTCGACCCTCCTCCTCCTCCAGAAGCGAAAGCTCGTCCACAGAGCGCAGTCGTACGAGCACTCCATCTGCAGCTGCCACTGTTGCACACGATGTGTCCCCCTATTGAGCAGCTAGTGGAAAGCGTCAGCAGGCTGTGTTGCAGATGATGTGTTTGGGCAACAGACACACCGCCGAGGTGCTGGCCGAGTACTTGAAGCGACAAACTGAGTCATGGCTGGGCAGTGTACATCTTGAGGCAGGCAAGGTAGTTAGTGATAACGGCCGTAATTTTGTGGCAGCCATAGCCCTTTCAAAACTCAGCCATATACCTTGCTTGGCTCACACCTTGAACCTGGTGGTGCAGTGCTTCCTCAAAAATTATCTGGAGTTAACAGCCCTGCTCCAGAAGGTGCGAAGACTGTGCGCGCACATCCGCCGGTCGCCTGTACACTCCGTTCGTATGCAGAAGCTGCAGCGATTGCTCCACCTTCCCAACCACCGCCTCATTATCGACATTGCAACAAGGTGGAACTCCACCCTGCACATGGTGGAGCGGCTGTGCGAGCAGAGGCAGGCCATAATGCATTTGTGGGAGGATACACGGCCAGGCACTTTGAGAGCAGACATGGAGTTGACAGGTGTGCAGTGGTCGAAGCTGAAAGACCTCTGTATAGTCCTTCAGTGTTTTGAGGAATGCACACGGCTGGTAAGCGCAGACGACGCCATCCTAAGCATGAGCATCCCACTTATGCGTCTGCTCATGCAAACTTTGACGCACCTTAAGGAGCAGGCGTCTGCAGCCAATGTTGATGAGGAGGAAGAGGAGGAGGGAATCCTTGATGACATTCAGCCATTGTCTGCTCAGGGACCTCTCCTGGACGAGGTGGAGGAAGAAGAGGAGGAGGAGGAGGATGATGGGGATGATTACTTAGGGGAGGAGGATGCATCTCATGGGGCAAGTGAAAATGTTGGCGTGGCAAGGTCTGGTACAGGGTTTGTGCGTGACTGGAGGGATGTGGATTTGCCAGAAAGTGCTCCTCCAACCAGCACTCGCAGTGCATCATTGACACCGGGAACATTGGCCCACATGTCAGATTATGCCTTGCAGATCCTAAAAAGGGACCCACGCATTGCCAAAATGATGAACGATGACGACTACTGGTTGGCCAGCATCCTGGATCCACGCTATAAAGGCAAATTACAAAACATCATGCCACAGGAGAACCTTGACCTAATATTGGCTAATAAACAAGCAACTCTGGTAAATCGGTTGCTTGAGGCATTCCCAGCACACAGCAGCGGTGATGGTTCTCACACGAGCCGTACGGGCCGGGGGCAGCTTGGCAGAGGTGTTCGTGGTGCACACAGCAGAAGTGGCGTTGGAGACAGGGGTTTCATGACAATGTTGTGGACTGATTTTTCAAGTACCGCTCACACAACTGGTAATACTGCATCGATGGAAAGTGACAGGAGACAGCAGTTGTCAACTATGGTTACAAACTACTTTTCCTCCCATATCGATGTTCTCCCACACAGGTCATTCCCCTTTGACTATTGGGCCGCTAAACTGGACACCTGGCCTGAATTGGCACAATATGCCTTACAGGAGCTTGCTTGCCCAGCTGCAAGTGTGCTATCGGAAAGAGTCTTCAGTGCAGCTGGATCAATCCTGACAGAAAAAAGTACCCGTCTGTCAACCCAAAATGTGGATGATCTAACCTTCATTAAAATGAACCACGCATGGGTTTCCAAGGATTTTGTCCCACCTTCCTCTGATGACACATAGGGTGACAGAAAAATGGCTTGCTTTGGTCCACCTCTTCCTGGGACTTGACCTATTTCACCTTTTGCATCAGCTGAATGTCCAACATCAACATATGCCACTTTCTAAAACTCCCTAACTGTGCTGCCTCCCCCCCATGGCCGGGGTCACCACCTAGGGCACGACACCGTGCGAGTGCCGTTGCCCTGGACAGGTGGGTAGGCCGACTCTTGGGCGCGGGCACTGGTACAGGGTCCTTCATAGTGCAGTCAAGTGTCTCTGACGGTGTTGGTGCACACCCGCCGTCAGACACACCGCCGTACTATGAGGGGCCCAGTGCCAGTACCGACGCCCACGAGTGGGCCCCCCTTGCTTGGGCAGGGCCCCAGCATTTGCAATCTTTACCTGTCCCTGCTCCTCTGCTGTGTAGTCTGGGCCGTCAAATCCATACTGTGCCTGACACCGTCTGAGCCTGCCTCCTGATGTATAGACATATATTTTGAATGTGTACGCTATCCATACATGTTATCCGGGGATACGGTACCCTTTCTAACCTTTGTGCAATCACGTGCAATCCATACTGGGCCTAACACCGTCTGAGCCTGCCTCCTGAGTAGAGTTGAGCGAAACGGGTCGAAAAAATTCAAAAGTCTACGACTTTTGGCAAAGTCGGGTTTCATGAAACGAAACCCGACCCTAGGATGAGGTCGGCCACGAGGTCGGCGACTTACGCGCCAAAGTCGCGTTTCAAAAGTTTGTTTTGCGCTCTTTTTCAGCCAATCAGGATCCACGGACACTGTGGGCAACGTGATGACATAGGCACGGGTCACCACCATCTTTAAGAAGGGCATGCAAGTGATTGGCTTGCTTTGGTGGGCGTCACAGGGGGTATAAAAGGGCGTGCACGCCGACCGCCATCTTACTTCTGCCGATCTTAGTATAGGGAGAGGTTGCTGCTGATTCTGTAGGGAGAGCGTTAGGCAGGGAAGAAGACAAAAAAACTGCTTCTGCTGCTAGCGATTTGGCCTGCACAACACACCAGTCACTGTGTGTGCAGTGCAAGGGGAGGCTATATAGTGGTGTATCAGTGGTGTTGGTTGTTGGGCTGCCTTTTAAGGCTTCCTGACAGGCTGGCATTGCTGTTTACCCACTGCTCCGCAAACTGCTTTTTTAAAAGCAATCCCAATTTTTTTTTTTTGTCCTGCTGAGAAGAAAAAAAACTGCTTCTGCTGCTAGCAATTTGGCCTGCACAACACACCAGTCACTGTGTGTGCAGTGCAAGGGGAGGCTATATAGTGGTGTATCAGTGGTGTTGGTTGTTGGGCTGCCTTTTAAGGCTTCCTGACAGGCTGGCATTGCTGTTTACCCACTGCTCCGCAAACTGCTTTTTTAAAAGCAATCCCAATTTTTTTTTTTTGTCCTGCTGAGAAGAAAAAAAAACTGCTTCTGCTGCTAGCGATTTGGCCTGCACAACACACCAGTCACTGTGTGTGCAGTGCAAGGGGAGGCTATATAGTGGTGTATCAGTGGTGTTGGTTGTTGGGCTGCCTTTTAAGGCTTCCTGACAGGCTGGCATTGCTGTTTACCCACTGCTCCGCAAACTGCTTTTTTAAAAGCAATCCAATCTCCCTTATCCTCTAGTCACTTTTGTCACAGCTGTGCCATCGAGCCTGTCACATAGCGCTCAGATATCAGTGGGCCTCACACAATCCAAAAGTGTCCAGTGTCCAAAAGTGTGTGCAGAGATTCAAAATCTCCCTTATCCTCTAGTCACTTTTGTCACAGCTGTGCCATCGAGCCTGTCACATAGCGCTCAGCTATCAGTGGGCCTCACACAATCCAAAAGTGTCCAGTGTCAAAAAGTGTGTGCAGATATTCAAAATCTCCCTTATCCTCTAGTCACTTTTGTCACAGCAGTGCCATCGAGCCTGTCACATAGCGCTCAGATATCAGTGGGCCTCACACAATCCAAAAGTGTCCACTGTCCACAAGTGTGTGCAGAAATTCAAAATCTCCCTTATCCTCTAGTCACTTTTGTCACAGCTGTGCCATCGAGCCTGTCACATAGCGCTCAGATATCAGTGGGCCTCACACAATCCAAAAGTGTCCACTGTCCACAAGTGTGTGCAGAAATTCAAAATCTTCCCTGTCCTATAGACACCTTGTACCTTGTTTTACATTACTATATAGTTTGTTGGATTTTGTCTACATTTCTACCAAAAATGAGGAAGGCTGGTGGAAGAGGCCGTGGAATTGGGCGGGGGTTGGCAGCTGGTAATGATGGTGTTGGTGGTGGATCTGATGGTAGTGGCAAGAGCAAAATAGGACCGAATGCAGGAGGTGCTGACCCTGCGTCATCGTCTGGCTACATAAGGCCTCGAACGCTTAGTTTTCTAGGAGTTGGCAAACCGCTTTTAAAGCCAGAGCATCAGGAAAAAGTTTTGTCTTACATTGCTGACTCAGCCTCCAGCTCTATCGCCTCCTCTTCTTCAGTTGTAAAAAGTAAAAGCACTGAGTCGTCATTGGAGGTTCATGTTCATGAACCACACCTTTCCTTGTGTCCTTCACCCCAACCAAGATTGAAGGATGACGCAGGCCATACTACTGATTACTCCATGGAGCTGTTTTCACATACCATGCCTGGATTATCAAGTGAAATGGTGACTTACCCAGGCCAAGATGAATCTGACATGGAGTGCACTGATGCACAGCCGCTGATGGATGATTCTGCTGGTACATTCACTCAGAGCACTACATTGTCCTTGCAGTGTACAGAGCCAGATTCTGACCCTGATGAGACTCAGGTGCCCCTTCCCGCACACTATACCACCATACACGGTGACACAGAGGAAGGTGCACATGACATAGAAGAGGAGGTGATGGATGACCCAGTTGTTGACCCAGATTGGCATCCATTGGGGGAAGAGGGTGCTGCTTCCAATAGCTCAGATGAGGAGCATCCACAGCAGACATCGACATCGCAACAGCTGTTATCTGGCAGGCCCGGAGCACTCCAAAGACAGGTTCCAAACATCAAAAGAGTTGCTGGACAGCTTGTCCAGAGGGTCAAAAGATCACAGCGTGCTAGGCCGCAAAATGTCTGCCAAAGTAGGAAGAGTGCAGTGTGGCACTTTTTTGAACAAAATCCTCATGATCAGGCCAAGGTTATCTGTAAGAAGTGCGCAAAGACCTTTAGCCGAGGGAAAAATCTGAAAAATTTGAATACCAGTTGCATGCTTAGACATTTAACCAGCATGCACTTGCAAGCGTGGACACAACACCAAACCTCAAGTGCCACATGTGCAACTGATCACAACGAAGGTAGTCAGCAACGCTACATTGTTTCCCCCACTGTAAGCCCACCGGTTAGCACAGCAGCAAATGTTGAGGTGTCGTTGCAAGACCACAGCAGTCAGGGAATCCCACTGTTATATCAACGAAATACTGATTCTAGGCCATCAGAAAGAACACCAACTCCATCACCATCATCAACCCTCTCTCAGTCCGCCCTGTCCACCGCTACTTCCACCATATGCAGCTCTCAAGTCCAGCTCACCCTCCCAGACACTATGAGTAGGTCAAGAAAGTACTCAGTCTCTCATCCGCGTACACTGGGTTTGAACGCCCACATTGCCAAACTAATCTCGTTTGAGATGATGCCCTTTCGGTTGGTGGAAAGCACAGCTTTCCGCGAACTCATGGCCTATGCAGTACCACGCTATGACCTACCCAGTCGCCACTTCTTCTCTCGCAAAGCCATCCCAGCCCTCCACCATCATGTGAAAGACCGCATTGTCCATGCACTCAAGCAGTCAGTGAGCGGAAAGGTGCACCTCACAACTGATGCATGGTCCAGTCGGCATGGCCAGGGCCGTTACGTGTCCATCACTGCGCACTGGGTTAATGTGGTGGATGCAGGGTCCACAGGGGACAGCGGTGGTGGGACAGTGCTGCCTAGCCCACGGTATAGGAAACAGTTGGCTGTAGGCGTTCGACCCTCCTCCTCCAGAAGCGAAAGCTCGTCCACAGAGCGCAGTCGTACGAGCACTCCATCTGCAGCTGCCACTGTTGCACACGATGTGTCCCCCTATCGAGCAGCTAGTGGAAAGCGTCAGCAGGCTGTGTTGCAGATGATGTGTTTGGGCGACAGACACACCGCCGAGGTGCTGGCCGAGTACTTGAAGCGACAAACTGAGTCATGGCTGGGCAGTGTACATCTTGAGGCAGGCAAGGTAGTTAGTGATAACGGCCGTAATTTTGTGGCAGCCATAGCCCTTTCAAAACTCAGCCATATACCTTGCTTGGCTCACACCTTGAACCTGGTGATGCAGTGCTTCCTCAAAAATTATCCGGAGTTAACAGCCCTGCTCCAGAAGGTGCGAAGACTGTGCGCGCACATCCGCCGGTCGCCTGTACACTCCGTTCGTATGCAGAAGCTGCAGCGATTGCTCCACCTTCCCAACCACCGCCTCATTATCGACATTGCAACAAGGTGGAACTCCACCCTGCACATGGTGGAGTGGCTGTGCGAGCAGAGGCAGGCCATAATGCATTTGTGGGAGGATACACGGCCAGGCACTTTGAGAGCAGACATGGAGTTGACAGGTGTGCAGTGGTCAAAGCTGAAAGACCTTTGTAAAGTCCTTCAGTGTTTTGAGGAATGCACACGGCTGGTAAGCGCAGACGACGCCATCCTAAGCATGAGCATCCCACTTATGCGTCTGCTCATGCAAACTTTGACGCACCTTAAGGAGCAGGCATCTGCAGCCAATGTTGATGAGGAGGAAGAGGAGGAGGGAATCCTTGATGACATTCAGCCATTGTCTGCTCAGGGACCTCTCCTGGACGAGGTGGAGGAAGAAGAGGAGGAGGAGGAGGAGGAGGATGATGGGGATGATTACTTAGGGGAGGAGGATGCATCTCGTGGGGCAAGTGAAAATGTTGGCGTGGCAAGGTCTGGTACAGGGTTTGTGCGTGACTGGAGGGATGTGGATTTGCCAGAAAGTGCTCCTCCACCCAGCACTCGCAGTGCATCATTGACACCGGGAACATTGGCCCACATGTCAGATTATGCCTTGCGGATCCTAAAAAGGGACCCCCGCATTGCCAAAATGATGAACGATGACGACTACTGGTTGGCCAGCATCCTGGATCCACGCTATAAAGGCAAATTACAAAACATCATGCCACAGGAGAACCTTGACCTAATATTGGCTAATAAACAAGCAACTCTGGTAAATCGGTTGCTTGAGGCATTCCCAGCACACAGCAGCGGTGATGGTTCTCACACGAGCCGTACGGGCCGGGGGCAGCTTGGCAGAGGTGTTCGTGGTGCACACAGCAGAAGTGGCGTTGGAGACAGGGGTTTCATGACAATGTTGTGGACTGATTTTTCAAATACCGCTCACACAACTGGTAATACTGCATCGATGGAAAGTGACAGGAGACAGCAGTTGTCAACTATGGTAACAAACTACTTTTCCTCCCATATCGATGTTCTCCCACACAGGTCATTCCCCTTTGACTATTGGGCCGCTAAACTGGACACCTGGCCTGAATTGGCCCAATATGCCTTACAGGAGCTCGCTTGCCCAGCTGCAAGTGTGCTATCGGAAAGAGTCTTCAGTGCAGCTGGATCAATCCTGACAGAAAAAAGTACCCGTCTGTCAACCTAAAATGTGGATGATCTAACCTTCATTAAAATGAACCACGCATGGGTTTCCAAGGATTTTGTCCCACCTTCCCCTGATGACACATAGGGTGACAGAAAAATGGCTTGCTTTGGTCCACCTCTTCCTGGGACTTCACCTATTTCACCTTTTGCATCAGCTGAATGTCCAACATCAACATATGCCACTTTCTAAAACTCCCTAACTGTGCTGCCTCCCCCCCCATGGCCGGGGTCACCACCTACCGCACGACACCGTGCGAGTGCCGTTGCCCTGGACAGGTGGGTAGGCCGACTCTTGGGCGCGGGCACTGGCACAGGGTCCCTCATAGTGCAATCAAGTGTCTCTGATGGTGGTGGTGCACACCAGCCGTCAGACACACCGCTGTACTATGAGGGGCCCAGTGCCAGTACCGACGCCCACGAGTGGGCCCCCCTTGCTTGGGCAGGGCCCCAGCATTTGCAATCTTTACCTCTCCCTGCTCCTCCGCTGTGTAATCTGGGCCGTCAAATCCATACTGTACCTGACACCGTCTGAGCCTGCCTCCTGAGACATATATTTTGAATGTGTACGCTATCCATACATGTTATCCAGGGATACGGTACCCTTTCTAACCTTTGTGCAATCACGTGCAATCCATACTGGGCCTAACACCGTCTGAGCCTGCCTCCTGAGACATATATTTTGAATGTGTACGCTATCCATACATGTTATCCGGGGATACGGTACCCTTTCTAACCTTTGTGCAATCACGTGCAATCCATACTGGGCCTAACACCGTCTGAGCCTGCCTCATGCTGTATAGACATATATTTTGAATGTGTACGCTATCCATACATGTTATCCGGGGATACGGTACCCTTTCTAACCTTTGTGCAATCATGTGCAATCCATACTGGGCCTAACACCGTCTGAGCCTGCCTCATGCTGTATAGACATATATTTTGAATGTGTACGCTATCCATACATGTTATCCAGGGATACGGTACCCTTTCTAACCTTTGTGCAATCACGTGCAATCCATACTGGGCCTAACACCGTCTGAGCCTGCCTCATGCTGTATAGACATATATTTTGAATGTGTACGCTATCCATACATGTTATCCAGGGATACGGTACCCTTTCTAACCTTTGTGCAATCACGTGCAATCCATACTGGGCCTAACACCGTCTGAGCCTGCCTCATGCTGTATAGACATATATTTTGAATGTGTACGCTATCCATACATGTTATCCGGGGATACGGTACCCTTTCTAACCTTTGTGCAATCACGTGCAATCCATACTGGGCCTAACACCGTCTGAGCCTGCCTCCTGAGACATATATTTTGAATGTGTACGCTATCCATACATGTTATCCAGGGATACGGTACCCTTTCTGACCTTTGTGCAATCACGTGCAATCCATACTGGGCCTAACACCGTCTGAGCCTGCCTCATGCTGTATAGACATATATTTTGAATGTGTACGCTATCCATACATGTTATCCAGGGATACGGTACCCTTTCTAACCTTTGTGCAATCACGTGCAATCCATACTGGGCCTAACACCGTCTGAGCCTGCCTCATGCTGTATAGACATATATTTTGAAGGTGTACGCTATCCATACATGTTATCCAGGGATACGGTACCCTTTCTAACCTTTGTGCAATCACGTGCAATCCATACTGGGCCTAACACCGTCTGAGCCTGCCTCATGCTGTATAGACATATATTTTGAATGTGTACGCTATCCATACATGTTATCCAGGGATACGGTACCCTTTCTAACCTTTGTGCAATCACGTGCAATCCATACTGGGCCTAACACCGTCTGAGCCTGCCTCATGCTGTATAGACATATATTTTGAATGTGTACGCTATCCATACATGTTATCCAGGGATACGGTACCCTTTCTAACCTTTGTGCAATCACGTGCAATCCATACTGGGCCTAACACCGTCTGAGCCTGCCTCATGCTGTATAGACATATATTTTGAATGTGTACGCTATCCATACATGTTATCCGGGGATACGGTACCCTTTCTAACCTTTGTGCAATCACGTGCAATCCATACTGGGCCTAACACCGTCTGAGGCTGCCTCCTGAGACATATTTTGAATGTGTACGCTATCCATACATGTTATCTGGGGATACGGTACCCTTTCTCACCTTTGTGCAATCACGTGTAATCCATACTGGGCGTGAGAACGGCTGGCGAGCTGTTAAGCAAGCTACAGCACCTGTCCAGACAAGTACAGGGATTCCCTAGCGAGGAGACTTATTTGATTGTTTTCAATGTTGGGACAGCAATTTTTGGGGAGCACTATACTCTGGAGAATGATAGATGGGGCCCACCATACACTGGAACATTCCAAAGGTGGACATCAGACACTGGAGCAGCATTTACAGGGCCCATTATACACTAGAGCATTAGAAATGGGGCCCATTATGTTTGGAGCATTATTTGGGCCCATAAGACAGTGGAGCTTCATCCATGGGGACCAACATATACTGTAGCATTATGTGGAGCTCATCATATACTGTTTCAAACATTATATGGGACCAATGATTCTGTATGGAGAAATAGATGGGCCTCGTCATGAGATGTAAAAAGTGAGGTATTTTTCATTGTACTATACCGCTATTTCTCTGCCGTATCGGAGCATGATGAGTTGTGGTATGTGTTAAAGGGGCGCTCTTTCGCCCAGGGCACATGAAAACCTGCAGCCAGCCCTCCCCCCCCACAACTTTAGCCAAATAACCCCCATTTTTCAGTGCGTAACTTGTATTATGAAGTTAATTAAGGTTGACAAGCTTAAGTAAGAAGAATTGATGCTTTTGGCATTCAAATGGGCACTGTAGGTGTGTTTCCTGTCCTCCTCTCACTGCCGACTTTTATTCCCCATTGACTTACATTGGGCTTCGTGTTTCGGGACGACCCCGACTTTTCCCTATAATCGGACGATCTTGCTCGACCCGACTTCTGGAAAAGTCGGGTTTCACGAAACGAAAAGCGACCCTAAAAAAACAAAAGTCGCTCAACTCTACCGCCAACCAATCAGAGGCTGGCAGCTGACATCAGTGCACACATCGCTGGTGTATGATGTCATTGTCATTTGCCAGCATGTTAAGCAAAATAGGGCGCACTAACTGTGCCAATCATAAAACAATTATATGAGGAAAGGTGCAGCAACAGTGGAATAAACTGTAGAAGAAAGGAAAGAAAAAGGCACTACTGCAAAGAGCGCACACTAAACTCAATAAAATAGAAATGTTTATTGATGCAAAAAAGATATTAAAAACATGCTAAAACATGATAGGCAACCCACAATGATACAATATAATGGTTAAACATGTATGACATATATAACTAATATGATAATCCATATACCGTCCAACCCATGGAAGAATATCTCAGCAACCACCCTAAGGCAAGGCTCATGGGGACCACCAGGCCCTAATATGATGGAGTAACTACCAATAATACACTCCACATAATCATAGGTATTCTCTATTCAAGGCAAATGGGCCACAATAGGCCTCAGACCAGGATGGCCAGAATCCACCACCCAGTATTCCAAATGCCACACCAAGCACAATTAGCGGTAAAGCTGTAATGAAATAAACAAGAAGTGGGTGCCCAACCCAGGACCATACCCCACACGTATCGCCACAACCCGTGCGGCTTCGTCAGGGGAAGTGAGCTGGTTAGGGTCCAGATTGCTTAAATACCTTACTGAGGCCAGGTGAATGTGCTTATGCGCCGTGACGGAGCCCCCTCCATCCGGAAGACCCTTCTCAGAGACCGGCGTCCCAGTCTCATGAAAAAACATGGCCGCCGCACATGCGCTGTGAAATCCACATGTGACTGATGATGAATCAGAACTCCACTGCACCTGCGTCCAGTGGGACACATGAAGTTCTCCCATGGAACGCAGGATAGACATGCATGCAGTTAGTGTGCTGCAAGTCAGTCAATACGCAGCGCTTTGAAGACATGTTCCCATAGATTGAACTAGGGAGCAAAAAACCGCGCAGAGCTCTCAGGCGCGCAATACACAAGGACAAACATAGGACAATACAACATATACAGATACATAAGGATGGGGCACACAAAATAGATAGATAGAATGGATCATGGTATGCAGGAGTAGTCATGACAAGAGCCACAAATGAAAAAATATATATATTTAATATTTAAATGGAAAAACAAAAATATATATTCAAAAACAAAAACACAAGCAAAAAAAGGGGGCAGAAGGGGAATGAAAGATCTAAAATTCCATCCGGACCCAAAAAAAAAAAAAAAAAATATAAACAATTCCAATGTAGGGAGTAGGGGCAAGAGGGGAAACCCATGTGTATAGAGTGGACCACACTCCATTCCATAGAAATGGAGTATTGTTGTATATGTCCCAGTTGACAATTATAACACCATTATTAAAATAATCAATGGTTCTCAGATGACATAATATCCCAAGGAAGGGGGAGGAAGAGAGATTAATTCAATAAAATTGGGAAAATAGTCGACTAGAATTAATGCGCCAACCAGAAATAGTAGAACTCCATCTTTGCTATGACCACTATAAGTGGCCCATCCACAATCGGCAAATCAATCCAATACCTCACATAATGGTCCCCATGAGCCCAATAACACGGACACTATTATCAAATCACACTGTGTCGGAGAATAAAAAATATATAAATACTGAATGATCCGTTAATAAGGCTCAATCCTATATCACCAGCCTAGTGAGAAAACCAATAACATCTACTAGGGGAACCCCTAGTGATCAAAACATTGACCCAATAGAGGAATCCCCCAACGACGATACAAGGTTCTATATATCCATATATAATAAGGCATGATGAATCCAATGAATAATCCCAAGTTTAATACAATAACTAAATACATATATGGATAAGGGCCAAACGCAATATATCTTTGATACGACTTCAACACGATGACAAGTGACCGTCTTCCCACTAATGGACATATCCAAGAAGGGCACAGCCTAGAGGGAAAGGAAAGGGGGACATCATCAGTAATCAACCTGGGAACCCTGTGAACAGAAGCTCTTCATTTAAGCCATTTGGGCTCAATGAATCCAAGTTGAAAATCCACCTGGATTCCACTTGTAGTAATAATTTCCTAGGTGAGCCTCCCCTATTAGACAGTGATATTTTCTCCAATCCAACCACCCTAGTATCGGCAACCTTACCAGCATGGTGGGTCAGGAAATGAGCTGCCACAGATGTCAAAGCCTTGCCCTTAGCTTGATCGGTATATGCCAGATTGATCGTCGAGAAATGTTTCTGTATCCTACGGCGTAACTCCTGAGAAGTTTGACCGATGTATACCTGATGACATGGACAAATTAAGGCATAGACCACACAATTAGTTTTACAATTAATGTACGACATCAACTTATGTCTGGTTCCATCTCTTGGGATCACAAAATAGTCCCTAGTGGAATGCATGTGGCGACATATGGTACAATTACCACATGCAAATGAACCCCTGAGTATTATGCCCCTATCTAACCCAATTGTTGGTCTCATATAGTGACTTTTAGTTAAAATGTCTCTAAGATTCGGAGCCCTTCTTGCTATAATACAGGGCTGCTCCGACACAAGAGCAGAAGTCTGCAGGTCCGTCGTCAGTATACCCCAGTGCTTCGCAAGAACTTCTCTCATCTGTGACCATTGGCTATTATACTGTGCAATAAACCGGGGGCTTGAATCTCGAATCTTGTCAGGTGTGGCTAGGAGAGAGTCCTGTGTGCATCCATTCGCTCGTTGATAAGCTCGTGAGATGCTGCCCCGAGGATAATTTCTCTTCTTTAAACGCTTGGTTAGATTTGAGGCTTCCTCACGAAATACTTCATCCGATGAGCAATTTCTCCGTATTCTCAAAAATTGCCCTACGGGAACTCCATTTCTGGTATGAGCCGGATGAAAATTGGTATAGTCTAACAGACTATTCGTAGCAGTAAGCTTCCTAAATAATCTTGTGGAAATGCCCCCATTCAAATTGGAAACTGTAAGATATTTTAACAAATTTTTATGTCTCGGGGTAAGAAGTGCGATCTTCCTGGGTCTCCTACCATACAGTCCCTTTTCATTCAGACGCCGACGGATAGTACGGGTTGACACTGTTGTACCCTCGGACTGCAGGGCAGCTTGAACTTGTTTGGATGTTAGTCGAGGTTCTTTATCCAACATCCGCACAATCTTGCGTTGAAATCTCTTGTTAATTTTTCTTTTCCGTCCACATCTAGGGAGGTTAGCCTCAGTGCCATGGGCTTTAAACTTCTTGATGACACTGCGCACGGTAGACACAGGAACATTCAGGTCTTTGGAGATGGACTTGTAGCCTTTAGATTGCTCATGCTTCCTCACAATTTGGTTTCTCAAGTCCTCAGAAAGTTCTTTGGTCTTCTTTCTTTTCTCCATGCTCAATGTGGTACACATAAGGACACAGGACAGAGGTTGAGTCAACTTTAATCCATGTCAACTGGCTGCAAGTGTGATTTAGTTATTGCCAACACCTGTTAGGTGCCACAGGTAAGTTACAGGTGCTGTTAATTACACAAATTAGAGAAGCATCACATGATTTTTTGAACAGTGCCAATACTTTTGTCCACCCTCTTTTTTATGTTTGGTGTGGAATTACATCCATTTTGGCTTTAGGACAATTCTTTTTGTGTTTTTTAATTTAAGACAAATTAAATGAAGATAATACCAAAGAATTTGTGTTTGCAATCATTTTCAGGAAGAAACTGAGTATTATCTGACAGAATGGCAGGGGTGTCAATACTTTTGGCCACAACTGTATGTGGTATTATAGGTCATTATGTGGTGGTAATATTGTGTCTGGTCATGGTGTAGTGGTATTTGTCCCTTTGGATGTGATATTATTGGTCATTTTAAAAATTGAAAAATAAATAAAAATATAACTAAATTGTATTGGATATTTTAACAAATTTTTAATAGGTTAGAGTAGAGTAGTGCTGGGCCAGAGTAGTCTACTTTGTGGTTGCCGATTAAAAAAAAAATCTTCTGGCCAAAACAAGAGCTGCTGGCTATATGTGTGATCTGGTGAGAAGTGGAGTTTTTCCAAAAGAGAGCGGTGGGACTGTGGACAGTTTGAGGGGTGGAGGCATGGCTGAGGTAGAGCCAGGGCGGAGTCTCAAGGGGGCCCCGAAGATTTTGCCAGTATGGGTCCCCGAAATCCCTAGTGGCAGCCCTGCCAGCTGGAGTCGGAACACAATGGCTGTGCTGTGCCTGGTGCTTTTAATTAAATGTGCATGCTGCCGTCACTCTGTAACTGGCTCCTCCTAACTCCTCCTTCCTAGTCCTGCACTGCTCCCGTCTGAACACTCTGGCTGGATTAGCATAAGGACGCCTCGCCTCCTGGCTGACCTAGCTTTCCAGCCTGAGACAGCAGTGCATGCTGGGCCTGGCCGAAAATAGATGCACATGTGAGGGTGGCTACCGGCTGTTGGAGGCGGAGCGTGAGGAGCGGAGTCTGTGTGGAGATGCAAAACGGTGAGCTGGGCCTGGCGGTGAATTTTTTTTTTCTTATGTGTCCCTTTACAGCTATGCTAGCACTTCTTAGAAAATAACATGTCTGGCTGCTGCACACAATTTGAAGGGGGTAAATAGTGGCTGCACTGCTGCAGTTTGCACCTTATAGTGTGGGGGCGCTGGAGTGGAATATTTTTCCTGCAGGCCCCTGCACACAATTTGGAGGGTGGAGGGGGGGTTAAATAGTGGCTGTAGTTTGCACCTTAGAGGGTGGGGGGGAAATATTCTGTCTGCAGCCCTGCACACAATTTGGAGGAGGGGGTAAATAGTAATATTTTATTTTTTTTTATTTTTTTTTTGGGTGGGGGCCCCATTCAGACTTTTGCTATGGGGCCCCATGATTTCTATGTACGCCCCTGATCCCAGCATGCACTTAGATTCTCAAATGAAGTGTCATCAAGAAGGAAGTAGTAAAAAAAAAAAGGAATGTAGTTAGATAGTGTAGTTAGGGAAGGATAGGAAATTCTTAATTCGAGTATATATTAGAAAATAGTTTAGATTATGGCGTTAAATAGATACAAATTCATGATGAAAATTACTTAGTATGTCAGATCATAGCAATTTCCCCAAATACAGTTCTACCTGAATCTTTTTCTTCAGATGCAGAAGCAATCCACAAATTAAAGAAAAACTGTCACGTCATAATACTGAAATGCCTTTCCTTGCCTTTTTGTGAATATAGTTAAAAATGCAGTTTGTCATTATATAAATTCAATGTGTAATCGTGACAAGCTAGAAAAACCCTTGTCAGATCCGGCTGTAATTACATCACAACCACTGCATAGCCAGAAATAGAATTACGGTACTCTGCAAATGTTTTAGGCAGCTAATGGAAAAAATGATTTAAAGAAATAGAAATAGTAATAGTTTATTTCTAGCAAATAACAAAATTCATTTTGGAGAACATCTGTGGATGTAGGCTTGCTCTTATCCATCGTAGGGTATGTGCGCATGTTAAAGACAATCTGTCAGCAGGGTTTTGGTACCTCTTCTGAGAGCAGCATGAAGTAGGCAAAGAAACCCTGACTCCAATGATGTATCACTTAGTTCACTGGGTGCAGCAGTTTTGACATAATCAGAGCTTTCAGATTTAGCAATGCAGCAGAGCTGAGAAAGCTAACCCCGCCCACAGCAGGCTCTCAGTGTACATAGCTATGGACCCTTAGCTGCTTATCACAGAAAGGGGGCGGATTCAGACTTGCAAGCTAGTCACAGAAATGTTAATCACAAGGAGATTAAAGCTTCACCTAAGTAAACAGCACAACCCAGCCTGATAAGTGACACATCTTTTAGTTCAGAGTTTTAACCCCTACCTCATGCTTTCATCAGATTGAATAGCAAAAAACCTTGTTGATAGATTCATTTAAAGTATTTGTTGCAGACATTTCTGCACCAAAAATGTATCTCTTGGCAGGAAAAAAGCTGCAGAAAAAATGCGTGCATTTTTGAATTTTTTTATGCGTTCCCCCCCCCCATTCATTAGAATGGGTGAAAATTGCTGCAAAAATGCTGGAAGAATTGACATGCTGCAGATCTGAAACTGCTTCACATCTGCAAGGAAAAAATCAACAACGTGTACATGAGATTTCCGAAATCTCATTAATTTAGCTGGCATGATAAAATGCTGGGTGTGAACATACCCAGTATGAATGCAGCGTATGAACATACCCAGTATAAATGCAATGTGTGAACATACCCAGTATACATGGAACGTATGAACATACCCAGTATTGATGGAACGTATGAACATACCCAGTATGAATGCAGCGTATGAACATACCCAGTATAGATGGAACGTATGAACATACCCAGTATGAATGCAGCGTATGAACATACCCAGTATACATGGAACGTATGAACATACCCAGTATAGATGGAACGCATGAACATACCCAGTATACATGGAACGTATGAACATACCCAGTATACATGCAGCGTATGAACATACCCAGTATAGATGAAACGTATGAACATACCCAGTATACATGGAACATATGAACATACCCAGTATGAATGCAGCGTATGAACATACCCAGTATACATGGAACGTATGAACATACCCAGTATAGATGGAACGCATGAACATACCCAGTATACATGGAACGTATGAACATACCCAGTATACATGCAGCGTATGAACATACCCAGTATAGATGAAATGTATGAACATACCCAGTATACATGGAACATATGAACATACCCAGTATGAATGCAGCGTATGAACATACCCAGTATACATGGAACGTATGAACATACCCAGTATAGATGGAACGCATGAACATACCCAGTATACATGGAACGTATGAACATACCCAGTATACATGCAGCGTATGAACATACCCAGTATAGATGAAACGTATGAACATACCCAGTATACATGGAACATATGAACATACCCAGTATGAATGAAGCGTATGAACATACCAAGTATACATGGAACGTATGACCATACCCAGTATACATGGAACGTATGAACATACCCAGTATAAATGCAGCGTATGAACATACCCAGTATACATGGAACGTATGAACATACCCAGTATGAATGCAATGTATGAACATACCCAGTATAGATGGAACGTATGAACATACCCAGTATGAATGCAGCGTATGAACATACCCAGTATGCATGGAACGTATGACCATACCCAGAATAGATGCAATGTATGAACATACTCAGTATACATGGAACGTATGAACATACCCAGTATAGATGCAATGTATGAACATACCCAGTATACATGGAACGTATGAACATACCCAGTATAGATGCAATGTATGAACATACCCAGTATACATGGAACGTATGAACATACCCAGTATAGATGCAATGTATGAACATACCCAGTATAGATGCAATGTATGAACATACCCAGTATACATGGAACGTATGAACATATCCAGTATAAATGCAGCGTATGAACACACCCAGTATAGGTGCAATGTATGAACATACCCAGTATGAATGCAGCGTATGAACATACCCAGTATACATGGAACGTATGAACATACCCAGTATAAATGCAGCGTATGAACATACCCAGTATAGGTGCAATGTATGAACATACCCAGTATGAATGCAGCGTATGAACATACCCAGTATACATGGAACGTATGAACATACCCAGTATAGATGCAATGTATGAACATACCCAGTATAAATGCAATGTATGAACATACCCAGTATGAATGCAGCGTATGAACATACCCAGTATGAATGCAGCGTATGAACATACCCAGTATGAATGCAGCGTATGAATATACCCAGTATACATGGAACGTATGAACACACCCAGTATACATGGAACGTATGAACACACCCAGTATACATGGAACGTATGAATACACCCAGTATAAATGTAATGTATGAACATGCCCAGTATGAATGCAGCGTATGAACATACCCAGTATACATGGAACGTATGAACACACCCAGTATACATGGAACGTATGAACACACCCAGTATACATGGAACGTATGAACACACCCAGTATAAATGTAATGTATGAACATGCCACTGTGATGCAATTAGGGAAATGTCTGGCTCCGAATTTATTCTGCAGCAGGAAAAACACCAAACATTCAGCCGATTTCATTACGAATCATCTTTACCGTAAAAAAGAACAAGGAGTCCTGGAGTGATGATACGGCCTCACAAAGCCCTAATCTCACAAAATTGTAGCTGCGTATTAGCCAGAGATTCAACTCCACCTATATTTTTTTAAGTACAGTCATACAGGCCGTGTGCGATAGCGGTGCAAACCTGTTGACGGCCCTACACCGTGGCAACCTCACACACGTGCCTTATATGGCTCATGTCATCAACCTGGTGGTACAGCGGTTTCTCTGCCACTATCCTGATCTGGATGAGCTGCTGCAGAAAGCATAGAAGCTGTGTGCTCAATTCTGCCATTCACTCCCCTCAGGTCATCAAATAGCATCGATACAGAGGTCTTCGTCCATGCCAGTTAACAGGTTGATATGCGATGGGCCGACATGGTGGAATTCCACTCTGCACATGTTGCAGCGACTGTGGCAGCAGCAACGAGCCCTGACGCAGTATGTCATGTCATATAGCCTGGGCCAATGCAGTACGGATGTGGGGCATATCACGTTTACGGAGTGGTCACAGGTTAAGGACCTCTGCACCCTTCATCACAGTTTCGAAAAGGCCACTAAGATGGTTAGCGCTGACAATGCCGTCATCATTATCACTATTTCGGTCATCTACATGCTGGAATAGACTTTGTATAGCCAGCGGAGGAGGTGGTGGTCCTAGAGGAGGAAGCAGAGTAGGATGCTGAAGCGATAACAATGTCTCAGAGTTCCAGACTGTCGTCAGACAAGGGGGTGCTGCCAAGGGAGGGTGGATTACTGCTATCGAGGGGGACCGGTGATACCAGACAAACTGTTAGTGAAGGTGAAAGAACCGAGGAACAAATGGAGGAGGAAGAGGGGATGGGCGATCAACTGTTAGGAGATGAAGAGGATAATCATCAACTCTCAGTTGCTTGTGGTTGGCGGGAGGGGACGGAAGAAACAAGCATCAGTGTTACCCAGCCACCAACACAACATGGTCATGGTTGGGTCCTAGAGCCCAACATATTAGTATCTTCTTGCTGCACTATCTGCAACATGATCCCCGTATAGATGTCATTTGAAATAGTGCTGACTACTGGGTTGCCACTCTGTTAGATCCACGTCATAAGAGTAAATACATTTTGACAGATGCTTCCTACCCTGGAAAGGGACCTACAAATGCTGAAGTATAGAAATATGCTTTTACACAACCTTAAGAGAGGTTTTCCCCAAGACAGCAGTGAGGCACACAGTGTGCATCGCAGCTCTAGACTTCCAACCTCCAGCACGACAATTCGTCAACGGCAAAACATTAGCAGCAGCAGCAGTGTAAGTGGCAGAAGAAATTTCTCTGAGTCCTTTAACACATTTTTTAGACTAGCTCATGCACAAACACAGCAGAATATAAATCTGACACGCTGTGAACTACTGGAGAGGATGGTGTAGAAGTATCTAGAACTCAATATCAATACCTAATTTTTGTAAATATGGAGACTCCTGATTGGGTCTCCATCTGCTGGGTTGGCTGTAGTGGAAGAGGTGTTGGTCCCCATTATATCATTTCCACTCTGGTGAAATTAATGCCACTCTGGTGGTATCTGCCCCTAATTTTTGGAAATGTAGAGACTTCTGACTGGGTTTTTGTAGTGCTAGCTCCTCTGTGTTCTGCCTCACTCTCCCGGCAGAGGCGCCAACTCTCTCACGACCGCAGCCCCTGTCCTGCATTTCTTTCTTCGTCCGTGTCTGCACTGGCCCGGGGTGTGTGCACCGCTTGAAGGTCCCCGGGCACTATGCTTAGGGTGCGCTCCATCCCTATAAAGGTGTCATGATCACGTGTGTCAGGACGCAGATGTTTCCGCAAGGCGGACCCATAACACACGTGACCCTGGATACACCGCCTCCAGTGGGGCGCATTTAAATAATAATACGTGCAGGTGGATACGCCGCCTCCACCTGGCGAATTTAGGTATTACACGTTAATAAACATTCTGGAAACCCCGCCTCCAGTATGGCGAATTTAAATAATAAGGGGGACCTGGGAAACATTAACAATGGTGGGCCCTGCAATAGGGAAAAGGGAATTGGAGACCTCCTGAGCTCCCCTGAGCCAGTGTCCCTGCACTCCTAACGTTCCCTATGCCGGTTTCGCACCGGGCGCCGCACGCGTACCTCAACGCCCTAGCTCGCCCTGACCCTAAACCCTCACTAGGGAATAGGTCGGTGCGGAAACTAATCCCACCACTGCACTAATAACACACATGAGGAAAGAGACAATACAGGGGAAACACCACTTAGCTTTGCTCTGTTGCGTGCGCTCCTAGCAACAGAGCCCTCCACCTGAGTGCATCTTCTCCTCCACCTGGATCCATCACCATAACAGGATCCTTCACCTTAGTGCAGCCTCGGAGCAGAGTCCAACACCAGTTGCAGCTGCTTAGTACCAGAGTCCCAAGGAAGTGTTCAGCTGCTGACACGAAGTCGAGCATGCTTGAGTCCAGCTCAGCGGCCAAGTCCCACATGGTGAGCGCCACTCTCCATAGTAGCCACTCCACCAGCCCATGCAGACACTTCCCGCTGACACCATCACTGCGACTCCACCACGCCATGCCAGCCCTTCGTCCAGACACCATAGCTGACACTCTTCCCCCCTGGCTAAGCTGCGCAGGACTCCTCACCAGCTCCATCCTTCATCCAGGCTCTCCAAACTCAGAGTGAACACAAACTCACAATATCACAGGCAGTGATTGCACACCTCTAGCACACCTTTATAGGGTGTAACACCTGATCCCTAATTAAGTGCACAAAAACCTAAAGTGCAATACTGCTAACCACCACCGGGGACAGTGAAGACACCTTGGAACTTTCCAAAGTAAAAAAAGTTCACCCAGTGCAATTTAATACCACCAGATCCAACACTGGATCATGACAAAAGGGACTGTGTGCATCGCCCTAAAGTTTCCTCTGCCAATAGCTGGGAGACACTTTCTATTTAAGGCTCTACCTCCAATATGAAGGTGCCTGAGCAATGTTATTAGTTTGCCTTGCATGCTTACTATTTGTCAGGTACCCCAGGTCTGTCCGTCTGCTTGTCTACCCTGTACCCATCTGCTCGTACCTTCTTGTGCTCTTCTGTCCATCAGCCAGACCAGCCTTCACCTGCCAGTTCTCATCTGTCTAACACCCGGTCCAGCCCACACCTGCCAGTGCCCCCCTGTCTAAAATCCGGTCCAGCCTGCACCTGCCAGAGCTCCTCTCTTTAACACCCGGTCCAGCCAGCACCTGCCAGTTCCCATCTGTTCAATACCTGGTCCAGTCCGTACCTACCAGTGCCCATATGTTCAACACTCAGTCCAGCCTGCACCTACAAGTCTCCATTTGTTCAACACCTGGCCAGTCCGCACCTGCCAGTACTCTCCAGTTTCTCAGCTGGTCCAGTCCGCACCTGCCAAAGTTCCTTTGCCTAACATGCTGTTTAGCCTGCAACTGTCAGTGCTCCTGTGCCTAACACCGGGTCCAGCCTGTACCTGCCAGTTCTCAATTGTCTAACAAGCGGTCCAACCCGCACCTGCCAATGCCTATCTGTTTAACACCTGGTCCAGCCTGCACCTGCCAGTGCCCATCTGTCTAACAGCCGGTTTAGCATGCACCTGCCAGTGCTTATCTGTCTAACTGCTGATCCAGCTCGCACCTGCCAGAGTTCATCTGTCTAACAGACTGTTCAGTCCGCACCTGCCATTGCTTTTCTGTTCCTCAGCTGGTCCCATCTGCACCTGTGGTTCCAGTGTCCCTACAGTGCCTGCCGGCATTCTTCATCCCTCCTTTAGGCCATACAAGCCTACCCACTCTAGGGGGTCAGCTGCCACCCTATGTAGGTCAGCCCTGCAGTAGCACCTGGTACCACCTCCTTATCCCTTCTTGGGTTGAGGTGTCACCTGCTGCCGCTTATCCAAGGTTGGATTTGGTAGGCTACCTAGTTACACCCCTCCATTCTTTCCGAAGGCTTCGGCACAGTGGTAACACCACCTTGCCTGTTACAGTCACCATCTGCTGAATGGGCTGTAATGGATGAGATGTATGTCCCCATTATACTAGTTCTACTCTAGTGAAATTGATGACATTTTGGTGGTGTCTGCCACTAATTTTTGGAAATGTGCAGACTCCTGGTTGGATCTCCTTCATGTGTGTTGCCTGTTGCAGTTGGCCTCCGAGACCGGCAGGTCTCCACTTACTTACAGTCAACTACCCGTGATACTATCCTTACATTTTTCTGACAATAGTAGTCTACAAAACTGATACATGTGCAACAGCACAGCAGGTCTACACTGATGCCTCACTCACCTCGTCTTAATTTGATGTTTAATTCAAAGCTGTAAATGCTAGTCCAGTTCCTGATACCTGATGCATAACTGATTGCTGCCATGCCAGTCTAAAATTTGATCTGTGTGTCATTTGAGGCCACTTTCTTGGTGTCTGCTCCTAATTTGATGTGTTTTGGCAGCTTTTGGGCCCATTTGATGGTGTTGTGTATACATTTGTTTTTACCCCCCCATTGACTCCAATGGCAGTTGGCTATGTTTGGCAAATATTCCTTGAATGATTCAGCAAATATTGCAAAATCGGCAATCGTAATCTGAACCAAATATTGAAATATTCGCTCATTTCTAATAACTATACCTTTTTATCTGCAATTCGTCTACAGGGAGGTGTTGCAGTAGGTATAGCATATGACAGGCATCTAGTCAGGGATTATTACCTTATAAATTTTAAGCCTTGCTGCCTCATTCCTCCATGGACTCATTAACTGATTAATGTTTTTTACAGTAATCTGTACTCAGAAATTTATCAAAGCTGCCTGTGTTACTTGACTTCCTCCAGACTTTTTGGCTTCTATGTACAAGAAAAAAATCTTTTCAGGGCCAGTTCAAATCCCTTCTATATTTTACAATAATACGACACTTATCTGCAATTTGTGTATGGTGAGGTGTGGCAGTAGGTATAGCGTATAACAGGCATGTTGTCAAGGATTATTGTCTTATAAATTATAAGTCTAGTTGTTGCTTCCTTCTATGGAAACATTGACCAATTCATGTTTTTTACGGTCGTTGATCTGTACTCAGGAATTCAACAAAGCTGCCAAGGTTTCATGTGTTCCACCAGATGTTGTGACTTCCACGTACAATGATAATCTTTTCAAGGTCAGTTTAAATCCCCCTTATATGTTCTACAATAATACTTCTCTTATCTGCAATTTGTCTAGGGTGAGGTGTTGCATTAGGTATAGTCTATGACAGCCATCTAGTCAGGGATTATTGCCTTATAAATTCTAAGCCTTGCTGCTTTCCTCCATGTACTCATTGACCTATTCATGTTTTTTACGGTGTTCTGCATTCAGAAATCCATGAAAGCTGGCAAAATTAACTAATTTAATGTGTCCATTCACAGTTTATCTCTACTATCTTTATGTAGGGGTAGTGGTGGGACTTTTTACGCTACTGGAGCTGGAATTACCACTTCGGAACTCTCGAGTCCTTTGTTTCCATCTATCTCTAGGTGATTCTTTAAGTATGCTTGGGGTCAATGTCCTGCTAGAAGACCCATGACCTAGGATGCAAACCCAGCTTTCAGACCCCGGCCACTACATAGTAACCCAAAATCCTTTGGGAATCTTCACATTTCATGATGCCACACATTCAAGGGCACCTATGGCAAGGGGCAGCAAAGCAACACTTAAATTTATTTGAACCTCCATCACATTTGACTGTAACTACTGTGTTCTTTTATTTTTAGGCCTCATTCAATTTACAGTAAACAGTAGAATGATGTTTTTTTTTTTAAATCAAAAAACTATCTCGATCCCAACTGGCCACAAGACACCTGCTGGCCCTCTAAACATAGGGGAGCTGCCTGATTTCCCTCTATAAATTGTGATGGCCACCTGCTGGCCCTCCAAGTTTTAAACTTTACAGTATTAATACGAAAAAGAAAATTTGCCCACCTCAGATGGAGAAATTATATTGCAGTAGCAATAAACGGCTCTCCAAAATGCTTAGTGAGGGCTGGCCCTCTAAAATTAGAATGAGGGCTACCTGCTGGCCCTCTACAAATCTAGGAATAGTGATAGTCGCCTAACGGCCCTGAAAAAAAAGTGACTTCATAAATTAAACAAGATGTGTCTGATCATGTCTCACACACCACATGGCCAGATAAGGTATTAAAATGATAAAATTACATTTCCTGTAGAATGTTTTTTACACCATTGAAAGCAATGCAAGTGTGCAAAAACACAGCAAAAACTCTACATGTGAACATAGCCCAAGGTGTGGAGGAGCATTTTTTTTCCAGCTTATTTATTTTGCCTTATATACAAGTCATTATCCTGGAAAGAATGTTTCTTAACATTTTTTCCAGTAGTTAATGACACATCTGTATGTCTGTTTTCATAAACAGGAGTATTTCTTATAAAATAACAATGCCGAAGCAATGGGATGTTTATCTGATACTTCTCTTGGAAGTGTATGAACAAATTAAGCACTACATGTTCCTTTGTCACTATGCATTCAGTAACAGACAGTATTGATAAGGGAAAATGATAAATCCAAGTTCTGAATATATTCAAACATTGCCAAGCGGAATAACAGAGGGATGGCACATAATGGAACAGATAGGAAACAGCCATCAACTCCTGGGAAAGAGAAACCACAGCCTCAGCTACAGATAGCTGTGTGATCAGTACTGTGCATATAAGCAGAAATTGAGGCTCAGGAATCACTGCACCATTCTTAGATATGCATTACGTAACGGAAAGTAACTGTGATTGCTGCATTGGAATTGAATCTCTGATAAATCATTGTTTACCTAGATGTACCTGTGCATTACACAAGTAAAGTTTATCAATAGCCTCTCTGGCCTCCCTGATTTCTGGACTATTTTGAGGGCACCACATTACATCACACTACCAGGAAACAGAGGTTAATTAAATGCAACCTGGTATCACAAACTTTGTTTTCTTTTTTTTCTTTTGTCCATGCCAAAGCGAAGTGGTGCGATCCGCACAACACATGGTGCGTGACCTATGGCATAGTAGTGCATCATGGCATTACACGAGTATTTACTAACGCTGACATGATGGAAGAAATGACTGATTCTCTTTAAAGTAAATCTGGCTCCAAATTTTCGTTACCACATATGAGAACAACATGACGTAGGGGCAGACTCTGATTCCAGCGATGTGTCTCTTAATGGGCTGCTTCCTGCAGTTTTCAAAAAATACCTGTTTTACCTGCTGCAGATCTACCAGTTCTCTGAATACTGTGTATAACCCTGGCCCCACCACTGATTGGTTGATTTCTGTTTAACTGTGCATAGGCAGAAAGTTGCCAATCAGTGGTGGAGGCAGATTTATACAGAGCTCATGAATATGGAGGGCTACATGGCAAAAAGTTTGCTAGTCCTCTAGCGATAATTGTCTTCTAATAAAGCGATGATTTTATCAAGACTACATAAAGCAGCCAAATATGTGACACATCACTGGAATCAGGGTCTCTGTCTCTACATCATGGTGCTCTCAGATTAGGTGGCAAAACCTGGTGACTGATTCTCCTTAATATGAAGCAGTTTGAGAAATTAAATGTAACAGTACAGTGTCATTGGCCTGACATTGTGTTCCAAAGCACCTTATTTCTCTCCTAGGCTTTGAGATCTACAGATTTTTCTAGTGTCCGGCCAAGAGTCCAGTAAATTTACTAATGCACTATTTCAGTGTAATTCTAGTATTCAACATTTTTCTGCTACTTTAAGAGAGCAGCTCTCATCTGCCAAGGGTCATTCCAGGTTATTATGGAGGATATTTTCAGCTTATGAGAACCACACAAGGCTGTCAATGCTTTCATTTTTAATTATACTAGAGTAGATCAATGGGACTTAATTTTGGGGCTCTTTGATACAACTGTACTTTTGGCCCGAGTGCTGTACGTAAAAAAATGGACTTCACACAGACCAATGTTATTCAATGGGGCAGTGCAGATGTGAATTTTTTTCAATGACCGAATCTACGTGTTAAATAATCACAGCATTCACTAGATTCTTCTAAGAATTGGATACGACTCACCCATTCAAGTCTATGGGAGCAAAAAAATCGTATATAATATGGAGCCACAGTATAACATCCAATTTTTTGTTTATATATTGCAATTCTGCATTTTTTAGTCCCTTAGGGAACTTGAACCTACGATTGTCTGATGACCTATGCTAAATACCGCAATTCAAGTGGATTGTTGTATACAGCAAAAATCAGTCTCACAGGTACGGTTACAGTGCCTTGCCTTGCAAAAGTATTCGGCCCCCTGGAACTTTTCAACCTTTTCCCACATATCATGCTTCAAACATAAAGATACCAAATGTAAATTTTTGGTGAAGAATCAACAACAAGTGGGACACAATTGTGAAGTTGAACGAAATTTATTGGTTATTTTAAACTTTTGTGGAAATTCAAAAACTGAAAAGTGGAGCGTGCAATATTATTTGGCCCCTTTAACTTAATACTTTGCTGCGCCACCTTTTGCAGCGATTGCAGCTGCAGGTCGCTTGGGGTATGTCTCTAGCAGTTTTGTACATTGAGAGACTGAAATTCTTGCCCATTCTTCCTTGGCAAACAGCTCGAGCTCAGTGAGGTTTGATGGAGATCGTTTGTGATCAGCAGTTTTCAGCTCTTTCCACAGATTCTCGATTGGATTCAGGTCTGGACTTTGACTTGGCCATTCTAACACCTGGATACATTTATTTGTGAACCATTTCATTGTAGATTTTGCTTTATGTTTGGGATCATTGTCTTGTTGGAAGGCAAATCTCCGTCCCAGTCTCAGGTCTTTTGCAGCCTCCAACAGGTTTTCTTCAAGAATGGTCCTGTATTTGGCTCCATCCATCTTCCTATCAATTTTAACCATCTTCCCTGTCCCTGCTGAAGAAAAGCAGGCCCAAACCATGATGCTGCCACCACCATGTTTGACAGTGGGGATGGTGTGTTCAGGGTGATGAGCTGTGTTGCCTTTATGCCAAACATATCGTTTGGCATTGTTGCCAAAAAGTTCAATTTAAGTTTCATCTGACCAGTGCACCTTCTTCCACATGTTTGGTATGTCTCCCAGGTGGCTTGTTGAAAACTTTAAACAAAACTTTTTATGGATATCTTTGAGAATTGCCACTCTTCCATAAAGGCCAGATTTGTGCAGTGTATGACTGATTGTTGTCCTATGGACAGACTGTCCCACCTCAGCTGTAGATCTCTGCAGTTCATCCAGAGTGATCATGGGCCTCTTGGCTGCATCTCTGATCAGTCTTCTCCTTGTTTGAGATGAAAGTTTCGAGGGACGGTCGGGTCTTGGTAGATTTGCAGTGGTATGATACTCCTTCCATTTCAATATGATCGCTTGCACAGTGCTCCTTGGGATGTTTAAAGTTTTGAAAATCATTTTGTATCCAAATCCGGCTTTAAACTTCTCCACAACAGTATCACGGACCTGCCTGTTGTATTCCTTGGTCTTCATGATGCTCTCTGTGCTTCAAACAGAACCCTGAGACTATCACAGAGCAGGTGCATTTATACGGAGACTTGATTACACACAGGTGGATTATATTTATCATCCTTAGTCATTTATGACAACATTGGAACATTCAGAGATCCACAATCAACTTCTGAATTGAGTTGCACTGAAAGTAAAGGGGCCGAATAATATTGCACGCCCCAATTTTCATTCTTTGAATTTCCACAAAAATTTAAAATAACCAATAAATTTCATTCAACTTCACAATTGTGTTCCACTTGTTGTTGATTCTTCACCAAAAATTTACATTTGGTATCTTTATGTTTGAAGCATGATATGTGGGAAAAGGTTGAAAAATTCCAGGGAGCTAAATACTTTTGCAATGCACTGTATATTGCAATTCTACATTTTTTTAGTCCCTTGAGGACTTGAACCTACGATTGTCTGATGACCTATCCTAAATACCGTAATTTAAGTGGATTGTTGTATACAGCATAAATCAGTCTCACAGGAATGCCGTCATCACAGGTACGGTTACCCATTGGCACCCCATGATCGCATCGCAAGGGGACAGATGGGCTCTCAGAAAAGAGCACCGCCCACTCCCGGGTCACTCAATGTACTGTAAATAACGCATTCAACAGGGTAACAGCTGTGGGCAGAGATCAACTCCACTGGCGACTGTTAGATGCAGATGATGACTGAATAAAACAGCCATCATCTGCTGGGAAAAATGTAGGCTCAGTTCCTGAGCCCGCATCAAAGAAGAGGACCCAATATATGCTGTGTCAGTACACCATATGTCAGGAAGGGGTTAAAACTGCCAACTCTAAATTTACACTGTCTAAACATTAGTAAATTTTCTCTTACTACTCTGTGTAGCTTAATGCAAATTTTTATATGTAAAATTGTACTGAAAATGAACTCTTACTTTACGGAACATACTGTATAACCATAATTGATAGATTAGATTCTATATTCTAATTGTGCATTCTGAGTTATATTATATGGAGCAGTAAACCATTATATGATTAATAAAATTGTATGCAATTTCTTCACCACCTCTGTGTAGGCGGTGTCGACGTCAGAGTATGTTCCAGACCTGGAGAGCGTGAAACTAATTTCTATGTGTCATTTTATCTTGATATCTGCAGTGCCTAAAGTAGACAACATGTTGGACAAATATTTTTAGTCTTTTGATTTTAAGGTTGTTTAGTATTTTTTAGGGGAGGTACAATAAAATATTCTTTGTGGCATCTGGGGCTTCCATCAACTGAATATTAATCTAGTGATAGCGTCCTCAGGGGTTGTCCACAAGACTTGTCTAAGGTTAACCCAAAAGCTTATTTTCTTAGATGACTGGTAATGCTTTTAATATTTATGTCTTATAGATTTTTTTTAAGAAAATATGTTAATATAATAAACATACACTGCACACCAAAAACATTAAAAAAAACGTTCATTTTAACTCCCTAAAGCACAGGTCTTCCAATTCTAAAAGGGTTAGACAAATCACATTAATTGGAGTTCTGAAATGAAGTAGAGTGGTCCACTTCTTTGTTCTCGCCATATAACATGATGCATCGCGAGATGGTCAGATATTCCTATGAATGGCTGAGATGGCAATAGCTATTTAAACACTTTCCAACATCCACCCTACATATACTGTATGGTGGAAGTCAAATGTTGGTGTATGGAGCCGATTCAGGAGTTGAGCCTGCACTATATCTGGCTACTATTTTATACATCATCTCTCTGTACATAGGAGGGATGATTGGAGTTGAGCTCTAATCGTTCCTGTTGACTCCAACCTCTGACACAGGCTTTTGTAAGGGGTGTGGACTGGACTGTCACGTTCCTACTCCTGAAGACACCAATCGCCTAATGTGTATTTTGTCTTGTGTCTTTGTATATATTGTGCCATGTTAATTGTGTTTTGATGTATAGTAATGTATAATGTGTAGGATGTGATAACAGAGGTTAGCATAGGGTAAGACATAGGTTAGGATTTAGGACACAAGATAGGTAGGGTAAGATAGAGATCATAATTAGATAGTGATGTTTGGTTAAAATAGTGTTAATGTTCAGGACTAGCCCATAGTGGGAGTTGCTTAGTGTTAGGGAAAGAGTGCTCTTCCTGAAGTTAGGCAGATAGGGAAAAGTTAAAGTAGAAGTAGGAGGTGTCTGTAAGCAGTACTGCTGTTTTGGTTGAACTACAGCAGAGGAGACTAAGGGACAAGGGAGTAGAGCGACCTGCAGCTGACCGAAGATGAGAGAGGATTCCAACTTGAAGGGGTCATTGGATGAGACAACGTGTCAGTGGAAACCTAAACAGGACTGAGTTTGTGGGACTAGATTGTGGTCCAGAGTGGTAGAACAAAGGCGCCAGTAGTGGAAGAAATGGGACACGATACCACTGATCAGGTAGAGAGACTTGTTGATTAAGACTGTGTGGGGAGGAGGACCCCCATATAGTGATTGGGCCAGAACCAAGGAGACCGCCATCAGGGTTATTGAAGGAACCACACCAGGGGGATTACAAAGGGAGACACGCAACTGAAGTTGTCAGGACAACAGGGGGCGGGGCTAGGACAAAAGGAGCAGGGGACGCGCTCAGGTGGCAGTTGGGAGAGAGCGAGAGTGAAGGCAGGAAGCAGAGTGACTTGCTGAGCACCGACCGGAGTCTGTGAGGAGAAAACTGCGCATTGACCAACAAGAGAGACGTGAGAGACTGTTACCGGAGACTGCTCCCCGCCCCCGTTCTCAGAGAATCAGCCCCGCTGCCCCCCTCCTTTGTGGGAGAGAATCCTTACCTCAGGTGTGGCTGTGAGTACACGTAACCAGGCCACAGAGGCATGGACACTTCCCCCCAGCCTTCCCCCACCACGGCGACCCGGCCGTCACGGCCTGAAGATACGCCACCTCGTCATAGGCGAGATTAAAGGCCTACTACCCCGGCTTTGGGAGAGACTCCTTGATAAAGGACAGCTACAGATCATCTGGGGAACTGCGTCATCACCGCGCGCAACCATCATCATTTTCTTCAGGGCCTGTTGCGCCCTACAGGCATCGTTTTCTTCAGGGCCTGTTGCGCCCCACCGGCATCGTTTTCTTCAGGGCCTGTTGTGCCCCACCGGCATCGCTTTCTTCAGAGCCTGTTGCGCCCCACCGGCATCGCTTTCTTCAGGGCCTGTTGCGCCCCACCGGCATCATTTTCTTCAGGGCCTGTTGCGCCCCACCGTTCAGCTTCTTCAGGGCCTGTTGCGCCCCATCGTTCCAGTTTCTTTAGGGCCCGTTGCGCCCCACCGTTCAGTCCCTTCAGGACCTGCTGCGCCCCATCGTTCCAGTTTCTTCAGGGCCTGCTGCGCCCCATCGTTCTGGTTTCTTTAGGGCTGGACGAGCCCAAGTCCTTCCGGGAAATTGTGGATTACAAGGCAGCCACATCTGCAATCCCTGAGTGGTCGTATCTGTGAACTCGAGCGACGCCCGGAAGGCTAAGTGTAATATAGAGAAATAAGGACCCTTTGTTTTGTATGTTGTTTTCCGAGTCCCTGTGAGGACAAATAGGTGTTTCCCCTTTTTTTTGTTAAAACCGTTTTAGCCCTTGCGGCTTGAAATTTATAAAAGTTTATTTCACACCACATTCAGTCTCATGTCTCGTCTGTTATGGTCGGCGGAACGCACCAGATATAAAATAATAAGAGGTGCGTTCGCCGCCCGGGGTCCACCGTGCGGTAGTTGGTAAGACCGCTGCTGGGCAATGGCAGATGCACCAGAAGGTGAAGTAGTGCGCACGGGTTAACGTCACCCGAACGCTAGGAGCGGCTCTGTTCAGACACAGAGTCGCTTGCCAGAAATCTATACAAAGGTGCTGGCCCTGTTATCGTCACAGGAGTCAGCATGTGGCGTCGCAGCCGCGAACACCAATAGCTGCTGTTAATGCAGCGCAGCGGCAACTATAGCTGCAAGAGTCGGCGCCGAGGACCGGGCACCGACGGACGCTAGTGTAGGCGAAGGAGCACTGTGGCGTAGCTTGCCTCTACCTGGTGCTGACCTAAGAACACACTCTGTCACCAATCGTATTATCCGAGGGAAGGGGTTTCATAATGAGTCAGCCACCAGTCCATGCATCCGTCACCATTCACACACATAGCAAGATAAGTCTACACTAGCGCATCGCCGAGCTACACTAGCACATCGCGGGCTTTTTATAGCGATGCGCTTCCGGAACCTTCCATTAGCTTGGGAAGGACCAATCAGATCCGACGCAGGACCTGAGCATGTGACCCCTGCTCTCCAGTGAGAGGTCAAGTTGCGGGCATGCCCAGTAGCACTGCATGAGGACTTAGCCTCAGGAGCGGTTCCCTGCAAAGCAGGTTGCGCTGCCATTGCTGCACCAGAGGTGGCAGCAACATCCAGGCTGCCAGAGCGAGTCTGAGCAGCAGGCCTGGCTCGCTGTGTTTGCTGAGCAACACCTGGAGCGGTTGAGGAAGAATGGGAGACCGCAGGATGTCTGGCTCTGGATTCCCGCTGTGCAGTGCCAGAAATCCGACGCCTAACATTACCCCTCCTCCTAGGGCCCCCTCCCCTCTGAGCCTCACTGCGCTCAAAAGCCGCGATCAGGAGCGGTGCATGAATGTTCTCCACCAGGTCTGAGCCTCGGGACCATGACCCTTCCAGTCCACCAAATAAAACTTTTTGCCACGGACAAACCTGCGCCCCATGATGGCGTTAACCTCAAACTCGTCAGACGATAAGTCTGATGACCCGGTGGATGGTTCAGAAAACCGGACCATGTGAACTGGTTTGAGGAGGGATACATGAAACACGTCCGATATGGCCAAATGTGGAGGAAGAGCCAGGCGGTAGACCACTGAGCTAAGTTGCTCGAGGACCTTGAACGGTCCAATGTAACGTGGTGCGAATTTGGGAGACTCGACCCGCAGTTTGATATTCCGGGTGGAGAGCCACACCATGTCGCCAGGGGAGAAGCTTGGTGCGGGTCGCCGATGCGTGTCGGCGGATGCCCTCATCCTTTCTTTAGATGCCCGGATAGCATCCTGCGTGCGATCCCAAATGTCCCGGGCCTCCACTGCCCAGTCTGCCACCCTGGAGTCAGCGGAGCACACCGGCATTGGGACAGGGACGCGAGGGTGTTGACCATAATTTAGGAGAAAGGGCGTCTGACCAGTGGAATCGGCCACCGCATTGTTTAGGGCAAACTCAGCCCAAGGCAGCAAGGATGCCCAGTCATCCTGCCTGGCAGAGACAAAATGTCGTAGATAGGTGACCAAGGTCTGATTGGCTCTTTCGACCAAGCCATTCGTCTCGGGATGGTAGGCGGAAGACAGATTTAGCTCAATGCTGAGTAAGCTGCAGAGCTCCCTCCAAAAACGAGACGCAAACTGGGGACCTCGGTCACTTACGATTTTGTCCGGCATACCATGTAAACGGAATACATGCTTAATGAACAGGACGGCCAGACCTCGGGCGGAGGGTAGGCGTGCGAGTGGCACCAGATGTACCATTTTGGAAAAATGGTCGGTAACCACCCAGATGACCGTACTGCCACTGGACTTGGGCAGGCCAACTATAAAGTCCATGCCCACCATTTCCCATGGTCTATCCGCTACTGGCAGGGGAAACAAGAGCCCCGCCGGCCTCTGTCTAGAGGGCATGTTCCGGGCACACGAGACGCATGCTTTCACGTATGCCTTGACGTCTCGAGCCATATGCGGCCACCAATATGACCTTGCCAGGAGTTCGGTGGTCCGTTTATTACCAAAATGGCCACCTAGCCTGGAGGCATGTGCCCAGGCAAGAACCTCTGGCCGTAGCCGAGGGGGCACTAAGGTCTTGCCTGGCGGTACCGACTCGAGAGCGATAGGAGCCACGGTCGTAAAACTCTCTGGAGGGAGAATTAACCGAGGCTCCGCTTCTCCCTCCTCCGCTGAGACCACCGAGCGTGAGAGGGCATCTGCTCGGACGTTCTTCTCCCCGGAGAGGTAGTGTAGGGTGAAGCGGAAGCGAGAAAAGAAGAGCGACCACCTGGCCTGACGGGAATTCAGGCGTTGGGCCGTCTGAAGATAGACCAGGTTTTTATGGTCCGTGAAGACCTGAAAGGGGAACCGGGCTCCCTCCAGGAGATGTCTCCACTCGGAAAAAGCCAATTTCATGGCCAGCAGCTCCCTGTCGCCGATGGAGTAATTTTTCTCCGCCGGTGAGAAGGTCTTAGAATAGAAGAAGCAGGGATGCTTCCGACCTTGAGCATCCTTTTGGTAAAGGACTGCTCCTGCACCGACGGAAGAAGCGTCTACCTCAAGGATAAACGGCTTATCCACATCGGGACGGTGTAAAATGGGAGCGCCTGCAAAGTGGGACTTTACGGAGGAAAAGGCCTTAGAAACCTGTTCGGTCCACGCCTTAGGATTAGCTCCTTTTTTCGTGAGAGCAACCAAAGGAGCTACCAGGGTGGAAAAGTGGGGTATAAACTGGCGATAATAGTTAACGAACCCTAAAAAGCGCTGCACCGCTTTAAGAGAATGGGGTTCCTGCCAGTCCATAACCGCTTGCAGTTTGGCTGGATCCATAGCCAACCCCTGGGCTGAGATGACGTAGCCCAGAAATGGCAAGGACTCCTGCTCGAACTGACACTTCTCCAGCTTGGCGAAAAGGGAATTCGCCTGTAGGCGGTCAAATACCCTGCAGACATCTTTCCGGTGGGTGGGCAAATCTAGCGAAAAGATGAGGATGTCATCCAGATAGACCACCACCGAGGTAGAAAGCATGTCACGGAAGACGTCGTTGACGAAATCCTGGAAGACAGCGGGCGCATTACAAAGGCCGAAGGGCATGACCAGATATTCATAATGGCCATCCCGAGTATTAAAAGCTGTCTTCCACTCGTCTCCCTCGCCAATACGGATCAGGTTGTATGCCCCTCGTAGATCTAGCTTAGTAAAGAGTCGCGCCCCACGCAACCTGTCGAACAACTCGGAGATCAACGGTAGAGGGTACTTATTCTTTACCGTTATGGCATTGAGACCCCGGTAGTCGATGCAAGGGTGTAACTCTCCTCTCTTCTTCTGAACGAAGAAGAAGCCTGCCCCGGCCGGTGACACCGACTTCCTGATAAAGCCCCGTGCCAGGTTCTCCCGGATGTATTGGGACATTGCCTCCATCTCCGGGAGAGATAATGGGTAAAGACAACCTCGAGGAGGTTCTGTGCCTGGCAGGAGATCAATCGGGCAGTCATAGGGACGGTGCGGCGGGAGTGTCTCCGCGGACTTCTTAGAGAAGACGTCCGCATATTGATGGTAAGGTTCAGGGAGCGTGGAGAGGTCTGTAGGCAGCTCCGTAGACGCTACCTGAAGACTGTCCCTGAGACACCTACCCTCGCAGTCCTTGCTCCAGCCCAATATTCTCCCCGAAGCCCAATCAATGTGAGGGGAGTGACAACGAAGCCAGGGAACCCCAAGGAGTACCTGATCGATGCCATGAGGCATAATAAGCAAGGACAGGGTCTCCCGATGTGAAGGGGACATGGCGAGACCGAGTGGGACCGTCTGATGGGTCACTCGAGACGGCAATGGTGCCCCATCCACCACCCTGATGGTCAGAGGTTGTGGGAGTAATACCAGAGGGATAGTGTGACTCTGGGCAAAACTCGAGGACATAAAGTTCCCCTCGGCCCCGGAATCCAGAGTGACCTCTGCCTCCCAGGTGGAGGAACCATTATCTAGGGTACCCCGGAATACCGGCTTAGGCGAAAAGGACTCCATCTGGGACTGGCCACCACCTACAACCATGGAACGGGGTCGTCCCTTCGGCCGCTGAAGACATGTGCCAGCCGTGTGGCCAAAGTGTTGGCAGAGGTAACAGCGCACGGAGCCCCGCACCTGACGTGGCTTAGTGCCAATGCGAGATACCTCCATGGGCTTGGTGGAGGGAGACTCCTGTGCGGAATGGCTCAGCGGTTCGGTAAAGGTGGGAGCCAGGTTAATTTTACGTCGGGATTGAGTCCTCTCCAACCCGCGCTCCGTGAACCGGAGATCAATACGGGTGGAGACGGCGATCAATTCCACCAGAGTTGCGGGAATATCTCGGGTAGCTAGAGCATCCTTGACGTGCTCAGCTAGGCTTCTCCAGAACACTGGGACTAATACTTTGTCCGGCCACTCCAGTTCGGAAGCCAATGTCCGAAACCGGACAGCATAATGGCTAACCGAGAGTGACCCTTGTGTTAACGACAACAGGTGGAGAGCCGTATCGTGCGTGACCCGTGGTCCTAAGAAGACCTGCTTCAGAGCCGCGAGGAACTGAGCAGGCCCCTGAACCACAGGATCATCACGTTCTCACAATGGCGTGGCCCACTGCAATGCCCGGCCAGACAATAAGGAGACAATGAAGCCCACCTTAGCCCGCTCTGTAGGAAACCGTGCAGCCAGCAACTCCAGGTGAATGGAGCACTGACTGACGAATCCCCTACAGGTGGCGCTTTCACCCGAAAACTTATCGGGGAGCGGGAGGGAAGAGATTGTTGGCGAGGGCAAGAGTGTGGGTACACGTGAGACGGCCTCAGCGACCGTCTGGGCGGCAGCTAGCGCAGCATTCGCAGCTGAGTTGGTGCTCTCGATAGCCGCCAACCTGCTCTCCAGCTGCCGAATGTAGCGCTGCAGCTGCTGCACGTCTGCCATTGCCAGCCAGACCTTGGCGTTAGTGTAATGTTATGGTCGGCGGAACGCACCAGATATAAAATAATAAGAGGTGCGTTCGCCGCCCGGGGTCCACCGTGCGGTAGTTGGTAAGACCGCTGCTGGGCAATGGCAGATGCACCAGAAGGTGAAGTAGTGCGCACGGGTTAACGTCACCTGAACGCTAAGAGCGGCTCTGTTCAGACACAGAGTTGCTTGCCAGAAATCTATACAAAGGTGCTGGCCCTGTTATCGTCACAGGAGTCAGCGTGTGGCGTCGCAGCCGCGAACACCAATAGCTGCTGTTAATGCAGTGGCAACTATAGCCGCAAGCGTCGGCGCCGAGGACCGGGCACCGACGGACGCTAGTGTAGGCAAAGGAGCACTGTGGCGTAGCTTGCCTCTACCTGGTGCTGACCTAAGAACACACTCTGTCACCAATCGTATTATCCGAGGGAAGGGGTTTCATAATGAGTCAGCCACCAGTCCATGCATCCGTCACCATTCACACACATAGCAAGATAAGTCTACACTAGCGCATCGCCGAGCCGCCCTGCGGGCTTTTTATAGCGATGCGCTTCCGGAACCTTCCATTAGCTTGGGAAGGACCAATCAGATCCGACCCAGGACCTGAGCATGTGACCCCTGCTCTCCAGTGAGAGGTCAAGTTGCGGGCATGCCCAGTAGCACGGTATGAGGACTTAGCCTCAGGAGCGGTTCCCTGCAAAGCAGGTTGCGCTGCCATTGCTGCACCAGAGGTGACAGCAACATCCAGGCTGCCAGAGCGAGTCTGAGCAGCAGGCCTGGCTTGCCGTGTTTGCTGAGCAACACCTGGAGCGGTTGAGGAAGAATGGGAGACCGCAGGATCTCTGGCTCTGGATTCCCGCTGTGCAGTGCCAGGAATCCGACGCCTAACATCGTCACTGCATCCTGTGAGCCTGCCTGAACCCTACAACTGTGTCAATATAGCCTATTGACACAGTTGTCTGTGGCGAGGCGGGGCGAAACATTGTGCTTCACCGGCCCAGAAGAAGGAAATAATGTGTGTAAAAATGCTTTACACTGTGAAAGTAATACCCATTACAGCATGGCAAACACTGGATGTTCTGGCCCCCCATTCAAGTAAATGGAGCCGTGGTTCGGGTCTGGGTACTGTCCAGGTACCTTTAGTCGATGATATTGACTGGCCAGTACCCCAACTCCACAGATCAATGAAGGAGACTTCTGTGCTAACATAAGAAATTTACTGAACTTAATAAGGGTTATAATAAGGAAGCGAGTACAGTCTTAAGCATGTGTCTTTCACAGCAAGAAGCATTTTCAGAGACATTGTTTCTTTCCACTGTAGTCTGCTCCAGGACCGGTATAGCACATTGTTTTGCCCTACTTCATCACAAGCCCAGATCGTTGCCACAGTACAGTTCAATGAGTTTCTCTATACCCGCTCAGCGGTTCCATGTCCTATCACTATGGATGCCCTGGATCCACCACTCGGGATCCCCACTAGTCCCAGGCTCAGTTCTCTTTAGGTCCGTAACCTTCAACATTTATCAAGCTCAAGGTTTCTTGTGACATGTCGTCCTATCCAAGGAAGACCACTCTGACTTTTCTGTTAATTCCCGTCTCCTTCTAGCTGTGGATCACCCTTTGGCAGCACTGCACACTTCTTGCTCTTCAACTTCTCGCTCACTCTATTCAGGAAGTAATCTGCCTTCCCTGACACTAGTCCCTCCCATTGTGGGTTATTCCCAAACTTTAACTGCATTATAACTCTTCCTGTCTCCGCCAGCTACCTGTGGCTGGTCAGTTTACAGCATCATACTAACAATGTAAAACATCTCTATACACTAAGCCTATTACCCTTATAATGCTTATCCTATACTATCACATCTTGTACTATACATTGCTCATATTGCTGTTACATAGGGAAACATCTTACCCTTCACATGAATATGTACACAAGCCGCAGGACATTATTCAGATTACACATGACATTATTCACATCATTGATGTCATCAAGAGGTAGCAGGGCAATATGTCCATCTCCTTACAGGTGCACTTTTTATTACATCACGTAGATAGACATAAATAAGTAGTAACCTTAATGTCAGGCACATCTGTAAAATAATGGCATCTGATTGCTTCAGTAACACAGATTTACGCTGGATAACTTCACCTTCGGATTGAAAAAGTGTTTGACATATTGTAACGGTGCACGAGGATGTTTACATTAGATTTGCCTGCATTTTCTTTCCTTTAATACCTCAACTCATGCTCTAACAGACACTTCCTATGATAAAAATCAAGTCTTATATACACACAAACTAAACCTCAATAACATGTATTTGGTTTCATTAAACAAAAAATCCAAGAAAAAAAGTCTTTCTTTCCCCAATTCTTTAGCAGTAAATATGTAATATAATGAGCAAGAGTTTGCAGGAGTCCGCATTGTATGGACATTCAGGTCTTTTTGAAATGAAAACCCATCAGCACCTTTATATTTTCTATCTGTTGCTGCATTTCCAACTATTAAGCATTTTTATTTATATGCAAATTAGGTGTTAAGTGCTCTGAGTGTCATATAGCACTTGAAAGGGTATTCTCAAGATATTAAATTAATTTAATTAGTTGCACACTATTAAAATAAGCAAGTTTGGAATTGACTTGCTTATTCATTCTGCTGTCATTCTCCTGCGAAAAGAGAGTTTATCTTTCATAGTTTTCTTCTAGTTTCCATGGAACTTGGCCCCTAGTGACTTCCCAGACCCTTGCTGAGAGGGCACAATAGTTATATTCCAGGAGCGGAGTTAACTTCTAACATTCTAGTCAGCCCAATGGTTTCTATGCGGCAGTTTTTTGCTTTCCTTTTGTCTGAGCTCCTAAGGCTAAGTTCACACGTCCCGTAATCATCCGTTGAAACGGATTCAGCAGCAACCAATTGACAAAAAAGTTCTGCAAACACAACTTTTTTTGTCTGACTAACAAAACTGATTGCAACTTTATCCATTTTTTTAACATTGAAGTCTATGGAAAACGGATCCGTTGACTAGCCAGTAGCCATTCATTTTTCTCCCATTTGAAAAGGATCTGTTTTTTTGCTTACTGGAGGTGGAAAAAAAATAAATATTTAACATATACTACTGGACATGTGAACTTTCCATTAATCATCCAGTGAGCAAAAAATGGATCCTTTTTTCAAATGGGAGGAAAACGGATGGCTATTTGTTGGATCAATTTTCCATAGACTTAATTGTTAAAAACAATGGATCCAAAAACGGACAAAAAACTTGTGTCTGTACAACTTTTCTTTTAACAAATGGCTACTGGAACCGTTCTAACTAATGATTACTGTATATCTGAGCATAGCCTAAAATATTTATTTTTCCAACTCCAGCTGGGAGTTGAGGTGGGGTACAGTAGGGTCATCCTTCTGTGCGTGTGAATGGTACTGTGGAGGAATTCACTATTATACAGTGTTTGCGGGCACTTTAGTTATAGGGGCAACAAAAGTGAAATCTGGGGCTTCAGTAGGAGGACAATTTCTTTGTAAAGGCTTCAAAGTTGTGAGATATGCTCTTCTGTGACCCCTGTCCTCTGTGTTGAGAGGGGGGTAATTAGAGCTTCTGCTATGGGGCCCCATGATTTCTATGTACACCCCTGATTAATAATATAGCTTTAATTACAAAATCTTCAGTTTTACTCAAATTAGTTGATGCAAAAATGAATACACCCCACATCTAGTATTGTTATGACCGCCGTAATTATTAAGGACAGCACCAAGTCTTCTATGCATAGAGTAAACAAGGTGGAGACATATAGCAACATATATCTTTTTCCGTTCTTCAAGAACAACCTCTTTTAGAGCCTGGATACTGGGTGGAGAGTAATGACAACTTGTCTCTTCAGAATTCTTGTTCGGTTGGGTTCAGATCAGGTGACCCTTGGCCACTGAATAACTTTCACCCTGTTGTTACTCAGAAATGCAACAGATGTGTGCTTTGGATCATTGTCATGTTGGAAAAGTACAGGTCTACTAAGGGCACAAAGTGATGGTAGCATCTTCTCTTTCAATGTAGAGCAGTACGTCTGTGAAGAAGGTGCATCGAAACGCGCGTCGGGGTGAGCGCATATCACTGCAAGCTGCACACTTCACAAGTCACTTATTTTGTGTTTATTGATCACAGATGAACAAGTAACATGTCTCTAATAACAGTTGGGTTGCTCTTCTGATCATGAAATTAAGCTGCAAATATACATTAAACATTCAGTATCTTTGTCCATGAACAATAGAGGCATTACCTTTAGGATTTACATTTGTTTGCCATCTACTCATAACTATATATCCATTTGCACATGCACTTTACCAAAATATATATCCATATGCAGCACTAGTATTACCTGCAGGATTAACCCTTAGTTTCCATTTCGACTATGGCTTTGGATCTAAGTACACATGCACTTTATTAATATATATAGAATGTGAATTCATGATACCATCAACGAAATGCAGCTCCTGACTCCAGCAGCACTCATGCAGTCCCACAAAGGGACACTGTCACCACCATGTTTCACTGTAGGCATCATATATTTTTCTAAATTATTTTTTTCTAAATGCATTGTGCCTGGTGAAAGTTAGGGACCATCCTGATTGGCTACACTCTATAGCCTTTTTTTTACTTTTTTTTAATCAATTTCTTTGTTTTTGTTTTACTATTCTTGTCCTGATGAAGATACTAATTCAGTATTGAAATGCTTAGCCGGAATATCTTACCAATATAGGAACCTTGACTACATCTTTTATTCAGCGGACATTCATTATTAGCAGTGCCTATGTCTTGCATTTTTTGAAACCTTTCTAGTTGCCATCCCTCCTGCTACTGACATCACAAAAAAAATAATTAAAAAAAAAAGATTTTTATTTTCCTCCTTTGCCTCCTTTTCCTATCGAGGTCCGTTTGTTGAAGATAAACATCAACATGATTGAAATGCTCTGCTGCAAATTGGATAAACTAATTATGTTTGTATAGCATCGCAAATAAATTCAACTTTTATTAAAGGTAAAAAAGAGCGTACATTTATTATTCTTGCATAAAAAAAACATGAATAAGGGTAAGAACTAGCTACAAAAGCAATCAAATACAGCCTGAATGCAAGATTGCACTTTGCCAAAAAAGTCTCATGCTTCTAAAGCCATTTCCAAGGCAACATAATCATCATTCCAACATATTCAATGATATAATTCAATGATGTACTATGGGCTTTATTTGCATTGGGCCTAGCAAAATTGTGAGCAAAACTCGAAAACTTTGATGACTGCTTTCCAAATTATCTATCATTGATCTAGAAATAAAAACAAATAAAAATAAATAAGGAGTGTGAACTGAGTGTTTGTTGTCTGGTGTAGCAGATCTCTATGTGTGATGTTATGTCTGGTGCAGTAAAGCTGACTTTGCTGTGTCTGGTAGAGCAGAGCTGACTGTGTTTTGTGTTATGTCTGGTGTAGTGGAGCCGACTGTGCACAGCAGATGTGAGTATGGGTTGTGTTTCGCCTGGTGCAGCAGAGCTGTGGGTTGTGCCGTTTCTGGCGCAGCAGAGCTGACTGTGTGTTATGTTCGTCTGGTGCAGCAGAGCTGACTGTGTATTTAGATCTGTCACAGTATAGTAATCGTAGGCAGAGTGGCAGATTGAGCTGTAAGGAGGGAGAAGAAAAAACACCTACAGAGTAGAAGAGAGCATTCAACTTGGATGAAAGTGTGAGATGGAATGAAGATGGGCGTTTTACACATCATTTTTGTTGTATTTTGTACCCATAGGGACATGGCTGCCATTTTTGGGCTATGCATTTTGCCTATATAGCTTTCCACAGGCAGGTGTGAAACAGTCAGGTCTGGGTCTTGGCTCTGCCCCCCGTCTATTTTGAGGCTTGCTGGAACATAGTGAGGTGAACTACAAAAATAAAGGACCATCCCGATTGGGAGCACCTTGTCACGGAGGGATGGCTTTTGCGCTCTTTTGATCAAAATGATGTAAACAAGGTACCAAATTTTATTTACAAGTACTATTACTAAGTAAGTAAAATGTATTTACTTACTGCGGAGTATTTACTCATTACTTAGTTAAAATGTTGTCTGTTAATGGCCACAGTGTGAATGTGCACCTACACGTTTCTTTGGTTTATGAAAAAGCTGAACTCCAGTTTGAAAGGGACTATATGGAAATGAAAAGGAAAATAAATAACAGCTTATGGTATGTAGGCACTAAGTAACATCCATAATAGTATTTTTTTTTTTTATTTATACACATTCTTACCAAAATGGAAAACCCCTATAAACATGTTATTGCTTACCTTTTGCATTAACTCTACCATGATCTGCAGTAAATTTTCTTTATGGCATAATTCAGTCAGTTATGCCTAGCTATGTATGATCATTTCCTATTCTGAGCATGTTTTTCCCGGCGGCCAAGACTCTCATCTCTCATTTTAACTGAAATGCATTTGCAGCATTTACACTAGGTGATGTGGCCGATACTTGGATGAATATAATTTAAGTAGGAATGTCTCAAAGGGATTCCCATTTAGAGTTATAATTAAGGGGAATGTGTCTGATTTTTTTTTTATTAATGAAATTTGAAAGTTTATACTTTATTTTTGATTTTCATAATATACAGTGTGTATAGTGAAGGATAGGGGGATGTAATGGCAGCTTACAATCATCCTGTAAGCATGTGCAGCTGTAACAAGACAATTGGCTCCGCAGGTGGTCCCACTTTTCAGCTGCAAAGTCAGAGTTCACACCCCCACCAGTTAAGCGGGAGTCACACATAGCAATCGCGCTAGCAAGATCACTGCTGAGTCATAACTTTTGTGACACAACAGCGATCTCACCAGAGAGATCACTGTGTGTGACAGCGATCAGCGACCGGACCCCCTGCCGGTATCGCTGATCGCTGCAAGAAACCTCTGGACATATTTTTCGTCGCTGGTCTCCCGCTGGCCAGCACGCATCGCTGCGTGTGACAGGCGGGAGACCAGCGATCAGCTGTAAAAAAAATAATAAAAAAATAAAAAATATTGTTATTCAAATCTTCCGACGTCCCCCGCAGCCTTCCCGCCTCTCTCCATGCTCCCGGTCCCAGTGATCCTTTGCACGAATGACCGCGAGACGTCGCGCTGCTGCGAGACCGTGACATTCTCGCTGTCATTCTCGCAAAGGATTACTGGGACCGGAGCGTGGAGAGAGGCAGAATGGCTGCGCGGGACGTCGGAAGGTGAGAATAACAATATTTTTTATTTTAATTCTATTTTTTTACAGGGATATGGCATCAGCGCTAACGAACACAGCGATGCCGGGCGCTCGGCATCGCTGTGCTGATCGCTGGTGAAGCTGTCTGTTTGACAGCTCACCAGCGATCACATAGCGACTTACCAGCGATCCTGACACGTTGATATCATTGTCAGGATCGCTGGTAAGTTGCTATGTGTGACTCCAGCTTTAGCTAGGATCCAGCTCCTACAGGAAGACCCCCTGTGGATCCAAACCATGTGGTTTGCTTTGTTCAGACAGCTAGAATTTCATAAGGAGAATATAGGCTTATTATGCGCCCTAACCACACACTGGTTACATTTTCATAACCTCTGGACCGGACAGAATTCCTTCCAGGGTCTTGATCCATTCTAGCACCCAAGGGACAGCTACTAGAAGCCAAGTAATAACAAATTTCAAAAAGAAAAATGGGTTGATGCAAAAGTTTGGGTACCCTCGAAGATTTGTGTGCTCAGATAACTTTGACCAAGGTTTCAGTCCTTAATTAGCCTGTTAGATATATGACTTGTTCACTATCAACACTAGGATAGGCCAGGTGATGCAAATTTCCCAGCTTTACAAAAACCCAGCTTCCTCTAACCTTGTGCAAAAAAGCAGCAGCCATAGGATCTTCTAAGCAGCTGCGTAGCACCCTGAAAATGAAAATGGTGATGCCTACATTGCAGGAAAAGGCTATAAGAAGATAGCAAAGTGTCTTCAAGTTTCCTTTTCTTCAGTATGAAATGTAATTAAGAATTGACAGTTAAAAGGAACAGTGTAGGTCAAGATAAGGTCTGGAAGACCAAGCAATATTTCAGTGAGAGCTGCTTGTAAGCTTGTTATAAGGCAAAGCAGAGACCCAGCTTAACTGCAACCTTCAAAACGATTTAGCCAACTTTGGAGTTGTGGTACATTGTTCTACTGTTCAGAGACACCTGGACAAATATGGCCTTCATGGAAGACATTAGAAGAAAAACCTCTCCTGCATCCTCACCACAAAATTTAGAGTCAGAAGTATGTAAAAAAACATCTAAACAAGCCTGATGTATTTTGGAAACAAGCCCTATGGACCGATGAAGTTAAAATAGAACTCTTTGGCCATAATGATCAAAGGTATATGTGGAGAAAAAAGGGCACAGAAAATCAGGAAAAGAACATCTCGCTAACCATTAAGTATGAGGGTGGATCAATTATGCTTTGGGGTTGTGTTGCAGCCATTGGCACAGGGAACATTTCATGGGTAGAGGGAAGAATGGATTCAATGAAATTTCAACAAATTCTGATGCAAACATAACACCATCTGTTAAAAAGCTGAAGTTGAAAAGAGGATGGCTTCGACAAACGGATAATGATCCTGAACACACATCAAAATCCACAATAGACTACCTCAAAAGGTGCAAGCTGAAGGTTTTACAATAGCCCTCATAGTCCCCTGATCTGAACATCATTGAAAATCTGTGGATAGAATTTAAAATAGCAGAGGATGCAAGACGACCCAGGAATCTCACTGAACTGGAAGAATTTTCCAAGGAAGAATGGATGAAAATCCCTCAAACAAGAATTGATAGGACTCTTGGCTGGCTACAAAAAGCGTTTACAAGTTGTGATACTTTCAAAAAGGGGGTGCTACAAGGTACTAATCATGCAGGGTGCCCAAACTTTTGCATCAGTCTATTTTCCTTTTTCTCATGTTTAAAATGTAAAAATTGTAAAATATATGTATTTTTGCCTAAAAAACAAAGGAAATGTGCCTTCTTGAACGTTAGCCCTTTTAGAGAACATTTCATCTTCAACTTGCTTAACTGTTCACAATAACAATAATTTGGACCAAGTGTGCTGAAACGTTTATATCCCACTGTATATATAAACACACACATGTATGTGTGTATGTAGATATATATATATATATATATATATATAGCAGCAATCTAAAAAAGTCAAAGGATCAATATTGACTTTTAAGATTGCTGCTTCCAATAGGTGGCTCTAGAGATCAAGTCCTCTTCTCTGAAGAGGCAATTTGCATATTTAATTTTCCAGTGGAGCATTGCATGTCTTATCAGTAGAGTTGAGCGATACCAGCCGATACTTGAAAATATCGGATCGGAATGGATCGGCCGATCTTAAAAAAAAGTATCGGTATCACCGATTCCGATACCGGGAACCAATGCAAGTCAATGGGGCCAAAATATCGGAATTAAAAAAAACCCTTTCTTTCCTTGTAGGTTAATTCTACATGAAGAAAAACAACTAAGAATAATGTAGAATGTATTGTGGGAGGTGGAGGAGACATTAAAGCCATAGAGGTTTAGCCCAATCAAATGGAATAGCAGGAATTAAACTTTTTTTTTAAAGACGTTAGGAGTTACAAAGATATTGACTATGTTAGCCTCATTTATATTTTGCCAGACATGTATGTCTTCTTCTTCTTTCTTCTTTCTTCTTCTTTCTTATTCTTCTTCCTTTTTTTACCTTCTTCTTCTTCTTCTTCTTCTTCTTCCTTTTTTTACATTCTTCTTCTTCTTCTTCCTTTTTTACATTCTTCTACTTCGTTTTTTTACATTCTTCTTCTTATTCCTTTTTTTACATTCTTCTTCTTCCTTTTTTTAAATTCTTCTACTTCCTTTTTTTACATTCTTCTTCTTCTTCTTCCTGTTCTTACATTCTTTATATTCTTCTAATTCAACAATTATTATTCTACATATTCAACTTCTTCATCTTCTTCCTATTCTTCTTCATCATATTCTTGTTTGTGTCAGGCATTCCTGTAGTTGTTATCTGGAAAAGTTAGAAGTTTACACCTTCCGTTCTGCCTGTCACAAAAGATTTACAACAGGATTTGTCCGCGTTCAGTTTGGCCTGCAGCAGCAGGCCTTTTCCAGGGGCACCACGAGGAGGAACGGACTCACCCCCATACACTGCTTAGTCTTCTTCTGCTTATAAATAAGATAATATCATTTGCTCAGAGTATTAGTCTTATGCTTAATGTTCTTCTGCTTTGTTTTTTTATGCTTCTTTGTCTTCTCTCTCTTGTTGTTCTGCATCTTGGTGGTTGTCTTCCTGTTCTTTGTCCTCTAGAACCAGCTGACGGTACTGGCACCCGGAGGGGCAGCAGAAGGAACAAGAGCCAATGGCACAACCGAGGACCAGCTGACGGTGCTGGAACCCGGTTACTAAGCAGGAGGTACCTGTGCTACAAAGCACTACCAAGGACCAGCAGACGTTGCCGGAACTCGGATACCGAGATGGAGGCACCTAGGCCAAAGGCTCTGACGAGAACCAGCTGACGGTGCTGGAACCCGGAGGGGTAGCATAAGCTGCAAGAGCAAATGGAAATAGCGAGGACCAGCTGACAGTGCTGGCACCCGGAGGGGCAGCAGAAGGAATAAGAGCCAATGGCACAACCGAGGACCAGCTGACGGTGCTGGAACCCGGTTACTAAGCAGGAGGTACCTGTGCTACAAAGCACTACCAAGGACCAGCAGACGTTGTCGGAACTCGGATACCGAGATGGAGGCACCTAGGCCAAAGGCTCTGACGAGAACCAGATGACGGTGCTGGAACCCGGAGGGGTAGCAGAAGTTACCCCTGAAAAGCAAAGTTGGCATGCCGCAAGCTGGCCGCAGTTACCGAATCACACAGTCCTACAGGGGGTGCTTGTCCTACTGGCACTACGGAACAAGCCTTTCTTACCAGAACCCGCAGTCCACATAGGAAGCACCTAAACTGCTGGCACCCTAGCCTCGGCTAACCCAACCGCAACACGACATGGCAACTTGGGGTGGCAAACTGACATTGACACTTCCCGGAAACAGCAGGCAGGGCTGGAACCAAGCTGGGCAGGAGGGAGTACCCGTGCCAAAGTCAGTTATGAGCAGCAACTGGGGATGTTGGAGCCCAGGGACAAGCACTTAGCAGGCTGAGGCCTGATGTGCTGTCAATTGGGAGGCAGCAGGACAGATTGCCATCAAAACAGCAGGGGAACAGCTGACGTTACTGAACCCCACAAACACAGGAGCTAGTGTTTTACTCTGTGAAGACGGCACTTCCGAGCAACAACTGGCTGTGTTGAAGCCCAGGGACAAGCACGGAGCAGGCTGAGGCTGCATTGAAGAAATTTTAAGATCGGTTGTAGACTTCTACTAATTTTAACCAAGCTCCACTTAGGCCTGTGGCTTCACTGATTTTCGTATTTCCCCTGTCCTCCAACCCCGCCAGTTACAGCTCCGAAGTGGCGTCTGCACAATCCACACTTGTTCCTGTGTTACAGGTGTTCAGTCCGGTCAGTTAATCCCCTGATGTGTGTCCGGCAATGTCGCCTGCTCTGTCCACATTCCCATAACTAGTGGACAGAGCAGGCGACATTGCCGGACACACATCAGGGGATTAACTGACCGGACTGAACACCTGTAACACAGGAACAAGTGTGGATTGTGCAGACGCCACTTCGGAGCTGTAACTGGCGGGGTTGGAGGACAGGGGAAATACAAATATCAGTGATACTCGTATTTCCCCTGTCCTCCAACCGTGCCAGTTACAGCTCCGAAGTGGCGTCTGCACAATTCACACTTGTTCCTGTGTTACAGGTGTTCAGTCGGGTCAGTTAATCCCCTGATGTGTGTCCGGCAATGTCGCCTGCTCTGTCCACATTCCCATAACTAGTTATGGGAATGTGGACAGAGCAGACGACATTGCCGGACACACATCAGGGGATTAACTGACCCGACTGAACACCTGTAACACAGGAACAAGTGTGGATTGTGCAGACGCCACTTCGGAGCTGTAACTGGCAGGGTTGGAGGACAGGGGAAATACGAGAGACAGTGGAGCCACAGGCCTAATTGGAGCACGGTTAAAAATCAGTAGTGGTACGACTGTGTAGGCAGCAGGAGACTTTGCCATCCACACAGCAGGGGATCAGCTGACGTTACTGAACCCCACTGAGACACGGGAGCAAGTATCTCTTTCCGTGTGGATGGCACTTCCGAGCTACAACTGGCTGTGTTGAAGCCCAGGAAATAGGAGGGTGTAGGCAGAGGCCTACTGTCTTTGGAATGTGGAGACAGCAGGAGAGACTGCCATCCACACAGCAGGGGATCAGCTGACGTTACTGAACCCCACTGAGACACGGGAGCAAGTGTCTCTTTCCGTGTGGAGGGCACTTCCGAGCTACAACTGGCTGTGTTGAAGCCCAGGAAATAGGAGGGTGTAGGCAGAGGCCTACTGTCTTTGGAATGTGGAGACAGCAGGAGAGACTGCCATCCACACAGCAGGGGATCAGCTGACGTTACTGAACCCCACTGAGACACGGGAGCAAGTATCTCTTTCCGTGTGGACGGCACTTCCGAGCTACAACTGGCTGTGTTGAAGCCCAGGAAATAGGAGGGTGTAGGCAGAGGCCTACTGTCTTTGGAATGTGGAGACAGCAGGAGAGACTGCCATCCACACAGCAGGGGATCAGCTGACGTTACTGAACCCCACTGAGACACGGGAGCAAGTGTCTCTTTCCGTGTGGAGGGCACTTCCGAGCTACAACTGGCTGTGTTGAAGCCCAGGAAATAGGAGGGTGTAGGCAGAGGCCTACTGTCTTTGGAATGTGGAGACAGCAGGAGAGACTGCCATCCACACAGCAGGGGATCAGCTGACGTTACTGAACCCCACTGAGACACGGGAGCAAGTATCTCTTTTCGTGTGGAGGGCACTTCCGAGCTACAACTGGCTGTGTTGAAGCCCAGGAAATAGGAGGGTGTAGGCAGAGGCCTACTGTCTTTGGAATGTGGAGACAGCAGGAGAGACTGCCATCCACACAGCAGGGGATCAGCTGACGTTACTGAACCCCACTGAGACACGGGAGCAAGTGTCTCTTTCCGTGCGGACGGCACTTCCGAGCTACAACTGGCTGTGTTGAAGCCCAGGAAATAGGAGGGTGTAGGCAGAGGCCTACTGTCTTTGGAATGTGGAGACAGCAGGAGAGACTGCCATCCACACAGCAGGGGATCAGCTGACGTTACTGAACCCCACTGAGACACGGGAGCAAGTGTCTCTTTCCGTGTGGAGGGCACTTCCGAGCTACAACTGGCTGTGTTGAAGCCCAGGAAATAGGAGGGTGTAGGCAGAGGCCTACTGTCTTTGGAATGTGGAGACAGCAGGAGAGACTGCCATCCACACAGCAGGGGATCAGCTGACGTTACTGAACCCCACTGAGACACGGGAGCAAGTGTCTCTTTCCGTGTGGAGGGCACTTCCGAGCTACAACTGGCTGTGTTGAAGCCCAGGAAATAGGAGGGTGTAGGCAGAGGCCTACTGTCTTTGGAATGTGGAGACAGCAGGAGAGACTGCCATCCACACAGCAGGGGATCAGCTGACGTTACTGAACCCCACTGAGACACGGGAGCAAGTATCTCTTTCCGTGTGGACGGCACTTCCGAGCTACAACTGGCTGTGTTGAAGCCCAGGAAATAGGAGGGTGTAGGCAGAGGCCTACTGTCTTTGGAATGTGGAGACAGCAGGAGAGACTGCCATCCACACAGCAGGGGATCAGCTGACGTTACTGAACCCCACTGAGACACGGGAGCAAGTGTCTCTTTCCGTGTGGAGGGCACTTCCGAGCTACAACTGGCTGTGTTGAAGCCCAGGAAATAGGAGGGTGTAGGCAGAGGCCTACTGTCTTTGGAATGTGGAGACAGCAGGAGAGACTGCCATCCACACAGCAGGGGATCAGCTGACGTTACTGAACCCCACTGAGACACGGGAGCAAGTATCTCTTTCCGTGTGGACGGCACTTCCGAGCTACAACTGGTTGTGTTGAAGCCCAGGAAATAGGAGGGTGTAGGCAGAGGCCTACTGTCTTTGGAATGTGGAGACAGCAGGAGAGACTGCCATCTCCACAGCAGGGGAACAGCTGGCAGTGCTGAACCCCACTAACACTCGAACGAATGTGTTTGGCTCTGTGGAGACGACACTTCTGAACACTAACTGACGCTGTTGGAGCCCAGGATTAGGCGTGGAGCAGGCTGGGGCCTACTGGATTTTGGCAGGTGAAGGCAGCAGGAGACTTGCCATCTCCACAGCAGGGGAACAGCTGGCAGTGCTGAACCCCACTAACACTCGAACAAATGTGTTTGGCTCTGTGGAGACGACACTTCTGAACACCAACTGACGCTGTTGGAGCCCAGGATTAGGCGCGGAGCAGGCTGGGGCCTACTGGATTTTGGCTGGTGAAGGCAGCAGGAGACTTGCCATCTCCACAGCAGGGGAACAGCTGGCAGTGCTGAACCCCACTAACACTCGAACAAATGTGTTTGGCTCTGTGGAGACGACACTTCTGAACACCAACTGACGCTGTTGGAGCCCAGGATTAGGCGAGGAGCAGGCTGGGGCCTGTTGCTTTTGGCTGGTGAAGGCAGCAGGAGACTTGCCATCTCCACAGCAGGGGAACAGCTGGCAGTGCTGAACCCCACTAACACTCGAACAAATGTGTTTGGCTCTGTGGAGACGACACTTCTGAACACCAACTGACGCTGTTGGAGCCCAGGATTAGGCGCGGAGCAGGCTGGGGCCTACTGGATTTTGGCAGGTGAAGGCAGCAGGAGACTTGCCATCTCCACAGCAGGGGAACAGCTGGCAGTGCTGAACCCCACTAACACTCGAACAAATGTGTTTGGCTCTGTGGAGACGACACTTCTGAACACCAACTGACGCTGTTGGAGCCCAGGATTAAGCGCGGAGCAGGCTGGGGCCTACTGGATTTTGGCTGGTGAAGGCAGCAGGAGACTTGCCATCTCCACAGCAGGGGAACAGCTGGCAGTGCTGAACCCCACTAACACTCGAACAAATGTGTTTGGCTCTGTGGAGACGACACTTCTGAACACCAACTGACGCTGTTGGAGCCCACGATTAGGCGAGGAGCAGGCTGGGGCCTGTTGCTTTTGGCTGGTGAAGGCAGCAGGAGACTTGCCATCTCCACAGCAGGGGAACAGCTGGCAGTGCTGAACCCCACTAACACTCGAACTAATGTGTTTGGCTCTGTGGAGACGACACTTCTGAACACCAACTGACGCTGTTGGAGCCCAGGATTAGGCGAGGAGCAGGCTGGGGCCTGTTGCTTTTGGCAGGTGAACGCAGCAGGATACTTGCCATCTCCACAGCAGGGGAACAGCTGGCAGTGCTGAACCCCACTAACACTCGAACGAATGTGTTTGGCTCTGTGGAGACGACACTTCTGAACACCAACTGACGCTGTTGGAGCCCAGGATTAGGCGCGGAGCAGGCTGGGGCCTACTGGCTTTTGGCAGGTGAAGGCAGCAGGAGACTTGCCATCTCCACAGCAGGGGAACAGCTGGCAGTGCTGAACCCCACTAACACTCGAACAAATGTGTTTGGCTCTGTGGAGACGACACTTCTGAACACCAACTGACGCTGTTGGAGCCCAGGATTAGGCGAGGAGCAGGCTGGGGCCTGTTGCTTTTGGCTGGTGAAGGCAGCAGGAGACTTGCCATCTCCACAGCAGGGGAACAGCTGGCAGTGCTGAACCCCACTAACACTCGAACAAATGTGTTTGGCTCTGTGGAGACGACACTTCTGAACACCAACTGACACTGTTGGAGCCCAGGATTAGGCGAGGAGCAGGCTGGGGCCTGTTGCTTTTGGCAGGTGAACGCAGCAGGATACTTGCCATCTCCACAGCAGGGGAACAGCTGGCAGTGCTGAACCCCACTAACACTCGAACGAATGTGTTTGGCTCTGTGGAGACGACACTTCTGAACACCAACTGACGCTGTTGGAGCCCAGGATTAGGCGCGGAGCAGGCTGGGGCCTACTGGATTTTGGCAGGTGAAGGCAGCAGGAGACTTGCCATCTCCACAGCAGGGGAACAGCTGGCAGTGCTGAACCCCACTAACACTCGAACAAATGTGTTTGGCTCTGTGGAGACGACACTTCTGAACACCAACTGACACTGTTGGAGCCCAGGATTAGGCGAGGAGCAGGCTGGGGCCTGTTGCTTTTGGCAGGTGAACGCAGCAGGATACTTGCCATCTCCACAGCAGGGGAACAGCTGGCAGTGCTGAACCCCACTAACACTCGAACGAATGTGTTTGGCTCTGTGGAGACGACACTTCTGAACACCAACTGACGCTGTTGGAGCCCAGGATTAGGCGCGGAGCAGGCTGGAGCCTACTGGATTTTGGCAGGTGAAGGCAGCAGGAGACTTGCCATCTCCACAGCAGGGAAACAGCTGGCAGTGCTGAACCCCACTAACACTCGAACAAATGTGTTTGGCTCTGTGGAAACGACACTTCTGAACACCAACTGACGCTGTTGGAGCCCAGGATTAGGCGAGGAGCAGGCTGGGGCCTGTTGCTTTTGGCAGGTGAAGGCAGCAGGAGACTTGCCATCTCCACAGCAGGGGAACAGCTGGCAGTGCTGAACCCCACTAACACTTGAACGAATGTGTTTGGCTCTGTGGAGACGACACTTCTGAACACCAACTGACACTGTTGGAGCCCAGGATTACGCATGCCGCATGCAGAGGCCAATGGGCAGCGGTTTTTATGGAGGTTGTTGACTACTACTGATTCTAACCTTGCTCCACTTAGGCCTCTGGCTCCACTGTCTCTACTATTTACCCTGGCCTCCAACCCTGCCAGCTACGTCTCTGAAGTGGCGTCAGCACAATCTACACTTGTTCCTGTGTTACTGGTGCTCAGTCCCGTCAGTTGATCCCCTGATGTTTGTCCGGCAAGTTCGCCAGCTCTGTCCTCATTCCCACTACTGGTTATGGGAATGTGGACAGAGCAGGAGACCTTGCCGGACACACATCAGGGGATAAACTGATGGGACTGAGCCACAGGAACACAGGAACAAGTGTAGATTGTGCTGACGCCACTTCAGAGATGTAGATGGCGGGGTTGGAGGTCAGGGGAAATAGTAGAGACAGTGGAGCCAGAGATTTAAGTTGGGCACGGTTAAAAATCAGTAGTGGTTTGAATGCTGATGGAGCTGGTGACTTTGCCGTCCACACAGCAGGGGATCAGCTGGCGTTACTGAACCCCACTAACACAGGAGCTAGTGTGTTTCTCTGTGCAGACGACACATCTGAGCGACAACTGGCTGTGTTGAAGCACAGGGATTATAGTTCAGGTGGTAGAAAAATGAACACACCAGCAGACCTGGATACAGTTGCCAACCACTAATTTAGTCTGTAAGAGGAATGGCAAAGTCTTTGGAGATCCAGGCCTTGTTCATTTTCAGAAAAGTCAGCCGGTCAACATTATCGGAAGATAGTCGCGTGCGACGGTCTGTTAGTACACCACCTGCGGCACTAAAGACACGTTCCTATAATACACTGGCAGCAGGGCAAGCCAGCACCTCCAATGCATACTGGCTAAGCTCTGGCCATGTATCCAGCTTAGAGACCCAAAACTTGAAGGGGGAAGAGCCATCTGGGAGTACAGTGACAGGGCAAGACATGTAGTCTGACACCATCTGACGGAAGCGTTGCCTCCTGCTGACTCGAGGCGTCGCTGATGGTGTAGACAATTGTGGTGGATACACAAAACTTTGCCACATTTGGGCCATAGTGGTCTTGCCGTGTGCTGCGGCGCTGCCTCTGCTCCCTCTTTGTGCAGAGTTTCCTCCACTGCCTCGACGCACAGAGCTGCTTTGTAAAGCACTAGCAACAATGCTGTCGGGTGGAATGGAAAACATTATGGACTGCACCAGTGACTCTTCGTACTCCCGCAGTTTACGCTCCCGGTTCAACGTTGGTATGAGCCTTTGTACGCTGTCCCGGTAGCGAGGATCTAGGAGGGTGTACACCCAATAATCAGCCGAGACGAGAATGTGGGCGATGCGGCGGTCGTTTCTCAGGCACTGCAGCATGAAATCAACCATGTGCTGCAGACTCCCAACTGCCAAAGAACCGCTGTCCCCTGTTTGAGGCGTGACCTCGGCCTGCTCTGCATCACCCCACCCTCGCTGTACATACTGAGTAGAGGTTTGTGTACCTCCCTCCTCTGGAGAGATGTCTTCCTCCTCCATCGACTCCTCCTCATCCTCCTCACAAAGTGTCCCCTGCCTAGGACTTTGTGAGGAAACACGTAGCGCAGACTGTCCAGAAGCAGATGGCATTTGGGACTCCTCATCCTCCACCTCTTCCGAAACCTCATCCCTTAGTGCTTGCAGTGTTTGTTGAAGCAGGCAGATAAGGGGGACAGTCATGCTGACTAGTGCATCATCTGCACTCGCCATCCGCGTGGATTCATCGAAGGCACGCAAAACGAGGCAGATGTCCTTCATAGAGGCCCACTCAATGGTGCTGAAGTGTGAACGGCGCACAGTGCGACTTGTTTGCGCCTGATGCAGCTGGTACTCCATGACTGCTGCCTGCTGCTCACACAACCGCTCCAACATACAGTATGTAACGTTGAATTCCACCGGGTGGGTAGGTCACATATGATGCGATGTTCCGGAAGGCCAAATCATCGCTGCAGAGCAGCGAGGCGCGATCTTGCCGTGCTGGAACGCCGCAAGTGAGCGCACTCTATGCGGACCTTGTGCAACAGTGCATCAAGATCCGGATAGTCCCTCAGAAAGCTCTGCACGACCAAGTTAAGCACATGTGCCAGACATGGGATGTGTGTGAGGTTGCCTAGGCCAAGAGCTGCCACCAGATTTCAGCCATTGTCACACACTACCAAGCCCGGCTGGAGATTCGCTGGCCCAAACCACACATCGCTCTCCAGCTTGATAGCATTCCAGAGCTCCTGTGCTGTGTGGCTTCGATTCCCCAAAGAAATTAATTTGAGTACAGCCTGTTGACGTTTGGCCACGGCTGTGCTCATATCGGTCGTAACAGGCTCCTGCTCTGCTGTTTCTGAGGAACTTGAGTAGGAGGAGGAGTCTATGTGTACAGACTGGAGTCCTGCAATCCGTGGCGTTGGAAGAACACGTACAGCGCCACTCTCCAGATCTGTACCCGGCTCCACAACATTGACCCAGTGGGCAGTGAGGGAAAGGTATCGTCCCTGTCCATGGTTACTGGTCCACGCATCGGTGGTCAGGTGGACCTTGCTACTAACGGCGTTTAGTAGCGCATGTTTTATTTTGCCCTCAACATGTTTCTGCAGGGCAGGGACGGCTCGCCTGCTGAAATAAAAGCGGCTGGGCACTTTGGATTGGGGGACTGCCAATGCCATTAAGTCCCGGAAGGTGTCAGTGTCCACCAGCCTGAATGACAGCATTTCAACTGCCAGAAGTTTGGCAATGCCAGCATTCAGAGACTGTGCTCGGGGATGGTTTGCCGAGTAAGGGCGCCTTTTATCCCATGCCTGTGCTACCGATGGCTGTGATGGATGGGAACGTGCTGCTATGGGTGGAATCTGACAGGGTCTCCGGACAACAGTGGCAGAGGTTCTTCCTTGGCGATCCTGAGAGGAAGCCGAACCAGCAGTGTGTGAGCTGGAGGAAGAGGCCCCAACAGGAACTGAAGAGGTGGTAGGTGGTGCTGTACGTTGGCCTACGTCTTCAGGGTGTCTCTGCAACTCCAACTCGTGCTTGGTGCGCACATGTTTCCACATATTTGTGGTATTGAGGTTGCTGACATTTCTCCCTCTTTTGACTATCTGATGACACAGCTTGCATTTGACAAAGCAAATGTCATCTGCAACTGTGTCAAAAAAGGACCACGCACTGCAACTCTTGGGAGCGCCCGTTTTGCCTTTGGAATGAGGAATGCTCCTAACGGGTGCCGAAGTGGAGGGTACAGGCAACCAAGTCTTCCCCCTCCCTCTGCCTCCTGTTTTGGCCGGTAGGGGAATCTCTTCCTCAGAGCTGCTCCCACCACCTTCCTGTTCCTCACGCCATGATGGGTCAAGGACCTCATCATCTTCCCTCCCCTCTTCAAACAGCTGCTTCTCCGGGGTTGTCTCGCCAGCACCGTACGCACCAGAAAGTGGCAACTGAGTCTCGTCATCATCTGATGCGTACTGAGGTGTGCTGACCATAGGCACTGGCCCACTCGCCTCTTCAGATTCAGAGGGACAAACAAGTTGCGCATCACTGCATACTCCCTCTTCTTCACATTCAGGAATGCTGCTTGGCTGGCCCCCTCTTTCCAAGCCAACAGATTCCGAGAACAGAAGTAGAGACTGTAATGGCTCCTGTCCATGTCTCTCTGACTGCCTGGGCACTTTGGCAGGTGGTGAAGAGACAGATGGTTGCTCTTCGGTGCTCTGGTCCTGAGAGGCTGTGGAAGTAATTGAAGTCGATGCGTTAGCTGCCATCCATCCGACAACGGCTTCAATTTGTTCCTCCCGCAGCAGTGGGGTACGTTGAGGTCCTACAAAGCTGCGCATAAAGGACTGTTGCCTGCTAAAACTGGGGGATGCTGATCCACTGGTGCCCACAGCAGGCCCAGAATCCCCACGTCCTCTACCTGCAGAATCCCCACGTCCTCTCCCTGCAGAATCCCCACGTCCTCTCCCTGCTGAAACTCCACGCCCACGCGCCTTACTCCCTGCCTTCTTCATCTTGCAAGACTGCTTAAGATAGGCAGAAAAGTACAAAGGGGGGCCTTAGTGTGCTTATTCCTGAACAGCTGGTTACAGGTACAAGAAACACTAATTTTATGAAGTGTGTGTGTGTGGACTACACTTTAATAGGAGCTGATGTGGCCTACACAAGTTCCAAATGTAGTGTTTGGTGAACTTTTTTTGTGGTTTCTTTGTTGGAAACAAACTCAAAGTATGTGAACAAAGAATTGAAACTGATACTATCACCAACTTTTTGGAGCTATTACAATGCAGGCAGGTAACCTACAATGCAAAAGATGAGGCTCCAAAAAAATTGGGTAATACTAATCTGGCTGCGCCGGCAGGGCACAAGCCAGAAAAAAAGGCTCCTCTATCTACTCCTATATAGTGTTTGCAACCAACCAATGTTGATGGATACGGATGGATGCACACTAATAGGAGAAGAAAAAATGAGCTGCACTCAAAGACAAATATGTGTGAGGCAGTGACGCACGTTGAGCGTCCTACAACCAGACGTAGCTGCAGGACACTCTACTCAGCGTGAGCTGCACTCACACACAGTCAGAGACCTCTCAGACAGCCGTCAACAGTGCAGCTAAGTGGGCACTGGCACTGACAAGCTGCAGAAAGGCTCCGCTGTGTACTCCTATATAGTGTTTGCAACCACCGTAGATGGAGACGGATGGATGCACACTAATAGAAGAAAAAATGAGCTGCACTCAAATACAAATATGTGTGAGGCACTGACGCACGCTGAGCGTCCTACAGCCAGACGTAGCTGCAGGACACACTACTCAACGTGAGCTGCACTCACACACAGTCAGAGACCTCTCAGACAGCCGTGAACAGTGCAGCAAAGTGGACACTAGCACTGAAAGGCTGCAGAAAGGCTCCGCTGTCTACTACTAGTGTTTGCAACCAACGTATATGGATACGGATGGAAGCACACTAGATTGAAATTATGTAAAAAATGCAGCTCAAAAATTAAAAGATGTATGAGGCAGCAGTGATCACACTGGGTGGCCTACAGCCTGACGTGGCTGCAGGACCCACTCCACAGCGTGAGCTGCACTCACACAGCCCTTGCAGACAGCTGTGAACACTGCTGCTAGGGCAAAGAAGGCTACAGTGGTGGTTTATGTAGCCTGGGTAAAGCACTAGAAGTTTGGTGGAATCGCTATTTCTAACTGTCCCTCACAGTCTTCTACAGCAGCCTGTCCCTAACTGAATTCCCAGCAGAGTGAACCAGAAATGGCGGCTGCAGTGGCTTTTATAGTGCATCATGACATCATTTCAGCAGCCAATCACAGCCATGCCAATAGTTAACATGCCTACATGCCTAACAGGATGTGCCCACACTTCGGAGGATTCCCATTGGCTTAATCAAAGCAAGCAGGCTCATAGCATGATGGGAACTTCCGATTCCGGAATCCGATATGACAAAAGTATCGGAAGTCAGTATCGGAATTCCGATACCGCTAATATCGGCCGATACCCGATACTTGCGGTATCGGAATGCTCAACACTACTTATCAGCCTTCTTACCCTGGCATGTCAGGCATGTCCCTCTCCACAATCTAAAACATTACTCCTTAGACCTTAGGTAAAAAATACACATTTGCGCTGGCCAAGACCTGTATTTTCCGAGGCAAGCACTGTCAAAATTATTTCTGGTTACAAATCATTTTGGCCGTAGGTTGAATGGAGCCTAGGGAATCGTGCTGGGCTTCACAAACATGGTGACGCGCTCCGACTGCAATAGAGGAACAGCTGCAAACGGTGCTTTCCAGGAGCATGCACAGCAGATCATATGGTCAAAACATATGAAATAGGGTCAGACACCACAACTTACTTTCCTGTGCCCTATATATGCCGTATTTACTATGCAAAACAAGAAAAATGCCATAATAATGTAATAAAAAGATTACAATATTAGGATTATAATACAAGAATTATAACTGTTTTTTATGATGTGATATTATAAAATGTAATCCTATATACAGGGTGGGCCATGTATATGGGTACTGTGATGACTCCTAGAGTGGACCCTCTGGGTCGTGGCACCAACCCACCCAGGGCGAGCTGACCTAGTGAGGACCACCCCCTATACAGGGAGTGTCAGGGGCAAGCCCGAGGGGGTAAAGTACCACGAATGCTGGAACCAGGTGGCTGGCTCACAGGAGACACGAGTGAGTGTGTCTAGCAAGGTGCAACAGGGAAAGTGCAGAGTACTAGAGTGTGCAATGCGTGGACTCAGGGGCATGCAGGGTATAGGACAGTACAGGGCGAGTGTACGGAAGTATGGAGGGTACAGGACAATAAAGGATGTGTACACGGGAGTGCGCTAGATACTGGATAGTGCAAGGTGAATACACGGGAGCACATATGGTGCGCACTGACTGACAAGCACGCCTGGGAGCGGGCAAAGCAGGGCGCGTGCAAGGGAGCACGCCTGAGTACAAGTTTAGGCAAAGCACGTGCTACGGAGCACGCCAGAGTGCAAGGCAAGACAGGTGATGTGCAGAGAAGCACGACAGGAACATAGGACTAGAGCAGAGCGTGAGCAGAGAAGCACGATAGTGCACAGTACAGAAGCCGAGGGTGTGCTAGGGAGCATGGCAAGTCAGAGTGCAGGAACGGAGCATGCGCTAGGAAGCACGGCAAGGCAGAGTGCAGGAATGGAGCATGTGCTTGGGAGCATGGCAGAGCAGAGTGCAGGAACGGAGCATGTGCTAGGAGCATGACAGAGGACCCGAATACAGCGCGCAGCCAAGCAAGGACCAAACAGACCAAGCCAGGAAGCACAACAATAATCAGGCACCTCCCATAGGAAGAGGTAGCCTGATATAGGGCAAGAGCACAGGGACTTCCGGGTCAGGTCCTCCAGGACCTTAGAGATAGCATGGCTGCAGTCAGAGCAGGTAAGAGCGCGCTTGCGCACTAGCAAAGTTATGCAGTCAAGGGACTAGGTGCGCACCCAACGGGACAACCGGAGAGGTCGCGGCACCGGAAGTGGTGACTTTCGGGTGCGGAGTCCCGGCACCAGGTGAGTGCGGCATGACAGATACACCTAAATAAAATGGGAATGGTTGGCGATATCAACTTCCTGTTTGTGGCACATTGCTATATGGAAGGGAGGAAACTTTTCAAGATGTGTGGTGACCGTGGCGGCCATTTTGAAATCACCATTCCCATTTTATTTAGGTGTATCCATATAAATGGCCCACTCTGTACATATTAGTCATTAAAAAGTGACATTCCCATAGTCTTAATAAAAGGTCTCACACTTCTGAGAATTAAAAGACATTCGTTTTATTTTAAACCTAATAAATGTATGAGTGATTAGATCTAGCTTATTCTAAGATGCAGATACTAAGGTAAAGTTGGTCCTTATACTTTATTTTAAGCAGTAATTACAAATGATTGAAACCTCAGGAATGTTTTTTTTTCTTAGAATTAGAGCTTGCTCTAGCAAACAGAAGGATCCTAAAAAAAAAAAAAAGATTTATCATTTAATTATAAATACTGGCCGGGTCATCCACCTTCGATGAAGGGCTTCTTCCTCTGAGTCATCCAAGCTGCTTTAATTCAGAATCCTTGAGAAAAACAAGAAAAAAATACTGACACAGGGTTATCAGTCGTATAAAATGACCTCATACCATTTATCTATTGATTGAACATATGATCCACTTCACTGTAGATAAAGACTTGATTAGATTCTGAGTTTGTACTTCGGTTGGCCATAAGCAAGAAGTGATGCAGCATATTAATACACTAGTACAACCAATAATTTTTAATTTGACTGCAGTCGGTCATCTGTGAATTTTCTGGGGTGCCTACAACTATTTTGATAATTAGAAGGGATTACAACCCCTGGCAAACATTATGGAATCACCGGCCTTGGAAGATGTTCATTCAGTTGTTTTAATTTTGTAGAAATAAAGCAGATCACAGACATGGCACAAAACTAAAGTCAATTCAAATGGCAACTTTCTGGTTTAAGAAACACTAAAAGAAATCAAGAACAAAAAATGTGGTAGTCAGTAATGGTTAGTTTTTTAAACCAAGCTTAGGGAAAAAATTATGGAATCATGAAAAACAAAAAAAAAACACTCCAACACATCACTAGTATTTTGTTGCACCACCTCTGGCTTTTCTAACATCTTGCAGTCTCTGAGGCATGGACTTAATGAGTGTCAAACAGCACTCTTCATCAATGTGGCTCCAACTTGCTCTTATTGCTGTTGCCATTTCAGCTTTGCAGGTTGGAGCCTTGTCATGAACCATTTTCTTCTACTTCCACCAAAGAGTTTCAATTGGATTGAGATCTGGACTATTTGCAGGTCATGACATTGATCTTATGTGTCTTTTTTCAAGGAATGTTTGCACAGTGTTTGCTCTATGGCAGGATGCATTATCTTCTTGAAAAATGATTTCATCATCCCTAAACATCCTTTCAATTGATGGGATAAGAAAAGTGTCCAAAATATCAACATAAACTTGTGCATTTATTGAAGATATACTGACAGCCATCTCCCCAGTGCATTTACCTGACATGCAGCGCCACATCATCAATGACTGTGGAAATTTGCATGTTCTCTTCAGGCAGTCATCTTTATAAATCTCATTGGAACGGCACCAAACAAAAGTTCGGGCATCATCACCTTGCCCAATGCAGATTCGCGATTCATCACATTCATCACTGAATATGACTTTCATCCAGTCATCCATAGTTCACCATTGCTTTTCCTTAGCCCATTGTAACCTTGTTTGTTTCTGTTTAGGTGTTAATGATGGCTTTTGTTTAGCTTTTTTGTATGTAAATCCATTTTCCTTTAGGCGATTTCTTACAGTTTGGTCACAGACGTTGACTCCAGTTTCCTCCCATTCGCTCCCCATTTGTTTTGTTGTGCATTTCCTGTTTGGAGACATATTGCTTTAAGTTTCCGGTCTTGACGCTTTGATGTCTTCCTTGGTCTACCAGTATGTTTGCATTTAACAACCTTCCCATGTTGTTTGTATTTGGTCCAGATATTAGACACAGCTGACTGTGAACAACCAACATCTTTTGCAACATTGCGTGATGATTTACCCTCTTTTAAGAGTTTGATAATTCTCTCCTTTGTTTCAATTGACATCTCTCGTGTTGGAGCCATGAATCATGTCAGTCCACTTGGTGCAACAGCTCACCAAGGTGTGCTCACTCCTTTTTAGATGCAGACTAACAAGCAGATCTAATTTGATGCAGGTGTTAGTTTTGGGAATGAAAATTTACAGGGTGATTCCATAATTTTTTCCCTCAGAATTGAGTGACTCCATAATTTTTCCCCTATGCTTGGTTTAAAAAAGTAACCATTACTGACTACCATAGTTTTTGTTATTGATTTCTTTTAGTGTTTCTTAACCCCTTCACCCCCAAGGGTGGTTTGCACGTTCATGACTGGGCCAATTTTTACAATTCTGACCACTGTACCTTTATGAGGTCATAACTCTGGAACGCTTCCATGGATCCCGGTGATTCTGACAATGTTTTCTCGTGACATATTGTACTTCATGTTAGTGGTAAAATTTCATTCAAATAACTTGCGTTTATTTGTGAGAAAAACGGAAATTTGGCGAAAATTTTGAAAATTTCGCAATTTTCCAACTTTGAATTTTTATGCCCTTAAATCACAGAGATACGGCACACAAAAAACTTGATAACTAACATTTCCCACATGTTTACTTTACATCAGCACAATTTTGGAACCAAAATTTTTTTTGTTAGGAAGTTATAAGGGTTAAAAGTTGACCAGCGATTTCTCATTTTTACAACACCATTTTATTTTTAGGACCACATCACATTTGAAGCCACTTTGAGGGGTCTATATGATAGAAAATACCCAAAAGTGACACCATTCTAAAAACTGCACCCCTTAAAGTGCTCAAAACCACATTCAAGAAGTTTATTAACCCTTTAGGTGCGTCACAGGAATTTTTTTGAATATTTAAAAAAAAATGAACATCTAACTTTTTTTCATAAAAAAAATACTTCAGGTTCAATTTTTTTTATTTTACCAAGGGTAACAGGAGAAATTGGACTGCAAAAGTTATTGTGCAATTTGTCCTGAGTACGCAGATACCTGATATGTGGGGGGGAACCACTGTTTCCGTGCATGGCAGAGCTCAGAATGGAAGGAGCGCCGTTTGACTTTTTCAATGCAAAATTGGCTGGAATTCAGATTGGACGCCATGTCACGTTTGGAGAGTCCCTGATGTACCTAAACAGTGGAAACCCCCTACAAGTGACCCCATTTTGGAAACTAGACCCCCCAAGGAACTTATCTAGATATGTGGTGAGAACTTTGAACCCACAAGGGCTTTACAGAAGTTTATAACGTACAGCGGTACAATTAAAAAATCATATTTTTTCCACAAAAATGATCTTTTCACCCCAATTTTTATTTTCCCAAGGGTAACAGGACCCTAAAAGTTATTGTGCAATTTGTCCTGAGTACGCTGATACCCCACATGTGGGGGTAAACCACTATTTGGGCGCATGGCAGAGCTCGGAAGGGAAGCAGCGCCATTTGACGTTTTTGGCTGGAATTGAGATCGGACACCATGTCGCGTTTGGAAAACCCCTGATGTACCAAAACAGTGGAAACCCCCCACAAATGACACCATTTTGGAAACTAGACCCCCTAAGGAACTTATCTAGATGTGTGGTGAGAACTTTGAACCCCCATGGGCTTCACAGAAGTTTATAACATAAAGCCATACAATTAAAAAATCATATTTTTTCCACAAAAATGATCTTTTCACCCTCAATTCTTATTTTTCCAAGGGTAACAGGACCCTAAAAGTTATTGTGCAATTTGTCCTGAGTACGCTGATACCCCACATGTGGGGGTAAACCACTATTTGGGCGCATGGCAGAGCTCGGAAGGGAAGCAGAGCCATTTGACGTTTTTGGCTGGAATTGAGATCGGACACCATGTCGCGTTTGGAAAACCCCTGATGTACCAAAACAGTGGAAACCCCCCACAAATGACAACATTTTGGAAACTAGACCCCCTAAGGAACTTATCTAGATGTGTGGTGAGAACTTTGAACCCCCATGGGCTTCACAGAAGTTTATAACATAAAGCCATACAATTAAAAAATCATATTTTTTCCACAAAAATGATCTTTTCACCCTTAATTCTTATTTTTCCAAGGGTAACAGGACCACAAAAGTTATTGTGCAATTTGTCCTGAGTACGCTGATACCCCACATGTGGGGGTAAACCACTATTTGGGCGCATGGCAGAGCTCGGAAGGGAAGCAGCGCCATTTGACGTTTTTGGCTGGAATTGAGATCGGACACCATGTCGCGTTTGGAAAACTCCTGATGTACCAAAACAGTGAAAACCCCCCACAAATGACACCATTTTGGAAACTAGACCCCCAAGGAACTTATCTAGATGTGTGGTGAGCACTTTGACCCCCCCAGTGCTTCACAGAAGTTTATAATGCCCGGGCGTGAAAATAAAAAATTCGTATTTTTTCCACAAACATGATCTTTTAGTCACCATTTTTTTATTTTCCCAAGGGTACCAAGAGAAATTGGACCACAAAAGTTGTTGTCCAATTTGTCCTGAGTATGCTGATACCCCATATGTGGGAGAAAACTACTGTATGGGCACACGTCGGGGCTCGGAAGGGAAGTAGTGACGTTTTGGAATGCAGACTTTGATGGAATGGTCTGCGGGTGTCATGTTGCCTTTGGAGAGCCCCTAATGTACCTAAAAGGTGGAAACCCCCCACAAATGACACCATTTTGTAAACTAGACCCCCCAAGGAACTTATCTAGATGTGTGGTGAGCACTTTGAACCCCCCAGTGCTTCACAGAAGTTTATAACGCCCGGGCGTGAAAATAAAAAATTGGTATTTTTTCCACAAACATGATCTTTTAGTCATCATTTTTTTATTTTCCCAAGGGTACCAGGAGAAATTGGACCGCAAAAGTTGTTGTCCAATTTGTCCTGAGTATGCTGATACCCCATATGTGGGCGAAAACTACTGTATGGGCACACGTCGGGGCTCGGAAGGGAAGTAGTGACGTTTTGGAATGCAGACTTTGATGGAATGGTCTGCGGGTGTCATGTTGCCTTTGGAGAGCCCCTAATGTACCTAAACAGTGGAAACCCCCCACAAATGACACCATTTTGTAAACTAGACCCCCCAAGGAACTTATCTAGATGTGTGGTGAGCACTTTGAACCCCCCAGTGCTTCACAGAAGTTTATAACGCCCGGGCGTGAAAATAAAAAATTCGTATTTTTTCCACAAACATGATCTTTTAGTCACCATTTTTTTATTTTCCCAAGGGTACCAGGAGAAATTGGACCGCAAAAGTTGTTGTCCAATTTGTCCTGAGTATGCTGATACCCCATATGTGGGCGAAAACTACTGTATGGGCACACGTCGGGGCTCGGAAGGGAAGTAGTGACGTTTTGGAATGCAGACTTTGATGGAATGGTCTGCGGGTGTCATGTTGCCTTTGGAGAGCCCCTAATGTACCTAAACAGTGGAAACCCCCCACAAATGACACCATTTTGTAAACTAGACCCCCCAAGGAACTTATCTAGATGTGTGGTGAGCACTTTGAACCCCCCAGTGCTTCACAGAAGTTTATAATGCCCGGGCGTGAAAATAAAAAATTCGTATTTTTTCCACAAACATGATCTTTTAGTCACCATTTTTTTATTTTCCCAAGGGTACCAGGAGAAATTGGACCACAAAAGTTGTTGTCCAATTTGTCCTGAGTATGCTGATACCCCATATGTGGGAGAAAACTACTGTATGGGCACACGTCGGGGCTCGGAAGGGAAGTAGTGACGTTTTGGAATGCAGACTTTGATGGAATGGTCTGCGGGTGTCATGTTGCCTTTGGAGAGCCCCTAATGTACCTAAACAGTGGAAACCCCCCACAAATGACCCCATTTTGAAAACTAGACCCACTAAGGAACTTATCTAGATGTGAGGTGAGCACTTTGAACCCCCAAGAGCTTCACAGAAGTTTATAATGCCAGGGCATGAAAATAAAAAAATCGTATTTTTTCCAGAAACATGATCAATTAGTCCCCAATTTTTTAATTTTCCCAAGGGTAACAGGAGAAATTGGACCCGCAAAAGTTGTTGTCCAATTTGGCCTGAGTACGCTGACACCCCATATGTGGGAGAAAACTACTGTATGGACACACGTCGGGGCTCGGAAGGGAAGCAGTGACGTTTTGGAATGCAGACTTTGATGGAATGGTCTGCGGGTGTCATGTGCGTTTGGAGAGCCCCTGATGTACCTAAACTATTGAAACTCCCCACAAGTGACCCCATTTTGGACACTAGACCCCCCACGGAACTTATCTAGATGTGTGGTGAGCACTTTGAACCCCCAAGTGCTTCACAGAATTTTATAACACTCGGACGTGAAAATAAAAAAATCATTTTTTTCCACAAAAATGATATTTTTGCCCCCAATTTTTATTTTCCTAAGGGTAACAGGAGAAATTGGACCCCAAAAATTGTTTTGCAATTTGTCCTGAGTAGGTTGATACCCTACATGTGGGGTAAAACACTGTTTGGGCGCATGGCAGAGCTTGGAAGGGAAGGAGCAACATTTGACTTTTTCAACTCAGAATTGGCTGGAATTGAGATCAGACGCCATGTTGCATTTGGAGAGCCCCTGATGTGCCCAAACAGTGGAAACCCCCCAATTATAACTCCAACCCTAACCCCAACACACCCTTAACCCTAATCTGAGCCCTAACCCTAGCCCTAACCCTAGCCCTAACCCTAGCCCTAACCCTAACCCTAGCCCTAACCCTAGCCCTAACCCTAGCCCTAACCCTAACGGGAAAATGGAGATAAATACTTTTTTTTTAAATTTTATTATTTTTCCCTAACTAAGGGGGTGATGACGGGGGGTTTTATTTACTATTTATGGCGGTTTTTATATTTGGCAGCTGTCGCACGCTAAAAGACGCTTTTTATTGTAAAAATAGTTTTTGCATCACCACATATTGAGAGGTATAATTTTTCCGTATTTTGACCCACCGAGTCATGTGAGGTCTTATTTTTTGCGGGACGAGTTGACGTTTTTATTGGTACCATTTTCGGGCACGTGACATTTTTTGATCGCTTTTTATTCCTATTTTTGGGACACAGAATGAACAAAAACCAGCGTTTCATGAATTTCTTTTGGGGGGGTGCGTTTACACCGTTCCATGTGCGGTAAAATTGATAAAGCGGTTTTATTCTTCGGGTCAGTACGGTTACAGCGATACCTCATTTATGTCTTTTTTTATGTTTTTGTCGGTTTTATGCAATGAAAACTATTTTATATAAAAAATAATTATTTTTGCATCGCTTTATTCTGTGAGCTATAACTTTTTTATTTTTTTGCTGATGATGCTGTGTAGTGGCTCGTTTTTTGCAGGACAAGATGACGTTTTCAGTGGTACCATGGATATTTATATGCGTCTTTTTGATCGCGCGTTATTACACTTTTTGTTTGGCGGTATGATAATAAATCATTATTTTTTGCTTCGTTTTTTATTGTTATTTTTTAAGGGGTTCGCTAAAGGGGTTAACTAATGGGACAGTTTTATAGGGCGGGTCATTACGGACGCGGCGATACCTAATATGTGTACTTTTATTGTTTTTTTTTTTATTATTTCCAAAAAATGGATTTATTGGGGGAATATTTTTTATTTTTTTTCTAATTTATTTGGCGATTTTTTTTTAATTATTTTAACACTTTTTGTATTTTTTTTTACTTTATTAAATAGTCCCAGGTGGGACATCACTGTCCTGTGACAGATCGCTGATCTGTCACATCACAGATCACTGTGACAGATCAGCGATCTGACACAGGCACTGCAGAAGGCTTCCTCATGCCTGCGCTTTGCAGGCACTGAGGAAGCCAGCTTCCTCAGGCCCCCGAAGGCCCCCGTTGCCATCTTGGATCCGGGGGCCTGGAGGAAAGGAGTCCCCCGCAGCAGCGCTGCACATTGCGCTGCCGTGGGGGGCTCAGGGAAGCACGGAGGGAGCCCCCTCCCTGCCGATGCTTCCCTTTAACCCCCGGTACACCGCGATCATGTTTGATCGCGGTGTGCAAGGGGTTAACGTGTCGGGGGCGGTCCGTGACCGCCCCTGACACATTGTGCCGGGTGTCAGCTGTGATAATCAGCTGACACCCGGCCGCGATCAGCGGCGCTCACCACGTGGGCGCCGCTGATCGCGCTAGACGTACTATCCCGTCCATGGGCATAGGGGCCCGGGTCCCATGGATGGGATAGTACGTCTCATGTTAGGAAGGGGTTAAAGTCAGAAAGTTTCCATTTGAATTGACTTTAGTTTTGTGCCATGTCTGTGATCCGCTTTTTTCTACTAAATTAAACAACTGAATGAACATCCTCCAAGGCCGGTGATTCCATAATTTTTGCTAGGGGTTGTATAAATAAAAAATTTGAAGGCACCTCATCTTCTTTAAATTTTTAATCGGACGCTGCTAACACGAAAAATAAACATTCAGCCCACATCTATCAGCTAAACAGTTGCCTTATTTTGACAACGGAGAAACACGTCTTACCATAAGGTATGTTATACAATTATAATAATTATGTATAAATACATAAAATGTGTATGGGAAATGTACTTGAATAGAGCGTGGGAGGCAGGTGGAGGATTGTGCAGGGAGCCAAAGTCTATGAGGGAGCAAAATTTCACCCACCACCCCTCAACACCCCTAAAATGGTAAAACTCAGTATACTGAAGTGGGCTTTGCATTCCAGTTTACTGACTAAACAGAGCACAGTAGCTGAAGCAAACTGATGTGGACTGCTTCACTCTGTATAAGAAACAGTGGAGATAACAGAAGATCAGCAGCTAATGAATAAAGACAGTGTGTGTGATTCAATATTGTCATAATTTATTGTTAAGATGTCACTTCTCATGAGAGTTGGCAAGAGAGCGCACTATCAGTGCACATTATAAGGAGCGAATGTCATGAGTAGGGAAAACAGAAACCAGCCCCACCCCCAAAAGTGACATTAGTTTTGCCGGCAGGACTGGTCTCTGTTTCTCATGCTCACCTGGTTTTCTGACAATGTTCACTGAGACTGCGTTCTCTTGCCTGCTTGACACTTCTCAACAGAGTCTGTGAGGGAGCACACTGTCACTGTGCATTGAGACGCAAGCAGGGCCGCCCTTACTACTATATGGGGCCCGGTGATTAGGAGCAAAAAGGGGGGCCCGAACATGCTGGCAGCCCAGTCCGTGCTCGGGCCCCCCTCTCTTTGCTTCTCCTCATTGGGCCCCTGTACATTTTGTTCAACGCTTCCGAACGCCCGATGGATAACATCACTGTGGTGTTTTAAAGATACACCACAGAGTTGTTAATGCATCCAGCAAACAGAAATGAGCACTGTACCTTTTAAATGTGGGGGCCGGCCCGGGTGCATCATGGTCTTGACGTCACATGTTGCTCCACTTCCTCATTTCGGAGCAGAGCAGCGTGCGGTATGCCATGTGGGTGGGGCCGCATCTAACAGGGTCCAGGTGGAGGCTATTGGGGACTGGGGGCCATGTCCAACAGAGTCAAGGGGGAGGCTAGTGGGGACTGGGTCAGCAAGCTTTCCAAGAAGGCTCAACTGATGGATGAGGACTCAATCTCCTGGCTGTAAAACTTTGTCTTGGATTCATCGATCGTAATGAGTTTTGTTTTGCCTCCCCGATCGACCAGAAGCCTGATCAAATAATCTGTAGGCCTCTTCAATCCTCCCTTCAGATTTGACACATACAGTATTTCAGATTGTTCATTTCTGATGAATGATCAGGGTATACTCCCCTGTGTAGGGGGAGTACACCGTTGGAGCATTTTTGTACATTTGTAGGCATGGATTAATTTACTTATGTATCAGCTCCAATGCCCTTTCTATTTTGAACCCAAGGTGCCGAACATGTTAAGGAGGGAATGCTTGAATATCTCAGGTTCGGGAACGCCTTGAGGATGGAACCGTGTGTTTCTGGACTTCTTGATCTCACAGAATTCACACATCTCCTTAATTAATTCAAAACAAGGTCACAAATCATAGTGGCACTTCAAACAACATGGAAGAACATATCCCACACATAAATAAATATGAGGGTATACGAAGAGATCCAACAAATATAATGATTTTATTTGATCCAATTAAAAAGCCATAAAATGAGAACAAAAGACAGAAATGCCGTATAGGGGACGCCCAGCAAAATTAAAATAAGGTGAATCAATAAGGGAACAAGGTAAATAACTAATCAATAGTCAATAGTACAGTGACCTCCCTTAAGATATCCAGTCCACTCTATGCAAATATTCACTCCAAAAGACAGTATGTAAATGCAACAATTTTACAGGCAATGTTAATCGTCAATACGAAGGGAAATGATAATCACAATAAATCCCTTCAAACAGCCAGAGGCTAAATGAAAAATCTGGCTAGTTAAAGCTTACATCAGCTAAATCCTTGACTGATGTAGCAGCTCTGTAGTAAAATACCATTATTGCTTAGGGTTGTAGGATCAAGGTGCCAGGTGACACAAAAAATGGAAGACAAAATTCTTCTATGTGGTAAGCCATGTGGGAGTGGACATGTCAGGGTAACCTGGCCGGTCTGTAGTTGTGGTGCAGCTTCAGGGTCATTTCCTTCCCTCAAACACTGAATGGCTGGACTATTAGCACTTACTCTATGTCTCTGTTCTCTGCTCTCCAGAATCAGACTCTCCCCCGTCTGTAATGGAGGGTCATGTACATCTGTCTCTGCACAGCTGGCTCCCCCCTACCTCTCCAACCTGCTCAGACAATCATTCACTTCTTCTACTACTCCTCCTCTTCCATGATGCAGAGAGGAGCAACATCTTCTGGGAGTTTTAGTCCAGGGCAGTGCAGCAAAAGAAACTCTGTCTTCTCTGTCTTTACATTGGCTGTGGCAGAGAATTGGTCTGGATTAGGCTAAGTTCACACTTGCGGTTGGGTGCTCTGCGTAGGGCTGTGTACTTCTTCCCTTCAGATGCGCATGTGTCCTGCGTACCTATCTTTAGCATTGGGTATGTAAGGACATGCATTGTATGCGGATGCATCCGCATGCTTCATTTTGACGTGCCCACCGACCGCATGAATCTGAAGGGAAGTGCGCAGTCCTACGCAGAGCACCCAAACGCAAGTGTGAACTTAGCCTTAGGTACTGAAATGAGTAGACCCTTTAATACTTGAGGCTATAATGTTGCTGAAGCTCTTAGCACTTGTCTTGGAGTTTCCCAAAGTTTGAATTTTGGGGGAACGCATAGGACATTTTTAGGTACACCAAGTGTGCCGAATATTCAACTAGACGTCGTCCAAATTAGTTTTACCGATATTGATGCTTTCTTTGCTGCTTTTCTTATCCTTTTCCTATTCTTGAAGTAGGTCCAGATGCAAGACATTACTGAGGACTCTGACATTTATCGAGCACAAGTTGGCATGCAGATGTGAATGAACTCCGTTATGAGACTTGAAGAGAAGTAGGAGATAGACGCTCTGGTATACCACACTGCTGTTAAAAATTAGTAGTTCCACATGTGGCTATACTTCAAGCACCGTAGCTTTTATTAAGCGTTTCAAGTTCCTAGTTCAGTTTAGGGAAAGGGTTCAGTATGAACCTTAAACAAGTTTATAAAATCTACTTAAAGTATTGCCTTTTAGGAGGGTGGACTGATATGTGGACCTGTCGGATGGAAGAAAGGCAAAATGTAAAATGTGCGGTGTACAATGATTTATTATAACTTATATATACGTGTGGGGAACACAGCAAGAATTAGTTAGAGACGGTGTAGTACTGAGTTTTGGCCACTAGAGGGAGACACAGGACAGTGAGAAGAGGACCTAACAGCAGCTAAAGATTGGAAACGCAAAGTCATGGTGGGCGGAGTTACGGGAACTGAGAAGGGGTATTCCACAGAAAGGGAATAAAAGGAGGGAGAGTCCCAGGGAGAGGCAGACAGTCAGGGGGGTGGCCCTGACAGGACAGCTGCAGGCAAAGGACGCCTGGGGTACCGGACGGCTGGACACCGAAGAGGTAGTAAGTGTCGCAGCGCATGGATGGATTCGACCAGGGGAAGCGCTGTGGCCGTGGATCTAGTGGCAGCCAGAGTGAAAAAACCTAGAGGACCGTCGCAAACAGAAGAAGGAGGAGGTGACAGGTACCCAGGCCAGAGTGCAGGAGCTGTCGTATTGCTGTGGATGTCGGAGAAGACACCCAATAAAGAGCACCTGATTGAACTTTCATCTGCGTCTGTCTCCAGTCTTTTCGCAACCGGAAGGGACCACCACCCCAGTCGGCACATGATCCTACAGCCACACGAGAAACTACTTCTTTTCACAGAAGCGGTCTACCAAGAACATCTATCTCCTACTTCTCTTCTTCCAATTATTTATTATAAGCTGCATTTTATAGTTTTTCTTCACATTTTACAGATAAGATGGGCAACTCTTATTACACAATCTCTATCCGTAATTTTCTACAATTGAATTCATTGTGTCGAAAAAAATACTTGAAATCTGGAGTATTTGTAGTGTAAATTGTTCTCTTTGACCATTCTGAAATTTGCAGTATAATAACATTTTAGTGAGTCATCTTGAGATCTTTAAACACAAAACCCTTAGATCTTGAGAACATCTTTGGGAAAAGGTTTCCTTTTTTTAAAAGGAGTCCTGTGATGTTAAGGACCTGCCAACTTTAGAGTGTCACTTCTATGATAAAAGTATCTTTGAATATTTTGGGATAGTATCTTCACTTTATGATAATATTTTTCTTTGAATGACTAACAGCCACAGCTGATCTTTTTTTTCTTTTTTAGCCAAAGGACAAGGAACTAAATTGTTTTCTTTCCTTTTTTTGGGTTGTGTTACTGAGTAATAACATAATTTAGGATATTATTGTAGGCGCAATGTTGGTTCTTTATAAAACAAAGATTTTTGTAATTTTTTATGGTGTATATTTTATTTGATACATTTTTAAAATTATTATTAGTGATGTGCGAACCTTCTTGGACAAGTGGTTATCCGAGCATGCTCGGGTGGTAACCTAGAGGAGTCCTCGTGCCTCCATGTCTCGTGGCTGTTCGACAACCGTGACACATGCAAGGACTGACTACCAAACAGGCAATCCTTGCATGTGTAAGGGTAAGGAACTAACTAGGCATGTATCCGCCGTGAACGGTCCGGAACCGTCGGGGCTGTCACCTATATTGCGAGGTAGAAAGCTTGAGACTCCAGACCGTACTCTGTGTTTGAGAAAAGGGGGAGTGGCTAAGCGGACAGATCTGCAGCGCCCGAGTGACCAGACAGTTTGGGCGGGAACTTTGGGCGCGTGGGACACCTGTGAGGTAAAATCAGCTGAGAGGCATCTGGGCAGAGCAGAGCAGAGCTTGGGATGGCAGAGCGCTTTGACAGGAGACCATCGACTGAATACTGCTCAGACACCGCTGTCCCAGCCGACATCACTGCCCCCGCTGACACAGCCAACAACGCTGCCACAGCCGGCCCTGCTGACAGTACTGACCGTGAGAGACAAGGTCTATAACCAGGACTTAGGCGTGTGTCGATTCGGCACAGCGAAATGGGCTGCCCATTGTAAACTGTGTTTGGGCAGTGCTGCAAATCTCTGTAGTGTTGGGACACTCACCGCTGAGGATAAGGACGTATCCCTCTTCATCACCTCATCTGCTGGACCCAAGACCCGCATCAGGACTGTGAGGACACCGCCAACGTCAAAAGATACTACATCATTTACCTCTGGATTTTGACAAGACCCCCACTGTGACGCAATCTAGGCAGCACCAGTCACAGACAGAAGTTCAACCGTGACTGGCGCCTGAGTGATGAGTTATATTTTATTGTACTGTCGGCTTTACTTGTCCCTGTTCCTTAAGTTATCCCCATTAGCCTTTTGCTGTATTAGGGAATATTATCCCTCCATTTTCTCCCTGCGTGGAGTTTCTACTGTATAATAAACCCCTTTCACCCTTGGTCTGTGTACAGTCCATTACTGCATCCTACGTGCCTGCAGTCTCCTCACACATGCACCCGAATATGCTCGGATAAGACCTTATCTGAGTATGTTCGCTCATCACTAGTTATGTTTTCAAATGTGTTTTCAGCCAATAAAGCTATCTCTGCCTCATCTGCAAAAAAGCAAAGCTAATGGGTGGACATTTTTTTAAGGCAGGTGCAGACAAGCGTCGATTCTCACATCTGAGATTATAGGGCCAATTATATTAATCACACTCACATCAAACTCTGCTCAGAGTGTGGTCACAGTGTGATCTGATTCTCTTGGATGAGTAGAAGATGGAGATTAAAATGTATCCATTTCTCCATTCTGTTATTCCGAGGAAATCGGACTGCACTGAGATGTCTTCCGAGCACAGTCAGATATTTTCCATGCACTCATTGACTTGCATGGCTGAGTGCAATCCAAATTGGATCAAACTCGGGCATGCAGCGTTTTTTTTCCGCAGACCGGCTCTGACAGAGGAAAAAATTGGGCATTTTCACTGCCCCATAAACTAACATTGGTCCGAGTGTAATCCAATGTTGGATGGTACTTGGACATCAAATACGCTCGTCTGCACCTGCCATTATGTGCACCGATTAACATTTGCTAAGGTGCTGTCCATGCCTAGCCCGTTGTGCTTCCGGACAGCACATGGACTGATATAATCTTGTTGTGAGTGGAGATTGTTTGACAGTGCATTCAAAAGGGCCATTTTCATGCAGTTGTTGGAGCCAAAGCAAAAAGGGATGACTAAAAGGGAGAAGTCCTTTTTATTCTACATAGTTTTCACTTTACAATCCTCTCCTTTCATTGGCTTCAAAAAATGGGTTGTCTCTGCCCATCTAGCAGCTGCTGTAAATGAAATGATGACTGTGCCTGTTGGGTTTCCTTCATTGCTTAAATGGAAGTTCTTAAAAAAGTCCTACAAGCCATACTGCTGATATTTACGTTGGGAAAAGACAATGGAGATGGCCCACGTAATGTAGTGGTAGGTGGTTGAACTGAGCTGAGCCGTGGGTTGCAACCTGGAATTGTGGTATCGTAATGATTACCAGACTTCTGACATGCCTCATGAAAGAAGTGCTGAGGGCCAGCAGGCGGGGCGCACGATGAGGAACTGGTGCCTCAAATAAACGTGAAATAGGCAACAGAAGTTTTGAATTACCAATATTTCAGCAAATAAGTGTGTAGGATCTCTAAACTTACAGAAAACACTGTTTAGGGGAATTTGTTGGAAACTTTTACTCCCTAGACCATTTCTTTGTTTTTTTTTATTCACTAAAACAGCACCATTAATTTCTACCGTGCTTTATAAATGTCATCGTCACTGTCCCTATTGGGACTCACAGCACAGCACACACGCATTTCTCTCTTTGGTACATATCAATGTTGGTTTATCCAGCTGGTGGAGCAGCAGCTGGGGTATTACTATCTAAGGCTATTCAATTGCTGTAGTTTCACACTATTACAAGGTGAGCGTAAAAAACACGTGCTAATTGGCGAATGTCCTACATACGCTTTTTGACAATCCCTAGTCTGTTAAATCTAATTTCCCTCTCGGTATGTCTTTGGAGTGTGCGAGGAAAGCAGAATACCCAGAGTACCCGCGTAAACACAAAGAGAACATACAAACTCCTTGCAGATGTTGTCCTTGGTGGGATTTGAACCCAGAACCCCAGCGCTGCAAAGCAATAGTGCTAACCACTGTATAATACATTGAAGCTCTTTAAAAGATAAACCAGTTGATCTCTATATGACCCCAAAGAGCTGCTGCAGCAGCTGTAAACAGCATTTTGAAGCTCAGTATACATCAGTCTGGTTGTGCACTGGGACGTGATGATGCACTTACAGCTTCTTAGCGTTGCGCTGTATTCCCTGGTTAGCACCACCCTCTTCTGGTTGATTGAAAGGTTATTGGCTGTGTACCAGAGCAAACAACCTATCAACCAAAGAAAGGTTACATTAGGCATAACATACAGCATGAATCTGAGGAGCTGTAAGTGCATTGTAATGCCCCAGTGCACTTCTAGACTGATGTATGTTGAACTTCAAATGTGTTTTCTCCCTACTAGAGCATCGCTTTGGAGTCACAAAGTCATAACCTGTCTTATGTTCTATTGGGCCAAGTCATATAAATGGTTTGACTGTGGGATAGAAATTTCTGAGAGGTTCCCTTTATGATTGCAGGGGCTCCCTTGGCAAAAAAATTTTGAATCAGGTTCTTGCCTTACCTTTGAATTTTAGACCCCTTCTTACCAACCAAGCTCACCAAATATAGAAGAGCTTACCAAGCATTTGCACTTTACTGACTTTCATCTGGAGACAGCCGAGTCAGTGGCACATTCAGACTTCGAAAAAGAGAGTCTCATATGTGTGAAGACTACTCGGATAAAAGCCTAGTTGGATAAAATCACTGAATGTCTCCGAAAGAGAATTGATTCTGACATTCTAGGTCCCCAAAGTCGTAAATGTTCCAGGGCTTTTGCCTCAGAAAGCACCGAAAAGTTGGAGCACAGGATGAAATATATTCATAGGGACCATTTATTGACCAATCAATGGATGAAATCGGCAAGTTGGTGTAAATTAAAACTCTATGCATGTAAATTCGTTGGTGCTGCCTGCAGTGCTTTGTTAGAGAACTGTTCATTAAAGGGAATCTGTCACCCCATTTTTCGAGTATCAGCTGCCGGCACCGGCATCAGAGGCTTATCTACAGCATTCTCTAATGCTGTAGATAAGCCCCCGATGTAACCTGAAAGATAAGAAAAAAGAGTTTGATTATTCTCATCCCGGCGTTTGGTCCGGTCCGATGGGTGTCGCCGTCCGGTCCGGCGCCTCCCATCCTTATGCGATGATGTCCTCCTCCTTGCTTCTCCCTCGGCTCCTGCACAGGCATTCTTCTCTGCCCTGTAGAGGGCAGATGAAAGTACTGCAGTGCACAGGCGCTGGACCTCTCTGACCTTTCCTGGCACCTGCGCACTGCAGTACTTTACTCTGCCCTCAATAGGGCAGATAAAGTACGCCTGCGCAGGAGCCGAGGGAGAAGCAAGGAGGAGGACATCATCGTATGAAGATGGGAAGCGCCGGACCAGACCGCGACACTCACCGCACCCGCCCCCCGGTGAGTATAATCTAACTTGTTTTTCTTATCCTTCAGGTTACATCGGGGGGGGGGCTTATCTACAGCATTATAGAATGCTGTAGATAAGCCCCTGATGGTGGTGCCGGCAGATGATAGGGCTAAAATGGTGTGACAGATTCCCTTTAAGGGCTCATTTGTCTCACTCACCCACAGACTTACGTGTGTTCACTCCTTCCTGCACAACAATAGAATTGCAATCACTGAGTATTGATATCTAAATCTCTCGTCAGCTATCTCAATTTTGGATTTAATTAGCAATTTGATGTTTTAAATTGATTAATTATTCAATTAGGGCCTGTGAATTATGAGTCAACTGCTGAAATTGAAATTTATAAAGACTGACAACTGACATAAACCTTTTTGGGATATGGGACAAACTTCAATAAAGCTGAATGAAACAATATCAAACCTATTAGATGCATTTTATTATAAATAATAAAAATATTTATAATTTTAATATAGCTTAATTTTATAACACAATAAGTATTTATAAGTTTCTGGCAGAAGGGATCTATCTTCTGGGGAAGAAGTCTAATATGAGTGGAAAAACAAGACCATTGTGGCTTCTATAGGTGGAACATTATAATTGCCAATGGCTGGTAGTGAAGGACCATTATGACACTACTTTTTTCAGTTGTTGCGCTTTGCATGCATTTTTTCCTTTCTGTTTTTTGTGTGATTAAAATTCAGCCTTTTACATTACATTTTTTTAAAACTCAATAGAAAAAACACACTAGTGCTTCCCTTGTGGTGCAAAAAGCAGCATATCAAAGCCCACTGACCGCCTGCATGCTTGAAAATACAAGTTAGGTTCATGGCGTCCTGGCCAATTTCGCTATCCAGACTTACAATCAAAAACTGCCATTCGAGCAATGTGAGGTCACTTGCTACAGGAATTCCCGTGAATCAAAAACTGACGCTCTAGCAATGTGGCATCACCTGCTACGGGAGCTCCCCTGAGGTACCGGATTTCCAATAGCTGTGATGCCACATTGCTCGAAAGGCAGTTTTTGACAGTAAGGGCTCGATCACAAGAGCATGTAAATCTGACGAGTGCAATTTATATATATGAAATTTAATGTGTGTGTGTGTATCACCAACCAATCACAAAGCATCTTTCATTTCACCAGAGTTGTTTAAAAGAAGCTGAGCTGTGATTGGTTGCTATGAGCAACAGTTTTCCCACTCGATAACACCTCAGCAGACACTGACATAGTGGGAGAAATCTAGCATCCCTGGAAACATAAGCTACCAGCCATTGTCTGCCCCCCAGAAAGTAGCAGAGAGCACGACAGAAATTAATCCCCCCCTCCTTCCCATATACCCATCATACATCCTCCATCCCATAGGCACATCTTCCCTTTTAAAGGGATCTCTGGTATGGAAGTTAGGGAAAATCCCTCTGCGCTCTAATACTGACCCCAGGCATCTCTTAAAGGGATCCCCAGTATGGAAGTTAGTGTTACTATGGGCACCGCACCAGGCAGGGGCAACAGAGCCAGGGACCGTGACAGGCAGGGTAGGCAGTGCTGGAGCAGGTACGGAGACTGGACTGGAGCAGGTCCGGACGCAGGACTGGAGCTGGTACGGACCCAGGACTTGAGCAGGTGCGAACACGGGACTGGAGCAGGTACGGATACAGGACTGGAACAGGTACGACCACAGGACTGGAGCAGGTGCGGACACAGGACTGGAGCAGGTGCGGACACAGGACTGGAGCCGGTGCAGACACAGGACTGGAGCAGGTGCGGACACAGGACTGGAGCAGGTACGGACACAGGGCTGGAGCAAGTACGGACACAGAACAGGAGCTGGAGGAAACAAGACAGATTAGCACAAGGAGCCTGATGACAGGCGAGCGCACGGACCCTAAAGTGCTGTAGGAACAACAGCGGTCAGGCGCCTCCACTAAGGGAGGACGGCCTGATATAGCTGCCGCTGTGCCCCCATTGGCCCGGCGGCGCTATCGGGGCAGGGCGCCGCCGGAGGCCGGGTCAGATGGGAAGAGCCGACCGCGGCCTACGGCGCATGCGCGAGACCCACGGTGACGTCACCAGCCGCGGGCCGCACAGAGAGGAATGCCGACGTCGGGGCTGGGAGGAGCGCGGCTGCCGGACGCGGTAAGTATGGCCGCGCACGCTGGGGCACCTGGCGGGGAGCATGGCAGGGGACCCGGGGGCTGAGACAACAGGGCCAGGGACCGTGACAGTTAGGACCTTTCCACTCAGCTCTGTGGTTCTGACCCCCCAGGGTCTCTAAAGGGATCATTGGTATGGAAGTTAGGGCAAATCCACTAAGTGCTCTGGTTCTGACCCCAGGCCCCTCTTAAAGGGATCCCCGGTACGGAAGTGAGGGCAAATCCACTCTGTGCTTTGGTACTGACCCCAGGCCTCTCTTAAAGGGATCTCCAGTATGGAAGTTAGGGCAAATCCCTCAGCGCTCTGATTCTCACCTCAGGCCTCTCTTAAAGGGATCATTGGTATGGAAGTCAGGGTAAATCCATCCATCACTTTGGTTCTGATGCCAGGCCTCTCTTAAAGGGATCATTGGTATGGAAGTCAGGGTAAATCCATCCAGCACTTTGGTTCTGATGACAGGCCTCTCATAAAGGGATTCCCAGTATGGAAATTAGGGCAATTCCAATCAGCGTTCTGGTTCTGACCCCAGGCTATCTTAAAGGGATCCCCAGTATGGAAGTCAGGACAATTGCCTTCAAATGCTCTGGTACTGACCCCAGGTCTCTATTAAAGGGATCATTGGTATGTAATTCAGGGCAAATCCATTCAGCGCTTTGGTTTTGACCCCAGGCCTCTTTTAAAGGGATCCCCGGTATGGAAGTTAGGGCCCTTCCACTCAGCGCTCTGGTTATGACCCCCAGGCTGATGGGATGATGTGGGATATTTGGGGTAGTAGTCCACTGCCTCTGGCTGACGGGATGATGTGGGATATTATGGGGAGTAGTCCGGTGGCTCTGGCTGACGGGATGATGTGGGATATTAGGGGTAGTAGTCCGGCGGCTGTGACGGGATGATGTGGGATATTAGTAGTCTGGTGGCTCTGACTGACGGGACGATGTGGGATATTAGGGGTAGTAGTCCGGTAGCTCTGGCTGATGGGATGATGTGGGATATTAGGGGTAGTAGTCCGGTCGCTCTGGCTGACGGATGATGTGAGATATTATAGTGAATGTGGCTATGCGGAATGGGCGGGGCTCTATACTCAGCTTTATATATATATATATATATATATATATATATCTCTATTATATAAAGCTCAAGTGTGTATGTATGTATGTGTGTATGTCCGGGATTGGCATCCGCACCGTCGCAGCTACAGCCACAAAATTTGGCACAGTCACAAGTCTGGACCCCGAGAGTGTCCTAGGCTATGTTGTGAGACGAAATTTTAACCCCGCGCGTTCCAATTCACCAAACAATTTTGCCCCTATCTACATAATGGGGAAAAAGTGTGTGTGTATCAAGCCCCGCCCCTCATTATGATGTCATGATGGCTGCCATGGCGACGCTGATGTCATCATAGGTTGCAAGCCCCACCGCTCATTATAATGTCATAATGGTTGACTATGGGATGGAGGATGTGTGATGGGTATATGGGCACTGGACTGTGGGATGGAGGATATGTATGATGGGTATATGGGCACGGGACTATGGGATGGAGGATGTGTGATAGGTATATGGGCACTGGACTATGGGATGGAGGATATGTATGATGGGTATATGCGAACGGGACTATGGGATGGCGGATGTGTGATGGGTATATGGGCATGGGACTATGGGATGGAGGATGTGTATGACGGGTATATGGGCACGGGACTATGGGATGGAGGATATGTATGATGGGTATATGGGCATGGGACTATGAGATGAAGGATGTGTGATGGGTATATGGGCACTCGACTATGGGATGGCGAATATGTGTGATGGGTATATGGGCATGGGACTATGGGATGGAGGATGTGTGATGGGTATATGGGCACTCGACTATGGGATGGAGGATATGTATAATGGGTATATGGGCACGGACCTATGGGATCGTGGATATGTATGATGGGTATATGGGCACGGGACTATGGGATGGAGGATAATTATAATTTGCTATAACTAACCACAGCACAGTTAGTTACTATGCCGGGGCAGCGCCGGGCTCTTCAGCTAGTATATATTGTGGTGTAGTAACCACTGTGTCCGCTAGGGGGCGCTGTGTGGAGGTCCCAGGAGAAGGGATGATGGCAAAGTATTGAGTGGCTGTTACGTATCTCAAAGTGGGTGGCTTTGAGATGGAGACTTATGTATGTGTGATCAGCAAGGACATTGCTGAGGTTCTGCGTTAATATGTGAGGGAGAAGTCTCCAGGTAACTAGAGAGTTGGGGGGGGCCTGGTTACCTACAAACCCACCCAGGGGGTATGTTTAAAGCACGGTTGTAAAGAGTGTGAAAATGCCTGAAGGACCTGTGATGAGGTCAGAGTCATGTGACCCAGTGGGCGTGGTCATGAACGATATAATGTGGTCGGGGTGAGTCACAAGGGGTGAATGCAGGGACCTGGTTGGTCCAGAGCGGAAGGTCCTGTGAGGAGAGTTGTCTCCTGGCTAACAGCCTGTGGAGTGGTTGTGTGTAATGGCTGCCAGCGTCTGAGAGTCCCAGAGGAGAGAGTGGATGTCTGCAGTGTGGAGCAACAGTCATGAGGAAACCCTGACGTGGGTGAGATAATGATGAGGCTGAAGAGCCTGTGTATGGTGGACATTGCTAACAGAGGGAAACTCTGTAATGGACGCTATGCTGGTGAAATGAACTGTCTGTTGCTGTGATGGTTTATGCTGCATAATAAACGGCATGGACTATGTTATGATTTAAGAAAACCTGTGCCGGATGTGATTTGTTCGCTGCCTAGCGAGTATCCCCTACTTGAATGACAGCGCTACTTCACATTTGGTGGAGAATGCGGGCAATATAGTAGCCTTGTTGCTAGGGGCAACGGAAAAGGACTGCAAAGTCGGTTGCTAAGGGCAATGCTGAGCCAGGAGGGCTGACGGTATGCAAAGCCGTGTGATATGCTGACTGGAGTCAGTGGAAAAGACTTATAGGATACCTCTGCGGTAGAGGGGTCTGAGAACCTGCGCGGCCAGCAGGTGACGGTCGTGAAAACCGTGTTGTACTGACCGGGGTCAGTGAGAAAGAGACTGGTGATTGCTATAGGGTGCCTCTGTGGAGAAGAGGTACCCGAGGACCTGTGTGGCCGACACAAGTAACGGACTGGTGTTTATGTGGTACTGACCTGGGTCAGTGAGAAAGACTGTGCACCTGGAGGGTTCAGTGAGCAAGGTCCTGGAGGGTCAGTGTTGGGAGATTCTAGGAGGAGAATCGGATCCCTGGAGCACGTGGTATGACCTTGGACCTGGTGAGGCGTGAGTGTTGGGCAGTCTCAGGTGGAGACGGATGTCCTGATTAGCACCCGCTGGGCCCCTGGACCTGGTGAGGCCAGTGTGTTGGGAAACCCAGAGAGGAGGGTCGGCTCCCTGAATAGCACCCGGTGCGCCCTGTGTGTTGGATGGTCTCAGGCGGAGACGGTACTTCCTGAATAGCACACAGAAAGGACACGTGAGTTTTTTTGTGTGTTTTTTTTTTCTTCTTTTCTCAACTCAGCCTGCGGTGGCTCAGTGGGAGTCAAGAAGGTGACAAGCGTCTTCCTGTAACTCGGCGGGGTTACGAAGGGGACAAGCGGCTTCCGGTGGATCGGCGAGTCCACAAAGACGGCGCAGCAGGAGCTGTGGCAGCTCCAGAAGGAACTGGTGTGGTGTCGGTGATCGGTGACATCAGGAGCTGTGGTGGTGCCAGCAAGGACTTGTGTGGTATCGTTAAAAGAGACAAACTGTGTTGTGTGAACTGTGGTCTGAGAAGACCGGTATAACGGACATGGGGAAATCCCGAAAGGGGGCGGTGGCCCAGAACAGGGTGGTAGCCCAAAAGGGGGTGGAGTCCCAGAAGGGGGCGGTAACCCAAATTGGGGTGGTAACCCAAAAAGTGAAGTCCCAGAGGGAACAGTGACCCAAATTGGGGTGGTAACCCAAAAAGGGGTAGAGTCCCAGGAGGGGGAGGTGACCCAAATTGGGGTGGTTCATAAAATGTCAGCACTGGTTGGCTCAGTGGGTATGTCTGGGAAACCGCAGTGTGTCTGTATGAGTTTTGAGGTGTGTGGAATATTATTTCCAGATAATGACGGGCCACAGGTGTGTACTGTAATGCTGTACCAAGGAGTCTCGGGTCGGCTGGGCTCAAAGAGTCAGGTGACTGACAGGAACTCCTCTCATTTTCTCTCTGACCGAGAAAAACGTCAGGATTCGCTGTAAACACGGGGTCACGGTGAACTATGCCGTAGACAGGGTAATGTTTGAGGGGCCTGTGGGTGATGAGTGCCAAGGGGGCGTGATACCCCGTGACTTAGTCTATGCCTTGTAGAGTGGTCGGGACTTTGTCGCATTTGATGACATATGGCAGGAGGTTGGAGACGTTTCTACTGTTGGGTTAACAGATATTGAGACAGTGACTGCTCCTGACGTGGACAGGTCAGAGGTAGAACTGTCCGGAAGAAGAAATACATCTGCCCAACTGACGGACCTGACGTCACGTGACAAGACAGATGGTGGGCTGGGAGATGAGGTGACTGGAGTGGACACACGGTCAGAGGGTAACTGGAGGGTTGACTCAGATGATCGCCATGACTCAGCCTCTGGGGGTGACTGTGGCTCTGAGAGGGAAAGAGAGCACAGAATAGAAGTGCTAGTGAAGTAAGTCTCTGAGCTCAGAGGTCACCTGTCAACGTGGCAAAACGTGAACAAGACGCTCAGGGAAGAGATGGAAGAACATGTGAAATGAGAAAGAGTCCTGAGACAACGGGCCGAGCACAGGGTTGAGGAGCTCGAGAAAGAGGTCTTAGAGCTTAAAGAAACTGTAAGTGGTCTTCTGCGGGAGAAGAACTTGGACAGTGATGAACAGAGGCCGGGTCCGACTGGTGGTGGAACGGAGCTGCCGGTGCCCGTCTTGGCAGATGGTCGGGAAGAGATGAGATCTAGTGAAGTTGAGGAACGGAGAACTGAAGAAGACCGTCACCCGGTAGGGGCAACTGTAGTGAGGGAAGTGTCCGTGGTAAAGCCAGAGCCTCCTGGTCAGGAAGAAAGCAAGACCACGACCTTCCAGCCTGTGATTGAGGTTCCCGAAGACATGCAAGAAGCCTGTGTGGAGGAAGGTGTACATGAGGCTTTCAAAGAGGCGGTCAAAGCATGTGAGGTGCACTGGGCACCTGAGACTTGGCAATTAGTGGTAATATCAGCCAGAGAAGATACATCAAACCGAGGGGCTGTCCTGAAAGAAATGCATTTACAATGTCTTCACGCCAAACAGCTGGTTAGGCGGAGTAATATGAAGGCTGCTCGACGCCTAGAGTTAGCGAAGGAGGCTATGGATCGGCTGGGTTTGCAGAAAGGTGTGGTTCCGGTACCCAAAGCTATGATTGGAAGAATCATTGGAAGATCCGGGAAGGTAATGCAGGACCTTGTGAATATCTCCGGTGTGGTGAGGGTGAGGATCCCTCCTGATGATGAAGACCAGATATTCAGTGAAGTGGGTAGGATTCCCATCATGGTGGTTGGCTCCGTGGAAAGCCTGAGAGACTTTCGGATGCTTGTGGAGTATCGAGTGGAGTACCTGCAAGAAAATGAGCAGTTGAGGCTGGACCGTCGGCAAATTAATGTATAAGTACGGAATACCAAGTGGCGGTCGCCTCCAACCCAACAAGATGTAAGGACCCGAAGGGTTTCACCAAGAAGTGACCGGGCAGGTGGCTGAAGAATGTCAGTGAGTGGCAGTTCGACGGGCCGTACGGGGCTGAGAGTCATTAGTTCCTTTGAGACGCGGAGTGTTGTGAGTTCATTTTCCCCTTCACCGTCGATGTCTGATGAACTCCCTCTTCTGGTGAAGGAAGGTAGTGAGGCTGATTACCAAACACCTGATCTGGTAGATGATGACTGGGTAACAGGAAATTCTGACTGGATATAAGGCAGCTGACGCCCTTCTGAGTCGCTGGTGATTTCTCTGCTGGATTCTTGGAGACCAGTCTGATTCCTGCTTCCCAAAGATAAGTTTTTGCTCTGCTATTGAACTTATTAGTTTTGTTTTGTTTACCTTGTTTTTTGGAGTTCAGCCATCCCCGGTCGGGGGTGTGCTGAGTTCCATTTTTGTCTCTGATCAGTTTGTCTCTTTGCTCTGTCTTCAGAATTTACCTGAGTGCTGATATAGTCTTTTTGAAGTCCTAGCGACTTCAGGGCCTGTTTTTCCTATCAGACGGTTGGGACATTTTTTGGTAGGGTTTTTTACGGATTGCAGACAGCAGTTTTCTATCCTGTCCTTTTTAGTTAGCTTCGGCCCCATCATTTGCTCAACCTATCTTTCTATCTGTGTTAGTGTTTTCATCTTGCTCCACCGTCATTATATGTTGGGGGCTGCCTATTGCTTTGGGGTCTGCTCTGGGGCAGTTTAGATTTCCCCTTTCTTTCTTTAGGCCTATTTAGTTCTCCGGCTGTGATCGAGGGGTCTAGGGCATCGTAGGAACCCCCCACAGCTACTGTTAGTTGTTGTGGAAAGGATCAGGGGTCTGCAATCCGATAGCTACCAACCTCTCCGGTTTTCTGGACTTAGCTTGTATTTTTGTTTTTTCCTCCTTCGGTGACTCATTCATAACAGTGGAGTGAGTCAGACTCAGGCCAGACAGTAGACTCAAGTAAGACGGATGACTGTTGTGAGTTCATTTTATGGTCTACCAGTTGTGAGTTCTCCTTCCAGGCTCCCTCTGGTGGTAACAGGAACTAGTGAGGCTGATTTAATCAGTGGAGATCTGCCACCTGATAAGGAGGATGACAATGGGACCTCAGGAATCTCAGACTGGATTGAAGACAGCCGACGCCCTATTCTGGTGCTGGTGATTCCTTCTGGCTTGTCAGGTCTTGGTTCTCAGCTCTGTTCCAGTCAGCTCAAGCTAAGTTTTTCTTCTAATGTTCACACTTGATTTTGTTGGTCTATTCAGTTTTTTGTGGTCAGCCAGCCCCAGCTGGGGCTGTGCTGAATTTCCACTCTTATTTATCTGTATTTGCCATTTGCTTTTTGTCCCTTATTAGATTGGTCTCTTTTTGCTCTGTCTCAGAATATTTCAGAGTGCTGATATAGTGGGACAAGTCTAGTGACTTCAGGGTTAATTTTGTTATCAGAAGTGTTGGACATTATTTTTGTAGGGTTTTGGGCAGATTGCAGACAGTGTCTTTCCTTTCCTATACTTTCTAGTTAGTTTGGGTCCCATCGTTTGCTCAGCCTATTTTCCTGCCTGTGTTTGTGTTTTCATCTTGTTTCACCGTCAATACATGTGTGGGGGCTGTCTTTCCTTTGGGGTCTGCTGTGGGGCAGTTAGTTTTCCCCTTTTCTTGCTTTAGGCTTATTTAGTCCTCCGGCTGTGACGAAGCATCTAGGTTCCATCGTAGGAACGCTCCACGGCTGCTGCTAGTTGTGTGGTTAGGATCAGGGATCTGCAATCTGCATAGTTACCAACCTCTCTGGTTTTCTGTGACTTAGCGTGTTTTGTTTTTTCCTCCTCGGTGACCCATTCATAACAGATGACCGTACCAACCGGGGGAGCTGGTCAGGGAGCGGAACAAATAGAGAGATGAAGGTGGTGACTAGACCGTGTCTGATGACGCAGACTGTAACTGGAGGGTCAAAGATCAGGACCGATTTTCTGACCGCTGGGGGCGGGGGAGGCTGAACATAGAGAGGAGGCCGTATGACAGATGGAAAAGGTTCTCTCGACCTGTGGGGCAAGGTGTAATGAGTGCCCGGTCTCGAGAGCCTGATGTAATGTTGTGTGTTCAACCCCACAAGTTTGAACAGAGGGGGGAGGTATGTGGTGTAGTAACCACTGTATCCGCTAGGGGGCGCTGTGTGGAGGTCCCAGGAGAAGGGATGAATGGCAGAGTGTTGAGTGGCCATTATGTATCTCAAAGTGGGTGGCTTTGAGATGGAGACTTAAGTATGTGTGATCAGCAAGGACATTGCTGAGGTGCTGTGTTAATATGTGAGGGAGAAGTCTCCAGGTAACTAAGGAGTTGGGGGGACCTGGTTACCTAAAAAGAGTGTGAAAATGCCTGAAGGACCTGTGATGAGGTCAGAGTCATGTGACCCAGTGAGCGTGGCCATGAACAATATAATGTGGCCGGTGTGAGTCACAAGGGGTGAATGCAGAGACCTGGTTGGTCCAGAGCGGAAGGTCCCGTGAGGAGAGTTGTCTCCTAGCTAACAGCCTGTGGAGTGGCTGTGTGTAATGGCTGCCAGCATCTGAGAGTCCCAGAGGAGAGAGAGGATGTCTGCAGTGTGGAGCAACAGTCATGAGGAAACCCTGACGTGGGTGAGATAATGATGAGGCTGAAGAGCCTGTGTATGCTGGACATTGCTAACAGAGGAAAACTCTGTAATGGACGCTATGCTGGTGAAATGAACTGTCTGTTGCTGTGATTGTTTATGCTGCATAATAAACCGCATGGACTATGTTACGATTTATGAAAACCTGTGCCAGATGTGATTTGTTCGCTGCCTAGCGAGTATCCCCTACTTGAATGACAGCGCTACCTCACAATATATATATTCATTATAATTTGTTATAACTAACCGTAGTTAATTACTATGCCCGAGCAGCGCCGGGCTCTTCAGCTAGTCTAATATACACTCACTGGCCACTTTATTAGGTACACCATGCTAGTAAGGGGTTGGACCCCCTTTTGCCTTCAGAACTGCCTCAATTCTTCGTGGCAGAGATTCAACAAGGTGCTGGAAGCATTCCTCAGAGATTTTGGACCATATTGACATGATGGCATCACACAGTTGGCGCAGATTTGTCGGCTGCACATCCCTGATGCGAATCTCCCGTTCCACCACATCCCAAAGATGCTCTATTGGATTGAGATCTGGTGACTGAGGAGGCCATTTGAGTACAGTAAACTCATTGTCATGTTCAAGAAACCAATCTGAGATGATTCGAGCTTTATGACATGGCGCATTATCCTGCTGAAAGTAGCCATCAGATGTTGGGTACATTGTGGTCATAAAGGGATGGACATGGTCAGCAACAATACTCAGGTAGGCTGTGGCGTTGCAACGATGCTCAATTGGTACCATGGGGCCCAAAGAGTGCCCAGAAAAAATTCCCCACACCATGACACCACCACCACCAGCCTGAACCGTTGATACAAGGCAGGATGGATCCATGCTTTCATGTTGTTTATGCCAAATTCTGACCCTACCATCCGAATGTCGCAGCAGAAATCGAGACTCATCAGACCAGGCAACGTTTTTCCAATCTTCTACTGTCCAATTTCGATGAGCTTGTGCAAATTGTAGCCTCAGTTTCCTGTTCTTAGCTGAGAGGAGTGGTACCCAGTGTGGTCTTCTGCTGCTGTAGCCCATCTGCCTCAAAGTTCGACGCACTGTGCGTTCAGAGATGCTCTTCTGCCTACCTTGGTTGTAACGGGTGGCAATTTGAGTCACTGTTGCCTTTCTATCAGCTCGAACCAGTCTGCCCATTCTCCTCTGACCTCTGGCATCAACATGGCATTTCCGGCCACAGAACTGCCGCTCACTGGATTTTTTTTCTTTTTCGGACCATTCTCTGTAAACCCTAGAGATGGTTGTGCGTGAAAATCCCAGTAGATCAGCAGTTTCTGAAATTCTCAGACCAGCCCTTCTGGCACCAACAATCATGCCACGTTCAAAGGCACTCAAATCACCTTTCTTCCCCATACTGATGCTCGGTTTGAACTGCAGGAGATTGTCTTGACCATGTCTACATGCCTAAATGCACTGAGTTGCCGCCATGTGATTGGCTGATTAGAAATTAAGTCTTAACACACAGTTGGACAGGTGTACCTAATAAAGTGGCCAGTGAGTGTATAAAGCTCAAGTGTGTGTATGTATGTATGTGTGTATGTCCGGGATTGGCATCCGCACCGTTGCAGCTACAGCCACAAAATTTTGCACAGTCACACGTCTGGACCCCGAGAGTGTACTAGGCTATGTTGTGAGGCAAAATTTTAACCCCGCGCGTTCCAATTCACCAAACAATTTTGCCCCTATCTACATAATGAGGGAAAAGTGTGTGTATCAAGCCCCGCCCCTCATTATGATGTCATAATGGTTGCCATGGCGACGCTGATGTCATCATAGGTTGCAAGCCCCGCCGCTCATTATGATGTGATAATGGTTGACTATGGGATGGAGGATGTGTAATGGGTATATGGGCACTGGACTATGGGATGGAGGATATGTATGATGGGTATATGGGCACGGGACTATGGGATGGAGGATGTGTGATGGGTATATGGGCACTGGACTATGGGATGGAGGATATGTATGACGGGTATATGGGCACGGGACTATGGGATGGCGGATATGTATGATGGGTATATGGGCACGGGACTATGGGATGGCGAATATGTATGATGGGTATATGGGCATGGGACTATGGGATGGAAAATATGTATGATGGGTATATGGGCATGAGACTATGAGATGAAGGATGTGTGATGGGTATATGAGCACTCGACTATGGGATGACGAATATGTATGATGGGTATATGGGCACGGGCCTATGGGATCGTGGATATGTATGATGGGTATATGGGCACGGGACTATGGGATGGAGGATAATTATAATTTGCTATAACTAACCACAGTTAGTTACTATGCCCGTGCAGTGCCGGGCTCTTCAGCTTGTATATATATATATAAAATAATTATAATTTGTTATAACTAACCGTAGTTAGCTACTATGCCCAGGCAGCACCGGGCTCTTCAGTTAGTCCAATATAAAATCGGATTGCAATTGGACCAATGCTGATACTTTTTTCAGCTGTATTTTGCATGAGGAAAAAAATCTCAGCATGCGGAGAGTACACTTGTAAGCAGATTGCGGGATGCAGTGATGGACAGGAAGCAGAGCAAGGGTTAACAACTTCAATAACAGGGGAATACTCCACGCAGGGAGGTAAGGGGTTAAAACAGAGGAATAAACAGTAGGATATGCAAAGTTCAGGAATAAAGGATCAGGTTTCGACAGTTCTTGTGAAACACTTGTCAGAAGTTCTGCAAACTGTGACTCCTGCTGGGAAGTTAGTGGCGCTGGCAACAGTTGGCGCGGTGTCTTTTCCAATGGGGTCCTGTGGGCAACAATGCCTCGTCTCCTGGCGGCCTTCATCGGTCTCCGGTACCTTCCGCTGAGTCTAGTCCATATGCTGCAGTGACTGAGAAGGATACTGGCCACAGTCATGTACGAGCCCAACGTGGCTCTGCAAATGTACACTGATGACTTCAGGATGCACGTGTCTTGGCAAATATTTGCTGGCAACGTCAGGGTGCAAGTGTCTGGGCAAATATTCGCTGGCAACGTCAGACCCGTTCCCGGTCACTCTTATGTACTCACGGACTCGCGGCGACTGGTACTCTGTGGGGAGGAAGGGGCGTGCCGCTCACCTGATTGCATGCTGCCCTCTGTTTGCGCCAAACTCTCCTGCTGCGCGAGCTTTCCCCTTTTATTCCCCCACCCCCCTCGGTCAGGAGGAAGGTCCACCTCACTCAAGCTTCCCCCAGGGAATAGAGGAAGCAGCCTTTCCAGTTATGGATCTGGCATGCAGGTACCCATGATCTCGTCATCTCCCTTACACACTCGTAAATAGGACCAGGCTCACCTATGCAAGTCTAAGGGGGAGATTAAAAAATGGACAACACATGGACCATTCATGTAGCGTGCGATTCATATGCAGACATCTCCAAAAACCCAGGAAATTGTATAAGACAAGAACAGGAAGTTTGCCAATAAGATTGTACTGAAAACCTCTAAAAAGTTAAAAACCTGCCTTCAAAAAGACCAGTAACATGGCTAGACACATCAGTGTGGACATTCTAATTGCCCTTGTCCATCAGCGGCCAGAACTCTGGTACATTCAGGACCCTGGCTATGCGGACTTTACTCATCATGATGCCTCCTAGACTCGCAACTGTCATCAGATGTACCCCAATTTTGCTGACAGTATACAAGTAGTAATGGGCAAACCCATGGATGTTCGGATCCGGCAGGTTCAGTCGAACATCGAAAAGAAATTAGGTTTGGATACCAAAACGTTTGTTTACTATTTTTGTTTTTTTAGAGGGGACATGGACAATGGTGAATTAAGTGAAGGTGAGTATCATGGTTGATTATTATTTTATCTCTTTTACAGGGGACAAGGGCTTCAATGGAATAGATGCGTAAAGTGAGTATAATTTTGTTTTTTATTTTTAAATTAATATGTAAACAATGTTGTTGTTTTTAATTTCAAAACAAGGATTTTATTCATATTGTGCATTTATTTCCAAACTTGCTATGGGGTTAGTAATAGGGGTGTCTTTTAAACACCTCTCCCTTACAAACCCCTGGGCTTGATGTCACCTGACAATATAAAGGTGACATCAACCCCACAAATATTATCCCACTTGCCACCACCACAGAGCAAAAGTGAAGAGCAAGACTAAGCACCAGGTTTGGCGAATTTTATTGATGCGTCATTTCTGGGGCAGCTGAGGGCTGATGTTCTTAGCCTGGGAGAAGGGACAATTTCACTGACACCTTCCCTGGCTATTAATATCAGTCCACAGCTGTCTGTTTAGCCTTTAGTTGTTTGAAATTATGGGAGGACTCTATGTCATTTTTTTCTGGGGTCCCCCAATAAAGTAACCAGTTAAGGCTAGCCAAAAAGCTGTGAGCTGATATTAATAGCCTTGGAACCTTTGGGGATATTGCCCTCCTTCCCAAAATATTAACATTAGCCCTCAGCAGCTGGCTTTCCCTGTACTGCTTTTGAAAACTACGGGGCACCCCCACTCTTTTTTTAAAAAATTATTAATTAACCAAAAACAGTAAAGTCCCATCATAGCAACTGTTTTGCCTGCTCTGGTTATCACAAATAGAAGAGACCCCACTTTATTTATTTTTTTTATTTTTAGCACAGGCACTGGCTTATGAATACTCCCATCAGCCGCGCCTGCTCTCACAATTATAAGAGATAGCAAGCTTAAGCTGATGAGACTAGTACTCTCTCATTAGCCAACAACTGTGACCAGAAGGAACTTTTTTACCACTAATCTCAGCTGCTGTCTCACACTGTCATCTGATAGCGTGGGATAACATCTCTTTAAGCGATGGTAATGATCTTACCACCAATCAGAGCTGCTTGTGTTTCCCGTGCTGTTATGCAGATGGCAGCGTGGGAAAAAACCCGATGTTCAAGAGAAACACTAGGTGTTTGGTACAAAACACGAACTTTACTGTTTGGGTTTGTCCATCGCTACATACGAGAGATGCAACATGAAATAAGTAAGTATGCCATTTTTAACTCGCTACTGTTCCTGTGTCACAAAAGGTTGGGTCACTACTACACTGTTTGATCCCCCAACCAAGGTGCCGTCCCTCACCTATGTGTGTGAGCCCTAATTTATTTAGTGTAATTTTGGCTAAGAGACAAAACATTTTAACCATTTTGCAAAATATATGTGTTACCACAGTGCAAACATGTTTTTCCTTGCAACAGTTATTTTTTTGTTCTGCTATGCTTCAATGTACTGACTCATTTTCATGTGAACATTCCAAAACCACATCTCACAACTATTTTCAGCAACGTGCTATATATGGATTCCCAAAAAGAGGCCATATATTTAATTTGATGGTCTCAATTTCCTGGCTCCCATTATGGATCTATGTCCATAAGGCCGGTTTCACATTTGCGTTTCAGGCCGCAGCGCCGGCCTGGGCACGGCCACCGCTAAGCCTCGCCCCTTGCCGCGTCTCCGGCGGTATCTCCGCCTCCGGGCGCATGACGCTGCATGCGTCATGCGTCCCCTATCTTTATCACTGAGGACGCAGGCCGTGCGCAGTATACGTTTGGTGGCGCCTGCGTCCTTTTGACAGTGCGCCGACCAGCGCCAAACGCAACCTGTTGCAATTTGGTTGCACTCGGAGGCGGAGCTACCGCCTGAGGCGCGGCAGGGGGCGGGGCTTAGCGGCGGCCGTGCGCTGGCCGGCGCTGCAGCCTGTAACGCAAATGTGAAACCGGCCTAAGTGCATGCTTTAGTCCTCTATAGAAATGCATGTTTTAATGATGTTTGTAAACGTGCCCAATTGTAAATATCATGTTTGATATTGCAAAATGGAATTCAACATATGAGAGGGGGAGATGGCACTGGAGTCTGATGCGGTTTACGATCCTGTAGGGAAGCATGAACAAGAGGGAAGACCATCACATGCAATATCAGTAGCACCAGCAGCGGCACTGTAAGGAGGTGGCGGGGAACCTCACGTGCCTTCTTTCTCTTGGTTGCTGTTTGCACGTTTACAAGCGGCACCTCCTGGTTTATTAACGTTATATACTGTGATGACGTGTACTGTAATGCAAATTTACTATGTTTTGGTTTATTGTGTACGTAATGTGTACTGCATAGCATTAGGATTAAGATAGGATCTTAGCATAGAGTCATAGGGGTTAGGGAAGAGGGGGGCATTATAGAGTTAAGGGATAGAATACTATAGAGTGATAATAGAGTACAGACAGCACAGGGGTGAACTAGATGGTAGGAACAGCACAGAGCAGAGAAGTATAGTCAGAATAACTTCCTGATTAGAGCCAGAAGCCTAGGCAGCCTGCCCAAGGGCCGGATGCATGCAGTATAGGAGACAGTTGCAGGCCGTGGGTAAAAGTCTGCAAGTGAGCATAAATGTGCACAAGCAAGTGAGCATACATGTGCACAAGCAAGTGAGCATACATGTGCACAAGCAAATGAGCATAAATGTGCACAAGAAAGTGAGCATAAATGTGCACAAACAAGTGCACAAACAAGTGAGCATACATGTGCAAAAGCAGTGAGCATACATGTGCAAAAACAAGTGAGCATAAATGTGCACAAGAAAGTGAGCATAAATGTACACAAACAAGTGAGCATACATTTGCAGAAGCAAGTGAGAATAAATGTGCACAAGAAAGTGAGCATAAATGTGCACAAAAAAGTGAGCATACATGTGCACAAGCAAGTGAGCATAAATGTGCACAAACAAGTGAGCATACATGTGCACAAGCAAGTGAGCAGAAATGTGCACAAGCTAATGAGCAGAAATGTGCACAAACAAGTGAGTATACATGTGTCAAGCAAGTGAGCATAAATGTGCACAAGCAAGTGAGCATAAATGTGCACAAACAAGTGAGCATACATGTGCTCAAGCAAGTGAGAATAAATGTGCACAAGAAAGTGAGCATAAATGTGCACAAGCAAATGAGCATAAATGTGCACAAACAAGTGAACATACATGTGCACAAGCAAGTGAGCATAAATGTGCACAAACAAGTGAGCATAAATATGCAAAGGCGAGTGAGCAGAAATGTGCACAAGCAAATGAGCATAAATGTGCACAAACAAGTGAGCATTAATGTGCACAAGCAAGTGAGCATACATGTGCACAAGCCAGAGCATACATGAGCACAAGCAAATGAGCAGAAATGTGCACAAAAAAGTAAGCATAAATGTGCACAAACAAGTGAGCAGAAATGTGCACAAACAAGTGAGCATAACTATGCACAAGCAAGTGAGCAGAAATGTGTACAATCAAGTGAGCATAAATGTGCACAAGCAAGTGAGCATAAATGTGCACAAACAAGTGAGCCGAAATGTGCACAAACAAGTGAGCATACATGTGCACAAGCAAGTGAGCAGAAATGTGCACAAACAGGTGAGCATACATGTGCACAAGCAAGTGAGCAGAAATGTACACAAGCAAATGAGCCTAAATGTGCACAAAGAAGTGAGTATACATGTGCACAAGCAAGTGAGCATACATGTGTCAAGCAAGTGAGCATAAATGTGCACAAACAAGTGAGACGAAATGTGCACAAACAAGTGAGCACACATGTGCACAAGCAAGTGAGCAGAAATGTGCTCAAACAAGTGAGCATACATGTGCACAAGCAAGTGAGAATAAATGTGCACAAGAAAGTGAGCATAAATGTGCACAAGCAAATGAGCATAAATGTGCACAAATAAGTGAGCATACATGTTCACAAGCAAGTGAACAGAAATGTGCACAAGCTAATTAGCATAAATGTGTACAAACAAGTGAGTATACATGTGTCAAGCAAGTGAGCATAAATGTGCACAAGCAAGTGAGCATAAATGTGCACAAACAAGTGAGCATACATGTGCACAAGCAAGTGAGAATAAATGTGCACAAGAAAGTGAGCATAAATGTGCACAAGCAAATGAGCATAAATATGCACAAACAAGTGAGCATACATGTGCACAAGCAAGTGAGCATAAATGTGCACAAACAAGTGAGCATAAATATGCAAAGGCGAGTGAGCAGAAATGTACACAAGCAAATGAGCATAAATGTGCACAAACAAGTGAGCATTAATGTGCACAAGCAAGTGAGCAACATGTGCACAAGCCAGTGAGCATACATGAGCACAAGCAAATGAGCAGAAATGTGCACAAATAAGTAAGCATAAATGTGCACAAACAAGTGAGCAGAAATGTGCACAAACAAGTGAGCATAACTATGCACAAGCAAGTGAGCATACATGTGTACAATCAAGTGAGCATAAATGTGCACAAGCAAGTGAGCATAAATGTGCACAAACAAGTGAGCCGAAATGTGCACAAACAAGTGAGCATACATGTGCACAAGCAAGTGAGCATAAATGTGCACAAGCAAGTGAGCATAAATGTGCACAAACAAGTGAGAATAAATGTGCACAAGAAAGTGAGCATAAATGTGCACAAGCAAATGAGCATAAATGTGCACAAACAAGTGAGCATACATGTGCACAAGCAAGTGAGCAACATGTGCACAAGCCAGTGAGCATACATGAGCACAAGCAAATGATCAGAAATGTGCACAAATAAGTAAGCATAAATGTGCACAAACAAGTGAGCAGAAATGTGCACAAACAAGTGAGCAGAAATGTGCACATATAAGTGAGCATACATGTGTACAATCAAGTGAGCATAAATGTGCACAAGCAAGTGAGCATAAATGTGCACAAACAAGTGAGCCGAAATGTGCACAAACAAGTGAGCATACATGTGCACAAGCAAGTGAGCAGAAATGTGCACAAGCTAATGAGCATAAATGTGCACAAACAAGTGAGTATACATGTGCACAAGCAAGTGAGCATACATGTGTCAAGCAAGTGAGCATAAATGTGCACAAGTAAATGATCAGAAATGTGCACAAACAAGTGAGCATACATGTGCACAAACAAATAAGCATGCATGTGCACAAGCAAGTGAGCATACATGTGCACAAACAATTGGGCGTAAATGTGTACAAACAAGTGAGCATACATGTGCACAAAGAATTGAGCGTAAATGTGTACAAACAAGTGAGCATACATGTGCACAAACAATTGAGCGTAAATGAGCACAGACAAGTGAGCATACATGTGCACAAGCCAGTGAGCTTACCATTGAAAATTGCAGACAGTTAAGCCCTAGGATTCAGTGGTGCAATCAGATTCACTTTTTTGGCTGGAGAGACGCAGTAATCAATATACGCTATGTGACTTTGGTTTTGGACACTCAATAGACAATTACTCTCTCATCCAAATTTGTGCTTTAAGCAATTTAAAATTGCATTTCTGCAGTGATAATAAATAATTTGTTTACAAGGCTGTACGTGGTCCTAAAGCAAATGTGACTATATTTTTCACTTAATTTGATTTTGTGAGAGATATGGAAGGGAACAGCTAATTTGAAGCCTGTCGTTTCTGTGTAACTTCTGCATTAATGAATGCAAACTATCTGGATCTTTATTTTAAAAATAATCAGATACACTTGTACTGGGTAAAAAGACAATGAGATAAGTTTGTTTTACACTTAACCTGCTCACTTCATCGCTCCAGACATATGAATTTACCAATTTCCTTTTCATTAAACTTAATAATAATAATAATAATAATAATAATAATAAATTTGATTTCTATAGCGCCGACATATTCCGCAGCACTTTACATTTCAGAGGGGATTTGTACAGACAATAGACATTACAGCATAACAATAATCACATAGATTATAACAAATAACAAGAGGAGTGAGGGCCCAGCTCGCAAGCTTACAATCTATGAGAAAAGAGGTAGACACGAAAGGTGGGTGGTAACAGTTGCCCTGATTGTTTGGACCAGCCATAACGTTAAGTGTGTAACAGTACAGACGCAGAGGGCTAATGGATGCATAAAGCATGTGGGAACATGATGCTGGGAATCTGGTTATGGTAAAACTTTTGGCTGTGCCACACAGGGATAGATTAGGTTAATGTGTTGAGGCGGTAGGCCAGTCTGAATAAATGCGTTTTCAGGGCACGCTTAAAATTTTGGGGATTGGGGACTAATTGTATTGACCTGGGAAGTGCATTCCAAAGAATTGGCGCAGCACGTGTAAAGTCTTGGAGACGGGAGTGGGAGGTTCTGATTATTGAGGATGCTAACCTCAAGTCATCAGCAGAGCGGAGGGCGCGGGTAGGGTGGTATACTGAAACAAGGGAGGAGATGTAGGGTGGTGCTGAGCCATGGAGGGCTTTGTGGGTGAGGGTAATAAGTTTATACTTAATTCTGGAGTGGATGGGTAGCCAGTGTAATGACTGGCATAAGGTAGAGGCATCGGTGTAGCGATTGGTGAGGAATATGATCCTGGCTGCAGCATTCAAGACAGATTGGAGAGGGGAGAGTTTGGTAAGAGGGAGACCGATTAGAAGAGAGTTACAATAGTCGAGACCAGAATGAATAAGAGAAACAGTAAGAGTTTTTGCAGAGTCAAAAGTAAGAAAAGGTTGAATTCTAGTGATGTTTTTGAGGTGCAGATGACAAGAGCGAGCCAGTGATCGAATGTGGGGGGCGAAGGAAAGCTCGGAGTCAAGTATGACCCCAAGACAGCGGGCATGTTGCTGGGGAGTAATAGTGGAACCACAGACAGAAATGGCAATGTCGGGTATAGGTACATTGGTAGCGGGAGGAAGCACAAGGAGTTCAGTCTTTGGCAGGTTCAGTTTCAGATATAGTGACGACATGATGTTAGACACAGCGCTTAGACAATCGCCGGTGTGTTCTCGAGAAAGGCTGGCGTGAAAGGCTGGCTTCTCTTTTAATTTATTAAAGTAATAAAAGGTTTAATTATGTCAAAAGCACTTTTCATTTTTGTTACAGTATGGAAACTAGGGTTAGTATTTTATTTAAAGCAGGGGTGTCAAATTCATTTTCACCAAGGGCAACGTCCACATTATGGCTGCCTTCAAAGGACTACTTGTAATTGTAACTGTTTATGCAGACATCCATGCAACATGGCACCAGCAAGGACTGCAATGCATGGAACTAGCCAGGGGCTATAAGAGAGCTGCTCATGTGTACAGGGCCGTATTTAGAGTTTGTGCTGCCCTAGGCACTTTTCGTGCCCCCCCATTGGCGAGTATGACTAATGCAGACACTGTCAGCAGTGACTTGCGCTACTTTCACATCAGCGATTTTCGCCATTCACGGCAGATCCGGCAGTTTTTTCTGCATCTGTCACGTAACGGATCACTTATGGCAACACTGCATTCGGCCTCATTCATTCTCTATGGGACTTGCGGACATGTGCGGTACTTGCAGCAATGGAAAAAAACGCTGCTAGCTGTGGGATTTTTGTCTCACCGCCAGTGCAAAACCGCAAGTGCCGAATATGTTCGCATGTCCCATAGGGAATGAGTTAGCGGTCCGAACCTGTGTATGCCCATGTAGCTCTTTCAAAGACAATTCCGGAAATATTTTTACATGTTCAGTCTATTCATCTGAAATCGGTTTGCATACATATGCAAATGAGGGAGTAGATCTGTTACTCCAGCTCTATACCCGCTCGCTGCCACCTCTTCCAGCTCTTTTTTCCAGAAGGAAGCACATCATAGAGGCTGTCAGTGAAGGAGGTGGCACTCTGTGGGAAATAGAGCTGGAGTGATAGAGGGATAAGATCCACCATAATCGTTAGGCATTATTTATATATCAATTGAAACGCTGATTTATCAGTACAGCAGAACGGATCTGGATCACGATCTGTTTTTTTCACGGATCTGTACAGATCCATCTCCATAGACATCCATGTTATTTGACTCAGAAAGCTACAGATCCACGTCTGTCCGTTTGTGTCGGCGTTTTTCAAGGCAGCCCAAAACCAGAGCAGTCTCCGATTCTGGGTGCATGAAAAAAACTGACACAAATGGATCAGAGAAAACGAATAGAATAAAACGAATAACAAAGAATAGACACGGATCAGAAATTTAGCAGTGTGAAATCCGCTAAGATGTTTTTGATTGAAAAAGCATTTGAATTCAGTAAATGTGGCCTCAGACTGGAGACACAAGGTGTGAGATGCATGCAAGATACTTGTACGAGTCTTACATGACTCACCTGGGACGGTGGTAGGAGGGAGCATGATGCCAGTTATATGAGTTTCTATGCAGCTGACGCACTCACATCCAGAGAGCCTGCCACTGTCCCGGGTGATGAACATAAGGATGAGTGACCTCATGGAGATCAACATCCAACACTGCGGAGACACCATCACATGTTTCTCAACGCAGTGATCTAGAGCAATGCCCCCATCCCTTATGGGAAATATGCAAAAGCATGTAAATCAACAGCCGCGGAGACACCATCACATGTTTCTCAACGCAAGCAATGACTAGCCAGGTCTTTCCCCGGGAAGGAACAACCACGGGAAGGGCAGTCTCCAATGAAGGAAACCACCTATGCCAAAACATGGTATCCATCCACAGACAGCTGTTTCGGGGTATTGCCCCTCATCAGTGTGGAGTAGGAAACTGGCTAGTAGGAGCAATGCCTAGTGAAAGGCTATGAACATAAGGATGAGTGACCTCGGGTGAGTCATGCGACACTCATGCGAGTATCTTGTATGCCTCTCGGTCCGTGTTTCCAGGCTTAATGCTGCAAAATCAACAAATGACCATTGTAACCTAGTATAAAAGTATGGTAAAATAGCAGTCATTATTCCATGAAGCGCTACAACGCCTTCAGGCGACTGATCATTGCTGGTGTCCATATTGATGGCCTATTATAAGGATAGGACATCAATATTACATCCTCAAATAAATCAATCAAAACAGATGTGTAGTGCATATGATGAGCATAGAAAGAGCTAATACACAATGCTGCCAGCAAAAATATTCTTGCATAGCTATTATGGAAGCATGATGGCTCAGTGGTTATCACTGTACATGGTAGCTCTGTGGTTAGCACTGTATAAGGTGGCTTAGTGCTTAGCACTGTATATAGTGGCTCAGTAGTCAGCGCAACAGCTTTGTAGCACTGGGGTCTGGGGTTCAAATCCCAACAAGGATGACATCTGCAGAGTTTATATGTTCTACCCGTGTTTGTGTGGGTTTCCTACCACACTCACAAGACCTACAAATAGGATGTTTAGATTGTGAGCCCCAATGGGGACAGTGTTGATGATGTATGTAAAGCGCTGTGGATTTAATAGAGCAATATCAATGAATAAATATTATTCTTAATATTATGTCACAATACCAGGATCTGAGGATCTTCTGTTTCGAGGTCACGAGCTCTCTGATGCGATGTTGCTGCCTGTCTCGCTGTCTTCCTCTTTTGACACTGCAGTGTGGTGGACAAGAAAATATTAAATGGTTAACAGCCAGAAGTATGGTGTCTGTACTAACTGAACTATAAACTATCCCCATACCATGTCCAGCAGACATTGGAGGATTACCCGTATATACTCATGTATAAGCCGACCCGTGTATAAGCCGACCCCCTTAATTTTGCCACAAAAAACTGGGAAAACTTATTGACTCGCGTATAAGCCTAGGGTGGAAAATGCAGCAGCTACTGGTAAATTTCAAAAATAAAAATAGATACCAATAAAAGTAAAATTAGTTGAGACATCAGTAGGTTAAATGTTTTTGAATATCCATATTGAATCAGGAGCCCCATATAATGCTCCATACAGTTCATGATGGGCCACATAAGAAGCTCCATACAAAATACGCCCCATATAATGCTGCACAAAGGTTACTAATGGCCCCATAAGATGCTCCATAGAATAATATGCCCCATATGCTGCTCCAAAATGGTTATGGCCCCATAAGACGTTCCATAGATTATGCCCCATATGCTGCCTCATAAAATGCCCCATAGATTATGCCCCTATGCTGCCCCATAAGATGCTCCATTGAATATACCTCCATATGCTTCCCCATAAGATACTCCATTGAATATGCTTCCATATGCTGCCCCCATAAGATGCTTGACTGAATATGCCCCCATATGCTGCCCCCATATGCTGCCCCCATAAGATGCTCCACTGAATATGCCCCATATGCATCACACATAAGATGCTCCACTGAATATGCCCCCATATGATGCTCCACTGAATATGCCCCATATGCATCCCCCATAAGATTCTCCACTGAATATGCCCCCATATGCTGCTCCCATAAGATGCTCCACTGAATATGCCCCCATATGCTGCCCCTATAAAATGCTCCACTGAATATGCCCCCCATATGCTGCCCCCATAAGATGCTCCATTAAATATGCCCCATATGCTGCCCCCATAAGGTGCTCCATTGAATATGCCCCCATAAGATGCTCCACTGAATATGCCCCCTTAAGATGCTCCACTGAATATGCCCCCATAAGATGCTCCATTGACTATGCCCCCATATGCTGCCCCCATAAGATGCTCCATAGATTATGCCCCCATATGCTGCCCACATAAGATGCCCCATAGATTATGCCCCCATATGCTGCCCACATATGATGCCCCATAGATTATGCCCCCATATATTGCTGCTGCCGCTACTGCAGGTATTACAAAAAAAGGGCTCAGTATCCCCCTGGCCCCAATTCTCCCCCTGGCACTCATTAAAACCCCCCCACTCATTCCTGTCCCTGCTGCTCATTCTCCACTTGGCCCCCATTCTCCCCCTGGCACTCATTCCCCCCTCATTCCTCTCCCCGCTGCTCAGTATCCCCCGGCCTCCATTCTCCCCCTGGCACTCATTTCCCCCCTCATTCCTCTCCCCAATGCTGTCTCCCCCCGGCCCCCATTCTCCCCCTGGCTCATTGCCCCACCCTGGCGCTCATTCCCCCCACGCTCATCTCCCCCCTGCTCATTGCCCCCCCGGCGCTCAGTCTTCCCCCAGCCACCATTCTCCCCCTGACACTCAATAAAACCCCCCCGCTCATTCCTCTCCCTGCTGCTCAGTCTCCCCCCGGCCCCCACTCTTCCCCTCTCACTCGTTCCTCCCCTCATTCCTCTCCCCGCTGCTCAGTCTCCCCCCGGCTCCCACTCTCCCCCTGGCACTCATTTCCCCCTCCTCACTCCTATCCCCGCTGCTCAGTCTCCCCTCCAGCCCCCATTCTCCCCCTGGCTCATTGCCCCACCCTGGAGCTCATTCCCCCCGTGCTCATCTCCCCCCCTGCTCATTGCGCCCCTGGTGCTCAGTCTTCCTCCCAGCCCCCATTCTCCCCCTGGCACTCATTTCCCCCCATTCCTCTCCCCGCTGTTCAGTTGGAAGCCTTGCTCTGGGAGAGATTCTACTGGACTGGTATGAGGAAGGCTATTGAAAATTGGTGCCGGGAGTGTGGACAATGTAACTTGCGCAGAAAGGACCGTAACAGCCAGCAAGCTCCTTTGCAGCCAATAATAACCAAGCAACCACTTGAGTTGGTTGCCCTGGACCATGTGAAGCTGGTCCCAAGCCGTTCCGGCTACATTTATGCTCTTACCATCATTGACCACTACTCGAGATTCCTGGTAGTAGTGCCTGTCAAGGATCAAACAGCTAGGACAGCAGCCAGAGCATTCCAACAGCACTTTTGCTGACCACACGGTTACCCTGAGAGAGTGCTTACAGATCAAGGTCCAGCTTTCGAGGCAGAAGTGTTCCAGGAATTCTGTAACTTGTACGGGTGCAAGAAGATCAGGACAACCCCATACCATCCACAGAACAATGGCATATGTGAAAAGATGAACCAGGTAGTGATTGACCTACTGAAGACCTTGCCTTTGGACAAGGGGAATCTGTGGCCAGAAAAGTTGCCAGATCTTGTAGACCTCTACAATCACATTCCCGTTAATTCCACCAACTGCACTCTAGCCTACCTAATGAGAGCGAGGCCTGGCAAGTTGCCTATTGATTTGGATATGGGAGTCCTTACCCCTGAAGTAACATCCCCAGATGCTGACTGGGATACAGGAAGGCAACAGCAATATCGAAGGGTACAAGAGTGTGTGGAAAAGAGTCTAGCTCAGGCAAGACAAAAACAAGAGAAGAACTGCAACCAAAATGCACCTGCAGTTCCCTTGTCACCATGAGAACAAGCCCTCAAGAGGAAAAGAAGGCTGCCTAAATTGGATGACCAATGGGAAGCTGAACCCTACACCGTCTTACCATCAAACTTCGACAACACCAAAGTGTGCCTTATCAGTAAGGATGGAGGTGAAACCTCAGCAGCAGTATCAAGGAATGATCTGAAACTGTGCCCTGACCCGTTAAAAGAAAGGATGGAAGAACAAAACAATCTTCAGCCCATTGAAGAAGAGGAAGAAAAGGTCAGCACTGTACTTGGTGAATTCCCTGCAAACTGGACAAGAATGGGTCCCGCCATTGTAGTTCCTCTCCTAACCTTTCCCCAGCCTACTGCAACTGAAGTAGCAGAGACTCAAGAGAACGTTGAAAATCAGGAAATTCAGGCAGCGGATGCCACACCAGCAGTGGAGCCAGAGAATCCTCGCCCTGCCAGTGGTGAATCTGTCATGCCCACAGTGAGTCTAAGAGTTCGCAGACAGCTACTCCCAAGTTTACCCACACAAGAGAAACGTAGGTCTACCCGTGGTACCCAAGGTATACCGCCCATCAGATTTCGCATATAAATAAGTTAAAATAAATAATGATAGTGTCTAATGTTCTATAGTAATAGTGAATGGTTTAATAAAAATGTAAAAATGTAGCCTTTCTCAAGTTTTGTGCCTTCAGAGGCTCTGTAAGAACCTGTATATAGTTCACCAATTGCCCAGGAATGGGACCATGGACATTGGCGCATGGACTTATTGTCATAGGACTCTTTTTGAGCATTTGGTTTTTGCAAATTTTTCCTTTTTGAATCTTGTACACCTATAATTGTTTATTTGTTTATGTTGTTTACATGTTTTTCTTCAGCCCAGGAGTGCTGAATAGCACTAGGTGGGAGTGTGGCGCCCCCAGGAGTATGGTCACCACAGTGGCATTGCCTTCCTCTAGGGGGAGTGATGTCATGCCTGGAAGCAATGAAGGGTCTCTCTGGAAGTTAATTACTGCATGCAACACAGTTCCCACTCCGGGTCAGCAGAGGGAGCTCTGAACCCAGAACTGAGGGGAGGACCTGTCTCTGGGGACGTGGAGGAGAAGAGCTGGGGAGACTGAGGAAAGTGGAGAGCTCAGTCCCAGTGATAGCGCATGATCTGTAGCCTGGTCTCCAAGGGTGTATGGAAACTAACGGTCCTGCACCAGAAACCAGAGGAATAGGAAGCTGTAAATGCCCTATTCCCACATAATCCTCAGAGGCACAACAGCGACGGGTGAGCCAAGAGAGATAGAAGGCTACGGTTGTCTGCCATGCGAGTGGAGTGTGGATAACATCAGGAAGGAGGAATTCATGTAACTCAGTACTGGGAGTACTTCATAGAGAGCGCTAGTAAGGAGACTGCACAACCCATCTGCCAGAGTGATTTCTGATTTGCTTCCAGGCTAACCAGCTCCTGTGCCATCTGTACTCAGGACCCTTGACTGCATTTGCCAAGTAAAGGTAAAGAAACTGCAACCTATTGTGTCCTTGCCTTCTTGCTGCAACCTCCCCGGCACTGCTACATCTCTGTTCCTGACACTGCACCTTCCTTCCCAACACCTACCTACACTGCCCTGGGACTACAGACCTGCCTGTGGAGGGCTATAACATCATTGCTGCACTACACCATCTGTCCCAGAGGATCTGTCTACAGCGTCGGCTTATCATTTGCCGAACACCACAGGTGGCGTCACAAATCATCTATTCATAAACTTTGTTCCATCACTTCACTCCCTTACATGGACGCACAGGGCCACGGACCGGGTCACTGCTACTGTGACACTTCCCTGTGAAATGCCGGCCCGGTACCGAGTACCCCACTGCCCTGGTGAGCGATCCATTTTGGCGTCACAAACAGGATTAACGGAGCCCGGCATCCCCGGGTCCTGTGTGCCAGAGACTGTGTTTGGGGCTGTAGACTGTGTGCACAATTGGCGCCATTGCCGCCATTATCCCATTGATTGGCGCACACAGGAAGAAAAGGGGGCAGACCTTCGTGGGCGGAGCCAGCCGAGAAGTGCGAAAGGAGAAGAGCGCGCGGGAAGTGAGAAGCTGAGGCCTGCAATTCCGGCACCCTCTGATTCAGCCGAGGAGCGACATCCGGTAAGCCAGCGCAACCCCGTGGCCTGGCCCACATTAACTAGGGGGGAGAGAAAATGTCTGAGGACAACGTCAATGCAGCGGCGGACGCTCCCGCTAACCTCCCAGCGCCGCCAGATGCAGGGTCCAGCGCAGCTGCGGTGCCAACAGCGCCACTGAATCCGGAAGCAAGCGCTGCCTCCAGGGCACCGCAAGAATCAGCGCCCACCACAGCGGTCCCCATAATGCCGCTGTCCATGTCCTATATACCAGGAGCAGCCTGGCTACCGCAGTACTCGGGTGAGTCACATACCCTGAGTGAATTCAAAGAGAGACTGTGCAGCTTGTTCGAAGTGTATCCCCTGTCTGAAAGTCAGAAAGTGAACATTCTTATTGGGCAGCTAACAGGTGCAGCGCAGAGAGAAGTAAAAGCATGGCAGGACACTGATAAAGAGACTGTTAAAAAGATTCTGGCTAAGCTCAGAAGCACCTTTGACACCAGCACTGCAGCTGAAATAAAGATGAGATTTTTTGGATGTAAGCAGAGAGCGCAGGACAGTATACGGGACTATTCTCTTAATGTGCAGGAGGCGCTGCAAGCCATAAAGCAGATGGATCCAGACAGTGTGCAGGACGGAGACAGACTGTTAAAGGAGCAGTTTATTGAAGGACTCCTATCCAGTACCCACAGAGCACAGCTGCGCATTATAGCCCTGCAGAACCCTGACCTGGATTTTGCAGACTTCAAGGACAGGGCTATTTGGGTGCTGCATGAACCAACTGTCAGCCGTCCAGCGCCCCCTAGGCGCCCAGCGATCACCTACCACCAGGAAACAACATCTTTCCCCCTCAACCCTGTGGAGGCTGATGCACAGACTCTGGACAATGACCCATCTTCAGAACTGCGTCTTCAGGTCCAGGAATTAACCAAAGGTATGGCTGCAATTGCCAAAACCGTGCAGTCCCTGCAGGAGTCCTCCAAGGAGAAGATCCAGTTGGCCTCCAGTCCAGAGGATGTCCTGTGGATGCGGAGGAAGAGGATCCCACCACTCCTAGGGAGGAACAGCGATCGCTATGACAAGAACGGACGTCCCATCTGTCGTCATTTCCACAAAACAGGCCACCTCGCAAGATTCTGTCCTTTAAACGAGTAACCCCTGGGGCAGAGGGCCAACCCCCAGGAGTAGGACCACAAGGCCCAAGGAACTGGCGAGCCAAGTATGTTGGAGGGCGACCGGTCCTCCCAGTGTTGATTGATGGCATCCCCATGAACGCTTTGCTGGACACAGGCTCTCAGGTGACCACTATGCCGTATATCCTTTACAAGCGGAATTGGGCTGACTCTGAACTTACCCGTGGCCCAACTGATGAAATGACGGTAGTTGCTAGTAATGGTCAGTCTTTACCGCAGATAGGATGTAAAGGAAGTACTGTTAAAGTGGGTCGAGTAGAGTTAAAATCTCAAGGTCTGATAGTTGTGGATATTGATCGACGAGAATGTAACCCAATGTTGACTCCAATGTGACTGAAAATTGTCTTTCCGAGGTTATTGTCTTGTTGCAACAGGTGGCTGAGACTGCTGGTTCCAGTGAACAACGAGTCCTGCAGATGGAGATCAAGGCCCTGATACAAAGACAGCAGGTAGTACTCTCTGGCGGAGAAATTGGCAGCGTCAGAGTGAGTGATTCTTTCCCAATTGCAATACCCCCCCAGATGTGAAATGTTGATTTGGTGTCGGGCAGTCATAGGCCTCAGAGGTAAGGATTACCAGGCAGTGGTAGCACCAGTGTAGTCTGATAGCCGGCCCACTGTCCTGACAGCAAGAGGGTAGTTGATGTTCGCAAAGGGAGAGTACCTGTACGCCTCTTGAATTGTGGGGAGGAGGAGGCCATAGTACCTCGGTATGCCACAGTTGCTAAGCTGCTTACTGTCAGCATCAACGCCATATGGGCAGCAGAGCCCTTTGTCTCGTCTGACCAGGTGGAGGACAATGGCTGTGTAAAGCAGCTGGAGGAGTGGTGTCAGCAGCTGCATGTGGGGACTGACTCCACCCCTTCATACCAAAAGAATGGGATTTACAGAGTGACCCAGGAGTATGAGCGGGTATTCAGTAAACACCCCCTAGATTTTGGGAAGGCAAAAGGGGTTCAGCACCATATCCCCACTGGAGACTGTCCACCCATAAAAGAAAGGTACCGGCCTATAACCCCAACACAATACCAATGTGCTAAAAGTATGTTGCAGGAAATGAAGGAAGCTGGGGTGATCAGAGACAGTTGTAGTCCCTGGGCAGCTCCAATAGTATTTGTGAAAAAGAAAGATAGTACCATGAGAATGTGTGTTGATTACAGAAAAATTAACAGCATTACACATAAGGATGCCTACCCATTACCCAGAATTGAAGAGTCTTTAGCCGCACTTGAAACTGCTATTTTTCCACCTTGGATCTCACTAGTGGGTATTGGCAGGTTCCCGTGGCAGAGGCAGACAAGGAGAAAACAGCGTTTACCACCCCAATGGGTCTCTGTGAGTTCAACTACATGCCATTCGGGCTCTGCACCGCTCCAGGGACATTCCAACGGCTGATGGAGTGCTGTCTGGGACACAAGAACTTCGAGACAGTCCTGTTGTACCTTGATGATGTCATTGTTTTCTCCAAGACTTATGAAGACCATCTGAAACACCTGGCTGAGGTGTTTGAAGCCTTGCCCAACTTTGGCCTGAAGGTGAAACCCTCCAAATGCCACATCCTGAAGCCCAAGGTTCAGTACCTCGGTCATGTAGTGAGTGCAGAAGGTGTGGCACCGGATCCTGACAAAGTCGACTGGCAGAAGCCCAGCAACCTCCATGAAGTACATCAATTCCTCGGGCTGGTAGGCTACTACCGAAGGTTCATCAAAGGCTTCACTAAGATAGCCACTCCTATGCAAAATCTTCTGGTGGGTCAGCCCAAGAAGGCCAGAAAGCAGAGCCCTACATTCGAATGGAATGAGGAGCTGGAGAGGTCCTTCACTCGACTGAAGATGGCTCTCACAGGAGATGAAGTTCTGGCCTACCCAGATTATGACCAACTGTTTGTTCTGTATACTGATGCCAGCAACGTGGGACTGGGTGCAGTACTGTCACAGGTATAGAATGGCAAAGAAAGAGTGATCTCCTACACCAGCAGGAAGCTTCGTCCCACTGAAAGGAACCCTGACAACTACAGTTCCTTCAAGCTGGAGTTCCTTGCCATAGTCTGGGCTGTGACTGAACGATTCAAGCATTACCTTGCTTCAGCCAAGTTTACCATCTTCACGGCTAGCCACCCATTGAGTCACTTGGAAACTGCCAAGCTAGGTGCACTGGAGCAGCGATGGATGGCTTGGCTGTTTAACTATGACTTCACCATCAAGTACCGAGCAGGGCACAAGAATGCCAATGCTGATGCGCTGTCCAGAATGCCTAATCTGCCAGATGCAGGAGAAGACCCTGAGGCACTTGAAGAAATCGAGTTACCTGCCTTCCACCAGCCAATTGCGGCCCAACGTGCCCAAGGAGTGAAAAACAGATGGTCTGGCATGAAAAAGGCCACCCTAAATCCATTGCCTCATCATGACTGGGCAGAAACGCAGGATAGCGATCCCGCAGTCCTCCTGGTTAAGGAGCTACTGTCACAAGCTGACTCACGCCCGGAGTCGGGTGCTCCTGAAGAAACCCAGCAGTTGAGGAAGGAAAGAGGCCGGCCGTTCATCTATGAAGGAAAGCTGTGCCGGAGGAGTATCAATGCCCATACTCATGAGTTGGTCTGGCAGGTGGTAGTCCCAAAGAGAGAGGCATCGATGGTCCTGGAAGCATACCACAATGGAGCTGGACACTTCGGATGGAAGAAGTTGGAAGCCTTGCTCTGGGAGAGATTCTACTGGGCTGGTATGAGGAAGGCTATTGAAAATTGGTGCCAGGAGTGTGGACAGTGTAACTTGCGCAGAAAGGACCGTAACAGCCAGCGAGCTCCTTTGCAGCCAATAATAACCAAGCAACCACTTGAGTTGGTTGCCCTGGACCATGTGAAGCTGGTCCCAAGCCGTTCCGGCTACATTTATGCTCTTACCATCGTTGACCACTACTCGAGATTCCTGGTAGTAGTGCCTGTCAAGGATCAAACAGCTAGGACAGCAGCCAGAGCATGCCAACAGCACTTTTGCCGACCACACGGTTACCCTGAGAGAGTGCTTACAGATCAAGGTCCAGCTTTCGAGGCAGAAGTGTTCCAGGAATTCTGTAACTTGTACGGTTGCAAGAAGATCAGGACAACCCCGCACCATCCACAGACCAATGGCATGTGTGAAAAGATGAACCAGGTAGTGATTGACCTACTGAAGACCTTGCCTTTGGACAAGAGGAATCTGTGGCCAGAAAAGTTGCCAGATCTTGTAGACCTCTACAATCACATTCCTGTGAATTCCACCAATTGCACTCCAGCCTACCTAATGAGAGCGAGGCCTGGCAAGTTGCCTATTGATTTGGATATGGGAGTCCTTACCCCTGAAGTAACATCCCCAGATGCTGACAGGGATACAGGAAGGCAACAGCAATATCGAAGGGTACAAGAGTGTGTGGAAAAGAGTCTAGCTCAGGCAAGACAAAAACAAGAGAAGAACTACAACCAAAATGCACCTGCAGTTCCCTTGTCATCAGGAGAACAAGTCCTCAAGAGGAAAAGAAGGCTGCCTAAATTGGATGACCAATGGGAAGCTGAACCCTACACTGTCTTACCATCGAACTTCGACAACACCAAAGTGTGCCTTATCAGTAAGGATGGAGGTGAAACCTCAGCAGCAGTATCAAGGGATCATCTGAAACTGTGCCCTGACCCGTTAAAAGAAAGGATGGAAGAACAAAACAATCTTCAGCCCATTGAAGAAGAGGAAGAAAAGGTCAGCACTGTACTTGGTGAATTCCCTGCAAACTGGACAAGAATGGGTCCCGCCATTGTAGTTCCTGTCCTAACCTTTCCCCAGCCTACTGCAACTGAAGTAGCAGAGACTCAAGAGAACGTTGAAAATCAGGAAATTCAGGCAGCGGATGCCACACCAGCAGTGGAGCCAGAGAATCCTCGCCCTGCCAGTGGTGAATCTGTCATGCCCACAGTGAGTCTAAGAGTTCGCAGATGGCTACTCCCAAGTTTACCCACACAAGAGCTACGTAGGTCTACCCGTGGTACACAAGGTATACCACCCATCAGATTTCACATATAAATAAGTTAAAATAAATAATGATAGTGTCTAATGTTCTATAGTAATAGTGAATGGTTTAATAAAAATGTAAATAGGTAACCTTTCTCAAGTTTTGTGCCTACAGAGACTCTGTAAGAACCTGTATATAGTTCACTAATTGCCCAGGAATGGGACCATGGACATTGGCGCATGGACTTATCGTCATAGCACTCTTTTTGAGCATTTGGTTTTTGTAAGTTTTTCCTTTTTGAATCTTGTACACCTATAATTGTTTATTTGTTTATGTTGTTTACATGTTTTTCTTCATCCCAGGAGTGCTGAATTGCACTAGGGGGGAGTGTGGTGCCCTCAGGAGTATGGTCGCCACAGTGGCTTTGCCTTCCTCCAGGGGAAGTGATGTCATGCCTGGAAGCAAGGAAGGGTCTCTCTGGTAGTTATTCACTGCATGCAACACAGTTCCCTCTCCGGGTCAGCAGAGGGAGCTCTGAACCCAGAACTGAGGGGAGGAGCTGTCTCTGGGGGCCAGGAAGGAGTGAGTCAGTTAGTGTGAGGAGGGCGTTGTGTGCAGACGTGGAGGAGAAGAGCTGGGGAGACTGAGGAAAGTAGAGAGCTCAGTCCCAGTGTTAGTGCATGATCTGGAGCCTGGTCTCCAAGTGTGTATGGAAACTAACGGTCCTGCACCAGAAACCTCCTGCACCAGAAACCAGAGGAATAGGAAGCTGTAAATGCCCCATTCCCACAAAATCCTCGGAGCCACAACAGCGACGGGTGAGCCAAGAGAGATAGAAGGCTACGGCTGTCTGCCATGTGAGTGGATTGTGGATAACATCAGGAAGGAGAAACTCCAGTGTAACTCAGTACTAGGAGTTCTTCATAGAGAGCGCTAGTAAGGAGACTGCACAACCCATCTGCCAGAGTGATTCCTGATTTGCTTCCAGGCTAACCAGCTCCTGTGCCATCTGTACTCAGGACCCTGGACTGCATTTGCCAAGTAAAGGTAAAGAAACTGCAACCTATTGTGTCCTTGCCTTCTTGCTGCAACCTCCCTGGCACTGCACCTTCCTTGCCAACACCTACCTACACTGCCCTGGGACTACAGCCCTGCCTGTGTAGGGCTATAACATCATTGCTGCACTACACCATCTGTCCCAGAGGATCTGTCTGCAGCATCAGCTTAACATTTGCCGAACACCACAGGTGGCGTCACGAATCATCTATTTATAAACTTTATTCCATCACTTCACTCCCTTACATGAAGGCCCAGGGCCACGGACCGGGTCACCGCTACTGTGACACTTCCCTGTGAAATACCAGCCCGGTATCGATTACCTCACTACCCTGGCAGGCGATCCATGGGCAGAATCAGAGCGCTCTGTGCTCTAGTCCCACAAATGACAACGTCAGCGATAGCCCCTACTGCAATGTATATGTTCCCCCAGGCCCTCCTGTGATGCATATGCCCATGCATCTTCTGTAAGGTATATATGCCACAGCCCCTCCTGTAAAGTATACATGCCCCCATTCCCTCCTGTCATGTATACATACTCCCAGCCCCTCCTCTGATGTATATGCCCTGGCATTTTCTGTGATGTATGTGCCTCATCTCCTCCTGTGATGTATAGTATATGCCCCCAACCTCTTCTGTGATGTAAATGGCCTGGTATCTCATGTGTTGTGTGTGCCCTTAGCTCCTCCTGCATTATATATATGCCACCAGCCCATCGTGTAATGCATATATGCCACCAATCCCTCCTATGATGTACATGCCCCAGTGTATTCTATGTGATATATATATATATATATACATACACTGCAGTCCCAGTGTCTCCTCTGTGATGTATATAGAGCAGTCTCAGTTTCTCCTATGTGATGCATATACTGCAGGCTCCCAATTGCTTGAGTTCAATAAATGTAATGTGAGCGGTGGTGAGTTTTCTCCTGTGTGGAGACCTTCAGTGTAATATACAGTGGGGGAAATAAGTAATTGATCCCTTGCTGATTTTGTGAGCTGCAATATGTTTCACCGGCAGGATGGAAACACATGGACCATGGCAAAATGGAGACACGGGGGCAGGATGGGAGGCACAGGGGGCAGGATAGGAGATACGTGGGCAGGATTGGAGACACGGGGGCAGAATGGAGACAAGGGGGCAGGATGAGACAAGGGGGCAGGATGGAGACACGGGAGAAGGATGGAGACACGGGGCAGGATGGAGACACGGGGAGAGAATGGAGATGGGGAAGAATGGAGACACAGGGGCAGGATGGGAGACACGGAGGCAGGATGGGAGACATGGGGCAGAATGGAGACAGGGGGCGGAATGGAGACACAGTGGCAGGATTGGAGACACAGGGCAGGATTGGAGACACAGGGCAGGATGGAGACAGATGCTACAGGAATATGGAGCAGGATGGAGACAGATGGGGCAGGATGGAGACAGATGGGCAGGATCATAGGGCAAGATGGAGATACATGGTGCAGGATCATGGGGCTGGATGGATATGATGGAGACAGATGGGGCAGGATCATGAGATAGATGGGGTAAGATCATGTGGCAGGATCATGGGACAGATGGGGCAGGATCATGGGACAGATGGGGCAGGATGGGGAGATCATATGGGGCAGGATGGGACATCACATGTGGGCAGGATAGAATATATGGCTGGAGCCATGAATGAGACATACTGGGGCCAGCATGGGGGATATTTCTACCATAAGGGCTAATTAAGGGATACTATTATTGCAGTGATGTATTTATTTTATTTTTTGAGGATACTGTTTTAAATGGGGGAGCTGGTCCTGTTACTGTGCACAGCAACACTGTCACCTTTTTTTCTTCATCTGGGGTAGTTTAGAATTTGGGGAAAAATTAAGTAATGTGTTCTGCAAGCGGTGCTCTAGATAACTTTGTTATCTCCTGCAGAGATGAGCCCTGGCTGGAAGAAGTGACGGCGGTCTGTGCTGGATGAAGATGAAAAGTAAAGATGAAGGACTTCACCTAGAGATGTCACTGGTGAGTCAGTGTGCTACCTGTACACTGACACTATGCACTGCATACTATATACAGCGGTCCTGTGTACAATGTCACCAGTGATCACTGTATTACCTTTACACTATACACTATATACAGAGCGCCTCTGTGTAATGTCACAAGTGATCACTGTATTACCTGTACACAGACACTGCATGCTAAATACATATCTCCTGCGTATAATGGCACTTACGGTGATATTAGTATTGTGATTTTTTATTACTGATCAGTATTGCAGTATTCAGTCACTCTGTGGTGGTAATATGTTGTCCGTTCGTGGTGTGGCGGTAATTGTTGCTTGTATGTGCTATTGTTTGGTCGCTATGTAGTGGTAATATGTGGTCTGGTCATGGTGTAGTGGTAATTGTTCCTTGTATGTGGTATTATTGGTCATCATGTGGTGGTAATATGTGGTCTGGACATGGTGCTGTGGTATTTGCCCCTTGTATGTGATATTATTCGGTCATTGTGGTGGTAATATGTGTTCTGGACATGGTTTGGCAGTATTTGTTCCTTGTATGTGGTATTATAGGTCACTATGTGGTGGTAATATGATGTCTGGTCATGGTGCGTTGGTATTTGTCCCTTGTATGTGATAATATTGGTCATTTTAAAAATTGAAAATAAATAAAAATATACCTATAATGTATTGGATATTTTAAAAAAGGTTTAATAGGTTAGAGTAGAGTAGGGCCGGGCCAAAAGAGTCTATCTTGTCGTGGTGGTGCCTGCTTAAAAAATCTTTTGACTGTGGACAGTTCGCGCAGTCGAGGCTGGGCTGGGGTGGAGCCTGGGCAGAGTCTCAAGGGGCCCCGAAAATTTTGCCAGTATGGGGCCCCGAAATTCCTAGTGGTAGCCCTGAAGAATATATTAGCAGATGTGACCTACCATATAGAATAATAGAGGTTATGTGCTATGCGAAGTTTGACCACATAGCACTCGGCCATGTTATATGATCATGTGAGTGAGCCCTTGTACTGTTCCTCTGGTTGTTCCACTCCTAATTTTGGCTTACAAATACTGATTTAAAATATTGACCAAAAACTGAATGTATGAACGTGGTGGCCTAAGAGTTAATGTGCACAGATTTTCTGGTGACATAACTGGGTCACGTGTCAGTGTGGGTGGGTCCTCAGCCTCCTGGTAACATTCTGGAGACAATAAATCGAAGTATATGTCCATCAGTAAAAAATAGACACGATGACAGACAGAGAAGGAAAATCTATGTATTAGAGAACAACTCCTGCATACTCATTACCAAGTAAGTTGGGAAGAGCAAGCACTCACCCTAGGTCTTAGTAACGGTCACAGAACCACATAAAGAAGCTTCAGCCTGAGATGTGATCTGTGATGTTTCTCTCAGGTAAAGGAGATGTGGTTCCTGATGGAATCTGTTAATCATTAGGCACTGTCCAATACGAAGGCTGCAAAAACTCTTTTTCGAAAAAATGCTTCAAATTCTCTTCAAACCAATTCAGAAAACAAAAAAATTCTCCAAAAACTCCCCTAAGGAGGAAAGTTTCCTGAAGCGAATTTCACTTGAAAACTCATAGCATCAATAAAACCCAGAGTGCACATCCTTTTAAAGAGAACACGTTGGAAACTCCAATTATAGTCCTGAAAAAAATTCATCAAATTGCATAAAACTACAAGGATGCTGTCACGATACATTTTTGGATTTGTGGAAGCTCTGGTTTCACTCAGTTAAAACTTTATTCTTTCAGGCCATCGGGGGTTAATGTCAGGTTTTTCCCCACAGGCAATCTGGTGTTACTGCAGTGCTGCTGGGTCAGCTGATATGGGTGGTAACCACTACCACCATCCTTCAAGTGGTCACCTAATGCATCAGCTGACTGTTGGTTATGCAGGTCCTTTTTGGAGACCAGTCTAGCAGAAGCAGCTCTCTGGTGTCAGCCACGTCTAGTGTTTTGAGTCCAGTTGCTGTGCAATCTGCGGTGTGGAGCTCAGCTGCGGTGTCAAAAAGCTAAGTTGTTATTTCCCCGTCCCTTACTGTTTGTCACTATCCCCTATGTGGTATTATCGGTAGTGGCTAGGCTAGCGCCCTATGCTGGCCAGTGCACTAGCCAGGGCAGTGTTAGGTGACAGCGAGGGATGAGGTATCATGACGGCGGTTGGGGGAAGGACCTACATAGGGTGTTAGGGGAATGCAGGGACAGGCTCACGTTTAAGCGCAGGTGGTGACCATCCTTCATTCCCTATCGGTAGGGCCTTCCTCTCCCCAAACCCATGCCGTTGTGTGTTGTGCCATCCACTGACCGACCACCCGTTGGGTCATGTCACATCTTGACAGATGTTTTCTTTTTATTCAAATGTCTTTGGAATATTTTCAGTTATTTAAAGTATTCAGCATATTATCCTCAGGGGTAACCTCTTGGCAACTTGACCAGAGCCATGTTCATGTATTTCCAACTGGCTTTTGGTAGGGAAAGACGTGGGATAACGTTAATATGTGGTTTTATAATGCAGAGATTTGCACCGCTGTATATTGAGTTCATAGAATCATAGAATCATAGAGTTGGAAGGGACCTCCTGAGCCATCTGGTCCAACCCCCTGCTCAAAGCAGGATTCACTAAATCATCCCAGTCAGATGTCTGTCCAGCCTCTGTTTGAAGACTTAGTAAGAAAAATACAATATTGTAGGAATTAGAAATACCAAAAGTGAACATATAATCCCTATAAAACCAACTTTTATTTCATGTAGTTATAAAAACCACCCATTCCCAGTGAAATATTGGCAAATGCCACAATATAGACCTAAACTGAGATGTTGCAAGGCCCTACAATAAACTCAACTGATACCTTCCTATCTGTGGAGGTTGGCACCCTAAGGATCCCGATTTTTTGGTGCCCCCACTCAACGAGGACTATCCCTTGCTGCCCTATCAGTCCCTGGTAACACAGGTGTGAAAACAATGACTGATAGCATAGAGATGAATAATAAGAATGCCCTGGAGCTCATGCAAAAATCCCAGACAAATAAGCAAAAAAATACCACATCATGACATCAAGATCCACCATCTTAGAAAACAGTGCCTTAGCAATGAGGCATATATACAAGATAAAAAAAGTGGCCACTTATCATTTGTGGAGTCACCTCAACACTTTTCCCCGCGCTTGTGGTTCATCAGGAGGCAAAACAGATGTAAAGAATGTCCATCATGTCAGATATCCGGATGAGATGGCACCGAGGGTCAGAGAGGCCAGCCTTATATAGCCCAAGATCAATACTCAAATGATTAACGCCCACACAATCATGCGTTCACATCACAAGAAACTAAACGTGGTTAATTCCACAGGTGTCGCAATTTATCACTCACATGTGCACACCAGACTTCCATGCTGTCGGGTCCCCGCATGCGCTCCAATGAGGAACGCAAACAAACATGGCCGCGTCAGCTTCCGGTTTCGGGTGAACATCACCGGTCATTTGCGCATGCCCGGAAACCAGCCATGGAGTGTGAGGCCAGAGACCAAAATGGCCGCCATATACAGGCAATCAGGACTGCGCATGCTCTTATCCTAGTCATTACACGCGATAATCGTGCTGATCAAGTCCTGGAGCGTGTCACATATCTCGCGCAGTCTGGTCGACAGAGACCAGGAACCAAGATGGCCACGATGTAGCAGATAAAACGGCGCATGTTAGACACCGTATTCACACACATTTCCTCTGTATGGCGCAGTGTAACACCTCAAGAAGCGCGACAAAATACCATTCAATGTAACACATACATAGGGCCTGTCATGCAGATCCACATAATGAATTTGAAGAATGGAACATACGTGGAACATAGATGAAATATAAATTGATATTAAAGAAAGTAAAAAATGATATATTAATCAAACCAACAATATGGTACACGTAACAAAACGTGTTAAGACACGCCATTATGCTTCCCCATATATTTGAACCAGAACATTTAACAAACCAGAAGATATTATGAAATGTATTAAATGAAACAGGTATAAGACAAACACTCGTTCATCCCATCGGGGGAGAGAGATTGCAGACGAAATATCCATTCACATTCCCGCCTCAAGATAATTTTGTCCAAATTCCTCCCCTCACTCTGGGCTTTATTAGTTCTATCATGTTGAAAGTGATCTCGTTCAGGCGACCATAATGAACAGCATGTCGCCAAAATGCTCGCCCACTCTCACTCTCAACTCTCTAGTGGTTTTACCCACATAATCCATAGGACATGTGCATGTCGCTTTATAGACTAGACCCGTTGATCTACAATTCCCAAAATCTCTAAGGCAGAAGACTTCCATTCGTTGCAATTGTGAATGTTTTACACTGATTCATTGTGTTACATCTGGTGCAGTCACCACATCTAAAGAAACCCAAAGGTTTTCTATCCAGCCAAGTACCTATTCTAACCGGTCTCTGATACAAGCTGTGTACCAGGCGATCTATTGACCTTCCCTTTCTATAGGTGACACTAGCCTTTTGTGAGATAAGACCTCTCAGGTTAGGATCAGCCAACAGAATCCCCCAATGTTTCTTGATAACTCTATATACTCTATCCAACTGTCCATCATATGGTTTTTTGTTGCGCTTCTTGAGGTGTTACACTGCGGCATACAGAGGAAATGAGTGTGAATACGGCGTCTAACATGCGCCGTTTTATCTGCTACTTCGTAGCCATCTTGGTCTCTGTCGAGCATACTGCGCTAGATATGTGACGCGCTCCAGGACTTGATCAGCACGATTATCGCGTGTAATGACTAGGATAAGAGCATGTGCAGTCCTGATTACCAGTATATTGCGGCCATTTTGGTCTCTGGCCTCACACTCCATGGCTGGTTTCCGGGCATGCGCAATTGACCGGTGATGTTCACCTGAAACCGGAAGCTGTCGCGGCCATGTTTGTTTGCGTTCCTCATTGGAGCGCATGCGGGGACCAGACGGCATGGAAGTCTGGTGTGCACATGTGAGTGATAAATTGTGACACCTGTGGAATTAACCACATGTTTAGTTTCTTGTGATGTGAACGCTTGATTGTGTGGGCGTTATTCACTTGAGTATTGATCTGGGGCTATATAGGGTTGGCCTCTCTGACCCTCGGTGCCATCTCATCCTGATATATGCTAGTTATGCAAATTGTCTCTTCAGAGAGGAAGAGGACTGGAACTCTAGTGCCACCTATTGGAGGTGCAATCCTAAAAGTCAATGTTGACCCTTTAACGAGCCTAGTTACATGACTTAGGATAAAAGCCAAGCCAGAATCTCCATTTGCAGACACTGTGTTTCGGGGTACTGCCCCTCATCAGTGCAAAGTGGGAGATCTGGTTTGGCTGTGAGAGAGGCGTCTGACCGATATCCAAGAAGTATCATTTCTCCTTGCGGAGAATGACATGCTAAGCATGTCGAGGTGAGGAGACTTAAAGCCGCAATGCTCCTCTGGGAAATATTCTTTGATATCGGTCAGACGCCTCTCTCACAGCCAAACCAGATCTCCCACTTTGCACTGATGAGGGGCAGTACCCCGAAACACAGTGTCTGCAAATGGAGATTCTGGCTTGGCTTTTATCCTAAGTCATGTAACTAGGCTCGTTAAAGGGTCAACATTGACTTTTAGGATTGCTACCTCCAATAGGTGGCACTAGAGTTCTAGTCCTCTTCCTCTCTGAAGAGACAATTTGCATAATTAGCATATTTCCCAGAGGAGCATTGCGGCTTTAAGTCTCCTCACCTTGACATGCTTAGCATGTCATTCTCCACAAGGAGAAACAATCCTGATATATGACATGATGGACATCCTTTACATCTGTTTTGCCTCCTGATAAACCGCAAGCATGGGGAAACGCGTTGAGGTGACTCCACAAATGATATGTGGCCACTTTTTTTATCTTGTATATATGTCTCACTGCTAAGGCACTGTTTTCTAAGATGGTGGATCTTGATGTCATGATGTGGTATTTTTTTGCTTAGTTGTCTGGGATTTTTGCATGAGCTCTAGGGCACTCTTATTATTCATCGCTATACTATCAGTCATTGTTTTCACACCTGTGTTACCAAGGACTGATAGGGCAGCAAGGGATAGTCCTCGCTGAGTGGGGGCGCCAAAAAATTGGGATCCTTACGGTGCCAACCTCCATGGATAGGAAGGTGTCAGTTGAGTTTATTGTAGGGCTTTGCAGCATCTCAGTTTAGGTCTATATTGTGGCATTTGCCAATATTTCACTGGGAACAGGTGGTTTTTATAACTACATGAAATAAAAGTTGCTTTTATAGGGATTACATGTTCACTTCTGTTTGAAGACTTCCATTGAAGGAGAACTCACCACTTCTCGTGGCAGCCTGTTCCACTCATTGATCACTCTAACTGTCAAAAAGTTTTTTCTAATATCTAATCTCCTCCCATTAAGTTTCATCCCGTTGCTTCTAGTCTTTTCTTGTGCAAATGAGAATAAAGATGATCCTTCTACAATGTGAGAGCCCTTTAGATATTTGTAGACAGCTATTAAGTCTCCTCTCAGTCTTCTCTTTTGCAAACTATACATTCCCAAATCCTGCAAGCTTTCCTCATAAGACAGGGTTTGCAGACGGGTCACCATTCTGGTCGCTCTTTTCTGAACTTGCTCCAGTTTGTTGATGTCTTTTTTAAAATGTGGTGCCCAAAACTGGACACAATATTCCAGATGAGGTTTGATCATAGATGATCATAGAGGAGTAGAGGGCAATAATGACTTCACGTGATCTAGACTGTATGCTTCTGTTAATACATCCTAGAATTGCATTTGCCTTTATTGCTGCTGCATCACACTGTTGACTCATATTCAGTCTGTGATCTATTAGTATACCCAAGTCTTTTTCACATGTGCTGTTGCTTAGCCCTATTCCTCCCATTCTGTATAAGCTTTTTCATTTTTATTGCCCAGATGTAGTACTTTGCATTTTTCCCTGTTAAAAACCATTCTGTTAGTTGCTGCCTCTCTCTCTCTTCTCTAGTATTAGCTATGCCTCCTTGCTTTGTGTCATCAGCAAATGTAATCAATTAACCCAGGGGAACCCAGGGGAAGAGTCTTGAGGAGATCATTTGCATATTCCCAGTGCCTTCTGGGATAAGTGAAGAGTCTCCGCGAGCTCAACGATCACTGGGTTTTGGCCGTTGCAGCTGAAAAGAGGAAATCGGAAACCCAGGGGAAGAGTCTTGAGGAGGCATATGCCCAGTGCCTTCTGGGATAAGTGAAGAGTCTCCGCGAGCTCAACGATCACTGGGTTTTGGCCGTTGCAGCTGAAAAGAGGAAATCGGAAATACCGCGCGCCGAATTTGGGCTCATCTTTCATCGTTTTTAAGAAATCTCAAGATGGAAGAGGCCAGGAGCCATTTGGTGAGCTGCATTTCTTGTTACATGTTCACAGACTTACCAGTGGAAAAGCCAAACTTCACATGCCACAAATGCAAGCTTGTGTCCCTGTTGGAGGAAAAGTTGCAAAATCTCAAAGAGAGGTTAGCTACGTTGAAGATCATTAAGGAAGGTGAAGAGTTCTTGGACAGAGCAGAATTATCTCTTCATGTTACAGAAAGAGAAGAAATTCGAAGTGCACCTGAAGAAACAGAGGAATGGAGACATGTGACCCAGAGAAGCAGGAGGATCAGGAGGCAGTCAGCACCCATACTGCTCAGAAACCAGTACCAGGCTCTCACGCAGGAAAACAATGAAGAAATACATCAGGATAAGACTTTGCCAACAAGCAGCAACCTTGTACGCCTTCAGAGTCCTCCTGGATGGAGAAAGAAAAATGTTGTGAAGAAGAAACGGAGAGTGGTGGTCATGGGGGATTCCCTGTTGAGAGGAACTGAGGCCGCTATCTGCAGACCGGATATAACTTCAAGAGAAATGTGTTGTCTTCCAGGTGCAAAAATTAAAGATGTGTCTGACAGGATATCAGGACTCTTCAGACCTACAGATGACTACCCATTCCTGCTACTACATGTGGGGACAAATGACACTGCAAGAAACGACCTGGAAACCATCTGCAGAGACTTTGAAGACTTAGGCAAGAAAGTGAAAGAACTGGGAGCGCAGGTGGTCTTCTCTTCCATCCTCCCAGTGGATGGCTATGGAACAAGGAGGTGGAATAAGATTCTGCAGGTGAACAACTGGCTACGTCGATGGTGCCGTCAGCAACGATTTGGATTTCTGGATCACGGAGTGAACTACTTATACGATGGACTACTTGCTAGAGATGGGGTGCACCTTACGAAGACTGGTAAGCATGTATTTGGAAGTCGCCTTGCTACACTTGTAAGGAGAGCTTTAAACTAGAACAACATGGGAAGGGAAGCAAAAGACCAGAAAAAGCCATACACCTGACAAATGCTATTGAGAACTCTGCTATTAGAAGTGGAAAGGAAGAACAAGACGAAAGAATCTAATTAATAAAAATATTGGAGAAAGAGAAACCAATCACAAACTAAAATGTTTCTATACTAATGCACAAAGCATGGGCAACAAACAAGGAGAATTGGAACTACTAACACAGGAAAAGAAATATGATGTCATTGGAATCACTGAAACTTGGTGGGACAATACACATGATTGGAATACAAGACTAGAAGGATACAACTTATTTGCAAGAAACAGACTTGATAAACGAGGAGGGGGTGTCGCATTGTATGTTAGAAACGCGTATATCTGCACAGAGATTGAAGCTTCAGAGACTGGGAGTTCTGTGGAAACTGTTTGGGTAAGAATACAAGGACAGAACAATGGAAAGGACACCATTGTAGGCATTTACTACAGGCCGCCTGTGCAAGCTGAAGCTATGGATGAACTCTTTATGCATCAAATGGCCAAGTTCTCCAAAAAATATGACATAGTTGTCATGGGAGATTTCAACTATCCAGACATTTGTTGGGAATCTCTCTCAGGCAAAACTAACAGGTCAAGGAAATTCTTATCCTCTCTTGCTGACAACTTTATCTTCCAAAAGGTAAGGGAGAAAACAAGGGGAACTGCTACCTTGGATCTAATCCTTATAAACAGGGAGGAAATGGTTGAGGAGATAAAAGTGGCAGGGACCCTAGGAGGTAGCGACCATGCTATTTTAGAATTTTGGATAACTAGAGGCGGAAGACCTGTGAAGACTCAGACGTCAAGGTTAGATTTCAGAAAGGCAGATTTTAAGGGATTCAGAAAGAGAATTGGAGGGATCCAATGGCTGGATATCCTTAAAGACAAAAATGTCCAGGAAGGATGGGAAATCTTGAAAAATGAAATTCTCAAAGCACAGTTGTTAACAATTCCGAAAAGAGGGAAGAATAGGAAGCAGTTAAGGAAACCAGGATGGATGAACACAGAACTTAAGCACATGCTAAAAAGGAAGAAAAAAATGTTTATAAAATGGAAAGAGGGAGGCATATCTAAAGAAGAATATAATGCTGTCTGCAGAACCTGCAGGGCACAAATCAGATTAGCTAAAGCTGAAAATGAATTGAGGCTTGCAAGAGATGTCAAAAGCAATAATAAAGGATTTTGGGGATATGTCAAAAGTAAAAGAAAAGTCAAAGATGCTATAGGATTTTTACAGGATGAAAATGCTGAAATGGTAAGACAGGATGTTGAGAAGGCTGAACTTTTAAATTCCTATTTTGCATCTGTTTTCTCTCAGAAAGGAAATGTAACATCAACTGTTATTCACTGTCCTATTAAGGGAATAGAAGAATCCAGGATATCTATAAACAGAAAGATAGTGAGGAAACACTTAGCTAGCCTAAATGAATTCAAGTCTCCAGGTCCAGATGAATTACACCCCAGAGTACTGAAGGAGATAGCAGAAGAAATTTTTGAACCCCTCTCTATAATCTTTGAAAATTCTTGGAGAACAGGAGAAGTGCCAGAAGACTGGAGAAGAGCAAATGTTGTTCCTATCTTCAAAAAGGGGAAGAAGGTGGACCCAGGTATCTATAGGCCGGTGAGTCTGACTTCTATACCAGGAAAGATCTTTGAACAAATTATTAAACAACATGTATGTCAATACCTGGATAAGAATGAAGTGATTAAACAGAGTCAGCATGGGTTTGTAACTAATAAGTCATGTCAGACTAACTTAATTTCCTTCTATGACGGTATCACTGATTGGGTGGATCAAGGAAATGCTGTAGATATAGTATATCTTGACTTCAGCAAAACATTTGACAAAGTCTCTCATACAATCCTTATTAAAAAAATGATTAAGTATGGAATGGACAAGGCAACTGTTAGGTGGATTCATAACTGGCTTAGTGATCGGACCCAAAGAGTGGTCGTAAATGGCTGCACATCCAGTTGGAAGAATGTCTCAAGTGGGGTACCACAGGGCTCTGTCCTGGGCCCTGTATTGTTCAACATCTTTATCAACGATTTAAGGCTGTCCACACAGCCTTAACATTCATGCATTGTATGTTTAATTTTATGTGTTGCTTAGAAGGACTATCATTCCACAGCAAATCCAACAATATACAGGAAAAACCATCAGGAAAGTCATACCAATCACTCTGATTTTGGTGCAGATTATGGTGTGGATGATCTGCAGATGCTTCAAACTGTTTTAGCAAAAAATGAAACCCAGTCTCATTACCTTCTGCGGCTCCCATAGTAACGCTACTGTGGTCCCCCACTAGTCTCTATCAAAGTATTCTCGACACGCAGCTTCAGATCATGATTTACTACAGAGATCACATGTGACAAGGCTTCATTGCAGGAGGTCGGATGTATAGAGATCAGCAGGGTTAGGAAGAACTGCAAGGGAGACCATAGAAAGAGAATAAAGTCTTTTCTTTCTTTTTAAACTTTCAGAACACTTTTATTTTAAATTGAGCTGGATGTTAGTAGTTTATGCAGTGGGAAGTCTGCAAAATAATCTGCTTCAACTAGGATTTGTTGCTGATGTTTAGTTCCACATTAAACCCATTGAGGAAAATAGGGAGCAAATTCATGGCCAATCCTCAATAGGAATTGACTGACATCTGTGTCAGTGCCTGCTTGTCCTGTTTCTTCACCTGTCATCAGACAGTGTCACGCTTTTGTTGGAGGCGACGTAGGGCAACATCATTAGTACAGTTTTGTCTTGAAGTGCCATCCAGGCTGGGAGCTTGGGAGTTAACTCATGTTAGTGTTTGCTGCCCACTGTTTAGCCTGGTCAGGATTGCAAACTATTTAAGCTCATGAAATGCTGCTATCCAGTGCTAGTTATAGTTCAAACTCGCTCTGGTGAACTCTTGTGTTTGTTAGCTCCTTTGTCTTTAGTGGATATTCTGGATTCTGACCTTGTCTCTATTACTGACCATTCTCCTGCCTGATGATTTTGTCTATAGTTGTGGCTCCTGGTACTCTCCTGGCTACCTGGCCAGAGAAGGGATTAGTGTAGCGCTGCCTCCAGCTAATTGATCTCTCACTATGGGAGAGACCAGTCAATCACCTTTAGCAGTGCTTGGAGACGCTGGCCAGGAGCATCTCCAGACTAGCCTTATCTATGGATTTGGTCCCCATACACTAATGATTTTATTTAAAACGACTGTGCATTTCAGAGAAAAATATACCTGACCGCAATCCTTCAGCCAAGCTATGGGAAAAATGAATCAGCAGACAAGTTCCCTTTAAACTTTTGGCAAAATTTTGAAAATAGACTGACCACTTCTGTTGGTGTAAGTAGGGGCCCAGATTGGGGGGTGGTCCACTGCTTACCACGTCCAGATGACACAGACACCAGGCGATGCAAAGACGAGACAGAGGCAGATTTTAGTTGTAACAGATCCGGGTTTATTGGCCATCCTTCTGATGACCATAGCCATGTGTGGTGCCCCCAGGAGCATGGCCGCCACAGTGGCTTTGCCTTCCTCCAGGGGAGGGTAATGCCAGGCTTGGAGGCAATGATGGGTCTCTCTCGCAGTCAATCCATACATGCAACACAGTTCCACTCCAGGCCTGCAGGGGGAACTCTGAACCAGGATTAAGGGGAGGAGTGCCTTCTGAGGGCCAGGAGGAAGGGGAAGTTAGTTAGTCTGCGGAGGGTGAAGTGTGCAGACGTGTGGAGAGAAGCTGGAGGTTGAGCTAGGAAGGAGAGCTCCCTCAGCTTGAGAGCGCACGAACTTGAGCTTGGTCTCCACGGCTGTACGGATACTAATGGTCCTACAGCAGATTCCAGAGGAGTAGGAGGCTGTAAATGCCCTACTCCCATCTAAGACTTGAGGCACAACAGCAGCTTGGATAGAGAGCCAGGACTCAGAGAAGGGAGTCCCCGAGAGAGGCTACAGCTGTCTGCCATGCAAGTACAGTTCTTGGGAACATCTGACAGGAGGAACTTCAGAGTAATTTAGTACTGGAGTGCTTCATTCAAACAAGCGTTAGGAAGGAGACTGCACAGTCCGTCTGCTGAGAGTGAATCCCTGAGTTGCTTCCAGGCTAGCCTGCTCCAATATCATCTGTAATCAGGACCCTGGACTGCAGTTATCAAGTAAAAGTACAGAAATTGCACCCCGCTGTGTCTTGTTTGCTTTCTACCTTTCTGGCACTGCTACATCCCTGTGCCAACCACATCTACACTGCCCTGGGACTCTAGCTTGACCTGTGGTGAACTATTACATCTTTGCTGCACCATACCACCAGTCCCAGCGCATCTGTCTGCAGCGTCGGCTTAACATCTTCCTTGCCGAGCACCACAGATGGCGTCACGAACTATTCCATTCCATTAACTACATTTCCCCATTACTTGGGTGCCCAGGGCCACGGACCGGGTCACCGCTGCTGTGACACATCCCCCTGACACCGGTCCGGTACCGAGTACCCCACAGCCCTGGGAGGGCGACCCAATTTGGCGTCACGAACAGGATTACGGAGCCCGGTACCCCCCGGGTCCTGTGTGCCATAGACTGTGTTTGTGTAAAAGACTGTGTGAAATTGGCGCCAGTTGCCGCCATTACCGCGCTGCTTGGTGCGCGCGGAAAGAAAGAGGCAGGCCTTCATGGGCAGAGCCTGCCGCAGAGCGCGAAGAAGCGAAGTGCCGCGCGGGAAGAGAGGACAGCGCGCAGGAGGAGGAGGAGCTGAGGCCTACAGCCTGGAGCATCGGGCCTGTGAAGCAGCTGCCGGTGAGCTCACATAACCCCAGGCCCTGGCTAACATTAACTAGGGGGGAAGAGGATGTCCGCGCCAAACGGCGATGCAGCGGCAGGTGCCGTTGTCAACCCCGCAGCACCGCCAAGAGGAGCGCCCACTGCAGCGGTCTCCAAAATGCCGCTGTCTATGCCCTATATACCGGGAGCGGCCTGGCTACCGCAGTACTTGGGTGAGTCGCATGCCCTGAGTGAATTTAAAGAGAGACTGCGCAGTTTGTTTAAAGTATACCCTCTGTCTGAAAGCCAGAAAGTGAATATCCTGATTGGATAGCTAACGGGTGCAGCACAGAGAGAGGTGAAAGCCTGGCAGGACACTGATAAAGAGACTGCTGCAAAGATCCTGGCCAAGCTGAGGAGCACCTTTGACACTCGCCCTGCAGCTGAAATCAAGGTGAGGTTCTGTGGCTGTAAACAGAAGGCGCAGGACAGTATCAGGGATTATGCTCTCAACCTGCAGGAGGCGCTGCGAGCAGTTAAGCAAGTTGATCCTGACAGTGTAAAGGAAGAAGATAAACTGTTAAAGGAGCAGTTAATTGAAGGACTCCTATCTAGTACCCACAGAGGACAGTGGCGTATTATAACCCTGCAAAACCCTGATCTGAACTTTGCTGATTTTAAGGACAGAGCTATTCGGGTACTGCAGGAGTCCACTGACAGCCGTCCAGCTCCCCCTAGGCGCCCAGCAATCACCTACCATCAGGAAGCAACATCTTTTCCTTCCATCCCTGTGGAGGCTGATGCACAGACTCTGGATAAAGATCCAACTGAGGAGCTGCGTCTTCAAGTCCAGGAGCTGACCAAAGGGATGGCTGCACTTACCAAAACCGTGCAGCCCCTACTAGTGTCCTCCAAAGAAAAGATCCAGCTTGCTTCCAGTCCAGAGGATGTCCTGTGGCTCCAGAGGAGGAGAACCCTGCCACTTCGAGGAAGGAACAATGATCGCTATGACCAGGACGGACGTCCCATCTGTCGTCGCTGCTACAAGGCAGGTCATCTTGCCAGGTATTGTCCTTTAAATGAGCAACCCCTGGGGCAAAGGGCCAACCCCCAGGAGTAGGATCCCCAGGCCCAAAGAACTGGAGAGCCAAGTATGTGGGAGGGAGACCAATCCTTCCTGTGGTGATTGATGGCATCCCCATGAACGCTTTGCTGGACACTGGCTCCCAGGTGACCATGATGCCGTACATTCTGTACAAGAGATATTGGACTGATTCAGAGCTTACCTGTGGCCCAACTGATGAACTGACAGTAGTTGCTAGTAATGGTCAGTCTTTACCACAGATAGGATGTAAAGAAATTACTGTTAAAGTGGGGCGGGTAGAGCTAAAGTCTCAAGGTTTAATAGTTGTTGATTTTGATTGACGTGAAAGTAATCCCATGATGACTCTTGGTACAAATGTAGTTGAAAACTGTCTGTCCGAGGTTATTGTCTTGTTGCAACAGGTGGCTGAGACTGCTGGTTCCGGAGAACAACGAGTCCTGCAGAAGGAGATCCGAGTCCTGATGCAATTGCAAAGGCAACAGGTAGAACTTTCTGGCAGAGGGATTGGCAGCGTCAGAGTGAGTGATGCTTTTCCCATTGCAATACCCCCAAGATGTGAAATGTTGGTTTGGCGTCGGGCAGCTATAGGTCTTAGAGGGAGAGATTACCAGGCGTTGGTAGAACCAGTATTCTCCGAGAGCAAGCCCACTGTCCTGACAGCCAGAGGGGTGGTTGATGTACGAAAGGGGAGAGTACCTGTACGCCTTTTGAATTGTGGGGAAGAGGAAGCCACAATACCTCAGTACGCCACAGTTGCTAAGCTGCTCACCGTTAATAACAACTCTTTGCAGGCAACAGAGCCCTTGGTCTCATCCGATCAGGTGGAGGACAATGGCTCTGTGAAGCAGCCAGATGAGTGGTGTCAGCAACTGCAGGTGGGAACTGACTCTACACCTTTATACCAGAAAAATGGGGTTTACAGAGTGACACAAGAGTATGAGCGGGTATTCAGCAAACACCCACTAGATTTTGGGCAGGCAAAAGGGGTTCAACATCATATCCCCACTGGAGACCATCCACCCATAAAGGAGAGGTACAGACCTATACCCCCAACACAATACCAGTGTGCTAAGAGTATGTTGAGGGAGATGAAAGAGGCAGGGGTCATCAGAGACAGTTGTAGCCCCTGGGCAGCTCCAATAGTGTTTGTAAAGAAAAAGGATGGTACCATGAGAATGTGTGTTGATTACAGGAAAATTAACAGCATTACACATAAAGATGCCTACCCATTACCTAGAATTGAGAAATCATTGGCTGCACTTTAAACTGCTAATTACTTTTCCACCTTGGATCTCACTAGTGGGTATTGGCAGGTTCAGGTGGCAGAGGCAGACAAGGAGAAGACAGCATTTACCACTCCAATGGGTCTGTGTGATTTCAATTCTATGCCATTTGGGCTCTGCACTGCTCAAGGAACATTTCAACGGCTGATGGAGTGCTGCCTGGGACACATGAACTTTGAGACGGTCCTGTTATACCTGGATGATGTCATTGTGTTTTCCAAAACCTATGAAGATCATCTGGAGCACCTGACTGAAGTGTTTGAAGCTTTGTCCAATTTTGGTCTGAAGGTGAAGCCCTCCAAGTGCCACCTCCTGAAGCCCAAGGTGCAGTACCTCGGTCATGTGGTCAGTGCAGAAGGTGTGGCACCAGATCCTGATAAGGTCACAGTCATACGGGACTGGCCGAAGCCCAGCAACCTTCATGAAGTACGCCAATTCCTTGGACTGGTAGGCTACTACCGAAGATTCATCAAGGGCTTTACGGAAATAGCCACCCCTATGCAAGATCTCCTGGTGGGGCAGTCCAAGAAGACCAAACAGAAAAATTCCACCTTTAAATGGACTGAAGAGTTGGAAAGGTCCTTCACCAGATTGAAGATGGCTCTCACAGGAGACAAAGTTCTGGCCTACCCAGATTATGACAAACCCTTTGTGCTGTACACAGATGCCAGCAACGTGGGACTAGGAGCAGTACTGTCACAGGTACAGAATGGGAAAGAAAGAGTGATCTCCTATGCCAGCAGAAAGCTGCACCCCACTGAAAGGAACCCTGATAATTACAGTTCTTTCAAGCTGGAGTTCCTTGCCATAGTCTGGGCTGTCACTGAGAGGTTCAAACATTACCTAGCCTCTGCCAAGTTCACTATTTTCACAGACAACAACCCGTTGACGCATTTGGACACTGCAAAACTAGGTGCACTGGAACAGCGATGGATGGCTCGGCTATCGAACTATGAGTTTACCATCAAGTACCGGGCAGGGCACAAGAATGCCAATGCTGATGCGCTGTCCAGAATGCCTACCTACCAGAGGCAGGAGAAGACCCTGAGGCTCTTATAGAGATAGAGCTACCTCCCTTCCACCGGCCACTTGCGGCCCAGCGTGTTCAAGGAGTGAGAAACAGATGGTCTGGCTTGAAGGAGGTCACCCTGAACCCATTGCCCCATCAAGATTGGGCAGAAACGCAAGATAGTGACCCTGCAGTCCGCCTGGTGAAAGAGCTGCTGACGCGAGCTGACTCACGTCCAGAGTCGGATGCTCCTGAAGAAACTCAGCAGTTGTGGAAGGAGAGAGGCCGGCTGTTCATTTATGAAGGGAAGTTGTGTCGGAGGAGTATCAATGCCCGCACTCATGAGCTGGTTAGGCAGGTGATAGTCCCAAAGAGAGAGACATCAATGGTCCTGGAAGCATACGATAATGGAGCTGGACACTTCGGATGAAAGAAGTTGGAAGTATTGCTCCGAGAGAGGTTCTACTGGGCTGATATGAGGAAAGCCATTGAGAGGTGGTGCCGGGAGTGTGGACAATGTAACCTGCGCAGAAAGGATCGGGACAGCCAGAGAGCTCCTCTACAGCCAATCATCACCAAGCAGCCCTTTGAGTTGGTAGCCCTGGACCATGTGAAGCTGGTTCCAAGCCGGTCAGGCTACATCTATGCACTTACCATTGTGGACCACTACTCAAGATTCCTGGTAGTTGTGCCTGTCAAAGATCAAACTGCCAGGACAGCAGCCAGAGCATTCCAACAGCACTTCTGTAGACCACATGGGTACCCGGAAAAAGTGCTGACAGATCAAGGTCCAGCTTTCGAGGCAGAAGTGTTTCAAGAATTCTGTAACCTGTATGGTTGTAAGAAGATTCGGACAATGCCGTATCACCCACAGACCAATGGCATGTGCGAGAAGATGAACCAGGTAGTGATTGACCTCCTGAAGACTTTGCCCTTGGAGGAGAGGAATCTGTGGCCAGAGAAGTTGCCCGATCTGGTAGACCTCTACAACCATATCTCAGTGAACTCCACCAACTGTACCCCAGCCTATTTAATGAGAGCCAGACCTGGTTAGCTGCCTATTGACTTAGACATGGGAGTCCTGACACCTGAAGTAGCGTCACCAGATGCTGATTGGGACACGGAGAGGCAGCAACTGTACCGGAGAGTTCAAGAATGCGTGGAAAGGAGTCTGGCTCAGGCAAGGCAAAAGCAGGAGAAGCTTTACAATCAAAATGCACCTGCCGTTCCTTTGTCGCCGGGAGAGCAAGTCTTGAAAAGAAAGAGAAGATTGCACAAATTGGATGATCAGTGGGAAGCTGAACCTTATACTATTCTGCCCTCAAACTTTGATAATACTAAGGTATGCCTTGTGAGTAAAGATGGAGGAGAGACCTCAGCAGCGATATCAAGAGATCATTTGAAGTTGTGTCCTGACCAGTTGAAGGAAAGGAAAGAGGAACCAGATAACATCCAACCCATAGTGGAAGAAGAGAAGGTCAGCACAGTGCTTGGAGAATTTCCTGCAAATTGGACTAAAGTAAACGATGCTATAGTGGTGCCAGTGTTGATATTTCCTCAAGTGGTAGCACAAGAAGAAGTGACTCAAGAAAATCAGGAAAATCAGGTAGCAGATGCCACACCAGCAGTGGAGCCAGAGAACCTTTGCCCTGCCAGTGGTGAATCTGCCATACCCCTGGTGAGTCTAAGAGACTGTAGGAGAATGCTACCCAGTTTGCCCACACTAGCGTTACGCAGGTCTACCCGCACTACACAAGGTATACCATCCCTTAGATATCGCATATAGCAAAATAAATGTAAATGTTGAAATTGTGTATGTGTAAATATGTAACTGTTTTTCAAGCTTTTATGCCTACAGGTAACCTGTAAGAGTTCCTCTTTTGATTTTATCAGCTTTGTTTCATGGACACTGAACCACAGGACTTGTGTGTGGTCAAAAAATTTATTTGTAAATAATTTACCATTTGCCCAGGAATGGACCATGGACATTGATGCTGGACTTATCATAGGACCATTTTTGGAAACACTTGGTTTTTGTAACTTTTTCATTTTTAATCTTGTACAAATATCATTGTTCAATTGTTTATATGTTTCATGTTTTTGTTCAGCCCAGGAGTGCTGACTTGCACTAGGGGGGAATGTGGCTCCCCCAGGAGCATGGCCACCACAGTGGCTTTGCCTTCCTCCAGGGGAGGGTAATGCCAGGCTTGGAGGCAATGATGGGTCTCTCTCGCAGTCAATCCATACATGCAACACAGTTCCACTCCAGGCCTGTAGGGGGAACTCTGAACAAGGATTAAGGGGAGGAGTGTGCTCTGAGGGCCAGGAGGAAGGGGAAGTTAGTTAGTCTGCGGAGGGTGAAGTGTGCAGACATGTGGAGAGAAGCTGGAGGTTGAGCTAGGAAGGAGAGCTCCCTCAGCTTGAGAGAGCACGAACGGGAGCCTGGTCTCCACGGCTGTATGGATACTAACGGTCCTACAGCAGATACCAGAGGAGTAGGAGGCTGTAAATGCCCTATCCCATCTAAGACTTGAGGCACAACAGCAGCTTGGATAGAGAAAAAAAAAGGGCTTACCAGCTCACTTGAAAACAGCCTGTGGTGTGTGGGAGCAAGGAATCACGTCGTCTAGCGTGTAGTTACTCCAGAAAAAAAGAAAAAATTCCAGCTACTATAAGATCCATTTATTGAGTGAAAAGTAAGACAGAGTTCCCATGATAGTCTCTATTATGCGTTTCGAACACCCACACTGTGTTCTTTATCAAAAAACCCTGGCTGCGGCCTGCTCCGCGGCCGGCGCCGCGAGTGAACCAGAGACGGCCGTGGAGCAGGCCGCAGCCAGGGCCGAAGATGGAGCAGCGGCGACTGTCAGCAAGGAGGCCGCGGAGACAAACGGCCCAGCCTCCGCGGCGGACTGGAGCAAAGTCGCGGCAGCGGCAGGCCGAGACAGGTAGGCCGCTGCCAGGGTGTGAAGTGCGGCAGGGGTGGCCGCTGGTCTGCTCCGCGCCGGCAACGCGGGACGGGGCGCCGCCGAGCAGGGTGGCTCGGGATTGTTGGCAGAGGCGTCGGGTGGCCCAGCGAGGGCCGGGAAGTCATCCGGAGACGGGGACACTGGAGAGCGGGAGGCTGAGCGGGGAGGCCGAGGGCCGGTGTTGGGGCCCCGAGGCCTGTCTTGTGCACGGAGCATGGGGATGGGATCTGCCTGCGATGCCGCCGGCGAGGCCAGGGGAACGCTCACCTTCCCCGGCGCCACGGCTCCCAGCAGGCTTTCCCACAGCTCCTCCACCAGCCATGGATCTTCACCTCGCTGTCTGGCAGGGCCAGCCTCCAGGCCCGATGATTCCGCGGGGAGACTCCCTGAAGATTCCTTTGGTGGCTGTTCCAGCGGGGCCCGTCGTCGCTCCTCTGATGACAGCCAATGATCTGGAACAAAGTCTCAAATTTGTAATCCACAGGTGAGCAATTCAAGTCCTTTCAGGTTCTTTGAGGTACTTCTGTTGCAGGCTTGCCACTGAGGTTGTAGTATTAGCGGCGGCGATCCTGCCAACTACGCCAAATGTAAGTAGGGGCCCAGATTGGGGGGGTGGTCCACTGCTTACCATGTCCAGACGACACAGACACCAGGTGATGCAAAGACGAGACAGAGGCAGATTTAAGTTGTAACAGATCCGGGTTTATTGGCGGTCATCCTGACGACCATAGCCATGCACCGCAGTTCCTTTACAGTTCTCCATTTCCAGGCCCGGGTACCTTCACCTTTACTTCTGTTGAAGTGACGTCCCTTGCGGAGTTGGACCCCCATCAAACAGCAACAAAGTTTCCTGACATTCAGAAAATGAAAGTAATATCCCTTATTTTGTTGGTCATTACTAGGATGATTCCAACTACGAAGAAGAAGGGAGCTTAACTGTAAATTACCCTATTCCATGTAACAATTTACCACTGGGGCAAAAGAATGACCCAATTTTTCGCTCTAAATGACAATTGTGCAAAGTTAATATGGTAATTGTGCACTGCATAAAACACTGTATAAAAATTAACTTTTATTTCAAATGCCAACAAGTGTGTTAAAAACATGACCAAGTTCTGCGCTTTACCCTTTATGTACTCTACACTTGCTCTCAGCCCTCAGACAGAAAGTGAATAAACTGCTATTATACACATTTATACACTGAAGTGGTCTAATGGAGATTGACCTTGATAATTGACCACGTGGTAACCATAGTCAGTCTCCATTATCTAAGAACATACAGTATTGTAGTGTGGATTCATTATCTATTTTTCTGTTTTATTTGTTCAGCTTTCCAATGCTCGTGTGGACTTCTTGGCATCTACAATATTTACCTTGATTGGAATCATTAGCTTTTATCCATCCACAAACCTCCTAACACTTGAGTGGTCTTTTTTCATATACATGTTATCTTGTTCTTAAAGCACCAATTAGTTGCTCCAATGTTAACATTTATTATTTGTTAGACATGGATTATTAAAAAATAATGAACAGAGGTATATTCAACTACTGCCAGTGCCACTCCTGTGGCTCTTGCGAAGATTGTTCCAGTGCTCGACATCGCCTCTGAAAGACATGACTGTACCATTCTCATGTCCCACTATGGCGGAAACCTGTCATTGGCTGCATCAATCAATCAGGGGACAGGAACACTATTACATTATCCAAGAGAATCTGTCAGCAGGTTTTTTAGAACAGCATAATTTATAGAGATATATCAATACTAGTGATGAGCGAGTATATTCGTTGCTCGGGTTTTCCCGAGCATGCTCGGGTTTTCCCGAGCATGCTCGGGTGATCTCCCGAGTATTTTGGTGTGCTCGGAGATTTAGTGTTTGTCGACACAGCTGCATGATTTGCGGCTGCTAGACAGCCTGAATACATGTGAGGATTGCCTGTTTGTTAGGGAATCGCCACATTATTCAGGCTGTCTTGCAGGCGCAAATAGTATAGTATACTCGGTCATCACTAATCAATACATATCACAGCCCAAGAGTAAACTGGCTGGATATATAAAGTGAACACCGTATTTAATAATAAACTTTAATATTTTATTTAATAAACAACTAAAAACAATACACAATAAAAATTGATACCTCACAATGAAAAGGCAGAGAGCACAATTCACATAAAACCCAACATAAGTACACGTGCTTCTCACAAAATTAGAATATCAAAAAGTTAATTTATTTCAGTTATTCGATACAAAAAGTGAAACTCATATATTATATAGTCATTACAAACAGAGTGATTTATTTCACGTGTTTATTTCTGTTAATGTTGTTGATGATTATGGCTTACAGCCAATGAAAACCCAAAAGTCATTATCTCAGTAAATTAGAATACTTTATAACACCAGCTTAAAACATGATATTAAAATATGAAATGTTGGCCTACTGAAATGTATGTTCACTAAATGCACTCAATACTTGGTCAGGGCTCCTTTTGCATCAATTATTATTATTTATTTATATAGCATCATTATTTCCATGGTGCTGTATATGAGACGGGTTTAGATCAAAATACAAATATCACTTACAGTAAACAAACTAACAATGACAAACTGGTATATAGGGGAGAGGACTCTGCCCTTGCAGGCTTACATTCTACAGGATTATGGAGAAGAAGACAGTAGGTCGGGGGTTGCAGTAGCTCCGATGGTGTTGAGTTGGCCGTGTGGTCATTACAAGTTTTAAGCTTTTTTCAAGAGATGGGTTTTCATGTTCTGTTTGAAGGATCCAAATGTTGTGGATAAACCAGGCATGTTGGGGAACAGAATTCCAGAGGATGGGGGATATTTGGGAGAAATCTTGGAGGCGATTGGGTGATGAGTGAATAAGCGTGGAGGAGAGAAGGAGGTCTTGGGAAGACCGGAGATTATGTGAGGGAAGATATTGAGAGATTAGTTCAGAAATATACAGAGGAGAAAGGTTATGGATGGCTTGTTAAGTCAGTATTAGTAGTTTAAACTGGATACGCTGGGAAATTGGGAGCCAGTGAAGGGATTTGCAGAGAGGGGAAGTAGGAGTGTAGCGAGGAGAGAGATTAATTAGTTGGGCATCAAAATTAAGGACAGACTGGAGGGGTGCGAGAGTGTTAGAAGGTAGGCCACAGAGGAGGATTTTGCAGTAGTCAAGGCGGGAGATGATTAGGGCATGCACAAGCATTTTGGTAGAGTGAGGGTTGAGGAAAGGATGGATTCTGGAAATATTTTTGAGCTGGAGGCAACAGGAGGTGGTGAGAGCTTGGATGTGAGGTTTGAAGGACAGGGCAGAGTCAAAGGTTACTCCGAGGCAGCGGATTACCGGGACAGGGAAAAGTGTAAATTCATTTATTGTGATAGATAGATCAGGTAGGGAAGGTATGCGAGATGGAGGAAAGATAATTAGTTCAGGTTTGTCCACATTGAGTTTGAGGAAGCGAGATGAGAAGAAGGAGGAAATGGCTGATAGACACTCTGGGGTTCTGGAGAGCAGAGAGGTGACATCTGGGCCAGAGAGGTAGATCTGAGTGTCATCAGCATATAGATGGTACTGGAAGCCATAGGACTTTATGAGTTGTCCCAGGCCAAGGGTATATATTGAGAAGAGATGGGGTTCTAGGACAGAGCACTGAGGGACACCAACAGAGAGGGGGCGAGATGAAGAGATAGTATGGGAGTAGGAAACGCTAAATGTGCGGTTGGTAGGGTATGAGGAGATCCAGAATAGCGCAAGGTCTTTGACACCAAAGTAGAGAGGATCTGTAGTAGGAGGCAGTGGTCAACTGTGTCGAAAGCAGAGGATAGGTTTAGAAGGAGGCGTATAGAGAATTTCCTGTTAGCTTTGTCTGTTAGTAAGTCATTAGTAAGTTTGGTCAGGGCAGTCTCAGTGGAATGGTGGGGATGGAAGCCTGATTGTAGGTTGTCAAAGAGCGAGTTAGATGCAAAGTGAGAGGAAAGTTCAGCGTGGATGTGTTACTCAAGGAGTTTGGAAGCAAATTGTCGCAGCTGGACATAGTGCTCAGGTCAAAAGATGGCATTTTGAGGATAGGTGTGATTGTGGCATGTTTGAAAGCAGAGCGGAAGGTACCAGAAGTTAGTGATAGGTTGAAGAGATGAGTTAGGGATGGAATTAGTGTACTGGTAATATTTGGGAGGAGGTGGGATTGGATAGGGTCAAGTGCACAAGTGGTGAGGTGTGATTTGGAGAGATGATAAGCAAGCTCTCCTTCAGTGATTTTGGAGAGGAAAGTTATGAGGTTAGCGCATTGGTCTAGCATACAAAGGGATGGTGGTGGTCGGACAACAAAGACTTGCCTTGTTTGGTCTATCTTATTTTTGAATTGCGTGGCAAAGTCCTCAGCAGAGTCTAGATGTGCAAGGTTTCTGCGGGGGGTGCGCATGTTGCTGGACATGGGTGACAGGTGAGGAGGGCAGGAATGAGAAAGTGAGTAGATGGTGGTCAGATAGAGGGAGAGGGGAGGTTGTGAAGTTAGATAGGGAGCAGAGACGGGTGAAGACCAGGTCTAATGTGTGTCCGTCTGTGTGTGTGGCTGAGGAGGACGACTGAGTAAGTCCAAAAGATGAAGTAAAGGACAGGAGTTTGGAGGCTGCCGACTGGTGGGTGTCAATGGGGATGTTGAATTCACCCATGATGATGGTGGGAATGTCAGCAGAGAGAAAGTGAAGAAGCCAGGTGGAGAACTGTCAATAAAGGCAGTGGTCGGGCCCAGAGGTCGGTATATGAAGGTTGGAGGGGGAGTGGATGTGGACAGAGTGGACTTCAAAAGAGGGGAGGATAAGGGAGGGTAGAGGTGAAATTAGGTTAAAGGTACAGTTGGAAGAAAGAAGAAGGCCCACTCCTCCACCATGTCTGTTGCCAGGGCGAGGAATGTGGGTGAAGTGGAGCCCATCATAACATAGAGCAGCAGGGGAGGTTGTGTTGGAGGATGTCAGCCATATTTCGGTGAGGCCCAGGAAGGAAAGATTACTAGAGGTAAAGAGGTTGTGAATCACGTGGAGTTTATTGCAGAAAGAGTGGGCATTCCGGAGTGATCCAGAGAGAGGGAGCAGGATGGTGGCGTCAAGGACATGGATTTGAGGTGGGCGAATTTGGGTGTTTATATTGGGTTGGGAGCGATAGAAGGGGGTAATAATGGGAGGTATGAGATGTGGGGGTCAAGGATTGAGAGATATGTCACCAGTAGTGAGGAGAAGCAGTGAGAGACAAAGCAGCTGTGAGAAGGAGAGTGGGCAGCTTGTTTTGTGATTTATAAGGAGAGATCTGAGGTTGAGGAGTAGGTCAGCAGAGGAGGTCAAGTTGGGGGTGAGAGGGAAAGAGAGATTATTACTTGGTTAGAAGGTGCAGGAGTTTGCGGATAGCGAAGGAGAGTGAGGAGTAATGGAGCCAAAACTGTTAGAGCACATCTCAGCATGATGAGAGTAAGTGTGGAAGAATGAGAAAGAAATGTAGTACATTTAAGAACAGTGGTTAGGCGTATCTTCTGTTCACTTCTGGCTCATTTCTGGTGTATTTCTGCTGTATCCTTACAGGTCCTTCCTTATGGAGACAGACCAGGGTCAGACAGACCTGCAACTCCGTATTTATAATGAGCTAAGTGCACATGAAATAGGCCACGTGAGATCAGGAGGAAGGGGCAGCAGGGAGACTGATCACAGACACAGGAGGGGATTAATTAGAAGTCAGAATGGAAAATGCAAAAGGAAATAGATAAAAATGGACAGATAAAGCCAACTGTGTGTTAGCATCAAGGAATTAAGGTGAGAAAACATACAGGGAAGAAGAAAACAAGCAAAAAACAGTAATGGCAGACAAATACAGGGTGAGTGGGCTAAGGAAAGATGGGTGATGGTATTGCAGCCAGTGGACATACCAGTAATTGCAGACTAATACTGGCCCGGGTAAGACGCTTCTGGCGTTGTCTATTGGTCATGAGTGGCTTGACACAAGGAATTTGACACTTGTAGCCCATGTCCTGGATACATCTGTGTGTGGTGGCTCTTGAAGCAATGACTCCAGCAGCAGTATACTCCTAGTGAATATCCCCCAAATATTTGAATGGCCTTTTCTTAATAATCTTTTCAAGGCTGCGGTTATGCCGGTTGTTTGTGCACCTTTTTCTACCACACTTTTTCCTTCCACTCAACTTTCCATTAATATGCTTGGATACAACACTCTGTGAACAGCCAGCTTCTTTAGCAATGACCTTTTATAGCTTACCCTCCTTGTGGAGTGTGTCAATGACTGCTGTTGTGAGTTCATTTTCCCCTTCGTCACTGAGGTCTGGTGAACTCCCTATTCTGGTAAAGGAAGGTAATGAGCCTGATTATCAGGCACCTGAGCCTAATGAGGATGACTGGCTGAGTGGAGTCACGGACTGGATATAAGGCTGCCGACGCCCTTCTGCCCTGCGGGTGATTTCTCTGTGGACTTCTAGGACACCAGTCTGATTCCTGCTCCTCTAAAGCTAAGTTTTCTGTTTTGCCTGTTTGCATTTTTGTTTTGTTTTTTGTTTTCCTTGCTTTTCTTTATTCTGCCAATCCCTGCTGGGGTGAGCTGAATCTCCTTTTGCCTGTAGCTCTGTCTTCAGAATATTCCTGAGTACTGACATAGCTTTTTTGAAGCCTAGCGTCTTCAGGGCCTTTTTTTACTGTCAGTCTGTTGGCTCTTATTTTCATAGGGTTTTTCACGGATTGCAGACAGCAGCCTTCTTGTCCTTTTCTATCTAGTTAGTTTGGGCTCCGTCTTTGCTCAGTCTATCTTTCTGTCTGTGTTAGTATTTTCATCTTGCTTCACCGTCATTATATGTTGGGGGCTGCCTATTGCTTTGGGGTCTGCTCTGGGGCAGTTTAGATTTCCCCTTTCTTTCTTTAGGCCTATTTAATTCTCCGGCTGTGATCGAGGGGTCTAGGGCATCGTAGGAAACCCCCACGGCTACTGCTAGTTGTGTTGATAGGTTCAGGGGTCTGCAATCCGATAGGTGCCAAATTCTCTGGTTTTCTGGACTTAGCTAGCATTTCTGTTTTTGCCTCCTACGGTGACTCAATCATAACAGAATCACCCGCCATACCGCAGATCCTAGGGTACTCAATAGCAGGAAAGAATTGTGTTAAAAAAAACAAAAAAAAACAAAAAGGTGTGTGTATATTCTTTCCTCTATATCTCTGAGGCCGTAGTGGGAATTTTTTTTTCTCTCTCAATGGAGATAAAGCAATTGTCTGATCGTGTGGAGCAGCTCGCTGCGGAAGTGCGGGGAATTTCCGCCTACCTTGCTCGTTCGCATGCTGTTGAACCAAAGATCCCTACACCTGATGTATTTTTTGGGGAGCGATCTAAATTTTTGAGTTTCAAAAATAATTGTAAATTATTTTTTGCCTTGAAGCCCAACTCGTCAGGGAGCTCTGCGCAGCAGGTTAAAATTGTCATCTCTTTGCTGCATGGCGATCCCCGGGATTGGGCGTTTTCTTTGAAACCAGATGATCCTATTCTGACTAATGTGAACGCATTCTTTCAAACTTTGGGGTTGTTGTATGACGAACCTAATGCTATTGATCAGGCTGAAAAGACCCTGTTGGCATTGAACCAGGGTCGAGATTCTGCAGAGTTGTACTGTCAAAAGTTCCGAAAGTGGGCGGTCCTTACTACCTGGAATGATAATGCCTTGGCTGCTCTCTTTCGGAAGGGTTTGTCAGAAGCCGTAAAAGATACTATGGTGGGATTTCCTGTTCCCTCTGGTCTGGACGATTCTATGTCATTAGCCATTCAGGTTGATCGGCGTTTACGTGAACGCAGGATTGCACAAGAGGTGTTGCCACCGGTTGAACAGACGTCTGAACCTATGCAATGTGATAGAGTTTAGTCTAAGTCGCAACGTCAGGAGTTCAGAAGGCGTAATAAGCTGTGTTTTTTCTGTGGAGATGCCTCGCATATTATTTCTGTTTGTCCTAAACGAGAGAAACGCTTTGCACACACGTTTTCTGTTGGTGGTGTTCAACCTAAGTTTCTTCTGGCAATTACTCTGATCTGCTCCCTGTCCACATTTTCCGCCAGGGCTTTTGTGGATTCGGGAGCAGCGCTAAACCTAATGGACTTGGATTTTGCTAAACGTTGTGGATTTCCGATGACACCTCTGCAGACGCCTATCCCTTTGAGGGGGATTGATGCTACTCCTTTGGCTAAAAATAAACCTCAGTTTTGGACCCAGGTGGTCATGCGGGTCACCCCAGACCATCAAGAAAATTGCAGATTTTTGGTATTACATGGTCTGCATGATGCCGTTGTTCTGGGGTTTCCCTGGTTGCAAATTCATAATCCAGTTTTGGATTGGAAATCTGTGTCTGTGGTGAGTTGGGGTTGTCGGTGTGCCTTTAGTGAGGCTCCGGTTTTTTCCACCTCTCCTCAGTCGCATGATGTTCCTGACTATTTGGTGGACTTTTATGATGTATTTAGCGAGAATGAGTCTGCGTCCTTGCCTCCTCATAGGAGTTATGACTGTGCAATTGAACTAAGCCCGGGGTGTAAATTTCCCAAGGGTCGGCTCTTCAATTTATCTGTACCCGAGCACGAGGCTATGCGGTCCTATATTAAGGAGGCGTTGGAGAAGGGTCATATTAGACCATCCTCTTCACCCTTAGGTGCCGGTTTTTTTTTTGTGGCCAAAAAGGATGGTTCTTTAAGGCCTTGTATTGATTATCGTGCCCTCAATAAAATTACTATTAAATATCAGTATCCGTTACTCCTGATTTCGGATCTATTCTCTAGAGTTAGAGGTGCTTGCTGGTTTACCAAGCTTGACCTCAGGGGGGCGTATAATCTTATCTGCATTAAGCAGGGGGATGAATGGAAGACGGCGTTTAATACTCCGGAGGGACATTTTGAGTACCTGGTGATGCCTTTTGGGCTCATTAATGCCCCTTCTGTCTTCCAGTGCTTCATGAATGATATTTTCCGAGACTTTGTCGATACATTTTTGATTATCTATCTGGATGATATTTTGATCTTCTCCAAGGATTGGGATTCTCATGTGGAACATATTCGGACTGTGTTCCGGATCTTGAGGGAGAATTCCCTGTATGTCAAAGGATCAAAATGCCTTTTTGGAGTACAGAGGATTTCATTTTTGGGATTTATTTTGTCTCCATCAACTATTGAAATGGACCCGGCCAAGGTACAGGCCATTTATTATTGGGTTCAGCCAACTTCTTTGAAGGCCCTCCAGAAGTTTTGGGGTTTTGCTAATTTTTATCGGAAATTTATAGCAAAATTTTCTAGTATTGCCAAGCCATTGACTGATCTGACTAAGAAGGGTGCTGATGTGTTGAATTGGTCTCCTGAGGCTGTTGCTTCCTTTCAGGAGCTGAAGCGAAGATTTACCTCCGCCCCGGTTTTGCGGCAAACTGATGTCTCACTCCCGTTCCAGGTAGAGGTGGATGCTTCTGAGATTGGTGCAAGAGCTGTTTTGTCCCAAAAGGATCCTGTAACATCTAAAATGAATCCCTGTGCTTTCTTTTCCCGAAAGTTCTCTCCATCTGAACGTAACTATGATGTGGGGAATCGGGAACTGTTGGCCATGAAATGGGCATTTGAGGAGTGGAGACATTGGTTGGAGGGAGCTAAACATCAAGTTGTGGTCCTCACTTACCACAAGAATTTGATTTACCTAGAGTCGGCTAAACGCTTGAACCCTAGACAGGCTAGGTGGGCCTTGTTTTTTACACTTTTTGATTTTGTGGTCTCTTTTCTTCCTGGAACTAAGAATGTCAAGGCAGACGCCCTCTCTAGGAGTTTCTTTGCTGATTCTCCTGTGGTGACCAAGCCTGCTACCATCTTAGGCGAAGGGGTAGTTCTTTCTGCCATCTCGCCCGATTTGAGACTTGCTTTGAAAGAGTTCCAGGAGGACAAACCTGAGCGTTGTCCCAGTGGAAAGTTGTATGTTCCTGACCAGTGGAAGAAGAGAGTGATGTCTGAAGTTCATTGCTCTGCATTGGCTGGTCATCCAGGTATTTTTGGTACTAGAGATCTGGTGAGTCGCTCTTTTTGGTGGCCCACCTTGTCTCATGATGTCAGGAATTTTGTGCAGTCCTGTGGGACTTGCTCCCGGTCTAAATCTTGTTCTCGCTCTAGTGGGTTGTTGATGCCTTTGCCGGTCCCCAGGAGGCCATAGACCCATATTTCAATGGATTTCATCTCTGATATGCCGTTCTCTCAAAGAATGACTGTTATTTGGGTGATTTGTGATAGGTTCTCTAAGATGGTTCATCTTGTACCACTCCCTAAGTTGCCATCTTCCTCTGAGTTGGTGCCCCTGTTTTTGCAACAGGTGGTTTGCTTACACGGGATTCCTGAGAACATTGTATCTGACAGAGGAGTTCAGTTTGTGTCTAGATTTTGGAGGACTTTCTGTTCCAAGCTGGGAATTCAGTTGTCCTTCTCCTCTGCTTTTCACCCTCAGACCAATGGGCAGACAGAGAGAACAAACCAGACCTTGGAGTCGTATTTGAGATGTTTTATTTCCGCTGATCAGGATGATTGGGTTTCATTTTTGCCCTTGGCCGAATTTGCTTTAAATAATAGAGCTAGTTCTGCCACTTTGATGTCACCTTTTTTTTGTAACTTTGGGTTTCATCCTCGATTTTCTTCAGGGCAGGTGGAGCCTTCTGCCTGCCCAGGTGTTGACACTGTGGTGGAGAGAATGCACCAGATCTGGGACCAAGTGGTGGATAAGTTATCTCTCTCCCAGGAAAAGGCCCAGCGGTTTTCCAATCGACATAGGACCATTGGTCCCCAGTTTAAGATTGGTGATATGGTGTGGTTATCATCAAAAAATATTGCTATGAAGGTGTCTTCTCCTAAGTTTAAGCCTAGATTTATTGGACCTTACAAGATTTTGGAGATTATTAATCCGGTCTCTTTTCGTTTGGCTCTTCCTGTCACATTTAAAATCCATAATGTGTTCCATAAGTCCTTGTTGAAGAAGTTTGTTGAACCAGTTGTTCCTGGGGTGGCACCTCCAGACCCTGTATTGGTTGAAGGTAACATGGAATATGAGGTAGAGAAAATACTGGATTCCCATCTGGTTAGACGGAGACTCCAGTATGTGGTTAAGTGGAAGGGTTATGGTCAGGAGGATAATTCCTGGGTCTCTGCCTCTGATATTCATGCCAAAAGATTGGTGCGTGCATTTCATCGGGCTCACCCTGATCGCCCTGGTGGCGTGGTTGAGGGTTCGGTGACCCCTCCTCAAGGGGGAGGTACTGTTGTGAGTTCATTTTCCCCTTCGTCACTGAGGTCTGGTGAACTCCCTATTCTGGTAAAGGAAGGTAATGAGCCTGATTATCAGGCACCTGAGCCTAATGAGGATGACTGGCTGAGTGGAGTCATGGACTGGATATAAGGCTGCCGACGCCCTTCTGCCCTGCGGGTGATTTCTCTGTGGACTTCTAGGACACCAGTCTGATTCCTGCTCCTCTAAAGCTAAGTTTTCTGTTTTGCCTGTTTGCATTTTTGTTTTGTTTTTTGTTTTCCTTGCTTTTCTGTATTCTGCCATTCCCTGCTGGGGTGAGCTGAATCTCCTTTTGCCTGTAGCTCTGTCTTCAGAATATTCCTGAGTACTGACATAGCTTTTTTGAAGCCTAGCGTCTTCAGGGCCTTTTTTACTGTCAGTCTGTTGGCTCTTATTTTCATAGGGTTTTTCACGGATTGCAGACAGCAGCCTTCCTGTCCTTTTCTATCTAGTTAGTTTGGGCTCCGTCTTTGCTCAGTCTATCTTTCTGTCTGTGTTAGTATTTTCATCTTGCTTCACCGTCATTATATGTTGGGGGCTGCCTATTGCTTTGGGGTCTGCTCTGGGGCAGTTTAGATTTCCCCTTTCTTTCTTTAGGCCTATTTAATTCTCCGGCTGTGATCGAGGGGTCTAGGGCATCGTACGAACCCCCCACAGCTACTGCTAGTTGTGTTGATAGGTTCAGGGGTCTGCAATCTGATAGCTGCCAACTTCTCTGGTTTTCTGGACTTAGCTAGCATTTCTGTTTTTGCCTCCTACGGTGACTCAATCATAACAGACTGCCTTCTGGACATCTGTCACGTCAGCAGTCTTCCCCATGATTGTGGAGCCTACTGAAACAATTTAAGGGACCTTTTTAAATGCTTAGGAAGCCTTTGCAGGTGTTTTTTGTTATTTATTCTAATTTACTGAGAAAATGACTTTTGGGTTTTCATTGGCTGTAAGCCATAATCATCAACATTAACAGAAATAAAGATTTCAAATAGATCACTGTTTGTAATGAGATTCACATTTTATATTGAAGAACTGAAATAAATTAACTTTTTGATGATATTCTAAGTTGGTGAAAAGCACCTGTATATTCATGGCAACAAAATGAGAATAGATATATCATGATCATTTGATAGCTGTCATAGACAGGCATTAAAGTCAAAGATTTCAGCTAGTGTTCTGAACATAGTTACCTGGATAAATATAGAAACGCAGATTGCAGAGGATGTTTATGGATTAGGTCCTGTGTCCCTCTACCCGACACGTGTTTCATGCCACTTCTTCAGGGGGCAATCTGGATCTAATCCATCCAACCAACTGGAAAAGTAAAAATAACATTTTGCTTGAATTAAAAGTTAAAAGTCACTTATGAAAATTAAACTCGGGAAACATAAAGTTGTACTATGCATTTCGAACTTACATGAGTCTTTAATCGTAGCCTGTCTTTTTAAATTTGTGTGTAGTACAAAATGTCAGTCTTGATGAATGGGAGCCTAAAAGGCCATTTAAAAAATAAAACTTTCAAAAGGGAAAAAAATTATACGTGAAGTATAAAAGTCCTTATTAAATAACAATATACTTTAGCTGGTTCAATTACGGCCTTAGGATTTGTGCACACAATGTCTTTTTCAGGCACACTCTACCTAGAACATGCCTAAAAAGTGCTTAAAAATGCCCAAAAAATGAATATTTGCACAGCAATGTAAAAGCAACTTGTTGTGTATATCGTCAGTCTTTTAACTGCTTGAGACTTTGATAGCTGTGAAGCAGCTAAAGAGTGGTTTAGAAGTGTCTGTGAAGAGGTTGAAAGCCACCATTATCTTATATATAAAATAATAATCATAAAAAACCCATCCAGCGACAAAAGGGATGTAAAACACATCAAAGAAGAATTTGGAACACTGGTGTTGTTTTTCCGGAAGCTTCTTCTCCATCAAAATCTATTTGTCTATGTCAATGTCTAAAGGACGTCTGCGCATACCCAAAGATGGACCATGGCCAGGAGACATGAACTCCTGCGTGTAAAATGGATTGAGCCCCAATAATTATTTTCCTTTTATGAAAAAAAAAAATTGTCATCTGTAAGGAATGCTTTATGATGATGAATGAACAGAAAACTAAGCCAAGAAATGACTTTCATGCAGATTTGTTGATGATAATGTTATTCGCCCAGGATGTATGAATCATATGGCAGTCATTGTTTTTTATGGATTTTAGTAAATCTTAATGGAAGATGGCAGCAATAATTATAATTTCCTTTTCTTGTAAAAAAAAATAACTCCCACACAAAGAATATATTTGTTGTAGATGTTTTACGTGCTGGCAGGAGAGATGTTATGACTGTGATAACACTTTACTTCGAGTCCATAAAATAAGATGTAAATGGCAGATACAAACTATTATATTTGTGTGATAAGCCATTAAAAGAAATCTGCCCAGCGTCAGATCTTTCGCGTGTGCTAATTTGTATGCAGTCATGTAGTGTAGATATCACCCAATAATACATATGACTTACAGCTAGAAGCAGTTCAGAACATTTTATAATAGTAATATTAGCAATAAAGAGATCACCATATGCTTTTAGAAAAATTCTTTGTATGGGTTTTGACTTGGAATCTGAGGTGGCAAGAGTTGATGGCAATAAACAATTACCAATCGCTAATGGTTCCAGATTCCAGTCGTTCTGTTTAATCAGAGTATTAAAGGAGTGGTCTGAAGCTAAATTTTATTTTCATCCTAACTATTTAATGCCATAATCTATTCTTTTTTTTGAACACATCCTTAATTAAAAATTCCTTATCCTTCCTTAACTACACGAGAGGGAGAGAAAGATTGAGAGTTTTATCTCCAGAACCAAAGTTCAGGACTAAAAATTTGGAATAAAGTTCGGGAAGCAGAACCCCAACTTTCACGGGTCTGCTCATCCCTACCTCTGACACTTTGAGAATCCCAGCATGTGATTGCTTACTCAAATAAAGCACCATCAGGGGAAAAAGCTGCTCACTGCCGCAGCCTCTGCCCCTCCCTGAGATGAAGTATCTTCAGTGACCTCCATTTCAGAGTCTGGACTGGTCCCTACTTTACTGAGCATGCATAGGTTGTCAATACCAACTTATGCTCAGTAGATTCTTGTAACTGTGCAATACTCACAGTGTCAGTGCACTCTCTTGCCAGCTCAGACCAGAAGTAACGAACTGGCAGGAAAGTGCACTGTCAGTGTGCGTTGTCAGAATACAACATCGGTCTTGCAAGTGATGACAATAAATAGATAGACCTTTAGAATTAAAATTCATTTGTCTTTCTGATCACTACTTTAAATTGATGTTAGTTGGAGTAACATGCATCTTTAATTAATACCTTAGAGAGAATCTTTCAATGCTTTTTTCATGTTGGCTGAAAAGCAGGATAAAACATATTTTCATGTTTTAACTTCTCATCTCAGTTGTGGAAATATTGGCTTCTAAAGTTTATACAAGATGCTAATTCCCATTCATCCAAAGGGGCATTAACAGAGATTCCACTCTAGGGTTGTTTACTTTTTACCATGTATGATGTTGACCAATCATAAGCAGGCAGCGGCATGTGAGGTTCACAACAGACTTTTTCATTCTGATCTGGTAAGACTGATATGTCTAACCTTATCATACTGAGATCTGATATTACAGCACTGGGAGAGGAGCGCTGTGTTGAATTCATTACATACTGCACGTTTCCCACATACAACGCGCTGGATTTATTCCAGGTGTCGGATTCAGGGTATTATTCTGTAGACCCTGGCGCAAATTGAAGATGCTGGAAGAGCCAAAGAAAATGCTGATCTCACAGAGAAAGAACAGAATAGGAGTCTGTGGTTACAGAACAGGTAAGTAATGAAATGAATTTTTTAACCTCTTTTTCTGTCTCTCCTGAAATTGGTATAAAGCCAACTGTGAGGGACGAGGGAAAATCCATTTTGGATTATAAGTTCCGGACATCTCTGTCCACTCCTGGAATGTGCCCCCACCCTTGCGTTCCCCCAGGCCATAAAAGGCTATGCAATGTTTTCCTTAATTAAAAATCAAGGAAAAAGCTCTTTGAAGCTCAGGTCCCCACTAATTAGCACAAGGGTGCGAACTCGTGTGCAGGTGCAGCAAGCTGGCTCCCTTTGTGTGACCAAGCACATGGAGACCTCGTGGCACAATAAGGCACAGCAAGGCTCTGAGTTATTGAATCCAGAAAATGACCTATGATAACAGAATGCCCCAGCGGAAGGAGGAAGCCACAGCGAAACGCGCGTCGGGGCATTTGCGCTTTGGATTGGGCTTTTGGCATGGGTAAGGATGGACTTGGGTCATACATTATATAATGAGCTACTGCATACTGATTGTTACTGAGCAGAATTTCTGTGGATGTGTTAGTACTGGTATATCCTGTTCAGTGTGACTTGTGGGATGATTTTTGATTACCCCCTCCTTGCTCTGGCCTATTTTTACTGTTTACATATATGCATGTTAATTGGCTGTATTATGCTGCTTTAAATCGCACTATGCACTTTAGCAATTGATGTCTATTTACATTTATTATGACGCCCTCCATGGCATTATGGTTGTATCATTGCCCGCTTGTACCTTATTACGCTAATTTTTAGCATCATTTTTTGATACAAATATTATTGTTACACTTAATAAAGACAATTTGCACTTTTTATGAAAGCTTGTCTTTTGATTATTGAATGTTTTGGAGTACATTGTTGTTAATGGGATCAAATAAACTCTCTGTCTATTAGATGGTTTTCATAACACAGTAATTGCAACTTATCTATACCCTACCTTACCTACTGCACTCCTGACTGTAAACTTGTATATTTGTTCTTGTAAATATATCTGTATATATCTAGTGAGCCTTTTCGGCGACTAAATAAAAAATTAATCTTGGGCTGCTCTTTTATCTCTATACACGAATCCCCACATCTGCAAGCTCCGTTAGTCAATTATATGCTACCCAGGTTGGTTACTGACCTGATATAAGCCTGTTGTCAGATGGGGCTTATTTCGAACGAGGAACTGGTGGCAGAATACCTTACTGTGTTAGTGAGGAACTCTGGCAGTAACTTCCGGGACGTTTATATTATATATATATATATATATACATATATATATATATCCCCAGCCTGGATTGGTGATGTATATCCCCCATCACTGGGAGCGCCTCAATAACTCGTACCTATAAAGGAAGCCTTTCCAGCAACTATTTGCCACCCTCGGTGCAGTTCCCTGATTGACCTGGGTCAAGTGCTGGCGCCAGAGAAACGATCCCTGCTGGTTCCTTCTCTCCCCTCCCCCGAGGTGAGCAAAGTCGACCCCCCCCTTACCCTGTGAGATCCGTCACATCACCATTTTGCTGAATTTGCTGGGAAAAAAAAAATCACATTTCAGGAAAATCTAATTTTTTTTATAAAATTCAATGAGATTACAATTTGCCTTAACCTGCTTTGTTCAACTCTAGTGATAACTTCCAACTTTGGGAATAGTTTTTTAGTGTCCTGACTGTAAGAATTCAGTATTAGGCTATGTGCACACGCTGTGGTTTTTGCTGCGGTTTGGCCTGCGGTTTTGGCCCTGCGGAACCGCAGCAGTTCCGCAGACATGGTACAGTACCATGTAACCCTATGGGTTTTCAAAACCGCAGTGCTCATGCTGTGTTTTTTTCCACGCGGTTTTGCTGCGGTTTATAAACCGCAGCATGTCAATTGTTTCTGCGGATTCCGCTGCGGTTTCACACCTTTGACATAGTAGAGGTGTGAAACCGCAGGACAAACCACAGCAAAACCGCAGGTCACTTTACCTGCGGTTCCAAAGGGAAAAACCCGCAGGTGATTCTGCAGTGTGTGCACATGGCCTTAGGGCTCGTCCAGATGACTGTATAACTCGGACGAGTCCTCATTTTTTACGGTTAGCACTCGTCCCCAAGTTATTCAATGAGGCAGTGCACATGACCAATATGCTTCTGACAACTGGATCCCACTTAGCCGCTCAAGTCTATGGGTCCGTGAAAAAAAAAAATCAGACTGCACTCGGATGACATTTTCATGGACACACTCAATGAGGAACATGGAGAAACTTTCTTTTTTTCTCTACCTCCACTTTGATAATAGTGTAATTGACATAAATGGCCAGATTATTCCGGATGGAGAACATACGGTCGTGTGACCCTAGCCTTATAGTGGACGTTTTTAACAGCGATTACACTGCAGCATGATTTTTCGAAAAATTGAGCACATTTACTTCACAGAATGTTGGAATGAATGGAATAAACTTCTTACTTGATTTTATCTGCTTGGAGAATAATTAAAAATCCTTTAAAAGAAAATACTTGTTTTGTGCTCAGTTTCAATGGCCACTGAAAACTGGCTTTATGTGCTTAGAAACAAAATGCAAAGATGAAAAGAGACTCTACAATTGTCTGTAATGTTCCAAACATTTCAGAACTATTTAATAATGTTCCCGATTCACAATCTATCAACAGATAAAATGCTGTTTATATGTTAAAATTCAATACCCTTATACAGAGAGTTGTCCGTCACCTCTGAGATGTTCCTCAAGAACGATGGCAAAGAAGAGATCCTTTATTATTCCTCCATATGCCTCCAATTTCCGTTACATTTTTTCCTTTCAGGTTCCGTCGAAACCTGAAAACAAATTACTGTAACTTGCTCCATCGATTGCTGTATTTGCAAAATTATTCTGCCATAGATGCTTGCAGCTAAGGCGAGACTAGATCTGTACACAGGGTTGGACTGGCCCACCAGAGAACCGGAGAATCCTCTGGTGGGCCTTGGCTTCTCCTTCAGAAGAGTTCATAGTGCAAACCCTGCAGTTGCTATGGGGTTCTTCAGTAGAGGAGAAATGTGGGCCCTCAGAATCAAATCCTCCCATGGGCCCAACATTCTCCAGTCTGACACTGTCTGTACACACAGCATGCTGATAGAGGGTGGTACGAAGATGGAGGGTGGTAGAAGTATTCCTCTTCACACCAATTTTATTCAGTATCTATAATATAACTGGAGATGTGTCCTTCTGTCTAAAGCTTCGATGCCTGTGCAGTGTGGCGCCAGCCCCTATGTCTGCTGGTTGTGTGTCATCAGATACACATCCAGCTGAAGTGTATTGCAACGCTCAAGTTTGCCAGGTCCATGCGCCGCAATACATGCTGCTAGCCAATCAGAGGGCAGCAGCTGACGTTGGCATGCACGTGACTGGTCACATGTAGGGATGAGCGAGTAGTAAAATACTCGGACTCGCTGTACTCATTACGAGTAGCTCCTAATACTCGGGTACTCGCAACGAGTAGCGAGTCCATTGTAAGTCTATGGGGAATGCGAGTAATGGGCTGTGTGCGTGTGTGTGTGCAGGACCGTGCGGGGACTGTGCTGGACTGTGCGGGGACTGTGCCGGGCTGTGCGGGGACTGTGCCAGACTGTGACGAATATTGCGAGGCGAGTCGTGAAATTTACTAACAAGGATTCGAGTACTGCGAGTACTGCATTACTCGTCGAGTACCGCATCCTAACGAGTATACTCGCTCATCCCTAGTCACATGGCAGTGAAGTCATGCATCCCATTTGCTAGGACGCTGAAGTGAGCTGCTGGCTTCTGAAGAAGATGATGCACTGCAGGGAAGTGAGGAGTGGTGAGTAGGAGTGTTTATTATTTCTTTTCTATCTATTGAACAACAGCAGCACAAGCAGGATGGGGAAGCAAGTTTCAGGATGGGGGAGCATATATCAAGATGGAGAGGCATATAACAGGATGGAGCCATATACCAGGGTGGAGGGAGCATATTCCAGGATGGGGGACATATACAAGGATTAAGTACATATACAAGGATGGGGGACATATATCAGGATGGGGGACATATACAAGGATGGAGGGAGCATATACCAGGATGGGGGACATATACCAGGATGAAGGGCGCATATGCATATACCAGGATGGGGGGAGCACATACCGGGATGCGAGAGCATATACCTGGATGGGGGAGCATATACCAGTATGGGGACATGCACCAAGATTGGGGACCATATACCAGGAAGGTGGACCATATATCAGGATAGGTGACATATTCCAGGATGGAGAGACATATCCCAGGATGGGGGGAGTGGGTCGCCCTCCCAGGACTGTGGGGTACTCGGTACCGGGCCGGTGTCAGGGGGATGTGTCAGCAGCGGTGACCCGGTCCGTGGCCCTGGGTGCCCAAGCAATGGGGAGATGTAGTTAATGGTAGGATAGTTCGTGACGCCACCCGTGGTGTTTGGCAAATAGGATGTTAGGCCAACGCTGCATACAGATCCGCTGGGACTGATGGTATGTGCAGCTTAGATGGTAAAGCTCCCCACAGGTGGAGCTGTAGCCCCAGGGCAGTGTAGATGTAGCTGGCACGGGGATGTAGCAGTGCCGAAAGCGTAGGGAACAGACAAGACACAGCGGTTGTAGTTTCTGTACTTTTACTGAGTATATGCAGTCCAGAGTCCTGATTACAGATGGTATTGGAGCAGGTCAGCCTGGAAGCAGATCGGGATTCTCTCTCAGCAGAAGGGCTGTGCAGTCTCCTTCCTAGCGCTTTGTAGTGTGAAGCACTCCAGTACTTAGTTACTCTTTAATGCCTCTCTTCAGATGTTCCTAGAACTTTACTTGTATGAAAGACAGCTGTAGCCTCTCTCGGGAACTCCTTTTCTGAGTCCTGGCTCACTAATCAATTGCTGTTGTGTCCCTAGTCTTTGCTGGGAGCATGGCATTTACAGCCTCCTGCTCCTCTGGTATCTGTGGTAGGACCGTCAGTATCCGTACCACCGTGGAGACCAGGCTCCAGTTCTGTGCGCTCTCAAGCTGAGGGATCTCGCCTTCTGCAGCTCAACCTCTCTGCTTCGCACCTCCCATCTGCACACTTCACCCTCCACAGACTATCTGATCCTTCTTCCTCCTGGCCCTCAGAGGACACTCCTCTCCAGAATCCTGGTTCAGAGTTCCCCCTCCTGGCCCGAAGTGGAACTGTGTTGCATGCATTAGGTTAACTGCTGAAGAGACCCATCACTGCTTCCAAGCCTGGCATTACCCTCCCCTGGAGGAAGGCAAAGCCAGTGTGGCGACCATACCCCTGGGGGCGCCACAGGAGCATATACCAGGATGAGGTGAGCATATACCAGGATGGGGACATGCACCAGGATGGGGGACCATGAACCAGGAAGGGGGACCATATATCAGGATGGGTGGCATATTCCAGGATGGAGGGACATATACCAGGATAGGGGACATATATCAGGATGGGGGGAGAATATACCAGGATGGGGGAGCATATACCAGGATGGTGGAAATATGCCAAGTTGGTGGAGCGTACACAAGGATGGGGAGGCATATACTTGGATGGGGGACCACATACCTGGATGGTGGACATATACCAGGATGGGGACTATAAACCTGGATGAGGACTATATAACAGGATGGAGCATATACCAGGATCTGGGGACATATACCAGGATGGAGGACATATACCCGGATGGGTGGAGCATATACCAGGAAGAGGGAGCATATATCAGGATGGGTGACATGTACTAGGATGGGCTGAGCATATACCAGGATGGTGGAGCATATACCAGGATGGGGGACATATACTAGGTTAAGGGAGCATATACCCGGATGGAGTAGCATATACCAGGAAGGGGGACTATATATCAGGATGGGGGAGCATATACCAGGATGGAGGAGCATATACCAGGATCTGGGGACATATACCAGGATGGAAGACATATACCAGGATGGGTGGAGCATATATCAGGAAGGGGGAAGCATATTCCAGGATGGGGGACATATACTAGGTTAAGGGAGCATATACCAGGATGGGGTAGCATATACCAGGATGGGGGAAGCATATACCAGGATGGGGGAGCATTAACCAGGATGGGGTAGCATATACCAGAATGGGGGGAGCATACACTAGGATGTGGGGAGCATATACCAGGTTAGAAGAACATATACCTGGATTGGGAAGCATATAGAATGGGGATGGGGACATATACAAAAATTGGGACCATATATCAGGATGGAGGGACATATACGAGGATGGGGGAGCATATTCCTTTATATCTGCAGTCTGGCAACCCTGCCTCCATCTGTGACTGTACTTAGTTGGCCCTGCCTGCTCATTGTTGGCTCTGCCTGTTCTGCTGCCTCCATCTTCTTTCTTCTTTCCTGCCTGCTCTATTGAACAACAGCAGCACAGGCAGGATGGCGGAGCATTTATCAGGATGGGGGATCATATCACATGATGGGGTCATACACAAGGATGGGGGACATATGAGCTTATCTGCTTTGGCCAAAATAGTAACTAATACCCCATATCTATTTATCTTTTGGCACTTTTTATCATTTTTGCAGGATGCAGCTAGAGCCCTTCATGTTGGCTTGGTTTTTCTGTGTGATGCATGTATACAGTGCTGAGCAGCCCGCCTGTTAATACTATGGGCGTCATCTATAGGCCGCTCAGACACTATGCATCACACTTATCAGTGTGACTTATGTCTTATGCAAGCCTTATTAGTGTGCATTTTTTCCACTAGGCAGCCAGACCTTGATGGGTTACTGGCTGTCTTCATCAGTGGAATGCACCTGTGCTGCCCCAGCCTTTATCAATGGGGCTCTGCTGCTTCCTGCCAGTGCATCAGTCAGGGTTTGGTGAGTTACCTTTCAAATGATGTATTTTTGTAATTTTGGGGGACATATACCTGGATGGAGAGAGCATATACCAGAATGAGGGGCAGCAAATACCAGGATGGAGGGATATACAACTGGATGAGGGGACTTATACAAGTATGAGGGGAGCATATACCAGGATGGGGAACATATTCCCAGATGGGGGGAGCATATATCAGGATGGGGGAGTATATACCAGGATAGGAGAGCATATACTAGGATGGGGGGAGCATAGCATATACCAGGATGGGGGAGCATATACCAGAATGGAGGTGCATATACCAGGATCTGGGGACATATATCAAGATGGGTGACATATACAAGGATGGGGGAGCATATTCCACGATGGGGGACATATACCAGGATCTGGGGACAGTATATCAAGATGGGGAGCATATTCCACGATAGGGGACATATATATCTGGATGGGGGGAGCATATATCAGGATGGGGTAGCATATTCCAGGATGGGGGGAGCAAATACCAGGATGGAGGAGTACATACCAAGTTGGGGGAACATATACCTGGACTGGGAAGCATATACCAGAATGGGGACAAATAGAAAAATTGGGACCATATATCAGGATGGAGGGACATATACCAGGATGGTGGAGCACATTCCTTTATACAGTATCTGCAATCTGGTAACCTGCCCCTGTATGTAACTGCAATTTGTTGCCCCTGCCTGCTCTCTGTTTGCCCTTCCTGCTCTGCTGCCTCCATCTGCTCTATGCTGCCCCATCTGCTCTGTGAGTTGTTTTTTCTAAACTAAAACCTCTGTATTCAAGTGGTTAAATTGTGTTGGCACTTTGAGATAAATAAGTGGATTTTTAATTGCAGTTTTGGGCACTTGATCTCTAAAAGTTTCGCCATCACTATTGTAGTACATTACTTTAATAAAATGGTGCCGGAGTCAGTGCGTGCGCATACCGCAATCTCCAGCACCATTTTATTGAAGACACTGTATATGGAAATTCACAGGCAGAGTATCTTAAAAGATGGAGTAAAAAAAAAAAAGGAACCAACTAAAATGCTCACCACCTGGGTGTAGAACGGGTTCAAAAGCTAGTGGCTGTATTTCAGTGTATAGCAAGATATTGGGGGAACTGCATTCCTGTGACACCAATATGCAAAACAAATCATAAATAGAAGTCCATCTTCTTTATAACCCAAGTGGAGACCAATGGGTAGTAGAGTATATACTGTATGGCAGCTTTTCCAGATTGGTGTCTCAAAAATGCAGAATACAAGTGACTTCAGGTTTGTGCAGCTGGTCATACTCATGCAGAATGGGGTCACTCAGCTTTTCCTACCACATCCATTCAACAATATAGATTTGTGAGTATGCTTTTTCATCCATGGCCTTGACCTGGGCTGTTGGTATAAGATGGGTGCTCTAAATACATACAGAACTTAAGCTTCAACATGTAGGTCAGCTGATATAGCCTACTGTAAAGTGATGAAGACCTCAGGATCTAAGCTTTGGGCAGGGTTGTTTGGAAGCCTGAGATGCCAAGGAGAGGTGACCCTGGGTTTGGGCAACTCTCTAAGTTTGGTACTTTGCAAGCACTTAAGTTTAGTTCAGTTCACCTACTGTATATTTGATCAGCCTACTGGAAAAAACATTTTGAGGAACTTTTTAATACTCGGGGTGGATGTCTGGCCTGTATTCACAGCGCCCATATCTATTTTGTATCACTATGTTCATTGTGTGCGTTTGTTTGTCAAAATCACACATCGGTATGACAATTCTAAGATCTAGGAAGGTGGTCATCAGCTTCCTCACCCAGTGTAACCCCTTCTTTAACTGAGGCTTTTGAACAATTCTAAAAGTCCAAGCCTTGTTTAAAAGCTGTTATAGTGTCTTCCATTACTACCTCCTGTGGTAGGGCATTCCACAGTCTGACCGCTCTAACTGTAAAGAACCCGTAATGAATGCTGTTATGAATGGGTCATCGAGGAGGATAGCAGGCCCAGGCTAAGCCACAGAAAACCAGAGAGGTTGGTAACTAAGCAGATTGCAGACCCCTGATCCTGTCCACACAACTAGCAGTAGCCGTGGAGTGTACCTTCTATGATCCTAGATGCCTCGGCACAGCCAGAGAGCAAACTAAGCCTAAAGCAAGAAATGGGAAATCTAAACTGCCCCGGAGCAGACCCCAAAGGAATAGATAGCCTCCAAACATATATTGTCGGTGAGACAAGATGAAAACACAAACGCAGGCAGAAAAATAGACTGAGCAAACGATGGGGCCCACACTGACTAGACAGGACAGGAAAGGAAAGACACTGTCTGCAATCATGCAAAAAAAACAGCAAAAAGTTCAACACGTCTGATGCACAAAAGCACTGTAGTCGCACAACTTCGCCCCCACTATATCAGCACTTTGGTATATTCTGAAAGCAAAGCAAAAAAGAGACCAATATAACAGGGGACAAAACAAACTGGCACATGCAGTAACATATGGGCGGTGATTCAGCACAGCCCCAGCCGGAGCTGGCAGACCCGCACAAAGCAGAGATAGACAAAACCAGATCAAATGCAAACAGAATAGCAAATGAACCACTTAGCTGAACATGCAGGGAAAGAGCAGGAGACATCAGACCTCAGAAGGCACAGGAAGAAAATCACCAGCAGGGATAGAGGGAGTCGGCTGTCTTAAATCCCAATCAGAAACCCCAGATCTCCAATCGTCTTCCTCATTATCAGGTGGCAAGCCTCTGTCAATCAGATCAGCTCCACTACCTCCAGTAACCACCAGAGGGAGCCCAGAAAGAGAACTCGCAACCCCTCTGTTAATCTGACAAGCTCCACTACCTTTAGTAATCACCAGAGGGAAGCCAGAGAGAGAATTCACAACAGAATGCCCCCTGGTCCTCAGTAAGGTCTTTGGAAGGAATAAGTCATGAGAAAGTGTTTAATACTGACCACACATATATTTATACATGTAAATGAGATCCCCTCTGAGACATCTTTTTTCTAAGCTAAACAAGTCCTACTTTACCAACCTCTCCTGATATGAGAGGCCTTCTATCCCTTGTAGTAATCTAGTTGCCGCCTTTGAAATGGCTAACTTCTGAATATCCTTTTTAAAATGTGGTGCCAAAAACTGGATGCCATACTATAGATGTAGCCTCACCAGTGATTTATAAAGAGGTAATAATACGTTGGGATTGCAGGATTTTATCTCTGTTTTTATACATCCTAAAATCTTAAAATCTTATTTGCTTTTACAGCTGCTGCCTGACATTGAGTGCTGCTGCTCAGTTTACTTGTAACTAGAATACCTAAGTCCTTCTCTTGATCTGCAGTCCTGAGTAGCATACTCTCACTTAATGTATAAATGCAGCAATAGGATTACTCCATCCTATGTGCATTACTCTACATTTATCTTTACATTGTTGCCAGTCTAATGCGTATCAATGGCAGATGATGTTGGGGAAGAGAAGACTTCATGCTGTTGCATCTCCAATGGAAGATTCGTTTATTCTCCTGGAGGTCAGACTCTATCATAGTGAACACAGGAACGTTTGGCCAAGCTGAGTGCTCCTGTGGGAGAGTCAGGGGAAATAGCTGTCAGACATATGATTGTTGAATTGTTGGATGAACCATCTAATGTTTGTTGGGGTCTTAAGCTTCAGTGAGGGGATGTCATCTATTTCTGACGCTTGCTGTGGTCTTCTGGTTTGAGAAGCTAACTCTGAAAGCAGAAGGGCTTTAATAAACCTTTCCTCATCCCTCCTTATTTCAGAAATAGCTTACGATAGACTTTATAGTGCGGCACGTTGCTTTTTTGTTGCACTTGGGAGAGCACACTGTTGGAAAAATGAAAAAAGCGACTTGCTACAATTACAACTATAGACATGAGGTTCAAATGATTACATATTGATTCAAAATTAACCTAACGTGCCCCCAGTCATACAGTACAAGTGTATTGAAAATCTCAGTGTTTACATGTATAGAAATGAAGACTTGAAATTAATATAAAATTGCTGATGATTGATGAACATAAATTACATGCAAATGAAGTCAAACACAGCACCGGTAGAATTGAAGCTCGTTTTACATGGAGAGAAAAAATGTAGCACAAATTACCAGGATATTCACAGATTCTCAATTGCAAAGTGGTTACATCTGTTAGTGATAGGAATTTCAATAATTGCTGAATAAATAACACTTCATTAAGATCATCAGATGCGTTACACCGCTTGAATATTGATAAAATACAGCTTGATAAATTCCATTCACACAGTTAACTCCATAAGTAGCTCACTTTATTAAAATGGACAGTGTCATATCCCACGACTTGGTAATCATGCATTATTGTATTGTGGCTGTTTCAGTGCTATGGAATCAGTTTGTCTTTTAGAAGTTTGTCCCGTCTCAGTCCCTGTCGCCAAGCCCCGTTGTCAGTAACCCCTCCCTTCTTCCTCCTGTTCTATATTTTGACAGTCATATTGTTCTGCGGATCAAGTCTAGACACTCTGACTTAGAATTGTCTACTTACTTAATGCCGTTTCATAATGCAAAAGTTCAGTTTCACAATATCTGACAAAATCACTTGGTGTGAGTACTGGTACATAGAGATCCTAAAGCCCCCGTTACACACTGCGATATCGCTAGCAATATCGCTATAAAGTCACTGATTTTGTGACGTTATAGCGATATTGCTAGCGATATCGCTGCATGTGATACTTACCTCCGACCGGCTCCCCCGCTGGTTATCGCTGATCGCGCGAGAAGCTCCTGGACCATTCCTCGTCGGGCGCTTCCTGCTGGGCTTCCTGTGGCGCCGACGAGCGACGCGTGGACGCGGGCGGGAGGACGTCAGGATCGCCGAGTCTGACAGGTAAGTAGCGATCCCTGTCCCCAGCGATGTCGCTGGTGAGATCTGCCTGTGTGGCAGCTCACTAGCGACCACCTAGCGATGCACCAGCGATCCTGACCGCGACATATCGCTAGTCGGGACCGCTGGTGCATCGCTAGGTGTAACGGTACCCTTAGAAATGCTGTCTCAAGATTCCCACACTCGCAACCTAGTTATGGAACCAGAATAGACAATAGCAAAGTGTAGTGAGTTCATTTTCCCCTTCACTACTGAGGCCCGAGGAACTCCCTCTTCTGGTGAAGAAAGGTAGTGAGCCTGATTGTCAAACACCTGGGGCTGATGATGACTGGCTGAGTGGAGTTAATGACTGGATATAAGGCTGCCGACGCCCTTCTGGCCTGCGGGTGATTTCTCTGTGGACTTCTAGGAAACCAGTCTGATTCCTGCTCATCTAAAGCTAAGATTTCTGCTTTGCCTTTTTGCATTAGTGTTTTGTTTTCCTTGCTTTTCTGGATTCTGCCATTCCCTGCTGGGGTGAGCTGAATCTCCTTTTGCCTGTTGCTCTGTCTTCAGAATATTCCTGAGTACTGACATAGCTTTTTTGAAGCCTAGCGTCTTCAGGGCCTTTTTTACTGTCAGTTGTTGGCTCTTATTTTCATAGGGTTTTTCACGGATTGCAGACAGCAGCCTTTCTGTCCTTTCCTATCTAAGCTAGCTTGGGCCCCATCTTTGCTCAGTCTATCTTTCTGTCTGTGTTTTGTTCTTTCTTCTTGCTTCACCGTCATTATATGTGGGGGGCTGCCTTTTGCTTTGGGGTCTGCTCTGGGGCAGTTTAGATTTCCCTTTCTGTCTTTAGGCTATGTAGTCCTCCGGCTGTGATCGAGGGGCCTAGGGCATCATAGGAGCCGCCCACGGCTACTGCTAGTTGTGTTGATAGGTTCAGGGGTCTGCAATCCGATAGCTGCCAACTTCTCTGGTTTTCTGGACTTAGCTAGCATTTCTATTTTTGCCTCCTACGTTGACTCAATCATAACAGAATCACCCGCCATACCGCAGATCCTAGGGTACTCAATTGCAGGAAAGAATTGTATAAAAAAAAAAAAAAAAGTGTGTATATTTTTTCCTCTATGTCTCTGAGGCCGTAGGGGGAATTTTTTTTTTCTCTCAATGGAGATGGAGCAATTGTCTGATCGTGTGGAGCAGCTTGCTGCGGAAGTGCGGGGAATTTCCGCCTACCTTTCTCATTCACATGCTGCTGAACCAAAGATTCCTACACCTGATGTATTTTTTGGGGATCGGTCTAAATTTTTGAATTTCAAAAATAATTGTAAATTATTTTTTGCCTTGAAGCCTAACTCGTCAGGGAGCTCCGCGCAGCAGGTTAAAATTGTCATCTCTTTGCTGCGTGGCGATCCCCAGGATTGGGCGTTTTCTTTGAAACCAGATGATCCTATTCTGACTAATGTGAACGCATTTTTTCAGGCCTTGGGGTTGTTGTATGACGAACCTAATGCCATTGATCAGGCTGAAAAGACCCTTCTGGCATTGAACCAGGGTCGTGATTCTGCAGAATTGTACTGTCAAAAATTCCGAAAGTGGGCAGTACTTACTACCTGGAATGATAATGCCTTGGCTGCTCTCTTTCGGAAGGGGTTGTCAGAAGCCGTAAAAGATACTATGGTGGGATTTCCTGTTCCCTCTGGTCTTGACGATTCTATGTCTTTAGCCATTCAGGTTGATCGGCGTTTGCGCGAACGCAGAGCTGCACGAGAGGTGTTGCCACCTGTTGAACAGATGTCTGAACCTATGCAATGTGATAGAGTTTTTTCCAGAGAGCAGCGTCAGGAGTTCAGAAGGCGTAATAGGTTGTGTTTTTTCTGTGGAGATGCCTCGCATGTTATTTCTGTCTGTCCTAAACGCGAGAAATGCCTTGTACACACGTTTTCTGTTGGTGGTGTTCAACCTAAGTTTCTTCTGGCTATTACTCTGATCTGCTCCCTGTCCACATTTTCCGCCAAGGCTTTTGTGGATTCGGGAGCAGCTCTAAACCTAATGGACTTGGATTTTGCTAAACGTTGTGGATTTCCGATGACACCTCTGCAGATGCCTATCCCTTTGAGGGGGATTGATGCTACTCCTTTGGCTAAAAATAAACCTCAGTTTTGGACCCAGGTGGTAATGCGGGTCGCCCCAGACCATCAAGAAAATTGCAGGTTTTTGGTGTTACATAATCTGCATGATACTATTGTTCTAGGGTTTCCCTGGTTACAAATTCATAATCCAGTTTTGGATTGGAAATCTGTGTCTGTGGTGAGTTGGGGTTGTCGGTGTGCCTTTAGTGAGGCTCCGGTGTTTTCCACCTCTCCTCAGTCGCATGATGTTCCTGATTATTTGGCGGACTTTTAAGATGTATTTAGTGAGAATGAGTCTGCGTCTCTGCCTCCTCATAGGAGTTATGACTGTGCAATTGAACTGAGCCCGGGGTGTAAATTTCCCAAGGGTCGGCTCTTCAATTTATCTGTACCCGAGCACGAGGCTATGCGATCCTATATTAAGGAGGCGTTGGAGAAGGGTCATATTAGACCATCCTCGTCACCCTTAGGTGCCGTTTTTTTTTTTTGTAGCCAAAAAGGATGGATCATTAAGACCTTGTATTGATTATCGTGCTCTCAACAAAATTACTGTTAAATATCAGTATCCGTTACCCCTGATTTCTGATCTATTCTCCAGAGTTAAAGGTGCTTGCTGGTTTACCAAGCTTGACCTCAGGGGGGCGTATAATCTTATTCGCATTAAGCATGGGGATGAATGGAAGACGGCGTTTAATACTCCGGAGGGACATTTTGAGTACCTGGTGATGCCTTTTGGGCTCACTAATGCCCCTTCTGTCTTCCAGTGCTTCATGAACGATATTTTCCGAGATTTTGTCGATAAATTTTTGATTATCTATCTGGATGATATTTTGATCTTCTCCAAGGATTGGGATTCTCATGTGGAACATATTCGGACTGTGTTCCGGATCTTGAGGGAGAATTCCCTGTATGTCAAAGGATTTAAATGCCTTTTTGGAGTACAGAGGATTTCTTTTTTGGGATTTATTTTGTCCCCGTCAACTATTGAAATGGACCCGGCCAAGGTACAGGCAATTTACGATTGGGTTCAGCCTACTTCTTTGAAGGCCCTCCAGAAGTTTTTGGGTTTTGCTAATTTTTATCGGAAATTTATAGCAAAATTTTCTAGTATTGCCAAGCCATTGACTGATTTGACTAAGAAGGGTGCTGATGTGTTAAATTGGTCTCCGGAGGCTGTTTCTTCCTTTCAGGAGCTGAAGCGAAGATTCACCTCTGCCCCGGTTTTGCGGCAACCTGATGTCTCACTTCCGTTCCAGGTAGAGGTGGATGCTTCTGAGATTAGTGCAGGAGCTGTTTTGTCCCAAAAGGATCCTGTAACATCTAAAATGAATCCCTGTGCTTTCTTTTCCCAAAAGTTCTCTCCATCTGAACGTAACTATGATGTGGGGAATCGGGAACTGTTAGCCATGAAATGGGCATTTGAGGAGTGGAGACATTGGTTGGAGGGAGCTAAGCATCAAGTCGTGGTCCTCACTGACCACAAGAATTTGATTTACCTAGAGTCGGCTAAGCGCTTGAACCCTAGACAGGCTAGGTGGGCCTTGTTTTTTACACGTTTTGATTTTGTGGTTTCTTTTCTTCCTGGAACTAAGAATGTCAAGGCTGACGCCCTCTCTAGGAGCTTCTTTGCTGATTCTCCTGTGGTGACCAAGCCTGCTACCATCTTAGGCGAAGGGGTAGTTCTTTCTGCCATCTCGCCCGATTTGAGACGTGCTCTGGAAGAGTTCCAGGAGGACAAACCTGAGCGTTGTCCCAGTGGAAAGTTGTATGTTCCTGACCAGTGGAAGAAGAGAGTTATGTCTGAAGTTCATTGCTCTGCTTTGGCTGGTCATCCAGGTATTTTTGGTACTAGAGATCTGGTGAGTCGGTCTTTTTGGTGGTCCTCCTTGTCTCGTGATGTCAGGAATTTTGTGCAGTCCTGTGGGACGTGCTCCCGGTCTAAATCGTGTTCTCGCTCTAGTGGGTTGTTGATGCCTTTGCCTGTCCCCAAGAGGCCATGGACCCATATTTCAATGGATTTCATCTCTGATATGCCTGTCTCTCAAAGGATGACTGTTATTTGGGTGATTTGTGATAGGTTCTCTAAGATGGTTCATCTTGTACCACTCCCTAAGTTGCCGTCTTCCTCTGAATTGGTGCCCCTGTTTTTACAACAGGTGGTTTGCTTGCACGGGATTCCTGAGAACATTGTATCTGACAGAGGAGTCCAGTTTGTGTCTAGATTTTGGAGAACTTTCTGTTCCAAGCTGGGAATTTAGTTGTCCTTCTCCTCTGCTTTTCACCCTCAGACCAATGGACAGACAGAGAGAACAAACCAGACCTTGGAGTCATATTTGAGATGTTTTATTTCTGCTGATCAGGATGATTGGGTTTCATTTTTGCCCTTGGTCGAATTTGCTTTAAATAATAGAGCTAGTTCTGCCACTTTGATGTCACCTTTTTTTGTAACTTTGGGTTTCATCCTCGATTTTCATCAGGGCAGGTGGAGCCCTCTGCCTGCCCAGGTGTTGACACTGTGGTGGAGAGAATGCACCAGATCTGGGACCAAGTGGTGGATAAGTTATCTCTCTCCCAGGAAAAGGCCCAGTGGTTTTCCAACCGACATAGGACCATTGGTCCCCAGTTTAAGGTTGGTGATATGGTGTGGTTATCATCAAAAAATATTGCTATGAAGGTGGCTTCTCCTAAGTTTAAGCCTAGATTTATTGGACCTTACAAGATTTTGGAGATTATTAATCCAGTCTCTTTTCGTTTGGCTCTTCCTGTCACATTTAAAATCCATAATGTGTTCCATAAATCTTTGTTGAAGAGGTTTGTTGAACCTGTTGTTCCGGGGGTTGCAGCTCCAGACCCTGTATTGGTTGAAGGTAACATGGAATATGAGGTAGAGAAAGTACTGGATTCACGTCTGGCTATACGGAGACTCCAGTATTTGGTTAAGTGGAAGGGTTATGGTCAGGAGGATAATTCCTGGGTCTCTGCCTCTGATATTCATGCCAAAAGATTGGTGCGTGCCTTTCATCGGGCTCACCCTGATCGCCCTGGTGGCGTGGTTGAGGGTTCGGTGACCCCTCCTCAAGGGGGAGGTACTGTTGTGAGATCATTTTCCCCTTCACTACTGAGGCCCGAGGAACTCCCTCTTCTGGTGAAGAAAGGTAGTGAGCCTGATTGTCAAACACCTGCGGCTGATGATGATGACTGGCTGAGTGGAGTTAATGACTGGATATAAGGCTGCCGACGCCCTTCTGGCCTGCGGGTGATTTCTCTGTGGACTTCTAGGAAACCAGTCTGATTCCTGCTCATCTAAAGCTAAGATTTCTGCTTTGCCTTTTTGCATTAGTGTTTTGCTTTCCTTGCTTTTCTGGATTCTGCCATTCCCTGCTGGGGTGAGCTGAATCTCCTTTTGCCTGTTGCTCTGTCTTCAGAATATTCCTGAGTACTGACATAGCCTTTTTTGAAGCCTAGCGTCTTCAGGGCCTTTTTTACTGTCAGTTTGTTGGCTCTTATTTTCATAGGGTTTTTTCACGGATTGCAGACAGCAGCCTTCCTGTCCTTTCCTATCTAAGCTAGCTTGGGCCCCATCTTTGCTCAGTCTATCTTTCTGTCTGTGTTTTGTTCTTTCTTCTTGCTTCACCGTCATTATATGTGGGGGGCTGCCTTTTGCTTTGGGGTCTGCTCTGGGGCAGTTTAGATTTCCCTTTCTGTCTTTAGGCTATGTAGTCCTCTGGCTGTGATCGAGGGGCCTAGGGCATCGTAGGAGCCCCCCACGGCTACTGCTAGTTGTGTTGATAGGTTCAGGGGTCTGCAATCCGATAGCTGCCAACTTCTCTGGTTTTCTGGACTTAGCTAGCATTTCTATTTTTGCCTCCTACGTTGACTCAATCATAACAGCAAAGGTACTTTAGCAAAAAGGGTTGTCTGGTTGTGAAACCTAATTTTCATATACTGGATTATGGAGATAACATTTTGAGCTAAAAGATTGGGCCTCCTTAGTTAAGCACCATCCTCTAGAAACCAGTGAGGTGAAAAGGAATGTCTCCACTCAGGAAGATCTGAATCCTTATGGACATCACTAGACAAGAATACATCAAAATATGGCCAGAATCAATAAGACAAAAAAACTGTAAAAATATATTTACAATCCTTATTGAAAAAATGACTAAGTATGGAATGGACAAGGCAACTGTTAGGTGGATTCATAACTGGCTTAGTGATCGGACCCAAAGAGAGGTCGTAAATGGCTGCACATCCAGTTGGAAGAATGTCTCAAGTGGGGTACCACAGGGCTCTGTCCTGGGCCCTGTATTGTTCAACATCTTTATCAAGGATTTAGATGAAGGAATTGAGGGTAAACTGATTAAATTTGCTGATGACACAAAGCTAGGAGGGATAGCTAATACTAGAGAAGAGAGAGAGGATTCTAAAAGATATAAATAAACTGGAGCAGTGGACAGCAACTAACAGAATGGTTTTTAACAGGGAAAAATGCAAAGTACTACATCTGGGCAATAAAAATGAAAAAAGCATATACAGAATGGGAGGAATACGGCTAAGCAACAGCACATGTGAAAAAGACTTGGGTATACTAATAGATCACAGACTGAATATGAGTCAACAGTGAGATGCAGCAGCAAAAAAGGCAAATGCAATTCTAGGATGTATTAACAGAAGCATACAGTCTAGATCACGTGAAGTCATTATTTCCCTCTACTCCTCTTTGGTCAGACCTCATCTGGAATATTGTGTCCAGTTTTGGGCACCACATTTTAAAAAAGACATCAACAAACTGGAGCAAGTTCAGAAAAGAGCGACCAGAATGGTGACCCGTCTGCAAACCCTGTCTTATGAGGAAAGGTTGCAGGATTTAGGAATGTTTAGTTTGCAAAAGAGAAGACTGAGAGGTGACTTAATAGCTGTCTTTAAATATCTAAAGGGCTGTCACATTGTAGAAGGATCATCTTTATTCTCATTTGCACAAGGAAAGACTAGAAGCAATGGGATGAAACTGAATGGGAGGAGACACAGATTAGATATTAGAAAAAACTTTTTGACAGTTAGAGTGATCAATGAGTGGAACAGGCTGCCACGAGAAGTGGTGAGTTCTCCTTCAATGGAAGTCTTCAAACAGAGGCTGGACAGACATCTGACTCGGATGATTTAGCGAATCCTGCTTTGAGCAGGGGGTTTGACCAGATGGCCCAGGAGGTCCCTTCCAACTCTACGATTCTATGATTTGAATTAGATTTCTATTAAAAATATATATTTTTAGGAGGGTTTTTGTTGATGATTCTCTTTACAGACATCCAACTGATTTAATTTAGAACTATACAGTGCTTCACTTTTCCTATCGGGGTATTGAACACTTGTGGGATTATTCCACAGATTGTAGCTGATGAATGGGGTCCAAACAATTTGGAAATGCTGTCACCTTATCTTTAGTGGATCATTCTAGCAAAAATAGATTTTCTAAAGTAGACACCACTTTAAAGGCTAAAGCAGTAGAAGTGATTTCATTGTAATAAAGCGATAATCACTGCAATAAAATACAAATGTCCATGCTGCCCTTTTCCAAAATAGAATGATTTACTGTCACGGTAAGGAAGAGAAAAAACAATGTGCAATGTCAAGATCTCGAACTCCTTTAGGGCAAGGTCAATTTTGGCTGTAAGGACCAGATACATTTTTATTTTTTTATATTTGACAGCCATAGCACAGGATGATATATCGACTTTTTAGCTATTGTTTTAAATTATTTAATTTACAGTGAATTCATATATCGTTTTTTAAAGTACAATACATTAAATAAGCAATTATTTAGTTTTTGTTTTAAGCTTTTACTTTACATCAATAGTAATGCATGATATTTTTTGTACATGTTATAGTTATGGAGATACCAAATATGTACATATTTTGTGATATTTTGGTCAAGACAAACTTTGTATTTATACAGTACATTTACTAATTTGCATTTGTAACAGCATTACAGCAGCATTTTTTTTACTTATATGGTGCAGCGTAAGCTATTTTTTATTGTAAAGACAAATGTAGAGGCTCTTGGGCACAGTGGCTTGCGAAAGTATTCGCCTCCTTGGCATTTTTCATGTTTTGTTACCTCACAAACCTGGAATTTCACTGCTCATGTAAAGAACATGCCTACAACTGTGAACATTTGGTTTTCTTTTATGTGAAGCAAATAACAAATAGAATAAAATAATTGAAAACTTCAGTGTGCATAACTATTCACCTCCCTAAAGTCAGTACTTGGTAGAGCCTCCTTTTACGGCAATTACAACTGCAAGTCACTTTGGAAAAGTCTCTTTGAATTTTCCACATCTTGCCACTGGGATTGTTGCACATTCCTCAAGTCAAAACTGCTCCAGTTCCTTCCAGTTAAATGGTTTGCTTAAGAATATCCCTGTATTTCGCACTATCCATCTTTCCATCGACTCAGACCTGGTGCTGAAAAGCATTTCCACAGCATGATGCTGCTACCACCATGTTTCACTGCAAAAGTGATGTTTTTCCATTCATGAGCTGTGTTGATTTGGCGCCAGACATAACATTTATTCCATACAATTGGGGAGTCTTCCACGTGCCTTTTGGCAAACTGAAAACAAGCCTTACAATTTTTGTAAGTAAATATGGTACTTTTTTTCTGCCTACTGTGGTAGAGCGCCTCACTCAGCTGGGCACAGAGGTATATCTGGAACACTGTGTCTTTAAGAAAGTGGTTCGTTTATTGTAGCAGCATAAACCAAGCTTAAAAATAAACACAGCCCTCTGGCCAAAATAGCAAAACAAAGAAACAAAAGAAAGAAAGCACAGTACTTTTTCCTAGCTAGATCAGACCGCTAACATACAGCAATGTGCACTGTTCAGTTAGGGCACACAACTCCCTGGAGTCCTATCTCTCCAGGAACCACTGAACACTGAAGGTTTTGTCAGTCAGCCATTTAAGCCCAAACCTTGTAATCCCGCCATCATGTGACTGAGATATGTGGAGATACGTGGACCTCCTCCCTCCCGCTCTTTGGAGGTCAACTAAAACCAGCCCATCATATAACTTTATATAAACAGTCTGTGTGCTGGAGGAAACTATTCTGGTTTTACATCACTGACGTCATCATGCGCAGTGACATGTACCTGCCCTCCATCACTGCACCAGAGACTCTGTCACACTACTCTTCCATAAAGGTCACCTCTATGGAGTGTACGGCTTAGTGTGGTCACATGTACAGATGCTCAAGTCTCTGCTTGGGAACTCTGCGGCTCCTACAGGATTTCCTTCAGTCTCTGTGTTGCCTCTCTGATTAATGTCCTCCTTGCCTGGGCTGAGAGTTTTGGTGGGCGGCCCTCTGTTGGCAGGTTTGCTGTGGTACCATGTTCTTTCCACTTGATGATGATGGATTTGATGGTGCTTCGGGGGATCATCAGAGATTGGGATATTTTTTTATAACCCAACCCTGACTTCTACTTCTTAACAACTTTGTCCCTGACTTGTTTGGAAATCTCCTTGGTCTTTATGATGTGGTTTGATTAGTGGAGCCTCTTTCTTAATGGTACTGCTGCCTCTGTGGCCTTTCAGAAAAAGTAAAATGTATATACTGACAGACATGTGACACTTAAATTGCACACAGGGGGACATCTTGTCACTAAGCTTGAACAAGAAATTTTTAGGGGCTTCATAGCCAAAGGTGTAAATACATATGCACATGCCAATCTTCACTTATTTGATCCCATAAATTTAATTTATGCCTACATTTTTCTCACATCACCAACTTAGACTATTTAGTACTGATAAGTAGAGTTGAGCGAAACGGGTCGAAAAAATTCAAAAGTCGCCGACTTTTGGCAAAGTCGGGTTTCATGAAACGAAACCCGACCCTAGGATGAGGTCGGCCACGAGGTCGGCGACTTACGCGCCAAAGTCACGTTTCAAAAGTTTGTTTTGCACTCTTTTTCAGCCAATCAGGATCCATGGACACTGTGGGCAACGTGATGACCTAGGCACGGGTCACCACCATCTTTCAGAAGGGCATGCAAGTGATTGGCTTGCTTTGTGGGCGTCACAGGGGGTATAAAAGGGCGTGCACGCCGACCGCCATCTTACTTCTGCCGATCTTAGTATAGGGAGAGGTTGCTGCTGATTCTGTAGGGAGAGCGTTAGGCAGGGAAGAAGACAAAAAACTGCTTCTGCTGCTAGCGATTTGGCCTGCACAACACACAAGTCACTGTGTGTGCAGTGCAAGGGGAGGCTATATTGTGGTGTATCAGTGGTGTTGGTTGTTGGGCTGCCTTTTAAGGCTTCCTGACACGCTGGCATTGCTGTTTACCCACTGCTCCGCAAACTGCTTTTTTAAAAGCAATCCAATCTCCCTTATCCTCTAGTCACTTTTGTCACAGCTGTGCCATCGAGCCTGTCACATAGCGCTCAGATATCAGTGGGCCTCACACAATCCACAAGTGTCCAGTGTCCAAAAGTGTGCGCAGAGATTCAAAATCTCCATTATCCTCTCGTCACTTTGGTCACAGGCAGCTGTGCCATCGAGCGTGTCACATAGCGCTCAGATATCAGTGGGCCTCACACAATCCACAAGTGTCCAGTGTCCAAAAGTGTGCGCAGAGATTCAAAATCTCCATTATCCTCTCGTCACTTTGGTCACAGGCAGCTGTGCCATCGAGCGTGTCACATAGCGCTCAGATATCAGTGGGCCTCACACAATCCACAAGTGTCCAGTGTCCAAAAGTGTGCGCAGAGATTCAAAATCTCCATTATCCTCTCGTCACTTTGGTCACAGGCAGCTGTGCCATCGAGCGTGTCACATAGCGCTCAGATATCAGTGGGCCTCACACAATCCACAAGTGTCCAGTGTCCAAAAGTGTGCGCAGAGATTCAAAATCTCCATTATCCTCTCGTCACTTTGGTCACAGGCAGCTGTGCCATCGAGCGTGTCACATAGCGCTCAGATATCAGTGGGCCTCACACAATCCACAAGTGTCCAGTGTCCAAAAGTGTGCGCAGAGATTCAAAATCTCCATTATCCTCTCGTCACTTTGGTCACAGGCAGCTGTGCCATCGAGCCTGTCACATAGCGCTCAGATATCAGTGGGCCTCACACAATCCACAAGTGTCCAGTGTCCAAAAGTGTGCGCAGAGATTCAAAATCTCCATTATCCTCTCGTCACTTTGGTCACAGGCAGCTGCGCCATCGAGCGTGTCACATAGCGCTCAGATATCAGTGGGCCTCACACAATCCACAAGTGTCCAGTGTCCAAAAGTGTGCGCAGAGATTCAAAATCTCCATTATCCTCTCGTCACTTTGGTCACAGGCAGCTGTGCCATCGAGCCTGTCACATAGCGCTCAGATATCAGTGGGCCTCAAACAATCCACAAGTGTCCAGTGTCCAAAAGTGTGCGCAGAGATTCAAAATCTCCATTATCCTCTCGTCACTTTGGTCACAGGCAGCTGTGCCATCGAGCCTGTCACATAGCGCTCAGATATCAGTGGGCCTCACACAATCCACAAGTGTCCAGTGTCCAAAAGTGTGCGCAGAGATTCAAAATCTCCATTATCCTCTCGTCACTTTGGTCACAGGCAGCTGTGCCATCGAGCGTGTCACATAGCGCTCAGATATCAGTGGGCCTCACACAATCCACAAGTGTCCAGTGTCCAAAAGTGTGCGCAGAGATTCAAAATCTCCATTATCCTCTCGTCACTTTGGTCACAGGCAGCTGTGCCATCGAGCCTGTCACATAGCGCTCAGATATCAGTGGGCCTCAAACAATCCACAAGTGTCCAGTGTCCAAAAGTGTGCGCAGAGATTCAAAATCTCCATTATCCTCTCGTCACTTTGGTCACAGGCAGCTGTGCCATCGAGCCTGTCACATAGCGCTCAGATATCAGTGGGCCTCACACAATCCACAAGTGTCCAGTGTCCAAAAGTGTGCGCAGAGATTCAAAATCTCCATTATCCTCTCGTCACTTTGGTCACAGGCAGCTGTGCCATCGAGCGTGTCACATAGCGCTCAGATATCAGTGGGCCTCACACAATCCACAAGTGTCCAGTGTCCAAAAGTGTGTGCAGAGATTCAAAATCTCCATTATCCTCTCGTCACTTTGGTCACAGGCAGCTGTGCCATCGAGCCTGTCACATAGCGCTCAGATATCAGTGGGCCTCACACAATCCAAAAGTGTCCACTGTCCACAAGTGTGTGCAGAAATTCTAAATCTCCCCTGTCCTATAGACACCTTGTACCTTGTTTTACATTACTGTATAGTTTGTTGGATTTTGTCTACATTTCTACCAAAAATGAGGAAGGCTGGTGGAAGAGGCCATGGAATTGGGCGGGGGTTGGCAGCTGGTAATGATGGTGTTGGTGGTGGATCTGATGGTAGTGGCAAGAGCAAAATAGGACCGAATGCAGGAGGTGCTGACCCTGCATCATCGTCTGGCTACATAAGGCCTCGAACGCTTAGTTTTCTAGGAGTTGGCAAACCGCTTTTAAAGCCAGAGCATCAGGAAAAAGTTTTGTCTTACATTGCTGACTCAGCCTCCAGCTCTATCGCCTCCTCTTCTTCAGTTGTAAAAAGTAAAAGCACTGAGTCGTCATTGGAGGCTCATGTTCATGAACCACACCTTTCCTTGTGTCCTTCACCCCAACCAAGATTGAAGGATGACGCAGGCCATACTACTGATTACTCCATGGAGCTGTTTTCACATACCATGCCTGGATTATCAAGTGAAATGGTGAATTACCCAGGCCAAGATGAATCTGACATGGAGTGCACTGATGCACAGCCGCTGATGGATGATTCTGCTGGTACATTCACTCAGAGCACTACATTGTCCTCGCAGTGTACAGAGCCAGATTTTGACCCTGATGAGACTCAGGTGCCCCTTCCCGCACACTATACCACCATACACGGTGACACAGAGAAAGGTGCACATGACATAGAAGAGAAGGTGATGGATGACCCAGTTGTTGACCCAGATTGGCATCCATTGGGGGAAGAGGGTGCTGCTTCCAATAGCTCAGATGAGGAGCATCCACAGCAGACATCGACATCGCAACAGCTGTTATCTGGCAGGCCCGGAGCACTCCAAAGACAGGTTCCAAACATCAAAAGAGTTGCTGGACAGCTTGTCCAGAGGGTCAAAAGATCACAGCGTGCTAGGCCGCAAAATGTCTGCCAAAGTAGGAAGAGTGCAGTGTGGCACTTTTTTGAACAAAATCCTCATGATCAGGCCAAGGTTATCTGTAAGAAGTGCGCAAAGACCTTTAGCCGAGGGAAAAATCTGAAAAATTTGAATACCAGTTGCATGCTTAGACATTTAACCAGCATGCACTTGCAAGCGTGGACACAACACCAAACCTCAAGTGCCACATGTGCAACTGATCACAACGAAGGTAGTCAGCAACGCTACATTGTTTCCCCCACTGTAAGCCCACCGGTTAGCACAGCAGCAAATGTTGAGGTGTCGTTGCAAGACCACAGCAGTCAGGGAATCCCACTGTTATATCAACGAAAGACTGATTCTAGGCCATCAGAAAGAACACCAACTCCATCACCATCATCAACCCTCTCTCAGTCCGCCCTGTCCACCGCTACTTCCACCATATGCAGCTCTCAAGTCCAGCTCACCCTCCCAGACACTATGAGTAGGTCAAGAAAGTACTCAGTCTCTCATCCGCGTACACTGGGTTTGAACGCCCACATTGCCAAACTAATCTCGTTTGAGATGATGCCCTTTCGGTTGGTGGAAAGCACAGCTTTCCGCGAACTCATGGCCTATGCAGTACCACGCTATGACCTACCCAGTCGCCACTTCTTCTCCCGCAAAGCCATCCCAGCCCTCCACCATCATGTGAAAGACCGCATTGTCCATGCACTCAAGCAGTCAGTGAGCGGAAAGGTGCACCTCACAACTGATGCATGGTCCAGTCGGCATGGCCAGGGCCGTTACGTGTCCATCACTGCGCACTGGGTTAATGTGGTGGATGCAGGGTCCACAGGGGACAGCGGTGGTGGGACAGTGCTGCCTAGCCCACGGTATAGGAAACAGTTGGCTGTAGGCGTTCGACCCTCCTCCTCCTCCTCCTCCTCCAGAAGCGAAAGCTCGTCCACAGAGCGCAGTCGTACGAGCACTCCATCTGCAGCTGCCACTGTTGCACACGATGTGTCCCCCTATCGAGCAGCTAGTGGAAAGCGTCAGCAGGCTGTGTTGCAGATGATGTGTTTGGGCGACAGACACACCGCCGAGGTGCTGGCCGAGTACTTGAAGCGACAAACTGAGTCATGGCTGGGCAGTGTACATCTTGAGGCAGGCAAGGTAGTTAGTGATAACGGCCGTAATTTTGTGGCAGCCATAGCCCTTTCAAAACTCAGCCACATACCTTGCTTGGCTCACACCTTGAACCTGGTGGTGCAGTGCTTCCTCAAAAATTATCCGGAGTTAACAGCCCTGCTCCAGAAGGTGCGAAGACTGTGCGCGCACATCCGCCGGTCGCCTGTACACTCCGTTCGTATGCAGAAGCTGCAGCGATTGCTCCACCTTCCCAACCACCGCTTCATTATCGACATTGCAACAAGGTGGAACTCCACCCTGCACATGGTGGAGCGGCTGTGCGAGCAGAGGCAGGCCATAATGCATTTGTGGGAGGATACACGGCCAGGCACTTTGAGAGCAGACATGGAGTTGACAGGCGTGCAGTGGTCGAAGCTGAAAGACCTTTGTAAAGTCCTTCAGTGTTTTGAGGAATGCACACGGCTGGTAAGCGCAGACGACGCCATCCTAAGCATGAGCATCCCACTTATGCGTCTGCTCATGCAAACTTTGACGCACCTTAAGGAGCAGGCGTCTGCAGCCAATGTTGATGAGGAGGAAGAGGAGGAGGGAATCCTTGATGACATTCAGCCATTGTCTGCTCAGGGACCTCTCCTGGACGAGGTGGAGGAAGAAGAGGAGGAGGAGGAGGATGATGGGGATGATTACTTAGGGGAGGAGGATGCATCTCGTGGGGCAAGTGAAAATGTTGGCGTGGCAAGGTCTGGTACAGGGTTTGTGCGTGACTGGAGGGATGTGGATTTGCCAGAAAGTGCTCCTCCACCCAGCACTCGCAGTGCATCATTGACACCTGGAACATTGGCCCACATGTCAGATTATGCCTTGCGGATCCTAAAAAGGGACCCCCGCATTGCCAAAATGATGAACGATGACGACTACTGGTTGGCCAGCATCCTGGATCCACGCTATAAAGGCAAATTACAAAACATCATGCCACAGGAGAACCTTGACCTAATATTGGCTAATAAACAAGCAACTCTGGTAAATCGGTTGCTTGAGGCATTCCCAGCACACAGCAGCGGTGATGGTTCTCACATGAGCCGTACGGGCCGGGGGCAGCTTGGCAGAGGTGTTCGTGGTGCACACAGCAGAAGTGGCGTTGGAGACAGGGGTTTCATGACAATGTTGTGGACTGATTTTTCAAATACCGCTCACACAACTGGTAATACTGCATCGATGGAAAGTGACAGGAGACAGCAGTTGTCAACTATGGTTACAAACTACTTTTCCTCCCATATCGATGTTCTCCCACACAGGTCATTCCCCTTTGACTATTGGGCCGCTAAACTGGACACCTGGCCTGAATTGGCCCAATATGCCTTACAGGAGCTCGCTTTCCCAGCTGCAAGTGTGCTATCGGAAAGAGTCTTCAGTGCAGCTTGATCAATCCTGACAGAAAAAAGGACCCGTCTGTCAACCCAAAATGTGGATGATCTAACCTTCATTAAAATGAACCACGCATGGGTTTCCAAGGATTTTGTCCCACCTTCCCCTGATGACACATAGGGTGACAGAAAAATGGCTTGCTTTGGTCCACCTCTTCCTGGTACTTCACCTATTTCGCCTTTTGCATCAGCTGAATGTCCAACATCAACATATGCCACTTTCTAAAACTCCCTAACTGTGCTGCCTCCCCCCCCATGGCCGGGGTCACCACCTAGCGCACGACACCGTGCGAGTGCCGTTGCCCTGGACAGGTGGGTTGGCCGACTCTTGGGCGCGGGCACTGGCACAGGGTCCCTCATAGTGCAATCAAGTGTCTCTGACGGTGGTGGTGCACACCCGCCGTCAGACACACTGCTGTACTATGAGGGGCCCAGTGCCAGTACCGACGCCCACGAGTGGGCCCCCCTTGCTTGGGCAGGGCCCCAGCATTTGCAATCTTTACCTCTCCCTGCTCCTCTGCTGTGTAATCTGGGCCGTCAAATCCATACTGTGCCTGACACCGTCTGAGCCTGCCTCCTGAGACATATATTTTGAATGTGTACGCTATCCATACATGTTATCCGGGGATACGGTACCCTTTCTAACCTTTGTGCAATCACGTGCAATCCATACTGTGCCTGACACCTTCTGAGCCTGCCTCCTGAGACATATATTTTGAATGTGTACGCTATCCATACATGTTATCCAGGGATACGGTACCCTTTCTAACCTTTATGCAATCACGTGCAATCCATACTGGGCCTAACACTGTCTGAGCCTGCCTCCTGAGACATATATTTTGAATGTGTACGCTATCCATACATGTTATCCGGGGATACGGTACCCTTTCTAACCTTTGTGCAATCACGTGCAATCCATACTGGGCCTAACACCGTCTGAGCCTGCCTCCTGAGACATATATTTTGAATGTGTACGCTATCCATACATGTTATCCGGGGATACGGTACCCTTTCTAACCTTTGTGCAATCACGTGCAATCCATACTGGGCCTAACACCGTCTGAGCCTGCCTCCTGAGACATATATTTTGAATGTGTACGCTATCCATACATGTTATCCGGGGATACGGTACCCTTTCTAACCTTTGTGCAATCACGTGCAATCCATACTGTGCCTGACACCGTCTGAGCCTGCCTTCTGAGACATATATTTTGAATGTGTACGCTATCCATGCATGTTATCCAGGGATACGGTACCCTTTCTAACCTTTGTGCAATCACGTGCAATCCATACTGGGCCTGACACCGTCTGAGCCTGCCTCCTGAGACATATATTTTGAATGTGTACGCTATCCATACATGTTATCCGGGGATACGGTACCCTTTCTAACCTTTGTGCAATCACGTGCAATCCATACTGGGCCTAACACCGTCTGAGCCTGCCTCCTGAGACATATATTTTGAATGTGTACGCTATCCATACATGTTATCCGGGGATACGGTACCCTTTCTAACCTTTGTGCAATCACGTGCAATCCATACTGTGCCTGACACCGTCTGAGCCTGCCTCCTGAGACATATATTTTGAATGTGTACGCTATGCATACATGTTATCCAGGGATACGGTACCCTTTCTAACCTTTGTGCAATCACGTGCAATCCATACTGGGCCTGACACCGTCTGAGCCTGCCTCCTGAGACATATATTTTGAATGTGTACGCTATCCATACATGTTATCCAGGGATACGGTACCCTTTCTAACCTTTGTGCAATCACGTGCAATCCATACTGGGCGTGAGAACGGCTGGCGAGCTGTTAAGCAAGCTACAGCACCTGTCCAGACAAGTACAGGGATTCCCTAGCGAGGAGACTTATTTGATTGTTTTCAATGTTGGGACAGCAATTTTTGGGGAGCACTATACTCTGGAGAATGATAGATGGGGCCCACCATACACTGGAACATTCCAAAGGTGGACATCAGACACTGGAGCAGCATTTACAGGGCCCATTATACACTAGAGCATTAGAAATGGGGCCCATTATGTTTGGAGCATTATTTGGGCCCATAAGACAGTGGAGCTTCATCCATGGGGACCAACATATACTGTAGCATTATGTGGAGCTCATCATATACTGTTTCAAACATTATATGGGACCAATGATTCTGTATGGAGAAATAGATGGGCCTCGTCATGAGATGTAAAAAGTGAGGTATTTTTCATTGTACTATACCGCTATTTATCTGCCGTATCGGAGCATGATGAGTTGTGGTATGTGTTAAAGGGGCGCTCTTTCGCCCAGGGCACATGAAAACCTGCAGCCAGCCCTCCCCCCCCACAACTTTAGCCAAATAACCCCCATTTTTCAGTGCGTAACTTGTATTATGAAGTTAATTAAGGTTGACAAGCTTAAGTAAGAAGAATTGATGCTTTTGCATTCAAATGGGCACTGTAGGTGTGTTTCCTGTCCTCCTCTCACTGCTGACTTTTATTCCCCATTGACTTACAATGGGTTTCGTGTTTCGGGACGACCCCGACTTTTCCCTATAATCGGACGATCTTGCTCGACCCGACTTTTGGAAAAGTCGGGTTTCACGAAACGAAACGCGACCCTAAAAAACCAAAAGTCGCTCAACTCTACTGATAAGTAATACACAAATCAGATTACAAAAATATTTAAAAACAGGTTGTAATGTAACAAAATAGGTAAAAAGCTAAGGGGGTGGGGGTAATACTGTTAGGGACGGTGGAACGCACTAATAAATAAATAATAACAAGTGCGTTCGCCGCCCGGGGTCCACCGTGCAGTAGGTGTTACACCGCTGCTAGATAATGGCAGACGCACAATATGGCGGTATATCGTACACGGGTTGAACGTCACTCGGTGTGCATTGAGCGTACTCTGTGATCACCACAGAGACGCTTAGAACTTAAATGTAAATGCTGAGCCTGTTGACCTCACAGGTCTCAGCGGTGTGAACACACGGTATACGGTCACAGGACTAGGCCCAAGACTCAAGGTCAATGTCCGTCTAGACCTACCATGCGTGCGGCGTCGCTACCGCGGACGCCAGCAAGTGCTGCTGACTGCAGCGTGGCAACCGACCCAGCCGGCACACGGCATTGCCCAAGAGGAGGCGCACTGTCGGGCGCTAGTGCTGTAAGATGTGAACTGTGGCCTGTAGCGTGCCACTGAGTGGCGCTTACTCTATGACCAAGTCCCTATCCACACATGTAATATCAGAGGGAGGGGATCTTAATGAGTCATTCGCAGGCACATGCATTCATCATCATTCACACAGATAGCAATAAGAGTCTATACTAGCGCATGGCCGAGTGGCCATGCGGGCCTTTTATAGCCGTGCGCTTCCGGGACCTTCCAGATCTCTGAGATAGACCAATCAGATCAGGAGAAGGACCTGAGCACGTGACTCCCGATCTCCACTGGGAGATCATCTCGTGAGCATGCCCAGTAGCACGGTGAGAGGACTTAGCCTCTGGAGTGGCTTGCTGCAGAGCAGGCTGCGCTACTATTGCTGGTTCAGAGGTGGCAGCAACAACAAGACCCAGAGAACTGGTCTGAGCAAGGCGCCTGGATCGCCGAGATTGCTGTGCAGGGCCCTGAGAGGTTGGAGGGGAATGGGAGACCGCTGGCTGCGTGGCTCTGGATTCCTGCAGTGCAGCTTCAGGAACCCAACGCCTAACATTACACCCTCCTAGGGCCCCCCCTCTGAGCCTCGCTATGCTCAAAGGCCGCGATCAGGAGCGGGGCATGGATGTTCTCCACTGGCTCCCAGGTCCGGGCCTCTGGACCATGACGCTTCCAGTCCACCAAATAAAATTTTTTGCCACTCACAATCCTGCGTCCCACAATGGCATTAACCTCAAACTCATCTGAAGACAAGTCTGATGAGCCGACAGATGACTCGGAGAACCGGGCCATGTGAACAGGTTTGAGAAGGAACACGTGGAAGACATCAGAGATGGCCAAATGTGGTGGAAGAGCCAGGCGGTAGACCACCAAGCTGATTCGCTCGAGAACCTTAAAAGGTCCGATGTATCATGGCGCGAACTTGGTAGACTCGGCCCGCAGCTTGATATTTCGAGCAGAGAGCCACATCAAGTCGCCGGGGGAAAAGGTTGGAGCAGGACGCCGATGTGTGTCGGCGGACGCCCTCATTCTTTCTTTAGAGGCTCAAATTGCATCCTGGGTGCGATCCCAAATGTCGTGAGCCTCCACTGCCCAGTCTGCCACCCTGGAATCAGTGGAGGACACTGGCATCGGGACAGGGACGCGTGGATGCTGGCCGTAATTAAGAAGGAATGGTGTCTGACCAGTGGAATCAGCCACTGCATTATTCAGGGCAAATTCAGCCCATGGTAGCAAGGATGCCCAGTCATCCTGCCTGGCAGAGACAAAATGCCGCAGGTACATGACCAAGGTTTGGTTGGCTCTCTCAACCAACCCGTTCGTCTCGGGGTGACAAGCGGAGGACAGGTTTAGCTCAATGCTGAGTAGACTGCAGAGCTCCCTCCAAAACGGGGACGCGAATTGGGGACCTCGATCACTGACAATTTTGTCCGGCATGCCATGCAAACGGAATACATGTTTTATGAACAGTGTGGCAAGACCACGAGCGGAAGACAACCATGCGAGTGGCACCAGATGCACCATTTTAGAAAAATGGTCGGTGACTACCCAGATGACCATACTGCCACCAGACTTGGGCAGGCCAACCACAAAATCCATGCCAACCATCTGCCAAGGTCTGTCTGCCACCAGCAGAGGATACAATAACCCAGCCGGCCTCTGTTTAGAGGACCTGTTCTGCGCACACGAGACGCATGCCTGTATGTATTCCTTATTGTCTCAAGCCATGTGTGGCCACCAATAAGACCTTGCCAGGAGTTCTGTGGTCCGCTTATTGCCGAAGTGACCACCCACCCTGGACGCGTGTGCTCAAGCGAGAACCTCAGGCCATAGCTGAGGAGGGACAAAGGTCTTGCCCGGCGGCACTGACTCGAGAGCAACTGGAGCTACGGTCCTAAAACTCTCAGTAGGGAGAATTAGCCGAGGCTCAGCCTACTCTTCCTCCACTGAAACCACCGAGCGGGAGAGAGCATCCGCACGGACGTTCTTCTCTCCAGAGAGAGAGTGCAAGGTGATGCGGGAGAAGAAGAGTGACCACCTAGCTTGACGAGAGTTCAAGAGCTGGGCCGTTTGTAAATAGACCAGATTTTTATGGTCCGTTTACACCTGGAAGGGAAACCGGGCTCCTTCCACGAGATGTCTCCACTCGGAAAAGGCCAACTTCATTGCCAGCAGCTCCCTGTCCCCGATGGAGTAGTTTTTCTCCGCCGGTGAGAAGGTCATAGAGAAGAAGAAGCAGGGATGCTTCCGACCTTGAGCACCCTTCTGGAAAAGGACTGCTCCTGCACCGACTGAAGAAGCACCTACCTCTAGGATAAAAGGTTTATCCACATTGGGACGGTGTAAGATGGGAGCGCAAGCAAAATGGGATTTTAGAGATGAGAAGGCCTTGGAGACTTGTTCAGACCAAGCCGTAGGATTATCTCCTTTCTTTGTGAGAGCAACCAGAGGAGCTACCAGTGTGGAGAAGTGGGGGATGAACTGGCGATAATAGTTGACGAACCCCAAAAAGCGCTGCACCGCTTTGCGTGAATGTGGTTCCTGCCAGTCCATTACTGCTTGAAGTTTGGCCGGATCCATAGCCAACCCCTGGGTCGAGATGATGTAGCCCAGGAACGGCAAGGACTCCTGCTCCACTAGCCCTTCTCCAGCTTGGCTAAAAGAGAGCTCGCCCGCAGACGGTCGAAGACCCTGCAGACGTCTCTCCGGTGGGAGGTCAAATCTGGCGAAAAGATGAGGATGTCATCCAGATAGACTAGCACCAAGGTCGAGAGCATATCGTGGAAAATGTCGTTAACAAAATCCTGGATGACAGCAGGCACATTACAGAGGCCGAAGGGCATGACCAGATATTCATAATGGCCGTCCCTGGTGTTAAATGCTGTCTTCCACTCGTCTCCTTCACGAATGCGGATCAGGTTGTACGCCCCCCCGTAGATTTAATTTTGTAAAGATCCGGACCCCTTGCAGCCTGTCAAATAACTCAGAGATCAACGGAAGAGGGTACTTATTTTTAACCGCTATGGCGTTGAGACCTCTGTAATCAATGCAGGGACGTAACTCTCCGTTCTTCTTCTGCACAAAGAAGAACCCTGCACCAGCCGGCGACACCGACTTTCTGATAAAACCTCTTGCCAGGTTCTCCCGGATATATTGAGACATAGCCTCTGTCTCGGGGAGTGATAGCGGATACATGCAGCCTCTAGGAGGTTCTGTGCCTGACAATAGATCTATTGGACAATCGTAAAGATGGTGCGGCGGAAGCGTCTCCGCAGATTTTTTTAGAGAAGACGTCCGTGTACTGATGGTATGGTTTGGGAAGCGCGGCGAGATCTGCGGGTACTTCAGTGGAAGCTACCTGAACACTGCCCCTCAGGCACCTTCCCTCACAGTCCTTGCTCCAACCCAGTATATTTCCCGAAGCCCAATCAATATGAGGGGAATGGCAACGGAGCCAGAGAACTCCGAGAAGCACCTGGTCTATGCCATCAGGCAAAATGAACAAGGATAAAATCTCACGATGGGACGGTGAGATTGAGAGACCGAGTGGTGCCGTCTGGTGGGTCACCTGAGATGGTAAAGGTGCACCATTAACCACCCTGATGGTCAGGGGTTGGGGCAGTAACACAAGAGGAATAGCGTGCTCTAGGGCGAAGGTCGAGGACATTAAGTTCCCTTCTGCCCCAGAATCCACCGTGACCTCTACCTCCCAGGTGGAAGCCCTGCTATCTAAGGTCCCTCGGAATACTGGTTTGGGAGAAAAGGGTTTCTTATTAGTTAGACCACCACCTACGACCACTGGACGTGATGGTTTTTTCGACCGCAGAGGACACGTGCTAGCCGAGTGACCAAACTGCCGGCACTGGTAACAACGTGCGTAACTTCGCACCAGACGTGGCTTGGGGCCGGCGCGAGACACCTCCATAGGTTCAGAGGGTGTAAGCTCCTGAGCGGGAAATCTTAGTGGTTCGGAGAAGGTGGGAGCCAAGTTAACCCTTCGTCTGAATTGCGCACGTTCCAGCCCGCGCTCCGTAAACCGGAGATCAATGAGGGTGGAGATGGCAATCAATTCCTCCAGACTTGTGGGGACCTCTCTGGTTGCTAGAGCATCTTTGACATGCTCCGCTAACCCTCTCCAAAACACAGGGATGAGTTCTTTATCAGGCCACTCCAATTCGGAAGCCAATGTCCGGAATCGGACGGCATAATGGCTGACCGAGAGAAACCACTGTGTTAGGGCCAATAATTGGAGAGAGGTGTCGTGCTTGATCCATGGTCCCAAAAAGACCTGCTTCATGGCCGTGAGGAACTGAGCAGCGCCCTGAACCACGGGGTGATCACGCTCCCACAATGGAGTAGCCCACTCTAACGCCCTGCCTGATAGGAGAAAAACAATAAACAGCACCTTAGCCTGCTCTCTAAGAAATCGCATGGCCAGTAACTCAAGCTGGATAGAGCACTGACTCACGAAACCCCTGCATGCGGTGCTGTCACCGGAAAACTTATCGGGCAACGGGAGGCGGGTTATTGTCGGCATAGGCGTGAGTGTGGACACGCGTGAGACAGCCTCTGCGACTGCCTGAGCAGCGGCCACTGTAGCATTCGCAGTTGAGGTGGAGCTCTCAATAGCCGCCAACCTGCTCTCCAGCTGCCGAATGTACCGCTGTAGCTGCTGCAGGTCCGCCATTACTAGTCAGACCCTGGCGCTAGTATAATGTTAGGGACGGCGGAACGCACTAATAAATAACAATAAGTGCGTTTGCCGCCCGGGGTCCACCTACTGAGGTGTTACACTGCTGCTAGATAATGGCAGATGCACAATATGGCGGTATATCTCACACGGGTTGAACGTCAACCAGTGTGCATTGAGCGTACTCTGTTATCACCACAGACGCTTAGAACTTAAATGTAAATGCTGAGCCTGTTGACCTCACAGGACTCAGCGGTGTGAACACACGGTATACGGTCACAGGACTAGGCCCAAAACTCAGGGTCAATGTCCGTCTAGACCTACCATGCGTGCGTCGTCGCTACCGCGGACACCAACAAGTGCTGCTGACTGCAGCGTGGCGACCGACCCAGCCGCCACACGACAATGCCCAAGAGGAGGCGCACTGTCGGACGCTAGTGCTGTAAGATGTGAACTGTGGCGTGTAGCGCGCCACTGACTGGCGCTGAATCTATGACTAAGTCCCTATCCACACACGTAATATCAGAGGGAGGGGATCTTAATGAGTCATTCGCAGGCACATGCATTCATCATCATTCACACAGATAGCAATAAGAGTCTATACTAGCGCATGGCTGAGCGGCCATGCGGGCCTTTTATAGCCGTGCGCTTCCGGGACCTTCCAGATCTCTGAGATAGACCAATCAGATCAGGAGAAGGACCTGAGGACGTGACTCCCGATCTCCACTGGGAGATCGTCTCGTGAGCATGCCCAGTAGCACGGCGAGAGGACTTAGCCTCTGGAGTGGCTTGCTGCAGAGCAGGCTGCGCTACTATTGCTGGTCCAGAGGTGGTAGCAACAACCAGACCCAGAGAAGTGGTCTGAGCAGGGCATCTGGATCGCCAAGATTGCTGTGCAGGTCCCTGAGAGGTTGGAGGGGAATGGGAGACCGCTGGCTGCGTGGCTCTGGATTCCTGCTGTGCAGCTGCAGGAACCCGACGCCTAACAAATACTTTCACAAGCCATTGTGTGTCTGGTGTCTACCAGTTTCGTTGATGTTCCATTTCTGGGTTGTTTGCCATCATGATTCGTTCTTTTCCTATTACATGGTTTCCCTGATGCAGATTACATTTTTCATGATGCCACAGTATCATCATATTGTTCTTTCTCCTTTTTAATGGTTTCCAGTGATAGATCACTTTCATGAAATTGCAGTTCCCCCATATCCTGTATACTGCAAAGTAATGTCTCATCTGGTAAGGTGGATTCTTGAAGCCCTTGGTCCAGATGAACAGTTTTTGAGTAGCATAGTCACAGATAACACTGGTACAGCAAAGTGGACAGGCTAGATGAAAGGAGGTTGTAAACGCTAGACTGCACCTTCCTAAGTAAAAGGAAGGAAGCCAGAGACATAGCAAAGTTAGACCAAATGGAGCAGAGTCAGAAAAACGGCACAATCGAGAAAACTTGTTGAAGTAGTAGATCCCAGCAATGAATCAGAGATGGAAAGGTCAGAACATTCTGTGTAATGACGTAGCAGAGCTGAACAATAACTCACTGTAGAAATGTAGCAGAGTTGAGTAGATTAGGTGACTCACTATAAATGAACTTCAGAATATAGCATGGTAGCAGTGACATAGCAGGTCTCAGCATGGTGTGAAGATCACTCACTACAACTGTGTAACAGAGCGTATTTGGTTAGGTAACTCATTGTAGATGTAGCAGAGCCCAGCAATGTGGCAAAGTAGAGTTGGCCATTTGAGTCACTGTAGATGTAGCAAAGCCCAGTGAACAAAAAGAACAGGAAGACAGAGATTTACTTCATATCTACACATTGAGGCATGTACTAGAGTGGATGTCAGGCTAAAGATCACATAACCCAACATCCCATGATGTAAATGGGGTGGGTTGTAGAGATATAACTGAAATGGTATGAAATAAATGAAGCAGTGATACTATTGATGTTGAGTGTCACAATTCCACCACTCTCCGTATCCCATGAATGATGTGAATGACAGCTCGGCTGCCATATGGGATTGAGGGCTTGATAAGCTGTCAGAATTGTGTGTGACAATTCTACCACCGAATCTGAGGCAGAGGTGTGAGTTTTGTGTATGACAGCTCAGCTGTCCTATCTGGCTGGGTCTGGTATCTCCTCCAGGTGTCATCCGTACTGGGTGATTCCAGGGCTATTTAACACTCTGACAATTGTCAGACCATTGCCAATTGTAGCTTTGCTTAAGTGGTGTGTGCATTTGGTCTGTGCTCTGAGTTGTATTCTGATCTCTGTTGCCTATCTTGGATTTATCTTTGACCATCCATTTGTCGAAGTGATTCGCTACTTTCCTGATACTCTGACCTTGGACTGTTACCTGACTACGCTTTTGTCTTTTACCTTTGTCTATTACAAGCCCTCTTGGTACTGAACCTGGACCTCCTGACTATCCTGTCTCACAATGACTAGTGACTAGCTTCACAGTAACTTAGGGCCTGCTGTTCCGGTCGCGGCCACTATGAGGCGCCGGACCGCCACTTTATCGTCAGACTCAGGGACGGCTGTTCCTGTCTCGGCCACTGGAAGGGGCCGTGGTTCTGCCACGTCAGGCTCAGAGCCTACTGTCCCGGCTTTAGCCTCTAGGAGGCGCCGGTCTGTCACGTCGCCGTTAAATTCTGGGTCTGCTGCTCCTGTCGCGGTCACTAGGAGGCGCCATGGCTCGCCTGGGAGTTATGGTGCTGACAGAGTAAGGGCACCTGCGCAGGCATCTGGTGGACGCAGGCTCCACCCCTCTGTCAGTCATCAAGAGGTTACTGCATCTCCATCTGGCCTGGTCCTGGGGGCGGTACTGATGACATCATCAGTCCAGGAACCTATGAGGGGTGACCTGATCCCTGAAATACCTTGGGACTGGTCTTGCAAGCTGCCGGATATATTCTTGGTTCCCCTGTGTGTTGCTGTGTGAATTACTTTCTGACTGACTTTGGCCTGGACTTCTGACTCTCCTTCTGCCTAACGATTCTGTACCTCTGCGACTCTCCTGGTTTATGACTTTCGGCCTGAATCTGACTCTGCTTCTGCCTAACGATTCTGTGCCTCTGCTACTCTCCTGGTTTATGACTCTCGGCCTGAATCTGACTCTGCTTCTGTCTACCGTTTTTGTACCATTGCTGCCCGACTGGTTTAGACTCGCATATCTCCACGTTTGTGTCCTGTATTGGAACACCTTTCTGACAACCGTCCTGCTCTGGTCACTGCTCCTATTCAGACAGCGCCTCCTGGGCTCTGCTATAAATCCAGATCCCTGTATAGGGGTAAAGGGTATCAGTGTTTCTCGGGGTGTTGCCTGGCTGCAGCCCAGACCCGCAGGCGGACGTCACATTATATCCGGCCATATAAAAAACCTGCTTGTTGTGTATATATCCAGCATATACAAAAGCAGTCTCCCTGAACTTTTTTTTTTTCTCTCCCTTCTTCTGACTGAGCTGATTTCTGGCCTAAACACCTGGTTCAGTGCACAGCCGGAAGGAGCACTTTCATCTTCCTGCACCAGTATGCTGCAGTCTGGAGCCTTCAGAGAGAGAGCTGAGCGTCAGAGATCCATACTACTGAGACATCGGCCTCTGGGCATCTCTGGCTATGGTTGCCCAGGGGCACAGGTATTGCCCGCAGATGCGGCTAAAGTTTTATTGCCTATTGCCCTTTCTTTTGGTCAGAAATCTGTGTGTGAACGCATATGTGGATTGTGGATCTGAAGGGAATTTTATGGATTCTTTGGTTGCTAAAAGTCTCGGTGTACCCCTATTAAGACTTAATGCCCCTATAAAAACTACGGCTATTAATGGCACATCTATTGTCCAGGATGGGGTTAAATTTGTTACTGACAAAATCACTATGTCGGTGGGAGCATTGCATACCGAGGTTATGTCATTTTTTGTGATGGATAATTTGTCTGCTGCAGTCATTTTGGGGATGCCATGGCTACGCCAGCATAATCCAGTCATCGACTGGCACCTAGGCGATGTTATACGCTGGAGTTCACACTGTCAGGAAAACTGCATGTCGCTAACAGTAAACCAAGTTAAAGTTAAACCCCTCCACATACCGTTTGCCTTCAGAGATTTTGAGGATGTCTTTTCTATTGCAAAATCTGAAAAGCTACCCCCTCACAGAAAGTATGATTGCCCTATAGATCTGATTCCAGATGCCCGTCTCCCAAAAGGGAGAATATTTAATCTCTCAGGTCCAGAGCGTCAGGCTATGAACGAGTACATAGCAGATAGCTTAAAAAAGGGGTTTATTAGACCGTCCATTTCACCAGTTGGAGCTGGCTTCTTCTTTGTAGAAAAGAAAGATGGTGGTCTCAGACCCTGCATTGATTACCGGGAATTGAATGCAATCACTATAAAGAACCAGTACCCGCTTCCACTCATCCCTGATCTTTTTAATCAGCTAATGGGAGCCCGTTGGTTTACTAAACTGGACCTCCAGGGGGCATACAATCTAGTCCGCATAAGAGACGGGGATGAGTGGAAAACAGCCTTTAATACCCCTCTTGGCCACTTTGAGTACCTGGTAATGCCCTTCGGACTCAGTAACGCACCTGCCGTGTTCCAGCATTTTGTAAATGACATTTTCAGGGACATTTGTGGGGTGTATGTCGTCGTGTATTTAGATGACATTTTGATTTATTCTGCTGACCCTGTGACACATGCTCAGCACGTTCGCTCTGTACTGCAGAGACTGCGAGAACACTCCCTGTTTGCTAAACTGGAGAAATGTGTTTTTTTTTTTTTGCGGAGGAGGTACAATTTTTAGGATATGTGGTTTCAAGCACAGGCTTCCGTATGGATCCTGCCAAGATCCAACCTATTAAAACTTGGGTGCAACCCAAGTCGCTAAAAGCGCTGCAGCGATTTTTAGGGTTTGCAAATTATTACCGAAAAGTCATCAGGGGTTTCTCCGAAATTGCTAAACCACTCACGGATTTGACCCGAAAAGGGGCAGACGTGACCAATTGGAACCCTGAGGCAATTCAGGCTTTTGCTATGTTAAAAGAGTGCTTTGTAGCCAACCCAGTTTTGGTTCAGCCTGATCTGGACCGCCCGTTTATTGTAGAGGTGGACGCCTCTGAGGTCGGAGTTGGAGCAGTGCTGTCGCAAGGCACTGCATCACTCACTCAGCTTCGTCCATGTGCCTTTTTCTCCCGCAAATTCTCTGCCACTGAGAAGAATTACGATATAGGTAATCGGGAGTTATTGGCGATCAAATGGGCCTTCGGGGAATGGCGCCACTTCCTCGAAGGCGCCAAACATAAGATCACTGTGATTACAGATCACAAGAATCTGACTTACCTGGAGTCAGCTAAAAGATTAAATCCTAGACAAGCGAGGTGGGCCTTGTTCTTCTCTAGGTTTGATTTCTTAATAACCTTTCGTCCTGGTACCAAAAATGTGAGGGCTGATGCTCTCTCTCGAAGTTTCTGCCCCTCACAGGCTGAGGACTCGGAGCCAGTTCCAATACTGGCCAATGGTATTGTTGTGTCGGCTGTGTCTCTGGACCTTCTGGAGGAGATCCGTAGGTCCCCAGAACCAGCCCCTGACTCGACGCCCCCCCCAGAAATTGTTTGGTCCAGCGCCGTTTCGCCTACAAGTTCTGAAGGAGTCGCACGACTCCGTCCTGGCAGGCCATCCTGAGGTCAATAATACCGCCAGACTTGTGACTAGGAGTTTTTGGTGGCCAACGGTAGTTAAGGACTGCAAGGATTATGTACTAGCTTGTGAAATCTGTGCTCGCGACAAGTCCCCTCACAATCGGCCTGCCGGCTGGCTCCAGTCCTTGCCCGCTCCAGAGAGTCCATGGACCCACATCTCCATGGACTTCATTACTGACCTACCACCCTCAGAGGGGAAGACATGCATCTGGGTGGTGGTGGACAGGTTCAGTAAGCAATGTCATTTCGTTCCCCTCTCTGGATTACCTAATTCAGAAACTCTGAGTAAGTTGTTTATTGTTCATGTAATAAGGCTGCATGGCGCTCCAGAGAATATCGTGTCCGACCGAGGTACCCAGTTTGTTTCCAAATTCTGGAGAGCATTCTGCAAACGTATTGGTATTGAATTATCCTTCTCCTCCGCTTACCACCCTGAGACCAATGGTCAAACGGAGCGTACCAACCAGGCTCTAGAGCAATATCTTCGCTGCTATGTCTCGGAACATCAGTCTGATTGGGCGGAACATCTCCCATTAGCTGAGCTCGCTCTAAATAACCAGTACCAGGAATCTATCAAAACCACCCCGTTCTTCTGCAATCATGGTTTGCACCCACGTTTTGGTTCATTTTCGGCCAAGATGTCGGAGCTTCCGGGAGTAGAGAATTCCATACGTCACTTAAGGACAATCTGGTCGGAGGTGAACACAAACTTGAAAGGGTCCCAGGTCAGGCAGGCTTCGGCCGCAAATAAACGGAGGTCCACGGGGCCGCAGCTAGGAGTTGGGGACAAAGTTTGGCTGTCTACCAGAAACATTAAGCTTAAGGTGCCATCTGCCAAACTGGGGCCCAGGTTTATTGGTCCCTACGAGATATTAGAAGTAATTAACCTGGTAGCTTTTCGTTTAAGGCTCCCTCAGTCTTTTAAAATTCCTAATGTTTTCCACAAATCCCTTCTCAAGGTGTACCGCTCCCCAATTCATCCCGTCCAGTCCCCTTCTCCTCCAGTTTTGGTCAAGGGTGCCTTGGAGTACGAAGTCCAGGGCATCCTTGATTCCCGTTTAGTGAGAAAGTCTGTGCAATATTTAGTTCATTGGAAAGGCTATGGCCCAGAGGAGAGGTCCTGGGTCCCCGCTAGTGACATTCATGCCAAGGGGTTGATTAGAAGGTTTCACCTCCTTCACCCTGATAAACCGGGTTTTGAGGGTCCAGAGGCCCCTCTTGGAGGGGGGGTACTGTCACGTTTCCGCCAGACTTAGGGCCTGCTGTTCCGGTCGCGGCCACTAGGAGGCGCCGGACCGCCACTTTATCGTCAGACTCAGGGATGGCTGTTCCTGTCTCGGCCACTGGAAGGGGCCGTGGTTCTGCCACGTCAGGCTCAGAGCCTACTGTCCCGGCTTTAGCCTCTAGGAGGCGCCGGTCTGTCACGTCGCCGTTAAATTCTGGGTCTGCTGCTCCTGTCGCGGTCACTAGGAGGCGCCATGGCTCGCCCGGGAGTTATGGTGCTGACAGAGTAAGGGCACCTGCGCAGGCATCTGGTGGACGCAGGCTCCACCCCTCTGTCAGTCATCAAGAGGTTACTGCATCTCCATCTGGCCTGGTCCTGGGGGCGGTACTGATGACATCATCAGTCCAGGAACCTATGAGGGGTGACCTGATCCCTGAAATACCTTGGGACTGGTCTTGCAAGCTGCCGGATATATTCTTGGTTCCCCTGTGTGTTGCTGTGTGAATTACTTTCTGACTGACTTTGGCCTGGACTTCTGACTCTCCTTCTGCCTAACGATTCTGTACCTCTGCTACTCTCCTGGTTTTATGACTTTCGGCCTGAATCTGACTCTGCTTCTGCCTAACGATTCTGTACCTCTGCTACTCTCCTGGTTTATGACTTTTGGCCTGAATCTGACTCTGCTTCTGTCTACCGTTTTTGTACCATTGCTGCCCGACTGGTTTAGACCCGCATATCTCCACGTTTGTGTCCTGTATTGGAACACCTTTCTGACGACCGTCCTGCTCTGGTCACTGCTCCTATTCAGACAGCGCCTCCTGTGCTCTGCTATAAATCCAGATCCCTGTATAGGGGTAAAGGGTATCAGTGTTTCTCGGGGTGTTGCCTGGCTGCAGCCCAGACCCGCAGGCAGACGTCACACTAACAATGATAAAGAGTTTCTTTAATATTTTTGACATGTTTCTTAGGAAACCAGAAGTGTAAATTTCCATGGTGCATATTTTGTTGCCAAAATTTCTGCATTTGAAAACTGTTTTTTTTTTTAAATCTAATTAAAGGGTTCTTTCCGATGAATACTGTAGAACAGTTGCAGAACTTTCCTCAACAAAATCTGCAGCAGATGCTGTATGTTGTAGAAACAGAAGTCTGCATTTAGGTATAACATATCTCTCTACAATTTCCAGACTAGCAATTTTACTCAGCTCAATAAGATTTGTTTTTTATTCATTTCATTGTGCATTCAGTGCATATATGGGTGTGACCGCCCTCTTTCTGAGCTGGGAAAGCTGTCCAGTCTGGCCTAAGCTGTTACTAGTGGTTCAGCCGCTCGACCCTTATTCACATTCACGCCACTTGGCAAGTGAAAAGGTTTTAAATACTAGAGTAGGGACTGTCCCACAAGGGTTTGCCGTGACGTGGCGGGATGGCTTGTACATTATTTTGATCAAAATTATGTTTACTAAATACCCTTATTATTATCTTTATGCATTATTTGCAGTATATATTTTTTACTTTTTAGTTCAGGATATTTGTTTTTTGCTTTTTGTTTTCTATTGATGAGTGTCACAATTTCACCACTTTCCGTATCCCATGAATGATGTGAATGACAGCTCGGCTGCCATATGGGATTGAGGGCTTCATAATCTGTCAGAATTGTGTGTGACAATTCTACCACCGAATCTGAGGCAGAGGTGTGAGTTTTGTGTATGACAGCTCAGCTGTCCTATCTGGCTGGGTCTGGTATCTCCTCCAGGTGTCATCCATTCTGGGTGATTCCAGGGCTATTTAACACTGACAATTGTCAGACCATTGCCAATTGTAGCTTTGCTTAAGTGGTGTGTGCATTTGGTCTGTGCTCTGAGTTGTATTCTGATCTCTGTTGCCTATCTTGGATTTATCTTTGACCATCCATTTGTCGAAGTGACTCGCTACTTTCCTGATACTCTGACCTCGGACTGTTACCTGACTACGCTTTTGTCTTTTACCTTTGTCTATTACAAGCCCTCTTGGTACTGAACCTGGACCTCCTGACTATCCTGTCTCACAATGACTAGTGACTAGCTTCACAGTAAGTAAGCATACTATTTGCTAACAATGATAAAGAGTTTCTTTAATATTTTTGACATGTTTCTTAGGAAACCAGAAGTGTAAATTTCCATGGTGCATATTTTGTTGCCAAAATTTCTGCATTTGAAAACCGTTTTTTTTAAATCTAATTAAAGGGTTCTTTCAGATGAATACTGTAGAACAGTTGCAGAACTTTCCTCAACAAAATCTGCAGCAGATGCTGTATGGTGTAGAAACAGAAGTCTGCATTTAGGTATAACATATCTCTCTACAATTTCCAGACTAGCTCTTTTACTCAGCTAAATAATCTCGGTCACAAGTACCTCCTAGAAGACAATACTAGCCTATATGTCAATATTTGCCTTGCAAAATGACCAGTGGTAAATGCTAAGGCAGAAACTCATCTCCAGACAGCTTGTTTCAGGGTGTTTGCCCCTCATCAGTATAGAGCAGAATCTGACTGGCAAAGTGTAATGCCCTTGAGCCAACTGGAGTACTGGTAATCCTTATGGAGACCAGCTAAGCATGCAGTTTTCTAAGTAATGCTCCATGGGAAAAAAGCATGCAAATTTCCTCTGGTCCTGGTAATGTTGTTTAAGGGTCAAACCTTGACTTGTACGGTAGCCACTTCTACTAGTTGGTACTTGCAAAATAGTGAGGCAGTTGATTTGCATATTTTGTCCTATTGAGCATTTTCTGTGAGACTCCATAATGAGCTGGTGTCTGTACTTTAGGGTGAACTAATACTTCCACCATATTACAATTTTTGAAAATACATGCTCCATAAGTAGTGTCACCTAAAAACATTATGTTTGGGGTGCAACTTTAACATGCTGATGCTACTGGAGTGCTGAGAAAACAATTAACTTTGACTTTTTCAGTTTTATTCCTGAGTACCGTACTAGTATACTGATTATATTAAAGCTATTTCTACCATTGAATTTCTTGCATACCAACACATAGTTGCTCTATTTGAAATACAGTATCTAACTTCTACTCTTTTTTTTGCATTATTTTCTATCATCAAATATCAACATACCTTTCACTCTGATGCAAGCTCACCGATACCATAGATGTAAATGTTACGTAGAATATAAATTGCGTTAGTAGAATCAAGAATATATAGTAAATATCAAATGCATAATACATTTCTTTCCTATAAATTTCATATGACAATCGACAAACCTAAGACAAAATCGACATTTAGTTTTGCAGAAAATTCCTCAGGACCATTTTCTGCTTTGCATTTCTGAGCTAACCCTGATTGACATATAAGAGAACACCAATTTACTGCCTAATTCTCCGGAGATCTGCCAAATCCAGGCATCATTAGCGCAGGGAGAGGCGAGGGAAAATGTCTCCACACCGCTGTTTCTTTCTTAGAAAAGGCTTATGAATGCCTGCCGAATCACTTACATTTCTACCGGAATATTAATTGTTGACAAGAGGGGATAATTAATGAGGTGAGAGATAAAATGAAAAATTCCCCATATTTAAAGAGTGACCTAAGCTCAGCTGAAAGCGTGCTTGTCGTGTACAGCTTTGCTGTTAACTACTTTCTATGGTGAAAGAATACTAGCTGTCAAAAATGAAACATTCGTCAAGGGTTAGACTTCTATGTCCTACAACAAGAGGTGATCGAATAGCTTCGGATAGGTGCTTATCCGAATAGCTATAGCGCCTCCCGAATAGCTGCCTTGTGAACCCGGATACCTGGAGCACTCCCGATAATAAGCTGTTCGGTGCCACAGCTGCATGTGTCAACGCTGTATGACAGTCTCAACAGGCTCTCCACCCATGTGTTGTGACTGTCACACAGCCGCTACACATGCATCTGCGGCGCCGAACAGCTGATAATTGGGAGCGCTCCAGGTATCCGGGTTCCCGATGCAGATATTCCGGAAGAGCTATAGCTATTCGGATAACCACCTATCCGAAGCTATTCGATAAACCGTACCTACAACTTAGTAAGTTGAAAGTGTATTTCACAAGGGAGCGCAAATATATGAGTTACACAAGTTATACAAATTTTTTAGCCAGGTTTATGGTAAGGAAACACAAGGTCCATCATGTTGAAAATCTTCTCCAGCATGTCCAGTGCACGCGCTCCCTTGTTCTTAAAGGGGCAGCACACACATGGAAAATGCCCCCAGCTAACAGAAGAGGAACCTTGGCTTTCACCATTTAAGTCCTATGCTGGAATCTGGACTTACTCCGTGGACTGCTGGGCAGAGTAGATGCTGGGCAAAGGTACGAGTCTGAGGCAATAGCAGTCAAACTTACTGGCTCAGTAACTGTAGGGAAAGAACCATGGCCAGAATCGGGGGAAATAACCGTTATAAGGAAAATAGCCAGGGTCAGGTACCAGAAGTCACCTAAAGCATTGTCAAATTAGCAATTGTCAGGATCAAAGGTAGTAGCAGATAAAGATTAAGTTGGCTTCAAAACCTTGGTCAGAATCAGGAACTCTTTGCTACAAACACACATCAGCAGTATAAGGAACTGTCATCGCCCCGTAGACTGAAGTTTAAATAGGGTGTGGAGCAGCATCATAGGCCAAGGCAGGGAGATTATAAAACCTGCTTAGCAGCTGGACATCACAAACACAACACCCAATGTCCCTTGATGGTTGGCAACACAAATCCCAGCCACACTGGTATTCCTAGTGGGATCGTGCCTGCCCAGTAATATTAGCAATTCCATCTCCGCCTGCAAATTGAATAGAGCAGCACCCAGTGGCAGAAGCAGACATCACTAGTGCAGGTCAAGATAGGGACATGACAGAACATTTACAATTCTTTCATTAATTTCTTGTGCAATTTTTCATAAATGATATATGGACCCACAGGGGGCTCACAGAGAGTCTGTCATGTTATGCAACAACATGATATTTCCATTTAAGTAACTTGCAGTACTAATGGTAAAAGGTGTAATTATCCGAACGCGGCACACAGCACTTTTTACTTAAAGATTCCTAACTATCTCCTACTGAGAAATCAAAAGGTATTCTCGTGCATAATTCTGCAGCTAATTAGCTTGATGAAATGCAGGTGTTCTGAATATGTGAGAGGGATTTTTTACTCTCGAAATAGCTGAAATACATTCAGAGCCACCATATCAATAGAATTCCATCTATGACTTTTGCGGTCTTCCTTTTGCTTATTGTTATTACTCCCACACATTCCTGTGCATAAAGCAGTCACATAACCTGAATAATTTGACAACTAATAAGTAGCGCATTCAATATGTAACCAATTTACCATTATGGTTATCAATTTCATTCTATTTTATTTACTGAAAGATTGGTTCCTATTGGCTTAGTAATGACTATGTTACATCAACACCTGGGATGTCACTGAATGATTTCTATTTTAAAAATAATAGAGTAATGACTTTCACTGCAAATTTGTGTGATGGAGTTCTCCAAGCTCATACAGTCTAAGGTCAGACTTGCCCGTTGGAATATCAGAAGACCCTGCATTAGGTCCCAATTGTAATACTAAAATAGAAGACAACAATCTTTCAAACTCATTTGGAGACCTTGTGTCCAATTCATTAATGAAGGGGCAGCGGGAATAAGATGTGCCTAAATCATTAAGAGGAACACACCAATTAATTAATTAGGTGAATCTTACAACTGGTGTGTAGAGATGAGTGGACACCTGGATGTTCGGGTCCGGCGGGTTCGGTCAAACAGTTACAAAACATTTGGGTTCAGGTACCAGAATAGTACACGGACCCAAACCTGAACTTGGACCAAATTCACTTGAATGGGGGGCTCCGAACATCCAGTGTTTGCCACGCTGTCATGTGTATGACAGCGCAGCAAACACAACTTCTGATCGGAGGTGAAATCATCACTGCCGGTCAGACAGCCACAGTTATACGCAGCTGTGAGACGGAGGTATATAAAGATCACCTCCGGTCACTGGTGTCAGCTGATGGGACTTCTGGTCCCATCAGCCGATGCCTGCGGCCGCTAATAGCTCTGAGGGCAGGAGCAGCTGATGGGAGTCTCACAGTGCTAGCGGGGATCTCACTGAGGTCACGGCAGATCAGCCCGGCTGGGAAACCATTTCTCAGTGACCAGCAGTAACCTCAATGACTTCCTCGCAGCATCTCATGCACCAGTGGTTCTCAGCCTGGATGATTGCATCTTGAGACCGTCCATGTTGAAAACTGCTTATTCCCCAGACATGGATTACAGCGTGGGGCAAGACGATGGACAGGTGAGGGATATTGTTGTTTTTATTTTTGTCTTCTTACAGGAGGTGAGGGATTCGGTGGAATTAGGTGTTAAGTAAGTATAATGTTATTTTTAAATTAAAAAGTAAAAGTATTTTGTTTTATTTCAAATAAAAGACTTTATTCTGGCTGTGCCTTTATTTGCCATGCAACTTTAGGATTAGTAATGGATAAACGTCTTATAGACGCTCAACATTCTTAATCTGTGGGCTTTATGACATTGGACAATACAAAGGTGAGATCAACCCCACAAATATGAACCCCACTTGCCAACGCTTCAGAGCAAGTGGGAAGAGCCGGGCAAAGTGCCAGAATTGGCGCATCTAATAGTTGCTCCTTTTCTGGGCAGCTGCTGGCTGCTATTTTTTGGATGGGGGGGCAACATCCATGTCCTCTTACCAGCCTGAGAATATGACCCCCCAGCTGTCTGCTTTAGTAAGGCTGGTTGTCAAAAATGGGGGGACCCCTCCCCATTTTTTATTATTAATTTAAAAAATTAAAAATATGGCATGGGGACCCCTCAATTCTTGATAAACAGCCTTGCTGAAGTTAGCAGATGAGGGCTGCAGCCCCCAGCTGCAAGTTTTGCCTAGCTGGTTATCAAAAATACAGAGGAACTCACGATGTTTTTTTTTAATCATTTATTTACAGCGAAAGCACCAGCAGATGAATACTCCCATTAGCTACTCCTGCTCTCGTTGTTATTAGTGGCAGCAGACGTCGGCTGATGGGAGCGGCAGTCACCAGTGACTGGAGGTAAACGTTATACCTCCGATCACAGTTGCGGTCTCACATTGTCTTTTGACAGCGTGGGAACTGCGACTCTCTGACTGGCGGTTATGATTTCACCACCGATCAGAAGTGGTGTTTGCCATGCTGTCATGTACATAAGGATAGGGCATCAATGTTAAAGTCCCACACAATCCCTTTAATGAATTTGTTGCCTATTATTCCAGCCGACTTTGCATCAATATGTATCTGATGTACTGGCACCAAGTGTCCATAATAGGGACAAAAGGAACTGTACTGTAAACTATTCTCTCATATCTAGAAGCTTATGTCGCTTCTCACTTTAGTCTTTGTGCATATTGCTTTTCAGCCATGGCATAAATTGTGTCTGAAATAAAACTTGTAT